>NC_069386.1:78962500-80162500 GCF_027475565.1 Acinonyx jubatus
CTGAGTAGGTGATATTTGAGCCAAAACTTAGATGACAGTTTTTACATTATGATCTCTATTATCCATCCATCTATTTTTGTGTGTATTTGTATATATGAACATAAATCTATATACATACAATTGCATACCTTGACATATATTAAAATGTTAACAGTGGATAACTCCAGGTGGTAGAATTTCTTCCCTTTCATGTGCTTATCTTTATCTTCCAAATTTTTTACAACAAACCTTACTGTCAAAATATTTCTTTTTTTTTTTTTTTAACGTTTATTTATTTTTGAGACAGAGAGAGACAAAGCATGAACAGGGGAGGGTCAGAGAGAGAGGGAGACACAGAATCTGAAACAGGCTCCAGGCTCTGAGCTGTCAGCCCAGAGCCCGACGCGGGGCTCGAACTCACGGACCGTGAGATCATGACCTGAGCCAAAGTCGGACGCTTAACTGACCAAGCCACACAGGTGCCCCTCAAAATATTTCTTAAAATGGGGTGCCTGGGTGGCTCAGTTGATTAAGCATCCAAATAATGATTTCGACTCTGGTCATGATCTCACAGTTTTGAGTTAAAGCCCCATGTTAGGCTCTGTGCTAATAGCATAAAGTCTCTTTGGGGTTCTCTCTCTCTCTCTCTGTGTGTGTGTGTGTGTGTGTCTATCTCTCCCACAGTTAATAAATACACTTAAAAATATTTCTTTTTTTTTTTAATATTTCTTAAAATGATTGTTTTAAGACTATAAGATTGAATATGCTTTCCAAGCTCAACAGTGTGCCAAGTTGTTAACAGTGGTTATCTCTGAGTTTTTGAGTTTGAGTGCTTTTTCAAATTTTTTTTTTATGATTTCATTTATTTTTTTAATTATTTATTATGAGTAAACGAGTGGGAGAGGAGCAGAGAGAGGGGGAGAGAGAAGCCCAAGCAGGCTCCATGCTGTCAGCACACAGAGCCTGATGCAGGGCTTAATCCCACGAACAGTGAGATTATGACCTGAGCTGAAATCAGGAGTCAGGCACTTAACCAACTGAGCCACTGAGGCACCCCTAATATTTTATTTTTAAGTAATCTTCTACACCCAACATGAAGTTCAAACTTACAACCCAGAAATCAAGAGCCATGCACACCGACAGAGCTAGTCAGGAGCCTCATCTTTTTTTTTTTTTTTTTTTTTAAATCATCTCTACCCTCAACATGGGTCTCGAACTCATGACTCCAAAGTCAAGAGTTATATGCTCTACTGACTGAGCCAGCCAGGTGCCCCTGCTTTTTCAAATTTCTTTTTATTTCACTATGTTCTTGTAATAAGAAGAAAATATACAATAGACCTCTGTTTAAAAAGAGAAACTGAAAACTGCTTATTCCAATTTTTATAATATATACCTTTACACATTGGCTTTGTGGCATATGTCATTGTTCTTTACATTATGATTTGTGGAGAACTCCTTAATCAAACATTTATTGTTGGAAGAGGAAAGCCAGTCTTGGACATCATTTTATATGGTTATAAAATACGTAATTCCTAGCATTTTTCTTTATAATTATAAAGAGTAATACAAGTTTTTTGAAGAAAATTGTATAAAACTCTGTTAGAAAGGAAGTAAAAATTTACTTGTAATATCATCATCCAAAGTCTACAGCTAAACACTGTATATCTTTTTATATGTACATTACATGTATTTTTTAAAATTTGGAAATTATTAGTATAGATACAGTTTTGTATTCTAGTTTTCCATTAACTCATTTTAGCAGTCCATTTTCTTAAATAATTACAGTGTTTCTTGGAGCACCTGGGTGGCTCATTCGGTTGAATGTCCAGCTTTGGCTCAGGTCATGATCTTATGGCTGGTGAGCTCGAGCCACAGGCCAGGCTTTGCACTGGTGGAGCCTGCTTGGGATTCTCTGTCTTCCTTTGTCTCTGCTCCAACCCCACTTTCCCACCCTCCCTCCCCGCCCCTCAAAAAGAAACATTTTTAAAAAGTTTTTTTTAATAGTGTTTCTTAAATTTTCTTCAGTGGTACTATTTAGTGTGTGAATATTGTTTAGCCATAAAAATGTGCCATGATTTATTGAATCCTTCCATATTGTTTAGATATAGTTCATTCTAGTGAAAAATAAGTATTTGTTGAAGGCAGAAATTCTAGTCTACTTCTGAAAACACTTGATTCACATCCTCCTTCCTGAACAAGGTTGTGATTTTTGTGTTTGGGATTTCTCTAATGGTGTTTTCAGTGAGTTCTGTCCCAGTTGAAGTAGAGTGTTTTTAACATTTCAGTTATCACACCTTAGTGATTTCCATTCCGTTTTTTACTCTCATATGATTTTCTCGTATTTATGTAAACTTTTTTTTCTTTTACAAAAACAATTGAAATAGTTAGGAATCATTATAGAAGAGTATTGAGTCACATAAAAGTGTGTATGGTATGCTATTAAAATGTTACAGAACAGTTTTACAGTATATTAATTTTGTTTTTAAAGTATATATGTTATATATATGTGTGTCCAGGGATTAGAGGAATATACACAAAAATCAGGATTGTGAGCCTCAAAGTGTTAGGGTTCTTTTGGGAGCATTTTGTGTCCTCAATTCTCTATGGTAAACATACTCCCAGAAGGAAAATATTTTTAAAAGCACATCTAAGTGCCATCTTTTTGCCAGACTTCAGAAATTGTATAGTTTAGTTAAAGAGAATTCTGGACACTTAGAAAGATTTGAAAAATAAATGACTACATGCAATTAGGTATAAAAGTGTGTGTTGTAGAAAATAACTCTTAAAAGGAAAAATCATTGGGTGGTAGAATAGTTTAATGAAAAAATTGGTTTTGGGGCACCTGGGTGGCTCAGTTGGTTAACCGTCCGACTTCGGCTTAGGTCGTGATCTCACAGTTTGTGGGTTCAAGCCCTGCATCATACTCTGTGCTGACAGCTCAGAGCTTGGAGCCTACTTCGGATTCTGTGTCTCCCTCTGTCTCTCTGCCCCTTCCTGGCTCGTGCTCTCTGTTTCTCTTTCAAAAATAAATAATCATTAAAAAAAATTTTTTTTTTAATAAAAGAAAAAAGTAGCTTTGAGCAGAGTCTTAAAAGGAAATGCATAATTTCTGTTAGAGAAGAAGGCAGTCCATTTATCCCCCTCAAAGGACAGCATGAACAAAGGCATATGTCTGGGAATGAGGGAGTATGGAATGTGGGGACTGATAAAGAGACTAAACTTAGTTCATGATTGTTCTTTCAAGGCAGCAAGTCTGTTTCATGTTAATGACCAGATATAATAAAAGGAAAAAGTCTTGATGTTTGGGAAATGAATGCATTTGTATTTTTTAAAGAATTTGAAGGGCGCCTGGGTGGCTCATTCAGTTGAACATCCAAGTTCAGCTTGGGTCATGATCTTGCAGTTCGTGGGTTTGGGCCCTGCATTGGGCTCTGTGTTGGTAGACCAGAGCCTGCTTGGGATTCTCTCCCTCTCTTCCTCTCTCTCCCTCTCTTCCTCTCTCTCCCTCTCTTCCTCTCTCTCCCTCTCTCTCCCTCTCTTCCTCTCTCTCCCTCTCTCTCCCCCTCTCCCCTCTCCACCCTGCTTGTGCTTTCTCTCAAAATACATAAACTGCAAAACAAAACAAAACAAAATCTCAGTGTTTCAGTACTAATTGTACTGTACTTGGACAACATTTTACATGATTACAAATCATATAGTCAACATTTATATAATTGTTTCAGTGCTCATTATACTGAAACATTGTATTATATTCATTGAAAGATGATTCTCTTTTCAGAAATGTCTGCATAGTAAAAGTCAGTGGAGTTTTTAATACTGTGATGCTGAATGTTTGCTCTGATAATCAGTTTTCCAGTATAGCTTTTTTTATTTCATAGGGCTTTTGCCAAGATGGCCTCAGCTCCTGCCAGCTATGGTAACACTACTACTAAGCCAATGGGGTAAGTATTTTTAATAATTCTGATGGAATAAGTCTGGTACTCCAGACCGTAATTAGACTCTCAAGCCCTAAAAGCACACTGACACTTTGGAGCACCTGAGTGGCTCATTCGGTAAGCACCCAAGTCCTGGTTTCGGCTCAGGTCATGATCTCACAGTTTGGGAGTTTGAACCCTACATCGGGCTCTGCACTGGTAGCATGGAGCATGCTTGGGATTTCTCTCTCCCTCTTTTTCTGCCCTTCCTCAGCTTGCTGTCTCTCTCTCAAAAAATAAACATAAAATAATAATTAAAAACATAATGTTTTTCAAAATAAACATTTTTTAAAATAAAATGTAAGTTAATATATTTTACATGGTATGAGCTATTGGCTTCTTTTGCTTCCTTGTTCTTAAAACATTACATTTTTTTACTTTCAGAAGTTATATGAAGGTTAAAGCTACTTTTATATCACTGTTGATAAGTAATACAGATTTGGAGCTAGGCACTCAAGACTTAGCTTCAAGAGAGATGTAGGCATACTATTAAATGACGGAGGAAATCATTTAATAGTAGGAGGAGGTCTAGGTCTAGGTCTGACTCCTGACTCCACAGAATCCTATAGTGTGCATGATTTTCAAAGTAACTGAACAAGGTAATTCTAACTACTCTTTTTCATACCATACTTGTTTCAAATTCTTTAAGTTTTAGAATAAAAGTGTACAATCCAGAGGAAAACAGTTTTATTCTAGCTTTACCTCAAGCTTCCAGTTTTAATGGAACAGTTTGCAAAAAGCAAAAACACTCAGCTAGGCAAGTGTTTTAAATGCTTGACAGAATGAATCCAGCTAGCCTCACCTTCATACAGTGCTGTGTAAGTTAGCAGTGCCTCGAGTTGCCTGGTACCAGGGAATTGCCTCTGAACTCTTCATTCCAACAAAGATTACTTTCTCTTGTTTGTGTTAAAGCATTTCCACCTTGTCCATCCTTTGATTTCACAGAGGAGTAAAGGCAAGATAGGGAAAAGGAAATTTATTTGGAAATTACTCTCATGTATTTAGTAGACTTTCCAGTTCCATATCTTAAAATCTTAACTGAATATTAAAAGCCTAAAGATTTCTTGTGGATTTCGTAGTTGAGGATTTTAATAAAATTTGTTGTAAGAAAATCTTGATGATTTGAAGGCTATCCCTAGCCTTCTGATATCATAATACAGGAATACCATTCTGTCCCACACAACATCCCTTGATCCCAAATGAGAGATTGACTGAGCCACAAATATATGCCCAATATGGCAGGTCATTTATTGATGTTATTTTTGTTGTTAAATACTCAAACATTTCTTCAGAATTGAGGTAAGATTCACCAGGTATGTTATGCTTCACATTTTTATGTGATAGAGGTTATGTGTTGTGGGGAGATTGTATAAACACAGGACTGGATCTAGCTGCTGTGATGTAGAGAATATAGTAACTTTTTGACTTACTTGTAATACTTACACCCATATATATTTTCAATATGTTGATGTGTTTTGAATTCCTAAAACAAGTTATCCTGATTTACTATCATTAATTTTATTGTTTTAATAGTAAGGCAATCAGGAAAGCAGGGAGTTCTCTCCAAATTATAATTTGCCTAAAACCTATAGACATAGCTCAAAGGTATTGGGGGTTCAGTTCCAGACCACTGCAATAAAGCAAATAATACAATAAAACAACTCAAAATTAATTTTTTGGTTTCCTGTGCATGTTAATTACATTTGTACTGTGCTATAGTCTATTAAGGGTATAATAGCATTTTGTCTTTAAAAAATGTACATATCTTAATTTAAAAATAGTTATTGCTGGGGTGCCTGGGTCACTCAGTCGATTGAGCATCCAGCTCTTGATTTGGGCTCAGGTAATGGTATCACCGTTCATGGGATCAAACCCTGCCTCAGGCTCAATGCTGATAGTGTGGAGCCTGCTTGGGATTCTCTCGTCTTTCTGCCCTCACCCACCCTCTCTCCTCCCCGTGTGCATGCGCCCTCTCCCTAAATAAATAAATAAACATTTTTTTTTTAAATTTTTTTTTTCAACCTTTATTTATTTTTGGGACAGAGACAGAGCATGAACGGGGGAGGGGCAGAGAGACAGGGAGACACAGAATCGGAAACAGGCTCCAGGCTCTGAGCCATCAGCCCAGAGCCCGACGCAGGGCTCGAACTCACGGACCGCAAGATCGTGACCTGGCTGAAGTCGGACGCTTAACTGACTGCGCCACCCAGGCGCCCCAATAAACATTTTTTTAAATGAGGCTTTTTAATAGTTTGTTGCTAAAAAATGATAACCATCGTCTGAACTTTCAGTAATCTTTTTGTTGGTGGAGAGTCTTGCCATGATATTGATGGTTGCTGACTGCTCAGGATGGTGGTTCGTGAAGGTTGGGGTGGCTGCGTCCTGTTAAAATAAGACAATGGTGAGGTTTATTGCATCAGTGGACTGTTCCTCTACAAACGATTTCTCTGTAACCACGCATGCAGCTTGATCACATTTACTTGTAGTAGAACTTCTTTCAAAATTGGAGTCAGTCCCTCAAACCCTGGAACTGTTTTGTCAACAAAATTTATGGAATATTCTAAATCCTTTGTTGTCATTTCAGCAGTCTTCACCGGGAGTAGATTCATTCCCAAGAAACTACTTTCTTTGTCCTTCTACAAGCAACAACTCCTCATTCAGTAAAGTTGTATCGTGAGATTACAGCATTTCAGTCCTATCCTCAGGCTCTTCTAATTCTAGTTCTCTGTATCCACCACATCTGCAGTTACTTCCTCCCTTGAAGTCCTGAACCCCTTAAAGTCACCTATGAGGGTTTTAGTCAACTTATTCCAAACTTTTTTTCATGATGATAGTTTGACCTCTTACCATGAATTGTGAATGTTCTTACTGGCATCTAGAATGGTAAATCCTTTGTAGAAGATTTGCAGTTTGCCCAGATCCATCAGAGCAATCACTATCTGTAGCAGTTACATAGCCTTACAAAATGTATTTCTTTAATCAGAAGGCTTGAAAGTCAGGATTATTCCTTGATCCATGGGCTGCAGAATGGATAAGTTTTTAGCAGGCATGAAAACAACATTAACTTCAGCGTACATCTCCATCAGAGCTCTTGAGTAACCAGGTGTGTTGGCAGTGGGCAGTAATATTTGAAAAGGTGTCTTTTTTTCTGAGCAGTAGGTTTCAACACTGGGCTTAAAATATTCAGTAAATCATGCAAACAGATGTGCTGTCATCCAGGCTTTGTTCTATTTCTAGAACACAGCAAAGGAGATGTAACATAATTCTTAAGGGGTAATTCTTAGGAATTTTCAAAATGGTAAATTAGCATTGGCTTCAATTTAAAGTCCTCAGCTGCAATAGCCCTTAATAAGAGTCCTTGAAGTTTTGAAGCCAATTGAAGCCAAGTCTTGACTTCTTCTAGCTATTTAAGTGCTGGATGGCATCTTCTTCCAGTAGAAGTTTCTTTGTCTGTATTGAAAAACTGTTTAGTGTAGCCACCTTCATTCATTACCTTAGCTATATCTGGATAACTTGCTGCAACTCCTCCATCAGCTCTTGTGTCACCCTGCACTTACCTTACAGAGATGGCTTCCTTCCTTTTTTTTAATTTTTTTTAAATATGAAATTTATTGTCAGATTGCTTTCCATACAACACCTAGTGCTCCTCCCAACAGGTGCCCTCCTCAGTGCCCATCACCCACCCTCCCTTCCCTCCCCCCCCCCCCCATCAACCCTCAGTTTGTTCTCAGTTTTTAACAGTCTCATGTTTTGGCTCCCTCCCTCTCTAACCTTTTTTTTTTTTTTCCTTCCCCTCCCCCATGGCCTTCTGTTAAGTTTCTCAGTGGCTTCCTTCCTTAAACCTTATGAGCCAACCTCTGCCAGCTTCAAATTTTTCTTTTGTAGCTTCCTCACCTCTCTCAGCCTTCATAGCATTGGAGAGAGTTAGGGCCTTGCTCTGGATTAGGCTTTAGCTGAAGGGAATTTTGTGGCTGGCTTGATCTGTCCATAGTACTCTAACTTTTTCCTTATCAGCATTAAGTCTGTTTCACTTTCTTATTTGTGAGCTCACTAGAGTAGCACTTTTAATTTCCTTCAAGAACTTTTTCTTTGCATTCACAACTTGGCTAACTGGCACAAGAGGCTTAGCTTTCAGCCTGCCTCAGCTTTTGACATGCCTTCTTCCTCACTAAACTTAATTATTTCTAACTTTTGATTTAAAGTGAGAGACATGTGCTCTTTTTCATGCGCCTCAGAGGTGGTAGGTAGACTGCTTTAGGATGAAGTTGAACATCTCTTTCTCAGCTACTGGCTTCCAGAAACTCATTGACGTGGACAGCAGACAGAATTTTTACCTTTTATGGAGGCATATGGCCACAGAAATTGCTGCTGATGCTCTGGGTGAAGAAGGATTATGTAGTCTGAATCACTGGTGGCAATGACAAACAAGGATTCCCAGTGAAGCAGAGTGTTTTGACCCATGGCTGTGTCTGCCTTCTGAGTAAGGGTCATTTCCACTACAGACCAAGGAGGGCTGGGGAAAGAAAATGCAAATCTGTTCAAGGTTGCATTATGGGTGTCAGTCTTAGTGTTCTCAACTTGTTCTCATTGTGAAAAAAAAAAAGGAGGGGAAGGATATTCCTGGACTCATTGATAATACTGTGCCTCATCACCTGGGACCCAAAAGAGCTAGCAGAATCCACAGACTTCTCAGTCTCTCTAAAGAAGATGATATCCACAAGTATGCTGTGAGAAAGTCCCTAAACAGAGAAGGTAAGAAACCAGGAACCAAAGCGCTCAGTATTCAGCAATCTTGTTATTCCACATGTCCTCCAACACAGATGTCGGCATATTGCTCTGAAGAAACAGCATACTAAGAAAAAAGAAGGAAGAGGCTGCAGAAAATGCTCAACTTTTGGCCAAGAGAATAAAGGAGGCCAAAAAAACTGCCAGGAACAGATTGCCAAGAGACAGAAGCTGTCCTCTCTGAGAACCTCCATCTCTTAGTCTGAGTCCAGTCAAAAGGAGATTTTCTAAGAATAACAAAGAAAATCAGACATCAAAAAATAAATAAATAAAAGTGAGAGACATGTAACTCTTCCTTTCGCCTGAACACATACAGGCCATTATAGGGCTATTAATTGGCCTAATTTCAATATTGTTGTATCCTAGGGAATAGGGAGGCACCAGGAGAGGGTGAGAGAGTGAGAAACAGGCAGTTGATGGAGCATTCAAAACACACCACTATATTTATCAGTTAAGTTTGCTAGCTTACATGAGCAAGGATTGTGGCACCCTGAAATAATTACAATAGGAACAGCAAGGATCACTGATCATAGGTCACCAAAGCCAATACACTAATAATGAAAAGGTTGAATACCGTGACACAGGGACATGAAGTAAGCAAATGCTAATGGAAAAATGTTTAATTTGAGGGGCACCTGGGTGGGTCAGTTGGTCCAACTTTTGATTTTGGCTCAGGTCATGATCTCACAGTTCATAAGACGGAGCCCTGTGTTGTGTTCTGTACTAACAGTACAGAGCCTGCTTGGGATTCTCGCTCTCCATCTCTCCATCCTTCTACACCTGCCCCCCACTCATGTTCATTCTCTCTCTCTCTCTCAAAATAAATAAACTTTAAAAAATAAAATAAGATGCTTAATTTGAGGGCAGCTTTTATTTTTACATTTTATTAATAATAATTGATAGACAATTTTATCACTGTTTTATTGTTAGATAAAATTGCAGCCAGGATATCTGGAAGCAAAAATTCTCGGGTCACTGTTTAGTGAGAATAAAAGTGGTAGGTACAGTGAGCCTCAGCAGGTCATGTGTAATAGGCAAATGATTTATCTGTAACAAATTGGAAAGATAAGTTTTACTTAGGGTAATCCTCTTCTTTTGTCCCTAGTCTCTTATCACGAGTCATGAATACTGGGTCACAGTTTGTGATGGAAGGAGTGAAGAACCTGGTATTGAAACAGCAAGTGAGTATACTTGTTAGAAAACATTCTGGTAATTTTTGAACATAAATGTTGACAGGTTGATTGCTTAGCTAGAATACCTTCTAGATATATTCAAGTTATAAATATTTGGAATAAAGTAAAATCAAGGGGCCTCTTTCTGGCATATTTAAAAATACGATATTTTCACACGTGTAGTTCAGGGCTCTGTCATTTTAGGCTTTTTTTTTTTTTTAATTCATTTGGACTTTATTGACACTTTGATTTTCCTTTAACTACTGTCAGGTTTGTAAAAGTACATTGATTGGAAAAATGAACTTACCCTACTTAGAATAATAAACTGTTACCTAATGCATATAAGTTTTAACATATATTAAGAGAATAAGCAAATGAACTTAAAGGTCTAAAGGTCTGTGTAAGTTAGAATAAAATATTTTAAGTTGAATGTATGTTTTGGGGTAATGAAACTACCCCAAAAGTAGTATAGCCTGATTTTACACTTCATTTTGGAATAATAGTTTTGTACAGAAAACATTTTTTAGTGACTTTTGTTTTTCTTTTTTTCTGCTAATCTAATATATAAGTATTCTGCTTCAGAAAGTCATCATTAATTTTGTTTGTTTTCAAATAGGATTTGTTTTTTACTTTACAGTACGGAAATTTTCAAATAAACATTAGTATAGGAATCTTCCCTGAACTCTTCACCAAGCTTCAGTACGCAACATCCTGTCATTCTTGTTTCATTATTCCTATTATATTTTTTCTTTTACTTATTTTTACTGAGGTAGTTGAAGGAAAGGCTAAAACATAATATTTCACACATAAATATTTCAATTTATAATGAGAAAGATTTTAAAGCCCAAATTTTTAAGAGAGTTTGATTATCAGTTATTCAGATGTGAATAGTCAGTGTTTACTTGTTTTCAGAAAAAGGTTGATCTTTTCTTTCTCTGGGCTTTCTTCATACTTTCATCTTCCTTACAGTATTTACATGGAATATTTTGTATTGATGTTATTTTTTACTCTGCCCCCCCCCCCCCGTTTCATTGAGATATAATTGACATAGAATGTTTTACTTCTTGATAAGGATCTTGATAAGATCCTTGAGAGCAAGGAATTTTTTTTACCAATCTTTGAATTTTCCATAGCACTATATATATAGTAAGTATTCATTCAGTTCTTTATTTGAGTGATGTTTTATTATAAAAACCATGTAGTATAAGTAAAGAACAGTGAAAAAAACTAATATGCTTTATTTAATTAAAGGGCTCTTGACTTTCCAAACTTAAGATACATTCCAGATTGCACTATTTCCTAATTATTTGGGAACACTTTTTAGCTTCATTATCCCTCTTAGGAATTCTTTTCATTCCCTCACAGTCTACCTCTCTCCTGGTAAAGAGCCACTAGTAAGTACTTAATCCACTCTTTTACTGGTTTACATTGCTTCCCTGAGTCTGTTCATCTTTCTTCTGCAGAAGGTGGAAAGGGGCGCCTGGGTGGCTCAGTCAGTTAAGCATCCAGCTTCAGCTCAGTTCATAATCTCACAGTTCGTGGGTTCGGGCTCCACGTCAGGCTCTGTGCTGACATCTCAGAGCCTGGAGCCTGCTTCAGATTCTGTGTCTCCCTCTATCTCCGCCCCTGCTATGCTTATACTCTGTCTCTGTCTCTCAATAATAAATAAAAGTTAAAAAAAAATACAAAATAGGAAGTTGGGCACATTAGACATTAATGTGTTGTACTTTACAGTTTAACCTAGCACTTGTTAAAGAGAAAATTACTCATGACACTTGGGAAAGAACAGGAAGACAGACATTCAGGGGGGGTCACTGTGAAAGGAATTGGGACCACCACAGTAAGGTTTTGTACCTGGGGGGGGGAAGATTGGGCTCAATTCCAAATACATCAAGGGAAAGTGGGAATTTATAGCCAAGGACCAGGGTAGGAATCAGTGGATGTAAAATTACTAAAAGGAAACATCAAGGATGGAAGAGGATTCTGGCTAAACCACCCTAACAGGATTCTTGCTGAAGGCAGGCCAGTGAGATCAGACATCACCTGGGAGATGATAGGATGAGGAACCTGACCAGATAAGAAGGGTAATCAGGTATAGAAAATGAGAGATTCTTGCTAAACTAACTTAGCAGGATGCTTTTTAAAGTGGGCTGTGCAAATATGGACACAGAAGTTCAGAAGTCAAGTCCTCATTGAAAGAGAGCTCAGAGGAGCCTGAGTAAAGTTTTGTCAAGAGAGAATCTCTGTCACACTACCAATAATGATAGTTATTTAGCATTAACTATGGACAAGATGATTTTGTTATGTGAGACAAAAAGGGAACCACCAGTCCTAAGATAATGTCTGCCTTTCGGTAGATAGAGTGGGTGTAGAATTACATATTTTTCTTAATGGGTTACTCTTACAAGGAAATCACAATAGTGGAATAGCTCATAGTATGGAGAAATTACAGACTTTAATTTTTGGAATGTTCTTATTTACTTTCTGAGCTTATTATACACATAAATGTCCACTAGTGATGTTTGTAATAGGTGTCTAAACTGATCTAGTTAAATATTTTATTGTACTAACACAATAAACTAACACAAGTTTGTTTAAAGTTCATAAAGTATAAAAACTATCATCTATAACCTCAAACCCCTTTGCTTTTCTTAACATTGCAAGTAACAAACTGCTTTGAAATAGGCAGTTTCTCACTTACAGAAGTAAATTTTGGAATGATTGGTAGTTATTTCTATTTGTAGGATATTTCTGCCACTACTACTAGAAGAACCATGCATTTTTTTTTTAAAGTGTAAGTTAATGAGACATTTAGGCTCAACATAGAGGAAATAAATGTGATTTTTTTGTTGTGGGAGGATGGTTCATTTTA
Source organism: Acinonyx jubatus (assembly GCF_027475565.1). Lineage (NCBI taxonomy): Eukaryota > Metazoa > Chordata > Mammalia > Carnivora > Felidae > Acinonyx > Acinonyx jubatus. Next base: position 78,975,283 of record NC_069386.1, read on the forward strand.
TATTTTGAAGTAAAAAGAAAAGTCATACTAAAAAACATGTAGGGGTGTCTGGGTGGCTCATTTGGTTAAGTGTCCAACTCTTGGTCTAAGCTCAGATCTTGATCTCAAAAGTTGTGAGCCTAAGCCCCACGATGGGCTCCACACTAGGTGTGGAACCTACTTTAAAAAAAAAAAAAAAATGGCACTTGCATGGCTCAGTTGGTTAAGTGCACATTACTCTTGATTTCAGCTCAGGTCATGATCTCACAGTTCATGAGTTCAAGTCCCACGCTGGGCTCTGTGCTGACAGTGCAGAGCTTGCTTGGGATTTTCTCTCTCCCTCTCTCTGCACTTCCCCTGTGCTCTCTCGCTCACTTTCTCTCCCAAAATAAATAAACATTTTGAAAAATAAGAAAAAAACAGTCTAATACAATCGTTTGTTATTATTTCAAAAAAAAAAAAAAGAGTATTCTGATGGATATATACCTAATATTTAAATGTTAATTTTTTTCTGGGTATTTGTCTCTGATTACTTCTATCTGATAAATTCCTATAGTTGAATTATAGAATCAAAAGGGTGAACATTTCTAATTGTTCTTAATAAATAATACCAAGTTGCCCTCCAGAAAAGGTATACCGACTAGCATTGACTTACAGTGCTAGTTTCTCTACATCCTTCCCAGACCTTGGTGCATACATGTATGTGTGTATATGTGTGCAGTCTTTGTCAGTTGAATAATTAAAAAAGAGTCTATTGTTCTAGAAATGTTTAAACTAATAGAAATCCATTTTAAAAGTTACATTGCCCTAATGTTATAAAATTTAGCAGTACTGCAATGGAAGATCTGGGGCAGTTTGGGAACTAAGAGGAAAGAGATGACCAGAGAAGAGACTGCTAGAGATGAATTCTGCCACTTTCATACTTGTAAAGTTTTGAGTACTTTATGACTCTTAAAATCTCTATTATTTTACATTTTTTAATCTGAGTAAATGTTTTAAGTTAGAAATAAAAAGAATACGATGTCTCATGTGCAGTTTTCTATGTTGCCTTTAAGAGCTTTTTATACTTCGTTTCTTGGGCAACATAAGTTTTCTGCATCACAATATCAGCTATCACATAAAACCATTTGAATGATATTCACAGATTTGGAATTTGTGTGAGGATAATTGTACAAGAATGTGATGAATAATATAGCACAAAGTTGCATAATTTAGAAGTTTTCTATTTCACTTTCGATTGTTTGCTAAAATAATCACTCTTTTAAAATGAATTAACAAATAAATCGCAAGCAGTGGAAACCAGTAGGTTAAAAAAAGTTAAAAGGTGTATCATCTAACTCCAGTATGTGGCCCTTAAGTTTGTGATTTGAATGAGAAAACTCAACAATAAATGTTTGAAATAGGGAAATTTTAACATTAACTGGATATTACTGTATTAAGAAATTATTATTTTAGTTGTGCTAGTAGTGTTAGTTTTTTATGAGTTCTTATATTTTGAAAATATATACTGAAATATTGATGACTGAAATGATTTTTTATTGAGGACTTATTTTAAAACAACCTAGGAAAGTGGGGAATAGGTGAGAGTAGACAGGATTTGCCATGAGTTGATCATTGTTGAAACTGAGTGATAGAGGACTGGATGTGTTTTATTGGGTCCATGTGATCTTAATTTTCTTGATTTCATGGCCATTAGCATACTGTGATTATGGAAAAAACACCCCTTTATATTTTATTATTTCCTCATCTGTAAGATGTTGATGTGGATATTGGATTCATCCATAGATCCCTTTCTGGTATAAAATTTTAAAATTTTGGAAATAGATGATCCATCTTATACCCCCTCCCTTTTCCTATCTTTACTTCACTGACAACTTTCCATCCCTATATCGTTGATAATTCCTCATTTCCAATGTGTTTCTGGTATCCACACATTTCATCTTATTAGTTACTTGGCTAACATAGTCTTCAAGATAAGCATTCTTGGGGCACCTGGGTGGCTTAGTCAGTTAAGTGTATGACTCTTGATCTCACCTTAGGTCTTGATCCCAGGGTCATGATTTCAAGCCCTGTGTTGGGCTCGTGTTGGGTGTGAAGCTTACTTGGGGGAAAAAAAAAAGCATTCAAGGAAGTCCACAAACTGGTTTTCATTCACCAGGGTTTTGGTAATCAAGACAGAAGCAATTCTTGTCACAATCTCAATGCTGACTTCAGCATCAGAATATCATCCCAAGCCCAAGGCTGTAAAGGGAAAATTAGAAATAGTCACTATAGACCAGCTGGCAGTATAGAGTACAGTGGCTAATTCTAGGAGAACTAAAGGGAAAAAAATTTTTTTAACTGTTTTAGGTGTAAAGCTGTATTACTTTGCTTAGATTGTTTTTTAACTTCTGTGCACATTCTATCTCAGTTTGTTTTTAAGCAATTACATCATCAGAGATAAGATTAACATTGTTTTTGTTCAGCCTTTTCCAGTGACTAAAATCATAGAATATAACTATGGTCATAAAACCAGTAAGGGTTTTTAGAATCCTTTTTTTTTAATTTATTTTTTTTCTCCAAATAAAATTTCTAGTTCATGTATCTAAATTTGAGGATTTTAGAAATAGTGATCCTTAATGTAGGATATTCATGTTTATGAGACTTTTATCTCTCAAATCTATGTCTATAGTAAAGCTTGCTGCTAATAAAGACTTAATGCTAATCGACACAATAATGTTTTACATTTTATTTCTAAAACAGTTCCCAAAAACACTGAAAAATGTTTGGGAATTTTTTGTTTGCTTTTGTTTGTTTGTTTTTACTGTTTATTTTGAGACAAAGAGAGCATGAACGGGGGAGGGGCAGAGAGCGAGGGAGACACAGAATCGGAAGCAGGCTCCAGGCTCTGAGCTGTCAGCACAGAGCCTGATGTGGGGCTCGAACTCAGGAGCTGTGAGATCATGACCTGAGCTAAAGTTGGACACTTAACTGACTAAGCCACACAGGCTCCCCTATGCTTGGGAATTTTTTAAACAGTTAATGAGTTTTTTATTTGATTATATTTCATTTATATCTTTTATTGAGCTACAGAAATTTTTTGTGTTTCTAAAGATGAGTAAGGTAACATTTGTTGAACAAAGAAAATTGTATGGTTTCCTTCTGATGTTTATTCTTTGCTGTAAGCTGCCACAGGTCAGTTTGTTTTCATTCAGTAAAAGTTGGTTAGTCTTGTATATAAATTATTAGTAATATAAAATTGATTTTTTAAATGATTAACTCAATTCAAGCCTTCACTTAGGCAAAGAACAAAACCTGGATATCGCATAGTTGGTGACAAAGAACTCAGAAGTTGTACTGTTTCTTATGCCTTTCCTTTATCATTCTCTACACTTGAAGTTTTCCTTAATCACTGACAGTATGTGAATATCCTATGGTGCAGCAGTGGTAAATAATTCTTTGGGTGTTATGTGGTTGTAAAGACCAGACAAAAACAAAGAACTGTCCCTGGGCTCATGAACTTCTAAAGTATTCTGCTAGAAAGAAATTTTTCTTATGTTATTTAATGACCTGTTGACTGGCAGGTTTGTAGGTATTGCAGAGCTATAAAATACAAACCAAAATTTAGTTGTACCTTTTAGAAAAATCTCATTTTTATACTGCAGGAGGATTTATCATGAGATACTGGTAGAAATACTCAAAAATTTCCAAGTATTTTCAAAAATATAGTAGTATGACTCTTATGACTTTATTCATTACATAACATCTTTCCTGAATTTGTCTCCATTGTACAGATCTAGTAATGCAATTCAGGGAGCTCAGTGGAGAGTTGTATGCAAGTTAAGAAGTTGGTATAAAATTAATTTAGTAAAATCTTATAATTTTAATGTATTCTTGCTCCAGGTGTTTTTAAAAAATTATTCCCTCCTGTTATTTTGCAAAGCACTTCATCATCTTTTGTTATTGTTAACTGTAGTTAAATATATAAGGGTAGTTATTCCTTTTGGATAAAGCATTTTTATAGATTTAAATCTGCTCCCAGTCATTCTTCAGAGAATGTCATGGCTTAGACTTATTCCTGCATGAATAAGCTCAACTGTATTTGAAACAAAACTTAAAAGGTAAAATTTTGAGCTGCCTTATTTTTTTTTTAATTCTAAATTATAGAATTCAGGAAGTACATTTAGTTAGATTGAACCTTTGGTGTTTTGTTTATATGAAAAAGTTCCTGGCCAACACAAATAGGGAATAATGAAATAGCTTCAATTTTACTTGGTAAAATCATCTTAAAAGGTTTTTACTTGCTAATATAGAGAAAGAAAAAAGAAATGCAAATTTTCTGTCTGGGCAAAGCAGCATTTTCCATAGTGATAATCCATTTTAGTAACAAAATATTTTATGTCCTAAAGAAAGCAAAACTTTTGTAAAATAGTAATGTGTTTGTTATCAACATTTATTTAAATAATCAGATTTAATGTTGCCTTTGTTGTATGAAGTCTCTAAGATACAAAATATTCTTTACAGAACATCCTGTACAGTTCACAAAGGAAATCGGTTCAAAGTGGACGGAATATCATCCCAGTGGGAATGCAGTTTGAACAGACATAATAGTCACTTAGTAAATTTTCTGTATTCCATGTGTTGTTATGTTCAAAATAATGATAAAAATCATCAGATGGAAATGGAACAGTACTATTTCTTATCCCAAGGCATGTAAGCATGTCAAGAGGCAATCTTCTGCCAATGTCAGTATTAAACATTCATGTTCAACGTGAAATTTACTCTGTAAGAAGACAATGAAGTATGTCATTGGAAATTTGGAGTTTATCCCAGGCAAAACAAAAATGGTCAATAAAATTTGTGTGTATCCATTTCCCCATTTTTGGAAGAGCGCAAGTATTTTTTTGGCTTAGAAGAATATAAATTTTTTTCTTATGTTTATTTTTGAGAGAGAGTGAGTATGAATCAGGGAGGGGCAGAGAGAGGGAGACACAGAATGGGAAGCAGGCTCCAGGCTCTGAGCTGTCAGCACAGACTCTGACGTGGGGCTCGAACTCGTGAACCACAAGATCATGACCTGAGCCGAAGTTGGATGCTCATCCAACTGGGCCACCCAGGCGCCCCACTGGCTTAAAAGAATATACATTAGAAATGAGAGACTCTGAGTTTCTTCAAACTTTAAGTTACTCTTCTTATTCTTTTTTTTTTTTTTTAATGTTTATTTTGAGAAAAAGAGAGCGTGAGTGGGGGAAGGGGCAGAGAGAGAGGGAGACAGAGGATCCAAAGTGGGCTCTGTGCTGACAACAGAGAGCTAGATGTGGGGCTCAAACTCATGTACCATGAGATCATGACCTGAGCCAAAGTAAACCGCTCAACCAGTTGAGCCACCCAGATGCTCCTAAGTTACTCTGTTGAAAGAAACTCTTACTATCTGCAGAAAAGAAATGGGGGGAAAATGGAATTCTTATTTTATCAGAAGATTGCAATTACTAGTATTAAAAAACAAACATCCAACAAAGTGAAAAGCCCAAACGTGTTTGTACTGAAACCTGGTTACACTTTCACATTAAAAGGACCTTTTGATTTAGAATTATATATATTTTTTTTTCTGGAAACTTCAGTAGTGCCAAGGATATTTACATCTATGACACCATTCACTGAATTCTTAATTTTAGAATGTGTTTAATCAAAAAGTGAGCATAGTTAAATGTGAAATGGTTTGGTTGTTTTGTTAATAGAACAATTTTGATTATTTTTCTAATATTTAACAAAATATTTATGTTTTCTACAGAATCTACCTGTTACTCGTATTTTAGACAATCTCATGGAGATGAAGTCAAATCCTGTGAGTAGCGTATAATATTGTACTTGTAAATTCGTGAATGTATCAAACTCAGTTTATGAAAGATAATAAAATCTGAGTTCATTGTGCACTTAATCACAGCAGACTACATGAGGGAAAGAAAGAGTCCATGTTCTCCAAGAGCCTGTTTTTAGTCATTATCACAGGTAATGAGAATTGGTTTTCTCAGCTGCTGTAACTATTCTGGCCAGCTCTCATCCAAATTAAATGTAGATTATATTCTTCATGTATAATTAAATGTAGAGAAAATATATCCTAAGGAGCAAGTTTCTGTAAATGACAACTAGTGAGCATCAATTGATGTAGTATAAAGAGTACCCGAGCAATTTAACTTTATAAAATTAAATTAGGAGAGAAGTGAAATTTTTAAGTGCATGTGTTCAGATAGCACTAAATTCTTTTGGGCTGAAAAGTAAATTGAGAGAGATAAATTGTTGGATAGATAGACCGATAAATATTCTTAGCATTTACTGGGTTTCCAAGCTAAAAGAATGTGAAAATCATCACAATCTGTTTCATAAAACAGCCCATCCTGTTTCTATGGCAGCTAGAATGCGGTTGTCACAAGAGTCTAGAATCAAGAAAGGCAGCATCAAAACCCTAGTTTGGATTGATCTGGATCTCTGTATAGACTTGGCAGCAAGGCTTAGGATCCCGTGCTAAGAATGAGCAGTCTTCAGATCAATGTGTCACTTTTTGTAATTGTTAAAACATGGTTATAATATCAAAGGGAATTAACAAAAACGTATTTAAAAATCTGCCCATGTGGAAACAAAGAGTGTAATAAAAACATCCCCAAAAGGAGTAACTACAATTATGAAAGTAATGACAGAATAATCGTCTATAATGTTAAGATATAAGGGATTGGATTCTTCCATCTAGGAGTTGATACAGAGAAAATGGTATACAATGTAGTAACAATAGACTTTGTTAAAACATCCTAGAATATATGAAGAAATAGCAATTCTTGAAAAGCCTGAAAGCCTGAAAGAAGTATATACTTAAAACTAGTTATCTTAGAGAACAGTAATTCATAATAAGCTATAAATATGTGAGAGATATTATCCCAAACACTAAAGATTAAAAATACGAATAAATGCAGAATTTTAGGCAGATGCCAAATCTATAAGGGGTTAAGGAAGTTAAGTTTAAGACACTTTGTTGCATGACCCTAATCTTGAAGTTGAGATGATAATGATGGTAATAAAGATAATAGCTAATATTGTACCCTTTTTATGTGCCAGGAACCATTCAAAACATTTTTCACATTTCATTGAATTCTTAATAGAACCTTCTAAGAAAATACTATTATTTTCATTTTATAGATGAAACTGGCACAATAAAATTAATTAACTTGCCCAAGGACACAAAGTTAATAAATGGCAGAGCTAAGCAGGCCACATTTTTCACCACTATGATATATTGATTAGGGCAAAGAAACATGCCTTTTATGGAATCACAGAGCTTTAGAGTTTAAGGAAACATTAGAAGTAATTTGAACAATTAGAAGTAATTAGTAATTTGAACAATTAAAGGAGAGGAAACCTTTAGAGATGTTAAGTGACTTATCCCAAGTCACACCATTTTTAATAGCAGAATTGGAACCAAAAGCCCACTATTCCTGTATTTGTACCTGCTACTCATTCTCATATACACATGCTTTCCACAATATTCTGTCATAGATTCATGGATGGCTAAATTTGGGGTCTTATTCTAATGTTCCTCTAGGTTGTGTAAGTTCCTTTATTAGTTCTTTTGACTTTCACTGTATAACTGAAGGCACATTACTACAGACACATTTTTTAATTAGAAAAAGTAGATTTTTTTCTGCTTTGAATGCATTTGTTCATCCATCTGCTAGATGAGACAGCTGCCTGTACTTTCTCTTCTCCTTTCCTGTTCCCAGATAGACAACTTGATTTGGAGCATTGAAGATAGTTTAGCAAAATACCAAAGAGATTAGCAAAGTGTACTGTGTTAGACTTAGCTAGTAGTAATCTTGAATGTATCTTATCTCAAAGGCTTGAAAATGCTATAACCTAATTCTAGATGAATTCTTTTTTTTTCTTCAAGTTTTTATTTAAATTCAAGTTAGTTAATACAGTGTAGTATTGGTTTCAGGAGTAGAATTTAGTGATTCATCACTTACATATAACATCCAGTGCTCATCACAAATGCCCTTCTTTTTTTTTACTTAAAAAAAATTTTTTTTAATGTTTATTTCTTTTTGAGAGACAGAGACAGTGTGAGCAGGGGAGGGGCAGAGAGAGGGAGGCACAGAATCTGAAGCAGGCTCCAGGCTCTGAGCTGTTAGCACAGAGCCTGAGGCAGGGCCTGAACTCTCGAACCATGAGATCATGACCTGAGCCAAAGTCAGACACTTAACTGAGCCACTCAGGAACCCCCACAAGTGCCCTTCTTAATGCCCATCACCCATTCAGCCTATCCCCCGCCCACCTCCCCCCCCCCCCCCACCATCAACCCTCAGTTTGTTCTCCATAGTTAAGAGTCTCTTATGGTTTGCCTCCCTCTCTGGTTTTATATTATTTAATTTTTCCTTCCCTTCCCCTGTGTTCATCTGTTTGGTTTCTTACATTCCACATATAAGTAGAGTCATATAGTAGATGCATTCTAATCACTTACTAAGTGTTCTCCTTTGATTGTTTTGACTGGATAAATTGAAAGAAGGGATTAAGACAGTATCACATAGTTTTTATCTTGTAAATCTGGCTGGCAGTGGCTTTCTGGAGCTAAGTGTTAAAGAATTCTGATGCAACTTTTGAGTTCACTGGAAGTTCTGTAATTGGTTAAACCCTGTCCACCACTGAGTACAGGAATAGGTGGTGGCAATACATGCAGAGCTTATCACTGATCAGGTTGGGGTAGGGCCATCCACACTCCAGAAAAGAACAAATTCCTCTGGCTGACTGTGCTATGGAAGGAGAGAGAGGCAGAGATTAGGAAGTGATTACAGTGGCACCTGGGTAGCTCAGTCATTTGAGCATTCCACTCCTGCTTTCAGCTCAGATCATCATCCTGGGGTCGTGGGATCAAGCACCACACTGGGCTCAGCACTGAGTATGCAGCTTTCTTACGATTTTCTCTCTCTCTCTCTCTCTCTCTCTCTCTCTCTCTCTCTCTCTCTCTCTCTCTCCCCCTCCCTCCCTCTCCCTCCCTCCCTCCCTCCCTCCTCCTCCCCCTCCCTCCCTCCCTCCCTCTGCTCCTTTCCCAGGCTCTCTCACTCTGTCTCTAAAATAAAATTTGAAAAAAGGAAATGATTGTGTTACAAGCAGTAAAACAATACTTCTCAGCTCCTTTAATATCAAGAAGCTAGTTTCTCTACAGTCCTTTATCCACAACTTCTGAAATCTACAAAGTTCTGCAAATTGGAAAGATGTTGTATAACTCACTTGGTGGCAAAACCTAATTTTAATTCAAGTTGCGGCTTGAATTTATCCTACTTTATGTTAATATTCATATACTTAGCTATAGAATATTAATGTGGTAGATGATGGGGTGGTACCTGCTGGGAATGTTACATACACAGTTTATGCATTATATTAGCTATCTAAAACTGTTTAAATTCAAAATTTCAGAATACATCTAACTTTAAATGTTTCAAATAAGATTATGAACCTGTTTTGGCTCGTCTGTATATTCAGTAAAATCAGGACTAAATAATTAAACTCTAAAATAGAAAACAAGACAAAATAATTACTTGGTTTATAAAATGGTAAATTTTCAAGAAATAGTATAGTAGTATAGTATAGTAGTTAGAAGCTTGGGAATTGAAGCTAGACTTCCTTGGTTCAGAGTCTGGAGTTCCCTTACTTACTAGTCGTATGATCTTAGGAAAGTTCTATAATTTCTCTGTACCCCATGTTGCCCATCTGAAAAAAAAGAGATAAGAGTAACTACCTCACAGATGTTGTGGGGTTTAAGTGAGTAATTTCATCTAAAGCACTTAGAATAATGTTGGGGCACCTGGGTGGCTCAGTTGGTTAAGCGTCCGTCTGACTTTGGCTCAGGTCATGATCTCATGGCTCACAGATTCGAGCCTCACATTGGGCTTTGTGCTGACAGCTTGGTGCCTGGAGCCTACTTTGGATTCTGTGTCTCCCTCTCTCTCTTTCTGCCCCTCCAACCCCCCTCAAAAATAAAAATAAACATTTAAAAAATAATAAAGCATTTAGGATAATGTTTAACATGTAGTAAGTGTTCAGTTGGTGGTAGTGACACACATTTAATTAATCTACCATATTAAAAGCTTAATGAAATAAAATACTCCAAGCCAAACCGTAACTCTAAAGAGAAATCAAGTTCTGTTTGCTTTTTTTAATAGGAAACTGATGACTATAGATATTTTGATCCCAAAATGCTACGGGGCAATGACAGGTAAGCAGCTCTTGACTTGTGTAATTTGTTTATAGGTTTCCCCACCCCACCAAGAATGGAAAAATTGATTTTTTGTTACAAATCAATAATTGCTTATTAAATATTCAAACTATATAGAAGACTGGTAAGTGAATAGTATGTATAATCTCATTACCTAGAGATAATCATTGCTAATTGTACTTAACATTTTGGTTCTTTTCCTTTCAAGTATATACACTCACACACCAAAAAAATGCATTATATTTTTGTTGTTTTGGTTTTTCTTAATGACGAGATGGCAGTATTACAAAGTGTGTGGGAAGGGGAATATGAATAATATGTTTTTAAATGAATATTCTTACTGAACCGAAGCAAAGGTGGTAACTTTATGTTGAATACCTAGTTGTTGGATTTTTTTGTTTTGTTTTTTATATGGTCCATAAAATCCAGGCCCTATGGATTGTTATAAATATTTTATGGCAATGAAATACTCCACAAGTAATTTCTCTTATTTTGTAACAAACATGGTATGGAAAGTACTTGTTTACTTCATTATGGATATTATGTTTCAAGGTTTAATTCATGGTAGTTTGAAAAATAGCCTACAAGACATAGAGAAAGAATAGAATTAGGAGAAGAAAAAACCTTCTTAGAATGATCTTTAGCACCAAAATTTGGGTGCAACTGGTTTCTTGCCTACATCTTATGTTTGGGATCTTTAGAACTATGTTTCTGCTTTATCCCAAGCTTTTGCATCTTTGTAAGATAGAATTGATAATCTAATCACTAGATCGATGATGATTAGATTGTTTTGGTAACTTAAAAGGTTCTTTCCAGAGATATTACCAGAGTTGCAAAAGCAGCAGCTAATAACACTGGCAAAAGAATTTAACAAAATAAATTATCAGAGAGAGAGAGAATGAGAAGTGACAGCTAATAGGTATGGGGCTTCTTTTGGAGGTGATAAAAATGTTCTGAAATTAGACAATGGCGAAGATTGTACAATTCTGTAAATAGACTAAAAACCACTGATTTGTACACTTTGAAACAGTAGATTTACAACTCTTTTCCTATCTTGATACTCTCCAGTTCACAGCTTACATTTTAGTCTTCCTTGTATTTGCATATGGCTAACAGGTAGATATGTTTTGCTTCTTAAAAAATTACTGAGAAATACCTTAATTCTCCCTGTAGTTTATGCATAATAATGAGTATTAGCATTGATAAGACAGAGGAATTCAGTTTCATTTTTAATAGATTCAGCCTTCTGAGCTATTCTGTCACAATTAATCTTGGTTATTAATAACTAGTAATACTGTGCTATTTAGGTCTCACCTCCTTATTCCATCCATGTCTACTCTCAGAGGAACTTAAAACACTCCAGAAGGAAGTTAAACACTGATGAGGTGTTTCAATCAGGTGGACTTCTGGCCCTTTTTATGGAATATTCAGACAGGCCATAGAAATGAGGAAAAGATGATAGAGCTGTGGAATCAGCCTTTAAATAATTAAGGAAGGGATAATAGCTCTCTCCTCTTGGTTGACATTTTCAAAAATCTAAGCTCTCTTTGTATAGCCTGTTTCAGCACTGAAAACAAATATATCTGACTCACAAAAGCTTTGAAAAATACCTTTATTATAAGATATCTTGGCACCAAATAAGTTTTTTTAAAACATAAATACAGAAATGGTGGTTAATATAATACATAAATACAAAGAAATGAGCTACAGCAAAATGGAAATACCTCCTCCCATCTCCCCTCTAAATTGTTATCCTTCCCCCACATGTGTTGACATCGTTTTTTCACAAATGTAGATACTGACAAACTATGAAATTATGTTGAGTATGGTAAAATTTTATGTAATTTACCACTAAAATAGGTACTTTATCAACTTACCTCATACCCAGATTTTATTCCTTATGAGAGCTGCTGCTCAGTGTTGCCTTCTCCCTCTCAGTTTTCTCCTAGAATTTTTTTTTTAAGTTTATTTATTTTGAGATGGACAGAGAGAATCCCAAGTGGGCTGTGCACTGACAGTGGGAATCCCGATGTGAGGCTCAAACTGACGAACCATGAGATCATGACCTGAACCAAAACCAAGAGTCAGTCACTTTACCGACTGAGGCTCCCAGGTGCCCCTAGAATTTTATTTTAAAGCTAACAGATTGCCCTACTCCCTTTTAGATACTGACACATAGACTTCCAGCATATTCTTCCTCATTCACTATTTGGATACACAAAACTAAGGACAAGCCTCAAAGAAAGCGAAGGAGGAAGGATTGTAAATACATTTTTATATTTAGTGTGTGTGTACATGCATGTATTTCCATATGTCTTTCATCTGTAATGAAAGCCTCAGGTGAAATTTTCAGTATCATTTTTCTTTGTTACAGCTCAGTTCCAAGGAACAAAAATCCATTCCAAGAGGTAAGTTCTATATAAAAATTCTCTGCCTCTAAAAAGGAAGGAAGATGACCAGTTTGAACAATTATCTTCATCTTAAACATGGCTTTATTACAGTTACTTTCCGGTAATCTGGATACATCCAATTCTGTGTACCCAAGATTCTTTTTAAAAAATTATTAGTAACTATATTTTTCTGATGCATAAAACTACTTAAAAGAGTTTAAGCTTAGTAATAACTGACACAGTCAGTGGACACTTGGGCTGTTTCCCATAGTTTGTCTATTGTAGATAATGCTGCTGTAAACATTGGGGTTCATGTATCCCTCTGAATTAGTGTTTTTGTATTCTGTGGGTAAACTCTTAGTGGTGTAATTGCTCAGGGATCATAAGGTAGTTCTTTTTTTAACTTTTTGAAGAACCTTTTCCAGACTGGCTGTACCAGTTTGCATTCCCACCATGTATGAGGGTTCCCTTTTCTCCACATCCTCACCAATACTTGTTGTTTGTGTTGTTGATTTTAGCCACTCTGACAGGTGTAAAGTGATAGCTCATTGTAGTTTTGATTTGTATTTCCCTGATGATGAGTGATGTGGAACATCTTTCATGTAAGTGTCCATTGACTGATGAATGGATAAAAAAGATGAGATAAAGATACATGTGTACACACACACACACACACTGAAATATTAGCCATTAAAAAGAATGAGATCTTGCCATTTGCAATGACATGGATGGAGCTAGAGATTATTATGCGAGGTGAAATAAATCAGTCTGAAAAAGACAAATATGATCTGATTTCACTCATATGTGGAATTTAACAAACAAAACAGATGAACACAGGGAAAAGAGGCAGAGAGAGGCAAACCAAGCAACAGACTCTAACTATAAAGAACAAACAGATGACTACCAGAGAGGAGGAAGGTGGGGGGATTGGTGAAATAGGTGATGGGGATTAAGGAGAGCACTTGCTGTGATGACCACTGGGTGATGTTTGGAAGTGTTGAATCTCTGTATTGTACACCTGAACTTAATATTACACTGTATGTTAACTGGAATTTAAATAAAAAGTAAAAAAGCTGATACAAAATTAACAATTCACAGAAAAAGGAGTCTAAGACTGTGGTAAAAGTTTTATATGCATAGAACTTCCTTCTAAAATTGGATTCCAAATTTGTGAAGATACTGTGACTGTGCTTTCATTTGAAATACAATAAGCTTCTCAATAAAAATACAGTGAAGAACATATATTGGAGATTATGTAAATGCTAATTTTGTTTTTCCTACCTACAGTAAATAACCTCAAATTCTAAAAAGCCTTCTAGAGAAAGCCCTTTAGATTTATTTGCTATTACTTAATTGTATGAAGAATGAGGTCAGTTTTTTTCTCTACTTTTTGGAAACACATTTTTTTTTAATTGAAGTAGCATCAGGTGCTTAGGATGTGACCTTTTGCTAGCTTGTATTTTTTTACCTAAGTTGTGGAATATGCTCCAAACTAAAAGCCATGTTGCTTGAAAGTTAAAATACTGATTTTTTCAACTTACCTGTTTCTTTTTTCTGTTTGCATTTTAGGCAATTGTTTTTGTGGTGGGAGGAGGCAACTACATTGAATATCAAAATCTCGTTGACTATATAAAGGTACGTGTTGGCCTTTTAATTCCTTAAGCATTTGGTATTTCACAGTTCCGTGTCTTTAAAATACTAGCATTGTCTGGTGGCTCTTTTGATTCTCAACCCTTTTTCTAGAGGTAGTTTAAAAGTCCTTATATATATGGAAAAATGCCCATATGCTCATTGTTTTCCTATTCCTATCATGTTTCTGGCCTAAAATTGTACTTGATCTGGAAAATAATCTATCTTACTGATGTACTTGGCAGCTCTCTATCCTAATTTGACTTTACATGTTTAGAGACTTTAAGTAAGCTCCTCTTCCAAAAAGTCTACCTTAGTGAAATGATTTAGCAAACCCACTTCCCCGAATAGTAAGCACTTTGCCCCCATCCTGTTGACTTAAATCAGCAGCACACTTGGAATGTCTGCTTTTTCAGCAAACAGGAGGTAGCAAATTAGCAGTAGAGTGCTAGTCAAAGCCGACAGGAGCAGCAGGGACTAACAGACAACTAAGCAAAAGGATATGAAGAGCAAAAATGCCATTTAAAATGTAGGGGCAGGGGCGCCTGGGTGGCTCAGTCGGTTAAGCGTCCGACTGCAGCTCAGGTCATGATCTCGCAGTCCGTGAGTTCGAGCCCCGCGTCGGGCTCTGGGCTGATGGCTCAGAGCCTGGAGCCTGCTTCCGATTCTGTGTCTCCCTCTCTCTCTGCCCCTTCCCCGTTCATGCTCTGTCTCTCTCTGTCTCAAAAATAAATAAACGTTAAAAAAAAAAATTAAAAAATAAATAAATAAATAAATAAAATGTAGGGGCAATAGAATTATCAGTTGTTGGAATGACATTTTGTAATCTTCATTTATTTGCTTAACATTAAGTAATGATCATTCCTTATGTTCTATGTTATGTAAGACTTTAAAAAGGTGGAGATTTTGGTACAAGAGGAAAAAAAAGTCACAGATCTTTAAAACTATCAGGCACAATTCCTGGGATCCTATTTCAGTTGCAGAGTACATACTTCAGAGTGTGAACCACCAAGATCTATGTAAGATGCTGTGGTCTCAGGGGAACATCCATCTTGTACAAGGAGAGATCTTTGATACCCTCCTCTGGTCATATAGTCAAAACCAGGCTGCATGAGCAGGCTCAAAAGCAGTAAACCAAGGAAACATAACAGGAACCAGGTGCAAACCATTAATCTGTACTATTTCTATAAACAGTGCTGACAAGCTAGTTCAAGTTGTCCCCTAATCTATCTGTGACCCTTGCAGGGGACTATATTAATCACTAGTTGATCTATTTCATTTAGGTTTGGCAAAGGGTTAGCTATATGAGTGTTCCAGGTGTTCCCAGGGATAAACAAAGGGCTGCAACAGACCAGCTGAAATTAATCCGTACTTATACATTCCACACACCCCAGTCCTGGTTAAGCTTTCTTAATTAGACTTGTCAGCATTCTTCTTTCTGCATCTTTTTTTTAACATTTATAGAACAGAAAAACAAGAAGGATAAACATCAAAATATTAATCATTAGTGGAGTAGAGTGGCAGAAATGCAGGTATAACTTTAAAGAAACATTACAGTCTGCCAAATACTGCAGACTTGTTTTTATTCATGTATAAGCTTCACAACTTACCTCTTTCTACTATAGAAATTTTAATTTTGTGAAACGTATTAATAAGTTGATGCTGTGTAACAGTTATCAACTAAGTGTAGTTTTTTGATCAGTTGCTTTCATCAGAAGAACATCAGACTGTCAGTGATAGGTATGTAAGCCCTTTATCTTTTACTTGGTCTCAGTTTCCTAAGTATTTTTCCTTGATTATTATTCCGCACCCACAAAAACATGGTGTGGAGGCAGTAGGACACAGGCTACTATGACTAGTCAGGCATGCAGAAGACATTTTAAGTTCCTGTATCCAAGCACTTTTCTTAACAGATCATCACTTAGGTTAATAGTTACACACTGGTCTTTGGCTCTGCTGTTGAACGAATTATTTTGTATGCATTTTAGTGGAAATAGTATCCTACTTTTGCCTCCCCAGAGGGATCTTCTAGAATATACAGAACCTGTAAAAGAAAAAGGAGGATTAGAATTATTCAGAGGATTTATCCCCTAGATGTTATTGGCATCATCACGACATGAGTACCTGCAGATTAAATCATTCTTTAAACTCCTGGAAACCATCTTGGACCTTCAGCTTCAAATGAAGGAGGCAATTTCTGCAGGCCTTGTGGGCATGTGTAAATATAGCTCAGAGTGTTATTCTCTTGCTCTTGGCCTCTTACAAGGTACAGAGATAATGTTAGCTTTCTTCTTTTGTATTATTCATTTATTGGCTCCTTTTTCAGAGTCATTTTTACCCAGAATTTGGCCCCTGATTTAGAAGACTGTCAGATTCAGCAAAGATGACTGATCACTAGAGCTGGCAGCAGTATGAGACTGGCCAGTGCTCTCCCCTTTGTCCATTCCCAGTGATGTCCATTCCCAGTGAAGTAGGGGTGGATAAGTGCACGCTTACAGGACTCTCTGGTCCTCCCATTAATCCCAGTTTAGACAGGTGGAAATAGAAACAGCCCTTTCCATCACTCCTCAAATTAGAGGTATTGTTTTGGTGTCATGTTTGCAATTGATCCATGTCTCTGAACTACAGGATCAGGTAGAGAAAAAAATTTTTTTGAAATGCAGAATAAATTTTTGTCAGTTCCTGTGTTATTACCTCTCTTCATCTCTCCCTTACTTCCCCTGCAGTATCTCAACAATCTATCCACTGTTGATTTCCCCCTTTAATTACATGCCTGTCATATTTTAACACACATTCCATCATACAAGCCACAGAAAGAGATGTGCCCAATTTAGAAAATAAGGTTTTCCAAATGTTCCAATTTTCAGTCTATCTACTTTGTGTTTGGTAAAGTACATAAGTCAGTCTACTGTATATGAGGCTTCTTAGCACACTTGTTGAACTGCACCTGCAGCAACATGGGTTTCTTTATCAAATGATATATAAAAAGGGACTCTAAATTGAAACAGTTTCTGCTGAGGACTCTAATAGAGTGTTAAAGGTGTTTGCTTCAGTAACCAGATGTATAGATCCAAAATCAGTGTCTATTCTGGATGAAACCTGCTACTGTCCACCTGGAACCATAGGTCATAGTCCAGTGTTATTCTGTGTAAATAGTATGTTTTCATTTCATATCTTAGGTATATACCTAGGAGTGGAATATCATGGGTCATCATAACTTTAATGATTAACTATTTAAGGAATTGCTAGACTGTTTACCAAACTGATTGGACCATTCTGCATTCGCACCATTGGTATATGAGGGTTCTGATATCTCCACATTATCACCAGCACTTGTTATCTGACTTTTTGATTCTGACTATGCTAGTGGAGTGGGATAGTAACTCATTGTGGTTTTGATTTGCATTTCTCTGATGACTTAAGACATCAAGTTTATTTTCATGTGCTCATTGGGCATTTGTGTATCTTTGGAGAAAGATACATTCAAATCCTTTGCTCTCATTTTTAAAATTTGAGTTATTTTGCCTTTGTATTATTGAGGGGTTTGGGTTTTGTTTTTCTTTTTAGGGAGAGAGAGAGTACAAGCAGCGAAGAGGGAGAGAGACCGAAGAGAATCTCAGGCAGGCTTCATGCACATTGCAGAGCCCTAAATGGGGCTTGATCACATGACCCTGGGATCATGACCTGAGCTGAAATCAAGAGTCAGACACTTAACCATCTGAGCCACCCCAGTGCCCCTTATTACTGAGTGTTAAGAGTACTTTACATAATGGTCTGTGATCAATTCTGAGTTAATTTTGCATGTATTATGAAGTAAGGCCCAGCTTTCTTCTTTTGTATGTGGCAGTCCAGGTTGTCCCAGCACCATTTATTGAAAAGACTTTTTTGTTTTTCCCTATTGAATAGACTTGGCAGCCTTGTTGAAAATAAGCTGACCATACATGTATGGGTTTATTTCTGGACTTTCAGTTCTGTTTCATTGATCCATAGATCTATCCTTGAGCTGGTACTATGCTCTGTAGATTACCATTGCACTGTAGTAAGTTTCATACTCCAGACATGTGAGTCTTTCTACTTTATCCTTCTTTTTCAAGATTGTTTTTGATTTCCTGGATGCCTTACACTTTGTAGGAATTTTAGAATCAACTTGTCAGTGTTAGTCAGGATTCTGACAGGAATTGCATTGAATCTGTACATCAGTTTGCAAAGTCTTTTCATCTTAACAGTGTTAATTAAGTCTTCTGATCCATGACATGGGATTTTGTTCTCTTTGTGTGGATCTTCTTTATTTTTATAATTTTTTGTTTGTTTTTATTGGTTTCAGAACATAAGCTTTACAGTTTTCATTAAATTTATTTCTATGTATTTTTATGCTATTATGAATAGAATTTTTTTTTTTAAGTTTATTTAAGGGGATGGGGAGAGAGAGAATCCCAAGCAGGCTTCTTACTGTCAGCACAGAGCCCAACATGGGCCCCAAACCCAATGAACCTTGAGATCATGACCTGCGCCTAAATCAAGAGTCAGATGCTTAATCAACTGAGCCATCCAGGCGCTCCTGAAGTTTTTTTCTTAATTTCATTTTTGGATTACTCATTGCAATCCAATAAAAATGAGTTTTTGTGAATTGATCTTGTGTCCTACAACCCCGGTAAACTCATTTCTTAACTGTTAGGGTTTTTTTTTTAGTATTTTTAGAACTTTCTGTGTAGGAGATCATGTTATCTGTGAATAGAATTAGTTGAACTTCTTCCTTAGCCTATCTGGAATGGTTTTTCCTTTTTCTTGCCTAACCACTGTGTCTAGAATCTCCAATACAATGTTGAATTGAATAGATAAGTAGCAGACCTCCTTATCTTCTTCCTGATCTTAGGGTCAAAGCATCTAGTCTTTCACCATTAAGGATAATGTTAACTATGAGTTTTTCATAGCTTCCCTTTAAAGCCATTACATTTTAGTAGCTACTAAGCCACCCAGTGTAATTATTCTCAAAGTTCTTTTTTTTTTAATCTTATTTAGTGTTAATGTTTCCTTTGTTGTGAATTCAGGAAGAACTGGGCTAGGTCTAGGTCTTTGACATTAGAAACCCCTATCAGTACAACTGTGTAGTATGAAACAAAACTTATGGCTATGGCTACAAGAGTGGAGAATTATCTGACTTGGCCTTTGAGTCATACCGGTTCACACTGGGCCAGTTTTGTTGGGAAGGCAAAGAAAATACTACAGTAATTCAAACTGATCAAGTTAGCAATGATGTTAATCTAGCTCATAATGTAACTGCTATTTGGTATAACAGTGATGTATTTGATAAAATTAATTTTAAAACACTCAGTAATATTAATGAGGATGCCTGATCATGCCAGTTTTATTCAAAATAGTATTAGAAGTTCTAGCCATAACAATTAGGCAAGAATAAGAAAAGGCATCCAAATTAGAAAACTATTTGCAGATGACCTATAGAGAAAACTCTAAAGATTATCAAAAACTGTCAGAACTAATAAATTCAGTCAAGTTTCAGGATACAAAAATAATACCCAAAAATCTGTTGCATTTCTATACACTAATAAACTGAGAAGTAAAAAAAAAAAAATCATTTACAATCACATTAAAAAAATAAAATACCTGGGAGTAAGTTTAATGAAGAAGCTGAAAGACCTGTGTAGTGAAAACTACAAGCCATTGGTGAAAGAAATTGAAGACACAAATAGGTAGTCTGTGTTTTGTGGATTGAAAGAGTCAATATTGTTGAAATACCCATATTCCTCATAGCAATCTACAGGTTCATTACAATCCCTGTCAAAATTCCAAGGGCATTTTCACAGAAATAGAACAAACAATCTTGAACTTGTATAGAGCCACAAAAGACCCTTAATAGCCAAAACAATCTTGAGAAAGAACAAAGCTGGAGGAATTACACTGCCTAATTTCAAACTATAGTACAAAGCTACGGTAATTAAAACAGTGGAAGAGAATTGACAGACCAGAAATAAACCCATGCGGTATATGGTTCATTAACTTAAAACAAAGATGTCAAGAATATACAATGGGGAAAGGACAGTCTCTTCATTAAATGGTGCTGGGCAAACTAGACAGCCATATGCAAAAGAATAAAATTCAACCACTATTTTACACTAGACACAAAAGTTAACGCAAAATGGATTAAAGAATTAAACGTAAGACCCCAAATCTTAAAACTCCTAGAAGAAAACAAGCCATAAACTCCTTGACTGACATAGGTATGGGCAGCGATTTTTTTTTTTTTAATCTCACACCAAAAGCCAAAGCAACAAAAACAAAAAATAAATGAGACTACATCATAATAAAAGCTTCTGCACAGCAACAGGTACCATCAACAAAATGAAAAGGCAATATACTGAGTGGGAAATATATTTGTAAATAATGTATCTGGCAGGGGGTTAATATCCAAAATATACAAAGAACTTACACAATTCAACACCAAAAAAATTAATAATAATCCAATTTAAAAATAGGCAGAGGACCTAAATAGACATTTTCTCCAAAGAGACACAGATGGCCAGCAGACACATGAAAAGATGCTCATCGTCATTAATCATCAGGGAAATGCAAATCAAAACCACAGTAAGACTCACCTCACACCTGCTAGAATAGCCATTATCAAAAAGAACAAGAAATAACAAGTGTTGGCAATGATGTGGAGAAAAGGGAATACTCATGCACTGTTGGTGGTAATGTAAATTGGTGCAGCTACTGTGGAAAAGAGTATGCAGATTCCTCAAATAAGTAAAAACAGAATTACCATATAATCCAGCAATTCCACTTCTAAGTATTTTTGTGAAGAAAAAAAACACTAACTGGAAAAGATACCTGCACCCTCAGTCATTGCAGCATTGTTTACAATAGCCAAGATATAGAAGCAACCTAAGTATCCACTGACAGATGAATGGTAAAGAAATTATGCACGCAGGCATGCATGCACACTGAAGTATTCAGCCATAGAAAAGAATGAAGTCTTGGTATCTGTGACAAACATGGATGGACCATGAGGGCATTATTCTAAGTGAAATAAGAGAAAGACAAATCCTGTATGGTTTCTCTTTTATGTGGACTCATTTAAAAAAAAAAAAAAAAACCCTCTCAGATATAAAGAACAGACTGGTGGTTGCCAAGAAGTAAGTGGGAGAAATGGATGAAGGGGATGAAAAGGTTAAGAAAAAAAAAAAAAATGTACTATTAAGCAAAGACTACACTTTCAAAAATACAAGAAAATTGAGGCACCTCGGTGGCTCAGTCAGTTGAGTGTCCCGACTCTTCAGCTCAGGTCATGATCTCACGGTTCATGAGATTGTCAGTGACAACACAGAGCCTGCTGAGGATTCTCTCTACCTGTCTCACATTAAATAAATAAACTTAAAAAAAAAAATGAAAATCGTTTGTGATTGAAATATAGAACATACTGGCTATACCACACAGTGTGTATCTAAAAGATGCAATAGATAAATGACACTCTAGTGGTCTCCCAAGAATGAACGTGTTTGACAAAGGCTTTTACATCTCTCAAGAGAAGATGTACTAGGAAAAAACTCCATAGACCTTGGCCTTTTGAACGTACTAGTAGGGCCAGCTGCAAAATGAAACCAGTAGCCAGTCCTTTGTCATAGAAATAACTATCTTCTTAATTTCTTCACTTTTGAGAGCAGACATTTATGTGTGGAAACATATTTATTAAAGCATAAGTATAGTTTAGAAATTTATAACATCTGGAGTGCCTGGCTGGCTCAGTCAGTTAAGCATCTGATTCTGCATTTTGGCTCTGGTCACGATCTCACAGGTTCTTCAGTTCAAGCCCCCCATCAGGCTCTGCACTGTCTGTGTGGAGCCTGCTTAGGATCCTCTCTCATTCTATCTCTGCTCCTGCCCTGCTCATGCTCTATCTCAAAATAAATAATAAGCTTAAAAAGAAATTTATAATATCCAATTGTGCAATAACCTGTTATCAGATATTTTGAAGTTAAAAGGTACATCTCGAAAAGAAATCAAAGTTCAAACTCGAAGGTATGTGGGAA
Organism: Acinonyx jubatus; assembly: GCF_027475565.1. Taxonomy (NCBI): domain Eukaryota; kingdom Metazoa; phylum Chordata; class Mammalia; order Carnivora; family Felidae; genus Acinonyx; species Acinonyx jubatus. The sequence goes on from NC_069386.1 coordinate 78,997,563, forward strand.
CTCAGTCATTTGCATAGGTTTTCTGGAACAACTATATAAAGCACACAAAAGACTTTGAATATGTGTTCCAGTTGAGAAACCTTTTGCTTCTCTTTATAGTTACAGAAATAATATGCACTAATATTCAAAGGCAATTTGCTAATAAAACTGTGTTGACCCTAAAAATTTGGTAGTAAGTAACCAAATGTATAGGTAATTTAACTTTAAGCCACCATAAGTTCTTTTGATGGAAGGTGATTGGCTAGAGAATGAAATAGATTTAGTTAATAATTGTTACATTGGATCCAGGTACTGGTACATTTCATAAAGTTCAGTTTTTAATGGAAGGAGGAAGTATCAGGTTTATGCATAATTAAGAATAAGTTTGCACTGAAATATTGGCTGCAGTGTTTAACCCTATTCCTCATTGGATGATACAGAAAATTAGTGTTTTGGTGTTAATGTTAATCTGTAAATGCTGTAGAAGATACAAAAAGAAAAATTATGATGAGTGATTATTAAAGCTTGATGAAGGGTGTGGATGGGATGGTGCAGGGAGTGTGGACTAAGTACATGATTAATCTCCTTTGCTAGTTTATTTCTCTGTGAACCTTGGAAGCCATGGTGCTAACATTTCGCCAACCACGAATGAAATGTCATAACTAGTGATTAATGTAGTCCAATGCTAGGGTCCAAGATAGACTGGGGGCAACTAACACTAGCTTGTCAGCACTGCTTAATAGAAAACATAAATATGAAAGAAATGAGGTGCAAATCACCAATGTTTTGCTTCTGTTCTTTGAGCCTGGTCATGGATACATGATCAGAGGGGTATGAAGACCCCTCCTTGGACAAGACCGAGCTTCCCTGCAACCAGAGTATCTGCACTGTAACTTGAGATTCACAAATGAAAATAAAATGTGTTCTGTGCTACTGAGATGGGATCCTAGGGCCTGTGCCTAGAACATTTGGACTCTTCTAATGTTTCCCTTTGCTTTCTTTATCCTACTATGCTATGACCTCTACTTTTATTAATGTCTTGAGTAGATCCTGAGATTATATGACCCAGTTATAGGACCAATGCTGTGTAAGTGTTTTTGTTGTTGTTCAGAGATGGCCACCTAGAACATTTATTCAGCCAACCAACTGTGTTTATTCAGCTGATACATCACAGAGAACTGTCTTTCTCTTGTAGTACAAAAACATAATTATGTTTCTTGATGAATTATCATATTTGCTTTGTTATGGAATAAACTTTTCAAATTACAGAAATGAATTTTCTTTCAAGTACACAATACATATAATAATTACAGCATCAAGGACTTACAGAATTCTTCAGTAGAAGTTTTGACTGCTGTAATTGGGTTACAGTATTTTGCCAAAATTATGAATGAAATTATTGTAAATCCTATATTGCACAAATGAGACTGCAGTGACCATTCATGCCATAGTTGTACCATATCCTACTGTCAGCATAACAAAACTAGCGATGTTTTCTTCAGGTAGTACAGATCTTATGTTGGAAGAATGTTGACCTAAGATTTTATAGATAATCGTTTGTGTGAAACGTGGCAGTCACTTTATTCCATGCGATTTTAGAATAGATATGTGTATACTAAAATTCAACAACCTCTTCCCTCGCCCCCCAAAAAGACTTTGAGGGGTAACAAAAAGTCTTAATTAGGCTTAATCATTCTTCTGGGTAATATTGAAAGTATAACTTGTTACTTGTATCTGAGTTCTCTTATTTTTACAGGGGAAACAAGGCAAACACATTTTATATGGCTGCAGTGAACTTTTTAATGCTACACAGTTCATAAAACAGGTAAAGTGTACGTTGGTAGTTTGTTTCTTGTAACATACCATAACTTGGTGATGATATTTTTCAAAAGAGCAAGAGAATCATCATACTCATTTGAACCAACTGAAGCCAAAAACCATAGGAGCTATAAAAATGTAAGGTTTTAACATGGACTACTATAAAGAAAATTCTGATAAATAATTATTTCAATTGTCCCAAATCTTTGAGAGGATAAATTCAGAAAATTTAAAATTTACAACAGTGAACTATATACCTAGGTGTACATTCCTGGGTTGTGAGATGTGTTCACCTGAATAACCCAGATTCCTGTTCAAGATACAGAACCATCATATCACAAAGTTCCCCAGTCAATCCTTGCCCTTATTCAATCCCCAAGCAGGTCTTGATATTTTTCCACCATAGATTATGTAATGTATTAGAATAGGCAAAACTAAATGGATTTTTTCTTGGATGAACTAGAGGATTCTCAATTTAGTTAATTTTTTTAATGAAGCAGATGTTTCTGCTGATTTTTGTTTTGATTACTTTGGGATATTAAATTCTTTAGTTTTTCTTTTTTAAAATAAGCATTTAAAGCCATAAAATTAAAAACTCTTGCCAAACACTGCTTTAGCTGCATTTCACAAATGTTAATATATTTTCATCACCATGTTTTATATATATTTGGGGGGGGGTGGGTTGTATATTTTTAATATACTTGGTGGGTTTTTTTTAATCTCATGTGATTTAGAGATGTTGTTTTCAAGTGTTTAGGGGTTTCCTAAATACCTTATTGATTTCTAATTTAATTCCCTGTGGTTAAAGAACATTCTGCATATGATTTCATTGTTTCAAAATTTCCTTAAATATCTTTTGTGGTTTCTCTTACTGAGCACTTCGTGTGCACTTCAAAAAGAACCTGCATTAGGCAGAAGTGGTGAGAAGGGTTCTGTAAATTTCATTTTGGTCATGGTAGTTGACAGCATTACTTAAATCCTCTGTGTCTTTATTGATGTGTGGTTTTGTGGGGGTTTTTTGGTCTAGTTCTGTCAGGGATTGAAAGACCAGTATTAAAATCTCCAGTTATGTTTGTGGAACTGTTTCTCCCTTCAGTTCTGTCACTCTCTCCTTTTAGTTGTAGGTCAACTTACTGTTAAGCTCTGTTATTAGGTACATACAGATTGAGGATTGCTGTGTCTTCGTGATGAATGCACCCTTTCATTATGCACTGTCCCTCTACATATCTGGTAATACTCTTTATCTTGAAGTCTACTTTATCTGACATTAATATAGCCACTCTAGTCTTAAGGTTTGCAGGTTATAACTTTTCCATCTGGTTGCTTCAGCTTGCCTATGAATTCATATTTAAGGTGTTTACCTTGCAGATGGGATATAGTTGGAACCTGTTTTTTTTTTTTTTTTTCAAAACCATTCTGACCATCTCTGCCTTTTAATTGGTGTCTGTTGGTCGGTTAACATCGAATGTAATTATTGATATGATTCGGTTTAGGTTTACCATTGTACTGTTTGTATTCTACTAGTCTTCTGTTAGGCCTTCCTCCTTTCCTTCCTTCCTTTGTATTACTTGAATGCTTTATTTTAGCTGTATCTCTATATTACTAATTTAGCATTTGCTCTAGAGATCACAATATATACATCTTTAACTTCTCATAAACTAGAGTTAATATTGTACCACTTGCATTCAATATAGCATATAGACCCATTCCCTCAGCCTTTATTCTGTGATTGTCACATATTTTACATCTGCATATATATCATTAACCTCACAAAACAGTACACAGTGTTACCAGTTTTATCACTTCACTCATCTGTATCATAAAGAAGCCTTTCCCTTTACACAGATACGATTTTCAGTATTCTTCATCCCTACCTTTAGTAGATTTCGATTTCCATCTGTTGACTGCAAAACTTCTTTTAACATTTACTGTAGCTCAGGTATGCTAGCAGTGAATTCACTTCATTTTCTTTTATATGAAAATGTATTTCACCTTTATTCTTAAATATTTCTGCTGAATATAGAATTCTGGATTGACAGTTTTTCAGAATTTTAACGATACTATTCCAAAGTCTTCATTGTTTCTGATAGGAAGTGAATAGTATTCAGATCGATACAATTTTATATGTAATAGGTTATTTTTCTCTGGCTGCTTTCAAGATTTCCTTGTCATCTTTGGTTTTCAGCAGTTATGATGTATTTATGTATAACTTCTTGTGTATTTATCTTGGGGATCACTGAGCTTCTTGAATCTGTATGTTTATATCTTCACCAGATTTAGGGAATTTTCTGTGCTTTTCGTCAAATATTTCTGTGTTCAATTTTGTCCTCTCTTTTTGGGACTCCATTCACCTGTATGTACAACATTTTATATTCTGCCACAACTCTGAGGATTTGGGGTGGGGGGGTTATTTTGTTTTTAATTAATTTTTTTAGTAGTCTCTACACCTAATGTTGGGCTTAAATATAATTTAAGTTGTACTATCTCCAGATTCACTCTTTGCTTTCTTATCTTTTTTCTACCATTTGAATAATGTTGTATTTACACCATCTCAAATTTTCATTTGGGTTTTTTTTTTTTTTAATACAGTTTGTGTTTTTCTGGTTGGGTTTTATGTCATTTCATTGTGAGCATATTTTCTGTTGTTTCATTGAGGATAGTTGTTATAGCTTCTTTTAAACCCTTGTCTATTAATTACAACACATGGATTATCTATCTCGGTCTCTCCCCTTTCCCCCTAGAGAATGGGCCCAATTTTTCTGTTCTTTCATGTATTAGTTTTAGATTGTATCCTTAACATTGCTGTTTTGGAAACTGAATTCCATTTCCCTAAAGAGTGTTGATTTGGGCCTTTAGCCGGCAATTAACTCGGTAAAATTCACAGGTCAAACTCTGTCTCTTGGGCAGCAGCTCACATCTTGCTTGTTAGTCACTCTCATTTGTGCCTGGTTCAAGGTTTTTCACCATAGATATCAGAAAAGTTCATGTGCAAAATTTAGGGCTCCCACACTCTGGACCTCTCCTTTACTGGATTTCCTACTCACCTTCAGAGGCTTTAGTTGTCCCCATACTCTCGGTCGTTCTTGAGGTTAAGAGCCACAGAACTCAGCCAGTGCGGGTCTTTCCTTCCAAGTGTCACCTCTGTTCCCGAACCTGCCAGCTTGCAGTTGTTCTCCACTGCCTTCAGGTAGTTGGTTTTTGCATGTTGTTTAAAGTTTTAATTGCTGTCCCTGGGAGAATTAGTCCAGTAGGAGTTTACCCAGCCTTCCAGAATTTGAATGCCTTTTTTCTTTTTAATGATGTTTTAGAAATATCAAATTAATTAAAATATGTGGAGAAGTAAATAAACTGTCAGCAGTGAAGTTGGACGTGAAAGTTTTCTTTACATTTTCATACTGAGTTAATATTGATTTTATTCTCAGTGTTTTTGTTTTCCATTAGTTGAATTTGTACCTATAATGTTGATCCATTTTTTTTTATTGTGACAGCATTTATTATTACTATTCAGTTTTAAATGAATTTCAGTTGGTGGTGAATCTTGAGGAAAACTTATTCTAGATACAAATGCAATGAATGAAATAATGGAGCTTAGATGTTACCATGATTAAAGAGTACATTTTTAAGGTGTATTTCTTTTGTGACTAAAGTAAAGCTATTTTTATGTTTTGTTTTAGCTGTCACAACTTGGACAGAAGTAACATAAAAGAACCTTAATATGAGAAACTACTTGGATAAATGTAAAGACAAAAGTCAAAAGAGCCAGATGTTTTCTTCTTCGTATCAGTGTCCTAACATTGAAACTTAGAGTTAATTTTTAAGGAAATTCTATACTTAATATAATGTATACTAATTAAAAGAATAAAGCATTTCAGAAATAAATTTTTAACATTGTACATTTTCTTTCCTGTTACGTTTGACAAAAGAGAAAGCACTTAGGAAAAGTTCTGCCTGAATATAATATTAAAATATTATTATAATGGATTTGTTATGACTGAAACCAGTGAAAATTTAAGAATTATGCAAATATTATTAAAAAAATAAAAAGAGTACCTGGGTGGCTCAGGTGCTTAAGCATCTGATGTTAGCTCAGGTGATGATTTCACCGTTCATGAGTTTGTGTCCTGCCTCAAGTGATCACAAGACCTGCTTCTCTCTCTCTCTGCCCCTCATTCACTTGCATCCTCTCTCAAAAAAAAAAAAAAAAAAAAAATGCCAATGTTACTTGACTGGTTAATGAATCTCCTGGTATTTTTTTTTTCTTGTATGCACTTTAATAGTAAAATTACCTCCCCGTGGTTTTCTGGTCTGCCATGTTGCCTCTAGACTTTACAGTACTTACTTAAAGTCTCTTCTTCCTCTAGCACACCCAAATACATCTTATCACATAAAATCCCTTCATTATATAATGACAACAACTAACATCTAGAATGGACAAATACAAAACATTTGTCCCATGAAGATCTAAAAAATATGGAAAATTAAGTGTTACATTTGGTTCAAACCTTCCTGGTATGCAGCACCAAGAAGGAATGTTGATCAATCATGAAACTCAGCTCTAAGAAAAAAGCAAACCAGTTGCTCCAGAGGAAAACCTCTTACTCCTCTCAAGGCCAGGGAGTTTTGCTCCTAATGAGCCTCATCAAGAGCAATCTCTAATGTTACAGATAAAACAGCCAGATTCACGAGACCGACTTTCTCTATTCCTACCCCTCAGGAGTCAGTGCCATCATGCAAAGCACAGGTCAAGAAAAAGAGGTCTCTTTGGGTAGTGACCTGCTACCCTGACTTGGTCCTGGGCTATAACTTAAAATCTGTTTGGGCTGCTGTAACAAACTACCACAGACCAGTGGCTTGAACAGATTTCACATAACTTGGGAGGTTAGGAAATCCAAGGTGAAAGTGCCAAAAGCTCGGTGTCTGGTGAGGACCCTCTTTCTGGTTTGCAGACACACATCTTGATTTATCTTCATATAGTAGAGAGTCCTGGTCCCTTTGTCCCCTGTAAGAGCACTAATCATATCACGGGGGCTCCACCCCTGTGACCTCATGAAAACCTAATTACCCCTCAAAGGCACCACCTCTAAATACTATTATATCGGGAGTTAGAACTTCAACCAAAGAGTCTGTAGGTAACACATACAGTCCGTAGCGCCACATCATCTGCCAAAGTGATCAAAGTGGTTCATGTTCGGGGCTTCAGACAACAATGTTCATCAAGGTGATAAGCTCCAGAGAAGATAAAGCAATGTCCCAGTTTCCTTAGTAACAGAGAAGTTAGACTTTAACATATGTTCAGAAAATATTTTTTAGGTTAAAACTTCACAAAAGACACAGGAGGTGGTCTCTTTTCATGTTGTGTTTGCAGCCAAAAATAAGTTAGAAATAGTGTCCTCAATGAATGAACAATTTTTTTCAAGTTTGCCTCAATTCACTTAAAAGAAGACCATTGCAAAGGTTCCGAGAAACGTTTCTATGGGGCCTGTAAAGATTTGGGGCCCTTAAAAAAAAATCTCTGGGGAAACCTTGGCTTTTCTCAAACTGTCCACAGCCTAGCCCCATCTGTCCTGGTGTGAGTTCCCCAGCAGGCCATCCACAATACGGCCAGGGTCACTGTTGATGCTGTCTTGGGCTGGCAGCTCAGCAGGTCCGTCCCCTCAAGCCCCCAGCGTGGCTGATTCAGAAACCAATTTTATCTGCCCCCGAAAATGATTCTTAGAAGAATTGATTACAGCCATGGTAAAGCACAGATCAAGGGTAGAGGTCAATGGGAAAGGGAAATGCTGTGCCTGATGATTTACAAAAGTTACAGCAGTTAATCCTCACAACAGCACTAACAGGTAGGTGGTACAAATTTTATAGATGGAAACAACGCTCAGAAAGTTAAATACCCTGCTCAAAGTCATAGCTGGTACGTGGTGGAGCCCAAGATGGAATACACATCCCTGTGCTCCAAACCCATTCCCTGTGCACTGCTTGAAATCGCCTAGCTGAGGAAGCAGAAGGCTTGAAGTCTTGCCAAGCCACTCCAAACTGATCAACCTGACTCCGCCACTTCACCTCTCTCTTTTCTCCGGTGTGGAATGAGGTATACAGAGTAGGGGCATCTTATGGCAGAGCCTTCATAGTAATGCAGCTCACCTGAGCCAGCCAGCTCAGGGTGTTCAACCAAACAACCATCTTACTACTGAGCTCACACACATGAACTGGCAGGAATAGCCACCTGACCAATAGAATTTCAGTAGTTGGGCATAAACATGGGAAAGATCGATTCACTTGGCATAGATGGGGCTCTAAACTAAAAGGAAAAGGCAAAATAAAAAAAGGATTGAAAGGAAATTCAAGTCAAAACAAAATCTGCCTTGAAACGGAAGCTTCCGTTTCATCTCCATCAGGTAACTTTGTACTATAATGAATTATAAGACAAACTCACATCCAAGTAGGCTCACAATCATGACCGTAAAAGTTACAGTTTTTAGGTAATAGTCAAAAGAATTTGAAGCTAGGTGTGAAGATTTAAATTTAGTTAAATATATCGAGGTCAGGTGGTGGACATTTGTAGAAATTTTTAATTGTGTTAAAATTGCAAGGCACAGAGCAACCTGGCTCTACAGGCTGATGAGACTGTACTGATGTGACATGGGACTAAAGAAAGCAGTAACCTGAATTTATCATTTGTTGTAGTGACCACATCGAAACAGACTAAGCAGAACTAGGAACTATTCAACTTCACTTTGTTCTATTACTCTGGGTTCAACACAATCCTGGAATTTCAAAAACTGATATCCAAAGGGATCCCTGAATGTTGATGAGTATGTACCAGACTTCAAGTATTTATAGCTGCTTTTACAAGAGAAATCTCGATGGTTCTAAATTATCAAGCATCAGCCCCATCAACATGGCTCAGTTTCAGTAGGAATAACTGCTGAAAAAGCAAGCTCTGTGTACCAAGTTGACGTGGTATCCTAAGAATCCAGAGACAGCCACAGGAATTCTAAGATCTCCTGAAGGATTATGGCTAAGTGACTAAAATGCTGATTTGCATATCGGCATCGTTTTCCCTGATTTTTGTCACCCCAATCTTATTTCATTCATATTTCTCAGGTGGAGCTAACTATTCCTGACAACAAAAATTGATAAAGGGATAGGTGAGTAGTTAAACCCAGCCAATGAGAAGCTACTAGTTTCCTGCTGAGGTCACTATTTGAAAGGCTCAAGAGAGCCACTGTCTGCCAGACTTAAACTGGAGGGCCTTCAAATGAGGCTATAGATATGGCCACAAGACACCTGAGAATGAAGACAGTGCAGAGCTTAGAGGTGACATCATTTGAACCCCTGGGTCTTACACTAGTGTAACTTGACTGTTGCAGCCAGCAGCAAAGCCTTGAAAGAGATACAAAATCTAATGGATGATTTAAACATCCTAGAAGAGCCAGAGAAATGCCAACCCAAATATAAGAAACAATGATTCTCAGACATTGAACATCAGAAAGCACCGCATAGTGATTACTAAGAGAAGGGAAGCAATCAAGATGCATCCTACAACTGCCCCATTTTCCTGGCGAGATTTTTTTTTTGTTCAGGTTGCAGCACAGGCTCCTTGAGTTGCTCAGACAGAGCTAGGCATGTGGGTAAGTCAAGGCAGCTAGCAGTCACAAGGCAGGATAATAGGGAGTGGAGAGCTCTAGAGATCTGCAAAGGGTCTGATGAATGCCTGTGAGTGCAGGTGAGGAGGAAACCACCTGAGGCCAGGGAAGGAACCACCTACAAGGATCACAGGGAGGAGGAACAATCTTTGCCCAAGTGGGACCAGGAATAGTGTCTGTTCCCATCAACCAATTACCTCTTAATTCATAGAGGATTAGCAAAAGTACTAACAGGCTTTTGCCTCAGAGCTGGGGAATATAAGCCCTAGACGAAATGCTGTTTTGGTCCCACCTAACCTTAAAAGCAAAACCCCAAAAGAGCAAACTGTTACAATTAACCATGTACAAAAAAGCCTAAGAACGGAGAAATAAAAAAATATCTAAACACTCAACAAAGTAAATTTAGTGTCTGCAATCCTACTGAACCTTACCAGATAAGACACAGGCAATAAAGCTCATCATGAGAACCTTTCAAGAGAAACAGACCCAGAAATGTCACAGATGATAGAATAGACAAAGACATTAAAACAATTATTAGAACTATATTCCATATATTCAAGAAGATAGAACTTTTAATAAAGAAAATATTTTTAAAGGCCCAAAATGGACTTCTAGAAATGAACAACTTAAAGATCTGAGAGGAAAAATCTATTAGATCTATCTGTAGAATAATAACATTTATAAATTGAATTTAAAACTTAAGAAGAACTAAGTTTTTCAGATTAAGCTTAATGAACCATCAACTTTTTAAACAAAAATAGCTCCTTCAGTATTTCTTTGTGACCATAAACTTACACTGATAGAATCAAGACATACCTGAAGCTCTTTTTTTTTTTCCCTTCCAATCACGTTTTAGTAAGTTCACTTTTTGGCTTAAGACCGTTTGAGAGAACTTCCTGCCATTTTCCAGGGGAAAAAAAAAAAAGACATGAAATAGTTGACAAATTCTGAACAATATACCAGTCTAACTGGCTTTGAGGAAGCACATTCTATTTCACAGAACTGCTGAAACTGATGTTCAAGTAGAAATGGATTCAAAATTGAGATGTGCCCAGAGAATACAAACCACAATTCAAGAACTCTCTTGTCTGTGAGAGACCAGAATTTTCATTGATTTTTATTATATTTGACAGTTACTTACACTAAGTCTACAACTATACATCTTTGTGAAAATACAACTGATTGTTTTTGGACTACTTTTTGTGCTAAAATATGCTTTGAACTGTTAATTCTGTGAGTAATTAAGTTATGCAGTTCACACATAAGTGAATTTCTGCTCGGGTATCCTCTATCTTTAAAAAACTGTGATCATGTAATCTCCAAGTATGCTACCATCATTAATATTCCAAGATTACAACCAAAGTCACAGAAGACTGATTTTTTTTAATTATAATTTTTTTTTAAGGTTTATTTATTTTTGAGAGAGACAGAGACAGAATGTGAGTGGGTTGGGGCAGAGAGAGGGAGGCACAGAATCTGAAGCAGGCTCCAGCCTCCAGGCTCCGAGCTGTCAGCACAGAGCCTGAAGCGGGGCTCGAACTCACGAGCTGTGAGATCATGACCTGAGCCGGAGTCGGACGCTCAACCGACTGAGCCACCCAGGCGCCCCTGATTTTTAAACCTCTATTCCAATTTACAACTTAATATATACCCAGAATCAGGGGCGCCTGGGTGGTTCAGTCGGTTAAGCATCTGACTTTGGCTCAGGTCATGATCTCGAGGTTTGTGGGTTTAAACCCTGCGTCAGGTTCTGCACTGACAGCTCAGAGCCTAGAGCCTGCTTTGGATTCTGTCTCCCTCTCTCTGCCCCTTCCCCACTCATGCTGTCTCTCTCAAAATAAATAAATATTAAAAAAGAAAAAACAGCCACACATTAAGCCTGAGTGATACTTCCTATTCGCATATGCAATTCTCCAATCCATTCCTAATAAACTAGGAGGAGTCTTAATCCTAGTACTCCTAAAATCCTTAATCCTCCTAAACCCTTAATCCTCTCCATCCTAATTCTAGCAATCATTCCCCTACTCCACACTTCAAAACAAAGAGGAATGACATTCCAACCACCTAGCCAATGCCTATTCTGATTCTTAGTAGCGGATCTACTCACCCTAAGATGAATTGGAGGACAGCCAGTAGAACACCCTTTCATCACCATTGGTCAACTAGCCTCCATCCTGTACTTCTCAACTCTCCTAATCTTCATACCTATTTCTGGCATCATCAAAAGTCTTTTAAAATGAATAGTCTTTGTAGTATATAAAATACCTTGGTCTTACAAACCAAAAAAAGAGAATATCTGCCCTCCCTAAGACTTCAGTGAAGAGGCAGCACTTTGTTAGGTGCTCTAGATGTTAGCCTATGTAATCCTAATGATAAAGAACTTAAGAAAATAGGTAACGCAATTCCTGCTTTACAGATACAGAAATACAAGGTAAGAGGTTAGCAGCTACCCAAGGTTATTCAGTTAGTAAGTAGTGGAATGTGAACCGACCAGATCGGAATCTAGAACCTTTTCCATTTGACATGAAGAATTACAGGATGATAGAAGTATTAGGATATTCAGAATTAAAGGATAGAAAACTGAGAGATACTTAGATACTCTGGGGATGCTAGAGTTACACAAACAAAGAGATTTATAATTTCCTCAACCCCAAAAGACTGGAGACAGTAGCTCAGCTGTTTCTATCCAGTGTATATGCCATTTCCAGAAATGAAGTTTCTAAATCCTAACTCAGGGTGGGAGTTTTTAAGAAAGCCCCTCAGAAGTATGCTAGCTCTTGCTGGGTTCAATGGGACCTAGTACAGATAACCCTCGGCACACAAATGATCCTCTACTCTATCTACTTGCTCCAGATAGCACCTTTCTGTCCTTGAAAGAAAAAGCCATTTCCATTATCTTTCCTAAATGTTGGCGCTTTTTTTTTTTTTTGAGGGGGGGTGGTGGTCAGCTGAAAATATGCCTCCATTATACAAATTTGAATACATCCATACCATAGAACCCCATGCAGCTGCAAAAAGTCATGAAGAAACTCTTGCTATACACTATTATGGAATGGTCTACAAGACTACAGATGTATTGTTAAATTAACAACAAAAAGGTACAGAACACTGCATATAGTATGATGCTCTGTAAAAAGAAAAAAAAATTCTATACACTTATTTATCGTGTGTGTATATAGACTATCCCAGGAAGGATACACAATAGACCAGCAACATTTGCTTCCTAAAAAGGGACCTGGGTGCCTGGAGTACATGAATGGGAAGGAGATGGAGAGGCTTTTCACTGTAAACCTCTTCTATGCTTAGAGTTGAGTACCATTTGTATATTATCTACTTGATTAAAAGTGTGAGAGAAAAAATACCTCTTTTGCTGTAGAAGGAGACAATAGGGAGTTTTAGCTCACAAAATCTAATCCACAGGTCTGATGGAGTCTTCTAATTTCCTACTTTACTTTCTCCCTCTGTAGCACTAAATACTGTTATCTACTCTATTCCTGAGATTTTCCTTTGGCCTCCTTGACTTAAAGTACCAAATTAGAGTCATTTGATTTGCAGTATGTTCCTGTCATTCCTAAGATTCAGACATCCTGGATAAGAATCAAGGTAAGGAAGTGTCACTGGATTTGTCATAGAATACTTTGTACAGGTACAGCTCATGTCACTCCATCTTGACAGGAGTGAAAAAGGAAGAATGGCTTCCTTTTACAAAGGTCATTGCTAATGTCCGCATTAAAAAATATTCAACCCCAACTGAGCATCGGGAACCAGACTGCCTGAATTCAACCCCAGCCTCACCTCTCATTAACTGTGTGGCCCCAGGCAGGCTATCTCATGTCTGTAAACCTCCATTTCCTCATCTCTAAAAAGGGGGAAAGAAGTGTCCAACTTCATAGAGTTGCTGTGCAGATTGACATAATCCACGAAAGCGCCTGTCGCCGGGTCTGAGGCTACAAGTAGGTACTGCACTGTAAGTTCAAAGGTCAGGGGCTGCTACTTCGTCCAGAGACCTTTACAGCCTCCAGGCACTGTGGGTGGTTTTGGAGTAGTTCTCACGGACAAGAATCCAGGAGCGGCGCCTCGCTCAGCTCTGCAGCCTTGGGGCTCTTTGTGGCTACATCAGAGATGTGCCAAGACCTTCCTCAAGACGGGTGCCACTGTTGTTCAAAAGGCTGCTATGGCCATAACACAAGCTCTAGGACCTAAGATTCTGTAGACAGCAAGGCAAGATTCTGTACTCCAGGGGCACCTGGGTGGCTCAGTCAGTTGAGCGTCTGACTTCGGCTCAGGTCATAATCCTGCAGTTCGTGAGTTCGAGCCCCATATCGGGCTCACTGCTGTCAGCCTGTCAGCGCACGGCCTGCTTCGGATCCTCTGTCCCCCTCTCTTTGCCCCTCCCCCCCACTTGTGCTCTCCCCAAAATAAATACTAAAAAAAAAAATTCTGTACCCCACTCCGCAACCCTCCCAACTGCTGAAATGTGGGGTCCAAGGTGCAGCCTTCCTATGTTTACACAATTATAGTTCTGTGAGGAAGGCAAGTCTCCCTCACTAGCCTCTGTGGAGGCAGCAGTTCAAATATCTCCTCTTAGAATACCACAGAATGTCCCAAGTTGTCCGTAGGCTGTAGTAACAGGAAGGGAAGGAAAGAAGTTAAGCAATTTTCTCATTCCTCAGGTGCCATCTGTGATTTGCTCTGCCTCCCTCCTGGCGCAGAGTCAGCTGTGATCACCCCCGTGTGGTCTGCCTGTGGGTAGCGCATGCCAGCTGTCACCTCTCCCTCGACTGCCCATGCGGACAAATGTGCCAGCATCTGCGCCCGTGTATCTGCCTTGGCATGGACTCTGAATCCTGACAAGACATCAAGACCCGGCTCCAGTGTAGCCCTGACAGGCTCCCTGAATTCAGAGAAATGTTTGATGGTCAACCACCCTAATGCTGATGTCAGAGCGGATCCAGCCCCAGAGATAATCCTTGGGCTCCAGAGCACGTGACGCTCAGGTTTCTAATAAATTGCTTGTGTTTGGGAGGAAAGCCATCCAAAGGTGTGAGTGAAAGAGACCACTTTGAATCTGAAACCAGTCAAAATAAAGATAGTAGTTTTTAAAGATTAGAAATCAGTTCCTGCATGTAAGGGACATTTATTCTCTGTCCTCTTTAGGCAACAACTTATCACCTGGTGTTTTCCTTCCCTCCTCTACCTCCTCACACATCCCAGCTTTCATATCACAATATATAGATATCCTAAATATATACAGAAAATAGATGCCCAGGAAAAAGCAAAATTAAATTTTGTCCCCACGGCTTTTAAATATTGTAAATATTTACTGGGACACCTGGGTGGCTCAGTCGGTTCAGCACTGACTCTTGATTTTGGCTCAGGTCATGATCTCATAGTTCGTGAGATCAAGCCCTGTGTTGAGCTCCATGCTCAGCACAGAGCCTTGCTTGGTATTCTCTCTCCCTCTCTCTCTCTCTGCCCTGCTCTGTTCTCGCTAGCGTGCTCTCCCTCTCTCGAAAAAAAAAGAAATAAATGAACATTTTAAAAACTTGTTAAAGGGGCACCTGCGTGGCTCAGTCGGTTAAGCATCCAATTTTGGCTCAGGTCATGATCTCACAGCTCATGGGTTCGAGTCTCACATTGGGCTCTTTGCTGACAGCACTGACCCTGGAGCCTGCTTCTGATTCTGTGTCTCCCTCTCTCTCTGCTCCCTCCCCTCCCCCCTCATACTCTCTCTCTCTCCCCTCAAAAATAAACAAACATTAAAAAACAATTTTAAAAATTTGTTAAATATTCCAGTTTGTCTTCTCTCAGGGTGTCCTCATGCACTATCATTAAGGAGTAATGGCACCCAATCATTTGACTTTGGGCTATGTCTCCAGACTACATGTCCTGTTTTCAAATTTTAGAATGTAATTATTTCATTTCAAAGGAAAGAAAAAGAGAGGACGGTAGTAAGTGAATAGAGTACATCAGGGTTTGGGAGCAATTGCTTTATTACTCTCTTAGATTAAAGGTTCTGAAACTATAGAATTAGAGCCACTCAGAATTGAAGGGGACCCCAGGGACCCAGCCTAGCTGCTCAAGGCCTATCACCCCTCCACCAACCTAGCCCCCACCGAGGCCAGCAGTCCTTCAGGATTGGGGCGGTGCTTTCTTCCCAAGGCAACCAGAGCCATCCTCACAGAGCAGAACCAACCTGCAAGGAAGCTCAGGAATGCCACCTTCATATACGCACAAGCACGTCAAACTTCTGACACTTGACCATACACATAATGATTTGGCTTGAAGAAAAAACTTATCAATCAGCCATCAAAGAGCAGCTAATTCTAAAACTTCACATGTGTCTAGAAGAGAAGCCCTCTTGCAGAGAGGATCCTCACAAATTCTCCAAAAGTCATCATGTTCACACAGCGACTATGAACCATAACACAGGATTTATCAGTTCTACTTACTGAAAATTGTCTACTTTGTGGAGTAGCATGGGTATTTGTGAAGAAAAGAATCCATAACCATACTTATAATAAATAGGTCTGCCAGCACATAGCACCATGAGCAGAAAACACTAGGAAAGCTTTGTCATCAGAGAAAACCCAGGCATCAGATTGCAGCCAACCTGCAATCTGCTTATCTCCTTTTGCTTATCTCCTGTTTTCTCTGGTGCTCCAGGTACCTAAATAAGCAGGCCTTGTCCTCAGTACGAAAAAGCCACAGTGGGGCTCAACATTTCACTCACATTAAGTTTCAGTGGAGATGTTCACTTGTGTACCAAGGAGAACAGAAATAGGAAATTCCAAATGCCCTGAAAAAGTTCTGCCTATTTTTTTTTAATTTACTTATTCTTGAGAGAAAGAGAGAGCAAGCGAGTGAGCACAGGTGTGCACATGCATAGCAGGGGAGGGGCAGAGGGAGCGAGGGAGAGAATCCCAAGCAGGTTGGCCCTTTTTCTCCCTGCCTGCCTTCTTGTGCTGGGACGTTGGTCTTCTCCTGGCCTTGGACTGAGACCTACACCATCAGCCTTCAGACCCAGGCTAGAATTACACAACCAACTAGCTTGCAGAGAGCAAACTGTAGAACTTCTCAGCTCAGACAATCATGTGAGCCCATTCCTCATAATAAATCTCCCATTATACATGTGTGTATATATGTGTATATATGCACATTGCACATGCATATGCACATTCATGCTGTAATATATCACATATAGATATACATATAAGGAGATATATATATTCCTACTGATTCTGTTTCCTGTTTCTCCGGAGAACTCTAGCACAGATAGACTAGATAAATTGGATGAATGGATGGATAGATAGGATTAGATTAGGTAAGGTTAGATTAGATAGACAGAACCAGAGAACAATAATTTTAAAGTAGGCCTGGGCAGCAATGAAAATAATGATTGTAACATTATTTTACTATTTACTATAACATTGACTGAGTCTCTTCCTGTGCTGGGAGCTGGCCAAGTTTACAGATGTGTGCTGGGGCTGCAGCTGTGCAGGGGAGAGGATTCAAAGGCTCTGGCTGTGGAATTAAAGCATCACCATCCTTCAAGAACTCTGCTGGGTACACAGCACCGTCAGAACAGCTGTGTTCTGTACAAACACCTTGGTTTTGTCTGAGCTTCATAACAGAGAACTGAATCCCTGTCCATTACCTGGATTTACACGTGGGTAATGGACAAGGCTGAGAGCCAAGAGAAGCCACTTGAGGAAGATCATCACCATTAAATGAGGAAGAAATATAATGAAACCAGCCCTCTGGGGATGATCTAGAGGTATAGGGAAGACAGGGATCTGGGGTAAAAATAAACTGCACAACTAATGCCAACCCAATGCTGCTGGAAATACCCCATTCCCAAGAAGTGAGGTGGGCAATGAAAGCTGCTACCACTTTGATTCTGTTGGTCTCCAAATGAGAAGTGGACATCAGCGGGAAAGAGAAAGAGTTGAAGAGAAAGAGAAAGAGTTCAGTAGGAAGAGGGCCAGGTGGCTGGAAGAAATAACTTGTGTCAAAAGAACATTTTCACACAATTCGCCAAGACAAGGTGGATAACCAGGCCCTTCTAAGGGACCCCAAAATGGCCACAAGAACAGGAAGGCCTCTAAGCCCATCCAGGTGACATCAGAGGCATTAAACAGCAGAATGTGTATTTTATACTGTGTTGATAAAGCCTAGATAGGTACTCATAGACCATTTTATAGGTAAGACAAACTGAGACATAGAAAGAGGTTTTCTGGGGGCACCTAGCTGGCTCAGTCAGTTTATGATCTCACGGTTCATAGGTTTGAGCCCCACATCGGGCTCTGCGGGCACAGCTCAGAATCTGGAGCCTTCTTTGGATTCTATGTCTCCCTCTCTTTGCCCCTCCCCTGCTCACACTCTGTCTCTCTCTCTCTCAAAAATAACTAATAATAAACATTTAAAAAATTTTTATTTAAAGAAAAAGAAGAAGCCAGGACTGCAGTTCTGAAGACTGTGCTCTCACCTGACTCTACCACACCACCTGCTTAGCAGAATTTGGATTATCTGGACAAAGCCCCAGATACGTGTAGGGAAACAAGTGATGTGTTTACATGAATTTTGTCACAGTTTATTTATAAACCTCAGGATAGAGTCCGACATCATGGCTATCCTTGATCTCTGGTATGCAATATACTTCATCCCACCCAGGCCCTCAGTTGCCTTCTGGTTACAAAAAAAAAAAAAAAAAAAAAAACTGCTCCAGAGGTGCCTGGGTGGTGCAGTAGGCTAAGCTTCCAACTTCTGCTCAGGTCACGATCTCATGGTTCGTGAGTTCAAGCCCCACATCAGGCTCTGTGCTGACAGCTCAGAACCTGGACCCTGCTTCAGATTCTATGTCTCCCTCTCTCTCTGCCCCTCCCACGCTCTCGCTCGCTCTCTCTCTCTCTCTCTCTCTCTCTCTCTCTCAGAAGAATAAATAAACATTAAACAAGTAAAAAATAAGACTGCTTCAGCAAAAGCCTTGCAAGAGCCTTGAGTATCTACCTCGTTTGGCCCTTTCTGAGGGAGACAGCCTTATGTCCTGACCCTGCTACCCTAAATTCATTCTATAGCACACGACCTACCATCTGAGTCACTGGTGACTGGATTAGCACCTCAACCTATACACTGGCATAAGGCAATCTTAGCCCAAGAGGGGAATCCCATATGTAGTGGTGGCTAAACCCAAAGATTTTCTCTCTTAGGGCATTTTTAGGAAGAAGGAGCAGGTAGGAGCAGGTTCAAAGGCAGAATGATGTTCAGAGACAGTCAGAGCAAAGGGAACTCAGCTTGGCTAAGGTGGGCCATGGTAGAGAACTAGGGTTGGTTTCATGAAGTCCTGATACTAAGGGGAAAAGACTATGCCATTGAGTCACAATGCATCCTCATGGACATTTGGGGGACTAAACTCTTTTCCAGACTCATGAAGCCTGGCCACAGGTGTTCCTGGCTTCCCATGTGCCAGGTAACAGGACTGTCATCTGGGTCTGTGTGAGTCCTCACAGTGAAGCCACCCAGTCGTTGAGTTAGGCTGAATAAGTCTCTGATCATGTAGTTAGTAGCCATCAAAAGAATTATACTGTTAAACTACCAACCAACCAAGATCAGTTTCTTTTTTATTTTTTTTTTAAGTTTATTTATTTATTTTTAGAGAGACAGAGATAGCATGAGCAGGGGAGGGGTGGAGAGAGGAGAGAGAAAAAAATCCCAGGCAGGCTCCACACTGCCAGCACAGCGCCCAACGTGGGACTCAAACCCACAAAACCATGAGATCATGATCTGAGCTGAAACCAAGAGTCAGATGCTTAACCAACTGAGCCACCCAGGTGCCCCCAAGTCAGTTTCTATTTCGAAGATATTATTTGGGGAATGATTACTTCTTTCAATACAACCCCAAGACTTAGCAATGGCAGAGTGGGAAAGAGACATTGCTGCAGACAGTGTGCTTTCTGGGGCACAGGTCTGACTTTGCTTTTCCATGCTGTTATTGCCTTGTTATTATTCCTGGTCTTCATCCCAAATCTCATGAACACTTCTCTTTAGCCTCAGTAACTCCACTAACTTATCCACACTCATAATCTTACTTCCTTTCTGACAATGAGATTCTAACATTCCTGGAGTTGAGAGGCAAAAATCAAGAAAGCAAGCAAGAAAAAACTATTACATCGACTGGATTGACTGGAGCCTTCCACTGTCATCTCTTTCTTGCAAACATTACCACGTCTTCGTTGGCTTTTGTCTACTTCCGTCAGCCAATCTATGACCAAAGAAAAGCAACAGTGGTCTGGTGTCCTTTCCAGGCACTGCAGAACATCCAATGCTAGCCAAGGTTTGCCACTGGAGTTTTTACTCTCTTCTGAATGGTAACAAATGTGACTGCTCTCCCACCTCCAAAGAACACTGCTGGCCTTAATCAAAAACCATTTTGTGTTTTTCTCATGGTTGGGACTTTGGATGGCTATGGAGCTAGGAAAATCTCAGTGACCCCTTAGCTTGGACTCTGATTTGTTACTCTTATTAGGAAGGCCTGAAAGTATTTAAAACTTTATTTTGAAGAAAATAACATTTCTAACATTTCTTCGGGTGTGAAAAATGTTTTTTGTTAGCTCAGGTTTGTTAACATAATACACGTAAGAGTCTCTCTCCACCATACCAGATCTTAGCAATGCCTGTTTCAGAACCCAAGTGATCAAGGTTTACAATATACAGACTTATTACTCACCAGGCCATAAGGTGCTCCCAGGCACTGTGTCAGAGTTTTATTCATCCCAGTCTCCACCTCCCCATAAGACCTGATGCTTGAAAAAGGCTCAGAAATCATGGAGGGATGGAGAATGAGGAGGGGTGAGAGGGCAGCATAAATGAATTTTAGGACCATTCATCAAAATTGTACATTTGACATTATAAACTCTCCGAACACACCCATCACCAAGTGAAAAGGAGAGAAGGCACAAACTGTCCTCTCTTTTCTTGACCGCAGCAGTGTTTTCCCAGGTCAAATTATCCTTTGAACATCTACTCTCTGTCACATAAAAAAAATAGACAAAGCCTCCACGTAGGACTAGAAGTGACCTGTTTGTGTCTTTGACAATGTGGCTATTCTCTTCGTGTTTTTAAGGAAATGTGTGGAGATGTCACTGGGTGGTGTAGTCTTACTGGATGTCCTCTTAGATGCCCCCCAACTGAGCATTATTCTAGAACAGAGCTACTCTGGCTATAATAAGCACATGAATTACTTTTAAGCTAAAATTTAAATGTTAAATTATGTAGCTAAAACTTCTATTTAAAAAAGTGGCTCTTACTAGCCAAACAAGGTCTATTTTAAGAATTGGCAACATCATTATCTGTGTTTTCCAATGTGGTTTAAATTGTACATAGTGCACTTTCAACGATTTCGCTGAAGTTCAAAATCAACCTGCAAAATAAAAACTAATTTTTACTGAGAAGATTTACACAGAAATCAGAGATCTATGAACTGGGTCTCCAGCAGGAATGACCTTGGTTGAGCAATGATAATTTTATCCCTGATGGTTAATAGCAGGATGGCATGATATATAGGTAAAGTCATCTCTAAGTTGGCAGAGGTCAACACACACGCGCGCGCACACACACACACACACACACACAGGTCTCAGTTTATAATGAGAAGGATTCTAATTTCTCACGAGTGAAGGACAAGTAGATCACCCTCATAGAGTTTATACTCAAGAAAGAAGACATGAACTAAATAATAAATTTGATAAATGACCTATTATGTTAAAAGATTATAATTTCTACTGGAAAAGAAAAAGCACTACAAGGTCAGGGATAGAGAATGGGCTTGGGAAGAATAGTGTTAAGTAGTCCAGGGCTAGCTTTGTTGAAAAGGTCAGAGTTGAGCAAGGACTTGAATGAGATGAAGCTTTGAAGAAATGTTCTGATTTCTTCATTAAAGAGTCTTGCCACCGTGACCTCCGCACACAGGATCCAGTGGCCTTGGTTCCAGTAAACACATGGAGGCTAATGACAAGAAGGTGAACAATCCTAGCATTTGTCTGCTCTTCATCAGGATGGGATGCTGGTGCTGTTTCCACATCAACTATTTAGCAACATTCCCAACCATGCACATCAGTGTTAGTGAGGTGGGATGAAAGCATGTGTTCCAATGACAAAGTCCCTTCTCTTTTCACTGCCCCAGCCTGCCTATCTAGTATTTTGGGTTCCTTAGCATCATTCTCCATGGACAGTTGTAAGGAAAGCTTTATACTAGGGTCATTCTTATGGATATAGAAATTGATATATTTGAGATATGGTAATGGTGATAAAAACTGGAGTCAGGATCTATTTCCATATTCACAAAGCTGAACTTTGATCTGAGAATTCTACCACTGAACAGACTTAAACCACATCCACAAATGATACGTAGATCAAGTGATCACCCAACACTATATACCTTTGTCAACTTAGGGTGCTGTAACATTATCACAGGCTGGGTGGATTAAACAACAAACACTTATTTCTCACCCTTCTAAGACTGAGAAGTCTGATATCAAAGATCCAGTGTCTGATGAGGGCCCACTTCCTTGTCTGCAAATGACCATCTACTTGTAGGATCCACATGTATTAGAGAGCAAGGGAGGAACAAGCTCTCCCTAGTCTCTTCTAATGGCACAAATCCCATTCATGAGGGCCCCACCCTCATGACCTAATTACCTCCCAAAGACCCTACTACCTAATACAATTACATAGGGGCTTAGGATTTCAACATATGAATTTGGGGTGGGAGGAATACACACATTCAACCTGTAACACTATTAAAAAAAGATTTTTAACACTATTGTAAATTTAGATTAACTGCAAGTCTATAAATGTTTATACACTTCAAATTTCATATATTACACATCATTCAGATGTTGCTTGTACTTTCAAAGTTTAAAAACCATCTGTAAAGTTCTCATTTCTCTTTCAGTATCCATTAGGGCTGCCAAAGATCTGGTTAACCTTAATGCAAACACCAGTGCCATGGGCTCAAAGAGTCAAAGACCTTCCACGTTTCTCTTGGTGCAGTTTCAGTACACACCCTCTGATTCCACATCCCCCTGGCTGCCCTCTCTCTCCAAACCATGTTCATTCAGAGCCCAGCCCCTAAGCTGTGTGCATAGCAAAATACATGACATAAAATTTATTATTTTGAAGTGTACCATTGAGTGGTGCTAAGTATTTTCACAATGTTGTACAACTATCATCACTATCTGGTTCCAGTTTTCATCATCCCCAACAGAAACTTCATCACCATTAAGCAGTGCCTCTGCGTTACACACTAGTAACCACTAACCTGCTTTCTGTCCCTATGGATTTGCCTATTCTGGATATTTCATATAAGTGGAATGATACAATATGTGGCCTTTCACTTAGCATCTTGTTTCCATTGTTCATCCATGTTGTAGCATGTAACAGTACTTCATTCCTTTCAATGGCTGAATGATACTCCACTGTATGGATGTACCACATTTTATTTGTCCATTCATACACTGATGGACATTTAGGTTATTTCCACCTTTTGGCTACTGTATACTGTGTATATTGCTGCAATGATCCTTCATGTACAAGTTTTTTGTTTTAACACTTGCTTTCAATTCTTTCTTATATTAATTTTTATTTCTTTTTTAAAGTCACTCATTGCAAGCATGACAGGAAGCTGGTAGGTTTACTAATGATGTGGGAGATGGTGAAGCAGAGTCAAGAGGAGTCACATTACAAAGTGAGCTGCCTTCCCTCATCTCTCCGTCTCCAGATCCTTGGTCTCCTGCAGGCGCCAGAGACAAACCTCCCATCTTTTCACTCATATTTGTCCTCTTCCCAGTGAGGTCCCTTGAGGTCTCATGTTTTTTTACCCCAAGAAAATTTGTCAAGGAAATTCTTCTAAAGAAAACAGCCTTCTTGCTGAAAGGAATTCTGCTAAATATAATTTATCTTCTTGCATAAGGACCTACGCATGGGGAAGGTGATTAACCCTAGAAACCAGAAAGCACACATCAACGTGGGTTTCCTATGATGAGGGAAAAGACACTGACAGCACAGTGTAATTTCTGGTAAGTTCTGCCTCACAGGTAACCCATTAGTTAACTGTGTACTAGTACGCAATGAAATTGGGACCTAAAGCAAGAAAAGGATCTTTGGGGAATTAAACATAAATAGAAAGTAACAGAGTATGAAGCTCCCAAACAAATCAAAGCAGTTGATTGAGCTGGTCCAAAGCATATGGACCACCCTTGTGTTTCCCTACAGAACACAAAGAGATAAGACAAGATCACCAGAAAATCTAGGATCTGGCTAGAACCAAAATGGAAGAGCTGCTCAGCCTGACAAGCTACTAGAATGGAAATGTTCCAATAATTGTACATTCAGCTATTGACAATCTGAGTAGGGGCTATACTAATAAGAAAGAGAATAGGGCAACTTTTCCTGTTGAGTTACAATCAATTCGCTGATGCCTACTATATGCCAGGCACTGTAGGAAGCCAGGGATACACTAATGAATCACACTTGGCCCATCCCTCAAAGGATTCCCACAGAGTAGAAAGAGAAAAACATCTAAACAGTTTTAAGTTTACATGATACTAGTCTGAAAACACAAACTAATGGAAAAGGCAGAGAAGTACGGGAATGATAGACGAAGAACAGGCACATGACACTACACAAGGGAACTGCTGATTATACATAAACCTTTTTTAGTCCATCTTCTCCATTTGTGGAAGTCCTGTTTTGAGCCCTCGTGACTCTCATCTGATTTTCTGAATTTATCTGTGAACTGTTTTTCATGACTCTTCGGCTCACCTCCCTATAGGCTGCCCTCCACTCTCACCATCCTGACTCACACAAAATTTAAACCCAATAATAATGACCACACGTGGAGCATTTTCTGTGGGCCAGGAATTGTTAAGGACTTGACATTACTTCATTCAATCCTTACCTTACAAATAAGGAAACTGAATGACAGAGCTAAATAGTTTGCTCACGATCACCTAACTAGTAAAATTGATAAGCTAGGTGGTAGAGCTGGGATTCAAAACCAGTTTTGTCTGAACTCTTTTGTTTGTCCTTAACTACTGTCATATACTGCCTCCTTCAGCAGCCAAAATTCTTAGTATGTAAAAGTGATTTAAACAGAGAAGGCATTTATTTTTAAAATGTTAAGTCTAGTTCTACTTCCACAAGATGTAGAAAACCACAAGATACCCTAACAATATGAAAACTTAATAATTTAGTACATAAAATTTTATTTATTTAAAATTTTGTTGAGATGATCAGATCACTGGGGTCTTCTGAAACCTGCAGGTAGAGAAGATACATTGAAAAAAAGCCTCCAGCATCTGGGGCCACCTACTAAGCATAAGGGAATAGCAACCCACTACCAGAATTTTAAGTCTGTGGTGCCATGCAAGTAACCATACAGACAACAAAACTCAAGCCCATCTCAAGTGCTGACTAGATTAACTTAGCTCTCTCACTCCACAGTAATGGACTGAGAGAATAAAAAATGTGCCTATTTCTGATTTGTCTCATTCTCGACTGTTCTAGGCACAGTGTCCAGCATCCAGGGAAAAATTACAAATACAGGATTTATCTCAGATACGGCAGGTTCAGTTCCAGACCACTGCAATAAAGTGAATATTGCAATAAAATTAGCCAAATAAATTTTTTTGTTTCCCAGTGCATATAAAAGTTATGGTTATACTCTATTATAGTTTATCAAGTGTGCAATAGCATTATGTCTAAAAAAAAAAGGTACCTTCATTTAAAAAACACATTCTTGCTAAAAAAATGCTAAACATCGGGGCAACTGGGTGGCTCAGTCAGTTAAGTGTCAGACTTCAGGTTAGGTCATCATCTCGTGGTTTGTGGGTTCAAGCCCCATGTCAGGCTCTGCTGAGAGCTCAAAGCTGGAGCCTGCCTCAGATTCTCTGTGTGTATGTGTCTCTCTCTCTGCCCCTCCCCCACTGGCGTTCTTGCTCTCTCTCTCTCTCAAAATAGAAGCATTAAAAAATTTTTGTTTTTAAATGCAAACTATCATCTGAGCTTTCAGCAAGTTGTAATCTTTTTCTGGTGAAGGGTCTTGCCTCAGTGTTGATAGCTGCTGATAGATCAGAGTGGTGAATGCAGAAGGTTGGGGAGGCTGAAGCAATTTCTTAAAATAAATCAACAATGAAGTTTGCTGCATCAATGGACTCTTCCTTTCACAAATTGTATCTCTAACATATGTGATGCTGTTTAATAGCATTTTACCCACAGTAGAACTTCTTTCAAAATTGGAGTCAATCCCCTCAAACTCTGCCACTGCTTTATCAACCAACTTTAGGAAATACTCCAAAACTTTTGTTGTCATTTCAACAATCTTCACAATGTCTTCCTTCACCATGAGTAGATTCCATCTCAAGAAACTACTTTCTTTCTTCATCCTTAAGAAGCAGCTCCTTGTGTGTTCACGTTTTATCATGACATTGCAGCAATTCATTCACATCTTCAGGCTCCACTTCTAATTCTAGTTCCCTTTGCTATTTCCCCATATATACACTTACTTCCTCCACTCAAGTCTTAAACCCCTCAAAGTCATCCAGGAGGGTTGATAACAACTTCTTCTAAATTCCTGTTAATAATGCTACTCTGACCTCTTCCCATAAATCACGAATGTTCTTTCTGGCACCTAGAATCCTTTCTAAAAGGATTACTACTTAGGGGCGCCTGGGTGGCATGGTCAGTTAAGCACCTGACTTTGGCTCAGGTCATGTCTCGTGGTTCATGGGTTCAAGCCCCCCATCAGGCTCTGTACTGACAGCTTTGAGCTTAGAGCCTGCTTCAGGTTCTGTGTCTCCCTTGCTGCCCCTCCCCTGCTTATGCTCTATCTCTGTCTTTCTCTCTCAAAAATAAATAAACATTAAAAAAAAAAAAGGATTGCAATTTAGTTTTCCCATATCCATCAGATGAATCACTGTCTATGGAAGCTATTACCTTAAACAATGTATTTCTTCAGTAATAAGACCTGAAAAGTCACAGTTACTCCTTGCTCCATGGGCTACATAATACATGCTGTGTTAGCAGGTATGAAAACATTAATCTTATTGTACATCTCCATCAGGGTTGTTGGGTGAAAAGGTGCATTGTCAATAAGAAGCAATATTTGGAAAGGGAATTTTTTTTTTTGAGCATTAGTCTTAACAGTGGGCTTAGGATATGCAGTAAACCATGTTGTAAACAAATGTGTTACCATCCAGGCTTTGTTGTTCCATTTATAGAGCTCAGGTAATATAGACTTAGCATAATTCTTAATGGACTGAGGATTTTTGGAATGATAAGTGAACCCTGGCTTCAATTTAAAGTCACTAGCTGATTAGCCCCTAACAAGAGAATCAGCCTATTCTTTAAAGTTTATTTGAATAAATAATAGCTAAAAATTTCTGAAAGCGGGGGACAACCAGGCTCAGCAATCACAGAGAGTTCCAAACAAGATGAACCCAAGGAGGCCCACATATGACACATAATAATTAAAATGTCAAAAATTAAAGATAAAAATAGAAGTTTTAAAGCAGCAAAATGAAGCAATTAGTTCTATACAAGGGAAACCCCATAAGGCTATCAGCTGATTTTTCAGCAATAACGTTGAATATTATCATACTACTCCCTTCTGGCCTGCAAAGGGCTAAAAGGTAAAAATCTTCGGTAAAAGTACCAAGAATACTCTAACCAGCAAGGTTACAATTCATAACGGAAGGAAAGAAAACCAGTGTCCCAGACAAACATAAGTTAAAAGAGGTTATCACCACAAAACTGGCCTTACAAGAAATGTTAAAGAAACTTCTTAAGTGTAAAATAAAAGGTAATAATTAGAAATAAGAATATTACGAAAGGACAGAAGACTCACAAAACAAAGAGATGTAAAATATACAACATTACACATTAAACATGGAGGCGAGAGGTAAAAATGAAATTCTTTTAAATGTGTTAAACTTAATGTGTCAACTTAATATAGACTGCTATATACTTAGGATGTTATATATGAACCTCATAGTAATAACAAATGAAAAACCTAAAATAGATACCCAAAAAATAATGAGAAAGCTGAGCATAATACTAAAAAAGTCATCAGTTACAAGGAAAGAGAGCAAGAAAAGAGGAAAGGAACAGAGAAGAACTACAAAAGCCACCAGAAAATAATTAACAAAATGG
This sequence comes from Acinonyx jubatus, assembly GCF_027475565.1. Lineage (NCBI taxonomy): Eukaryota > Metazoa > Chordata > Mammalia > Carnivora > Felidae > Acinonyx > Acinonyx jubatus. The sequence goes on from NC_069386.1 coordinate 79,025,210, forward strand.
CAATACCCACCAATAATTACTCTAAATGTAAATGGTCTAAATGCTCCTATTAAAAGACACAGGGTGACAGAATGAGTACAAACAAAACAAATAAACAAAAAAACCCCACAAGACCCATATCAATATGCTGCCTACAAGAAAACAATTTCAGACCCAAAGACATACACAGATTGCAAGAGAAAGGATGAAAAAGGATATTCCATGCAAATGAAAGTGAAAATTAAAAAAAAAAAAAAAGTTATCAAAATACTTATTTCAGACAAAATAAACTCGAAAACAAGACTAACAAGAGGTGCTTGGATGGCTCAGTTGGTTTAGCATCCGACTTTGGCACAGGTCATGATCTCACGGTTTGTGGGTTCGAGCCCCATGTCGGGCTCTGTGCTGACAACTCGGAGCCTGGAGCCTGCTTTGGATTTTCTGTCGCCTTCTCTCTCTGCCCCTCCCCTGTTCGTTCTCTCTCTCTCTCTCTCTCTCTCTCTCCCTCTCTCTCGTCTCACAAAAATAAATAAACATTAAAAAAAAAGAAAGAAACAAAACAAGACCAACAAGAGCAAAGCATACTACATAATAATAAAGGGATCAATCGAACAACCAAATATAACATCTGTAAATATTTATGCACCCTACATTGGAGCACCTAAATACATAAAGCAAATCTTAACTGACATAAAAGGAGAAATTGACAATAATACAGTAATAGTAGGGGACTTTAACACCCCATGTACATCAATGGATAGATCATCCAGGCAGACAGTCAATAAGGAAACAATGTCTTTGAATGACACATTAGACCAGGTGGACTTAACAGATATATACAGAATATTCCATCCAACAACAACAGGACACACATTCTTTTAAAGTGCACATGGAACATTCTCAAGGATAGATTACATGTTAGGCCACAAAACAAGTCTCACTAAATTTAAGAAGATGAAAATCATATCAAGCATCCTCTCCAACCACAATGGAATGAAACAAGAAATCAATTACAAAAAAAAAAAAAACTGGAAAAACACAAACACATGGAGCTAAGCAACATGCTACTAAACAACCAATAGGTCAATGGAAAAAATCAAAGGACATCAAAAAATACTTGAAGACATATGAAAATGAAAACACGATGGTCAAAATCTTTAAGATGTAACAAAAAACATGCTAAGAGATTATTATAGCACACAGACCTACCTCAAGAAATGAGAAAAAACTAAACAATCCAATCTTACACCTAAGGGATCTAGAGAAAGAAGAACAAAGCCCAAGGTTAGTAAAAGAAAGGAAATACTAAAGATGAGACGGGAAATAAATGAAATAGAGACTAAAATAAAATTTAAAAAGATCAATAAAACCAAGAGCTGGTACTTTGAAAAAATAAACAAAATTGATAAACCCTTAGCCAGACTCATCAAGAAACTAATAGAGAGGACTCAAGTAAATAAAATCAGAAATGAAGAAGTAACAAGCAATACCACAGAAATATAAAGGATTTTAATAAAATACTACCAAAAACTATATGCCAATTAATTGGACAACCTAGAAGAAATGGATAAATTCCTAGAAACATAATCCTCCAGAACTGAATCAGGAAGAAATGGAAAATCTGAACAGACCAATTAGTAGTAATGAAATTCAATCAGTACTGAAAAAACTCCCAGGGGTGCCTGGCTGGCTCAGTAGGAAGAGCATGTGACTCTTGATCCCGGGGTCATGAGGTCAAGCTCCATGTTGGGTTAGAGATTACTTACTTACATACATACATATGTACATACATACATACATTTAAAAAAAACTTAAAAAAAAATACTCTGGAGCACCTGGGTGCTGGCTCAGGTCATGATCTCACAGTTCATGGGATCAAGCCCTAAATCGAGCTCTGTGCTGACAGCATGGAGCCTGCCTGGGATTCTCTGTCTCCCTCTCTCTCTGCTCCTCTCCTGCTCATGCTCTCTCTTTCTCAGTAAACTTTAAAAACATAACAACAACAACAACAACAACAACAACCCACTCCCAAACAAAAGTCCAGGACCAGGTACATTCACAGGTGAATTCTACCAAATATTCTTTTTTTTTTTTTAAGTTGATTAATTTATTTTGAGAGAGAGAGAGCAAGTGCAGGAGGGACAGAGAGAGAGGGAGAGAGAATCCCAAGCCGGCTCTGCAATGTCAGTGTAAGGAGCCTGATGTGGGGTTTGAACTCACAAACCTGTGAGATCATGACCTGAGCCGAAATCAAGAGTCCAATGCTTTATCAACTAAGCCAACTAGGCACCACATACCAAATATTCAAAAAAGAGTCAACATGTGTTCTCCTCAAACTACTCCAAATAACAGAAAAAGAAGGAAAACTTCCAAATTCATGCTATGAAGTCAGCTTTACTCTGATACCAAAATCAGATAAAGACTCACTAAAAAAAGGAAACTACAGGCCAACATCCCTGAGGCTGTGGATGTAAACATTCTCAATAAAATACTAGCAAACTGCATCCAGTACATTAAAAAAAAAAAAAATCATTCACCATGATCAAGTGGGATTTATTCCAGAAATGTAAGAATTGTTCAATATCCCCAAATCAACGTGATACACGTTAACAAAATGAAGGATAAATAAAAATCATATGATCATCTCAATAGATGCAGAAAAGCATTTGACAAAACCCAACATCTGTTTATGATAAAAACTCTCTATAATGTGAGAGACATAAGGGCCGTATATAAAAATTCCATAGCTAACATCATAAGTAGTGAAAAACTGAGCACTTTTCCTCCAAAATCAGGAAGACAAGGATGTCTACCCTCACTTTTTAAAAAATGTTTATTTATTTATGAAAGAGAGACAGCGCGAGAGCACATGAGTGTGAGTGGGGGAGGGGGAGAGAGAGGCAGAGAATCCCAAGCAAGCTTGCACTATCAGAGCGGAGCCCAACATGGGGCTCCAACGCATGAACCATGGACTCATGACCGAGCCGAAATCAAGAGGTAGACACTTAACTGACTGAGCCACCCAGGCACTCCTCAGTCTTGCCACTTTTATTCAACATAGTACTGACAGTCCTAGCCACAGTAATCAGACAAGAAATAAAAGGCATTGAAATTAGTAAATAAGTAAAATTGTCACTATTTGCAGATGACATGATACTATACAAAGAAAACCTTAAAGACTCTACCAAAAAGCTTTAGAAAGCTTTTAAATAAATTCAGTAGTTTGGGGATACAAAATTAATATATAGAACTCTGTTGTGTTTCTATGTACTAATAATGAAGTAGCAGAAACATTAAGAAAACAATTCCATTTACAATTGTACCAAAAAGAGGGTCACCGGGGTGGCTCAGTTGGTTAAGCATCCGACTTCAGCTCAGCTCATGATGTTATGGTTGGTGAGTTCGAGCCCCGCACTGAGCTCTCTGCTGACCACATTGAGCCTGCTTCAAATCCTCTGTCCCTCTCTTTCTGCCTCTACCCTGCTTGTACTCTGCCTCTCTCAAAAATAAATTAATTAATTAATTAAAAAGAATAAAATACCTAGGAATAAACTTAACCAAGGAGGTGAAAGACCTGTACTCTGAAAGCTATAAAACACTGATAAGAGAAACTGAAGATGAAACAAACACATGAAAAGATACTTCATGCTCATGGATTGGAAGAATTAATATGGTTAAAATGCCCATACTGTCCAAGGGTGCCTGGCTGGCTCAGTCAGTTAAGCAACCAAATCTTTTTTTTTTAATTATTTTTTTTTAATGTTTATTTATTTTTGAGAGAAAGACTGAGGAAGAGTGTGAGCGGAGGAGGGGCAGATAGAGAGACAGAGGGAGACACAGAATTTGAAGCAGGCTCTAGGCTCCGAACTGTCAGCATAAAGCCCAACACAGGGCTTGAACTGACAAACAGTGAGATCATGACCTGAGCCAAAGTCAGACGCTTAACCGACAGAGCCACCCAGGTGCCCCATCAAATTCACCTGTAATAAAAGCCCTAGTTTGGGATTCATCCCATTGTTACAGTTCACAACAGATCACAAGTTCTGATATTTATTCTGGAAACATGGTCATATAAGCCATAACCATAACAATTGTATGAATTAAAGAACACAGAATTACATATGACTTGTTAAAGAAAAGACACATTTGCCATAACCTCAAATGATGAGTATCATATCAACGTTGAGAGACATTATAAACAGAAGAAACCACAGTAGCAAACACAGAGAGATAGGAGAGTATGGGCACACTTAAGGAATTACAGGTAACCTGTTTTGGTTGAAGGGTCGTATGTAGCTGAGATTTTGTTTATATTTGGGAAATATTGAAAGGGAAGGCAGGAAACTTTAATTTGGGAGCAGATTATGGGAAATCCCCAAATCCTGAGGTAAGTTATTTGTGTTTAAATCCACATGTATAGTGAAACTATTGAAACTTTTTGCACAGGCACATGGCATGATCAGGGTGGGCTGCCAAAATGAGTAATTTATGACAATGTAAACTTGAATTGGAGAATGTGAAAACTGGACTCAAAAAACATGAGTTAGGGAGGAGAAGCATATATTGGGTTGATTATAGTTTATACCTGGTTTCCTTACATAATCATTAATAGCATGTTATTTCAGTCTCAAAACTATTTTGGCCTGGATGATAAATTAATACATTCCCCAGTTAGGATACATTTTTTAAACATAATTTATTGTCAGATTGGTTTCCATACAACACCCGGTGCTCATCCCAACAGGTGCCCTCCTCAATGCCCATCACCCACTTTACCCTCTCACCCGCCTCCCATCAACACTCTGTTTGTTCTCAGTATCCAAGAGTCTCTTATGGTTTGCCTCCCTCCCTCTCTGTAACTTTTTTTTCCCCTTCCCCTCCCCCATGGTCTTCTGTTAAGTTTCTGAAGTTTCACATATGACTGAAAACATACGGTATCTGTCTTTCTCTACCTGACTTATTTCACTTAGCGTAATACCCTACAATTCCATCCACGTTGCTGCAAATGGCCAGATTTCATTCTTTCTCATTGCCAAGTACTATTCCATTGTATATATAAACCACATCTTCTTTATCCATTCATCAGTTGATGGACATTTAGGCTCTTTCCACAATTTGGCTATTGTTGAGAGTGCTGCTATAAACATTGGGGTACAAGTGCCCCTATGCATCAGCACTCTGGTATCCCTTGGGTAAATTCCTAGCAGTGCTATCGCTGGGTCATAAGGTAGATCTACTTTTAATTTTTTGAGGAACCTCCACACTTTTTTCCAGAGTGGTTGCACCAGTTTGCATTCCCACCAACAGAACGAGAGGGTTCCCATTTCTCCACATCCTCACCAGCATCTATAGTCTCCTGATTTGTTCATTTTAGCCACTCTGACTGGCATGAGGTGGTATCTCCATGTGGTTTTGACTTGTATTTCCCTGATGAGGAGTGACGTTGAGCATCTTTTCGTGTGTCTGTTGGCCATCTGGATGTCTTCTTTAGAAAAGTGTCTATTCATATCTTCTGCCCATTTCTTCACTGGATTATTTGTTTTTTGGGTGTGGAGTGTGGTGAGTTCTATATAGGTTTTAGATACTAGCCCATTATCCGATATGTCATTTGCAAATATCTTTTCCCATTTCGTTGGTTGCCTTTTAGTTTGGTTGATTATTTCCTTTGCAGTGCAGAAGCTTTTTATCTTGATGAGGTCCCAATAGTTCATTTTTGCTTCTAATTCCCTTGCCTTTGGAGATGTGTCAAGTAAGAAATTGCTGTGGGTGAGGTCAAAGAAGTTTTTTCCTGCTTTCTCCTCTATGGTTTTGATGGTTTCCTGTCTCACAGGAAATGGCCCTTTATCCATTTTGACTTTATTTTTGTGTATGGTGTAAGAAAGTTTCATTCTTCTGCCTGTTGCTGTCCAGTTCTCCCAGCACCATTTGTTAAAGAGACTGTCTTTTTTCCATTGGATACTCTTTCCTGCTTTGTCAAAGATTAGTTGGCCATACATTTGTGGGTCCAATTCTGGAGACTCTATTCTATTCCATTGGTCTGTGTGTCTGTTTTTGTTCCAATAGCATACTGTCTTGATGATTACAGCTGAAGTAGAGGCTAAAGTAGTAGTAGTAAAGGCTCAAGTCTGGGATTGTGATGCCTCTTGCTTTGGTTTTCTTCTTCAATTTTACTTTGGCTATTCAGGGTCTTTTGTGGTTCCAAACAAATTTAGGATTGTTTGTTCTAGCTTTGAGAACAATGTCGGTGCAATTTTGACTGGGATTGCACTGAATGTGTAGATTGCTTTGGGTAGTATTGGCATTTTAACAATATTTATTTTTCCTATCCATGAGCATGGAATGTTTTTCCATTTCTTTGTGTCTTCTTCAATTTCCTTCATAAGTTTTCTATAGTTTTAAGCATACAGATCTTTTACATCTTTGGTTAGGTTTATTCCTAGGCATTTTATGCTTCTTGGTCCAATTGTGAATGGGATCAGTTTCTTTATTGCCCTTTCTTTTGCTTAAGTATTGGTGTATAAAAATGCAACTGATTTCTGTTGTATTCATGTATCAGTTCTAGAAGACTTTTGGTGGAGTCTGTCAGGTTTTACATCATGTCGTCTGCAAAAAGTCAAAGTTTGACTTCATCTTTGCCAATTTTGATGCCTTTGATTTCCTTTTATTGTCTGATTGCTGATGCTAGAACTTCCAACACTATGATTAAAACACAGTGGTGAGAGTGGACATCCTTGTCATGTTCCTTATCTCAGGGGGAAAGCTCTCAGTTTTTCCCCATTGAGGATGTTATTAGTTGTTGGTTTTTAATAAATGGCTTTTATGATGTTTAAGTATGTTCCTTCTATCCTGACTTTCTTGAGGGTTTTTATTAAGAAAGGATTAAGCATTCAAATCTTGATTTCAACAATACAGAGATTCCTCAAAAAGTTAAAAATAGAAATGCCACATGATCTACTTGTTTCACTACTGCGTATTTACCCAAAGAAAGTGAAAACTATTAAAAAAGAACAGATGGAGAATAATTTCAGCAGATAGATGAAAATTTTAAGTGAAATGGAAATTCTATACCTAAAAACATGATATGAGAGATGACCTATTCCTTTAGCGGGTTTATCAACACACTAAACAGCATAGAAAAGATTTAGTGAACCTGAAAATAGATAAATAGAAATTATCCAGACTGAAGCACCAAGAGAAAAAGACTGAGGGGGGAAAAGAACATGTTGAAGATACTGCGAAATAGTATCAAATAGAAGTAATTGAAGATGGAAAAGGAGAAAAGATAATGAGAAAAATTTTATTTTTTCCAAAATTCATGAATCACAGAACCAAGAAGCTCAGAGAACCCCAAACATAATTAAACACACACACACACACACACACACACACACACACACACACACACACAGAGTCAAACTGCTGGAAATCAACATTAAAGAGAAAAGCTAGACAGCAACCAGAGAAATAAGAAACATAACATAATAAGGAAGAAAGCAAACTTTTTCTCAGAAAAAAAAAATGAAAACCAAGAGATAATAGATGTGACATTGTCTTACAGTACATAAACAAAACAAAAAAAGGTTAGTTCAGAATTTTATGCCCAGCAAAAAAAACTTTAAAAATAATAATTAAATAAAAACTGTTTTAGACAAAGAGAATGCACTATCAGATCTGGTGCACTATGAATATTAAAGGATGTTCTTCACGCAGAAAGATTGAAACTAGATTGAAATTTGGATTCATACAAAGGATTGAAGAGTCCTGAAGGTGGTAAAAAGTGGAGATAGATTGTTTAAAGTTTTTCTTTAGATTTTTAAAAAAGATTATTATTGTCTAAAGCATAAGTAATAACTGTATTTTAAGGTTAATAACATATATAGACGCAAAAAGTAAATCAACAGCACAAAGGATGGAACAGAGGAAATTAAACTATATGGTTATATATTATTTGAAGGTTAAGATGAAAAGTTAAGATGTATATTGTGAACCCAAGAGCAAAAACTTAAAGAAAAATACATGTAACTAATAAGCCCATAATAGAGACAAATGGAATTATTTAAAATACCCAATAAACTTGAAAGAACAAAGGAAAAGAGAATAAAAGCAAAGAAGAGATGGGATAAGTGGAAAACTAGTAAGATGGTAGATGTTAATCCAACCACAGCAATGATTACATAAAACATAAATAATCTATTATGATTAAAAGGTAGAGATTGTCAGATTGAAAGAAAAGGCCATCCACAAGGATGTCACTTTAAATATACAGACATAGATATATTAAAATTGAACAATGAGAAAACATAGGCTTTACTATGTGAATACTACTCAAAAGGAAGCTAGAGACATTACAGAAATATCAAAGTTAACTTCAGAGTATTTCCAAAGGTCAAGAGAAGGTTTATCTATGGATAAACAGTTCACCAGTGTTCCTTTTTCTCCACATATTTAGTAACACTTGTTATTTACCTTTTCAATACTAGCCATTCTGACAGGTGTGAGGTGATAGCTCATAGTAGTATTTATTTGCTTCTCCCTAATCATCAGGGAAATGCAACTTTTCATGCATCTGTTTGCCATCTGTATGTTTTTGGGAAAATGTCTATAAAGATCCTCTGCCCATTCATCAAGAAGACCTAATAATCCTAAATATCTTTGTGCCTAATAGCAGTGGCTTCAAGTTATGTAAAGGACAACTGACGGAACTAAAAGGAAAAATATACAAATACACAACCACACCTGGGAGAGGATATTTGCAAATGACATATCCAATAAAAGATTAGTATCCAAAATATATAAAGAACTTATACCAGGGAGCCTGGGTGGCTCAGTCAGTTAAGCATCTGACTTCTTCTCAGGTCATGATCTTGTGGTTTGTGGGTTTGAGCCCCGTGTCGAGTTCTGTGCTGACAGCTCAGAGCCTAGACCCTGCTTCAGATTCTGTTTTTCCCTCTCTCTCTCTCTCTGCCTCTCCCCCATTTGTGCCCTGTCTGTCTCTCTCTTTCTGTCTCTTAATCTCTCAAAAAAAAAATGAACATTAAAAAAAAAAGAACTTATACCACTCAGCACCCAAAAACCAAATAATCCAGTTAAAAAATGGGCAGAAGACACGAATAGACATTTCTACCAAGATGACATACAGATGGTCAACATATACATGAAAATATGCTCATCATCATTTATCAGGAAAATGCCCATCAAAACTACAATGAGATATTACTTCACACTTGTCAGAATAGCTACAATCAATGCCACAAGAAATAACAGGTGTTGGCGAGGATGTACAGAAATGTGAAACTTCATGCACTGTTGGTGGCAATGCAAACTGTTGCAGCCACTTTAGAAAACTATATGGAGGTTCCTCAAAAAGTTAAAAATACAGCTACCCTATGATTCACTATTATACTAATGGGTATTTACCAAAAACTACAATAACACTAATTCAGAAGTATACAAGCACCCCTATGTTTACTGCCGCATTATTTACAATAGCAAGACTATGAAGTCTTGCCATTTACAACAGCATAGATGGAGCTATAGAGTATAATGCTAAGCAAAAAAATGTCAGAGAAAGACAAATACCTTATGATTTCAGTCATGTGGAATTTAAGAAAGAAACAAAAAGTGAACAAGGGAGAAAAAAAAGAGACCAATCAAGATACAGACTTAACTATGGAGAGCCAAAGGAGAGGTGGGAGGGATGGGTGAAATAGGAGATAGGGATTCAAGAGTACATTTCTGATGAGCACTGAATAATGTATAGAATTGTTTAATCACTATATTGTACACCTAAAACTAACATAACATTGTATGTTAACTATACTGGGATTAAAATTAAAAACTTAGTAAAAAATAACTTAAAATTTAAATTAGGGGTGCCTGGGTGGCTCAGTTGGTTGGGCATCCAACTTTGGCTCAGGTCATGATCTCACGGTTCATGGGTTTGAGCCCCACATCAGGATCTGTGCTGACAGCTCAGAGCCTGGAGCCTGCTTTGGATTCTGTGTCTCCCTCTCTCTCAGGGCCTTCCCTCTCAAGCTCTGTCTCTCTCTCTCTCTCTCTCTCTCTCTCTCTCTCTCTCTCAAAAAGTAAATAAACATTAAAAAAAATTTTTTTTAATTTAAATTAAAAAAAAAATGGAGTCAGGGGGCCAGAAAGGGGAGCTTTCATGTCTTACCATTCCATGGCCTTAACTGCAAGAAGGCAGATTTTCTCCTTGCCCAGCAACAAGTTTAGCCAATTAAAAAATACCACAACTTAGCCAATGAGAAACTGTCCCCACTCTGAACTCCCACTTTCCTCCAATGGACTTTCATTCAAAAAGCCCCTCCCCACTTCCTCCTTTTCTTTATAAGATATCATTCGCTCTCCAGATTTACCTGTGGTTTGCAGGGGCTTGCATGTCCTAAATTCCAATTCCTCTGCTATTCCAGACTAAACCCATTTTACTGGTAAAATAACTGACTGTTTTACTTTTAAGTCAACACTAACCGTGAGCTATTGGAAACTGAAAGTTTAAAACAGTTTAAAGCACATTATAAAACATGAGAAGTTACAAGTATCATAAGATACAACTACAGCCCTGTGATGAACTCCATGCTGACAACACCAAGCCTGCTTGGGATTCTCTCTCTTCCTCTTTCTCTGCCCCTCCCCCACTCTTGCTCTCTCACTCTCTCCCAAAACAAACTTAAGAAAAAGAAAAGATACTACTACAGAACTACTAAAATGACTATCATTAATATGACTGACAGTGCAAAGTGCTGTTGAGGATGCAAAGCAACTGGAACTTTCATACTTTGATTATAACATTGTACGTTTCCATAAGCACTTTGGAAAACAGTTTACTGGTTTCTTATGAAGTTTTACATATATTTACCATATGACCCAATCAACTCATTCCCAGGTATTTACCTAAGAAAACTTTATGTCCATAGAAGAACTTGTACATACATGTTCATAACAGCTTTATGCACAATAGTAAAAAAACAAAACAAAACAAAAAAAACTGGAAAGGAACCAAATGTCCATCAACTGGTAAATGGCTAAACAATTTGTAATGTAACCAAATATTAGAATATTACTCAACAATAAAAAGTAATGAATTGGTATCCTCTACAACAAGGATTAACCTCAAAAGCATTATGCTAAGTGGGAAAAAAAAGACACAAAAGCCTCATATTGTATGATCCATTTATATCCGTGTTTGGGAAAGGCACAACTCCAAAGACAAAAAGTCAGATCAGATCAAGGCTGGAGACAGGGAGAGGCAATTGACAAAGGGGCACAAGGGAACCTTTGGGGGAAACAGTCTATATCTGGTGGTATTGGTTAAACACCTGAATACACTTGTCAAAATATCACTCAACTATAAACTTTAAAAGAGTTCACCTGATTGTAAATCATACCTCAGTAGATGACGGAGGAAGGAAACTGGACAGCTCATTGCATCTCTTGGAGAACCAAGTTTGGAGGCTACACAGCCAGCATAATGCTAAACATAATGAGAGGGAGAGAGAGAGGAGAGAGAGAGGTGGTGAGAGAGAAGTGGAGGTGGGGGAGAGACAGAGAGACAGCCAATACTGAACTGGACAGCTCACAGCATCTCTTGGAGAGTTGGAGAACCAGGTTTAGAGGCTATACAGCCAGCAGCAAAGCCCAAAATCATGCTGGGGAGACAGCAAAGTAAAATCATTACCTCTGCTGGGCAGGGACACCACAGTCTCCACCACCACCCTGAACCAATACTCTTGGCCTTGACCCTTGGGTGCTTGCCCCTGCTGCCTCTAGAAACCGATGGCTCCATCTCCAGAAATGGAATGCTTGAGGTCCCAGCTTCTTCATGTCACTCTTTAAAGTCTGGAGTGATGACAACTGATTGGCAGAGCCCAGGTCATATTCCTATTCTTTAATTTCAAGGGATAAAGAAAGTACGTATCACTTTCAGCTTCTACAGTGGGGACACATTCTGCATCATAAGGTAGGGAACTCCTCTAACAGGGGAAGCGGGTTCCCTACCATCTTTCCAACATCATTATTTGCTGAGTAGCCAAGAAGAGTGAAAAATGTCCACTACACCTCCCACATCATGACTCTCATTAGGAAATCTAAGTGCTTATAGGATAAAATCTGAACTCTTGTATACACAGCCTGACCCTTACCTCAGTGACCTTTGGCCCAGTATCCTTAAGATACTGTGTCCTGAAGATTCTCTCTGAACAAATGAGTCAAGTTAAGACCTTTCTGAAAATCCTCACTAAGCCAAGAAACACAGAAATGAGAGACCCTCAGATCCCAAAGGGGCACAAGATCAGGTCCATCCAGTCTAAGCCTGGAGTTAAGATGATAATGTGGCATGTAGTTGAAATTTGTTGTGAAATGCTTCTTACTGATAACTTGCAAAGTCAACAACGAGATTGGAGATTCTAAATTACTCTCCCTGCAAACAAACAAATGAAATGTAGCTAACCGATACAACTGACCTGAAATAACTGCCTTAATTTTATTTCTGTCCCCTCTGACTGAGCCAGGCAACTACATGAGCCATGAAAAACAGGCATCGCTGGGCAGAGAACCTGGAGATAGTGGCCCTGGAAACCCCAAATCCCTCTATGGAGGACAGACCCCAGAGTCTCCCGCATTTCCCTCAGTCTGGGTCACTGATACTTCCGCCAGGTACAATTTCACTGCCGGACCGATTCCGTTTCACCTGGTCCTCCAGTCAGCCTTGTATTTATCTGTGTTTAGACATTCTTCCTTCTGCAAAGTGTCTTCACAGTAAGTTATTCTGCCTTCCTTGTTTAAGATGGCAGTGTGCCCTTTGCTCTCTTTCATCTTTGCTTTTTCCCTCTACAGTAGCCTTCTGAGAACATAAGGTTTTTGAATCCATTTGTGGATTTTTAAAATTTTGATCCCATTTTTAAGGCTTCTTGAAATCTGTAACAAAGGCCCTCACTCCCCCAACACATATTGTGTGGCGCCCTCTTTCCAGGTGGGCTTCAGTAATGCAGATCTCAACTAACCCACAGGCTACGGAGCGTGGAAGCTGATGGCCAAGAGGCAGTACGAAAACTGAACTCGCAAAGACAAAGTGGCCCAGGATAAAGGAGTCATGGTGGGCATCCGGAGACGCCCAGGGCACCAGATCGGGAGCTGGAGGGCTGCTCTAAGCACTCACCGCGCCCCATTCCATCTTCAACACTGGGGTGCTGGGGGCTGCCTCACCAGTTCACCCCTGTCTGTGGGCCTCCTAGGGCCTGACAACAGCTCTTGGGGCAAGAGAGAGGATCCAGCACACCCAGCTCCCAACATACGTTCCTAAGAGCTTTCAGAGCAGAATGTTAAATTTTTTTTTTCTTTTTCCACAAGAGAGAAAGGCTGAAGTCATTAGCAAAGGAAAATCCCAAGAGACATCACTGCTTTCCCAAACAACCTCTCTAGGCTTGGGAACACGTACCGTTCCCGTTTTGTACCCAGGGAGAAAAACTTTTTATAACCTTACAAAAAAGTTACATAAACAACACTATCCCCTTTGTTGGCTTCTTTTTTTAAAAGGGATTGTTTTGAAAATAGATAATTTTACTGATCCGGGAGCCAAGAATGGTTGCTCTGTCTTGAGGAGCGGTTGGACGCCCCTTCTGGAAGGATTGTTTGTTTGCCTAAGATTATGCATGCTGGCCAGGGGCAGCCAGAGGAGCTGCTGCAAGTGCTCCCTCAGGATTGGGCACAGTGGCACCTGCAGGGCTTGTGGGCCCTGCTCTCAAGGGGCACCAGCCAGCTCACTCACCCCCTCACTCGGGATTTCCTCAAATCAAAGCTCTCCCTCACTGAGGATACAAAGGCAGATGGGAGTGGAGGGCCGAGAATGTCTTTACAGGCAAGCGAGCAAGGAGATAGATGACACACAGAAAAGGAACATACGCTTTGACAGGGTTGAGAAGCAAGCAGGCAAGGGCAAGGAGTGGAGAAGAGAAAAGGCCAATGGCCAGGTAAAACTTAACAGGCTAGAACTAATTGTTTGAAGCTGTTATTTCCAGTGAAAGGAGTTAACAAACAAACAAAAAGATAAAAAGAGCTCCAAGGGAACAGCGGCTTAGAACAAGTATACTCCTCTGAGCGCCTGGTTGGCTTAGTCGGATAAGCGTCCAACTTCAGCTCAACTCATGGTCTCACAGTTCTTGAGTCTGAGCCCCGCATCGGGCTCTGCGCTGACAGCTCACAGCCTGGAGCCTGCCTTGGATTCTCTGTCTCTGTCTCTCTCTGCACCTCCCTTGCTTGTGCTCTGTCTCTCTCTCAAAAATAAACAAACATTAAAAAAAAACAAAAAAAACAAAAAACAGGTATACTCCTCCACAGGAAGTTCGTTAGGTCTATTTCTACATTCCCTACTCAGTCTCAAGCAGAGGGGTCAGACTCACTGGAGGAAATGGTTCCAGAATCCATGCTGCTCTGATGTACAGTTACTAGTATGCAAAGTAATAGGATACAACGTGGTGAGAGGGGAACTTGAACCATTCAGAAAGCTCATGCATGTGTATATAAATTTGCCTAAAACAGAAGTCAAGAAGCTATAAATGGATGCTCCTCCATCCAAAAACATGGAACAATTAGTTCTGATAGAGGACCCAAGCTGAATTTCCTTCAAGCAAGAATGCCTCCCACACATGTGCTTTGTGACGTAACTCTCTGAGAAACAGCTCTCCTACTACAACCCAAGCCGCTGGGGTTTGTGATTCTCCTCTTTAATTGTGGCCACTCCAGAAGAGCAGTTTTCATATTGATGTTATTCTTTAATAGAAGTGTGAAAAGCCAATCTTTGAAGAGTCATACATTGCTTATAATACCACACAACATTTTTGTTTCATGTTCAATTTTTTTTTACACAATACCACTTCAACAATAGTCAAGACCTTCCCTTCAATACTGAAGCTTCGCAGAGTCAAGACTTGTTCACTACCCTGCTCCCAGGGCCTCATGGAGGTGCTCAATAAATATTAGATGAATTATCAATAATGGGAACAAACATACACCAAACTAGACTATTTCCACTTTCTGGATAATGCCCTCTCAGCAGACACGATCAGCAGAGTCATGCTCTGAACAGAGGGGAATGCTTTCATACTGGCACAGCAACATTTAAAGAAGGAGCTGAGGGTTTCTATTTGTTGATTTACAAAAACACATCGATTTTATTCATTTTGAGCCGAGAATCAGCCTGGGAACATGAGAGGAGGCAGAAATGTGGGCATGTTGATTTCCTGAGAGACGGTGCCAGTCAGCAACTCCCGTACCCCAACACAAGTGCATTCTTTGCTATTTTTCTTGGAACACCATGAGAGTATGTAGAGAGTCTGTCTTATCAGCTTCCAGGTGTAGGCAGTCCACGAAGCCACTTCAAAGAGGAAAACGGGGAGGGAGAGGAAGACCCGAAGTAATGGAACCCAGGATATGCCTGCTGGGGCAAGAACCTTTTCAGATACAATCCCGCCCCCTGCAACTCTCCCATTATTTCCATGTCACCTAGGCTTCCCACTGTTCCCTTGGATTTTTTTTTAACGTTTATTTTTGAGACTGAGAGAGACAGAGCATGAACGGGGGGAGGGTCAGAAAGAGAGGGAGACACAGAATCTGAAACAGGCTCCAGACTCTGAGCTGTCAGCACAGAGCCCAACGCGGGGCTCGAACTCACAGACCGCGAGATCATGACCTGAGCCAAAGTCAGATGCTTAACTGACTGAGCCACCCAGGCGCCCCTGTTTCCTTGGATTTTTAAAAGACCCTTAGTAACCCACATAAGGAAGGGTTTCGTTTACCCTCATAGAGGAAACAACTGGAAACTAATAGGCTGCACTACTTTTTCTCACTCCATCAAATCTATGTTAACTCTTTGTGATCAAAACAAGAAAAGAAAAACAAAAGTTTTCCAATATAAAGCAGATGTGCCTTTTAGGAGGATTTTATACTTACATGGTGTTTAAAAGGCCATTTTATGCTGATCTGAACTTTCAGTTCTAAGTCAGGGAGATGAAAAGTACAGCATACAGAATATAGTCCCTAATATTGTAGTGACTTTGCATGGTAATACATGGTGATTGCACTTATTGTGAGCATTGCATAATGGATATAAACGTCAAATCACAATTCTGTACACCTGAAACTAATACAACACTGCATGCCAACTAGACTTCAGTTAAAAGTAAATTTTTTACAAAAGAGAGGAGGGGTTCCTGGGTGGCTCAGTCAGTTGAGCACCCAACTTTGGCTCAGGGACTGATCTCATGGTTCGTGAGTTCAAGCCCCAGGATTGGGCTGTCTGCTGTTAGCACAGATGGGCTGTCTGCTGTTAGCACAGAGCTTGCTTCAGATTCTCTGCCCCTTGTTCTCTCTCAAAATAAGTAAATAAAAACTTTAAAAAATATATAAAAAAAGAGAGGAACCTTTTTTCTCTTCCACATACAGTGAATCAGCTGGGGAATGAAGGCACGTTTCTCTTTCCTGTCCTCTCATATTTGTTTTGGTCCTTATTTCTTCTACCATTGCCACTGATGCACTGGGTTCTCCCTGGGGTCTGCACTTCCGAACATATTATTTTTCAAACACTCTTTAAGTGGCTGTGCCCTTTCACATGAAGAGAAAACCGCTTTTGCAGCCTTCTCCCCAACTGCTTCAAAATCTACAACAACCGTCTGAAAACAGCATTTTCCTTGCTATGTCAACAGAATCCAGTCTAGCAGCAATTCACATGTGGTACTGAATCTTGAGCTGATGATTCCCACATGGGAGGTATTGCTGAAATCTACTCTCTTGAGTTCTCAGACCTACTTTGCTATTTTCTGCAGGGTTGAGAGGAGTACCTCATGCAATCTCGCTTAAATTCTCAGAAGGCACTAGAAGTCATGCCCTTTTCCTCTCTAAAATCCCAGGAAAAGGTCTCCTGGATTAGTTTCTCACTGTTTGTGGTTGAGAAACATTCTGTAGCTTCCGACAACAACTTAGCTGGGGTGATAGGATCTTTGCTATGTAACAGGTAAAGGAAAATAAGGAGCAATATCAAGGCTTTATGGAAATTTTTAACACCATTTGCAGAACTCGACTTTGAGATCTAGTAATTAAATTTGTTCATTTGTTCACACATCCATTCACACATATTTTGAGTGCATATTCATTGTCATACACTGTTTTGGGGGCTGGGGAACAGCTTCTATGATTCATTTGGCAGCGTAAAAATATTCCCCAGCACCGTCTGATTGCATGTGTGAAATTTAGAGTGCTCTAACTTCATCAATACAACAACAGTGTGGCGTAAGAGATTTTATTTAATAAACACTATGCCATCTCCCTCGGGAGTACAAATTTGCACACTCCACACACTGGGAAAACAGCCTTCTCCTTAACCTACCCAGATCATCAGAATACTCCAAAACTGTCCTGTTTTGTTGACTGCATACTAAAAAACACAAACAACAGATCCAGGCCCGTTTGGTGTATCAGCTTGGTAACAAGGACTGAAGCCTAAGGCCGGCTATAGCCACAAAGCACACAGCTCAAGAAAGGACTCGGCCAGCGATGCTTTCTGGTAATGCAGAGCTAAATGGCGCCACAAAACTTTGCCACACAGGCAGTATACTGTCCAAAACACATGGGTCATCCAAGAAATATGAAGCCAAATTAAAAAGGCCAGAATTCCCTTTGAAAGGCCAGCAGACAGCATGGCGCCAGCCTGGCATCAAGCTCCAGACCAACATCAACTTCTATAAATCAGGGGTAGCATCTAACCTCTTCTGCTGCATGGTAAAACCTGGACCTTCCACAGATGCCAACAACTGACTTGTTCAGCAGTTCAAGTAGTGTCACCTGAATATTAAATACCAGGACAGATCCAAAGTCACGGAGGTCCTGCAGTGTGATTGGTCTGCCAAGGTTGAAGCTATATCTATCATAGTGCAAGTCCACAGACCCGATAGCCATGACACCAAATTGTACCAGCAGTGGCCATCGGGGGGTTATTGGCCAGGAGAGGACACGAGGCAGACTTCGGAGTGGTGGTTACAGAAGACACACACACACACACACACACACACGTACAATTTCTAACTGGCACAGCACCAATTTCACATGAATTGCTTCTTAGAGAACTAAAAAGTTTGGGTTGGGTTTCTTGGTAAAATTTTTTGGAGTGTGGACAAATCTTAACTTCTTACTCTACTAATACCATTATTCTACTAAATACCTCCCCGTCCTCCTCTACACCTCACTGAAACAGTGGATGAGTGAAAGCAAACACTGAGACAAACCAACAACAGTATTATCAACTCGTGGACAAGTACTTAAACCCATATCTCTGCTTTATGATATTTTTCCCCTAAGGAAACTGAAAAATAGTCATGCACTTACTGTAACAAAGAATTCCTTTCCAAGTTTCCATGTCTTCACCCAAAGGCTCTTCTGCTAGATAAGGGCAAAGGAAAGAGATTTAAAACTAAGCCAGGCTGAACTACTTTACTGATGAGGCATTCCCAGTAAAGCCTGCAACCTATAATATTTAATTGTAAGTTACAAACTAGGAAATTAAAGACTTTCAGCTAGCCCAGTGTTTCTGGGGAGAAAAGAAAGCACACTAATTAAAGACATAAAGCCTGATTGTATTCAGGTGCCTTACTGAGGAATTGCAATCCTTAATCAAAAAGTGAGGGGAGGGGGGTGTATTTTTTAAAAAAACATTCCAAAAGAAAAATGTTAAGTACAGAAAAGAGATGGGGAAAATGGAAAAACAAGTTCACAAGTTTGGTGCTTTCAACTTGTATTGAATTCTTAATTTTGAAAAACGAAAGTATGATATTTTGTTACATAAACCCCCCAAATGATAGCAATGATAATCTGTAAGTTCACAGCAAAAATTAATGGTTATCAAAGGTAACTGTGAGCTATAAATTCCATCGGAGCTCATCCACCCCCACTTTATAGATGAAAAAAACAAAAGTTAAATCAATGGATTAGAACAAACCACGGGTGACGCCATGCTGTTGTCAAGCAAACAGAGCAACCCTAACAAGGCACAGAACTGGAGGATCTTTGAGACAGCCTCCCCACTATACTGGCTTTGCCTTCCTTCCAAAACTACATCTGGTTTGTGGAAGGCTTGAAGATGGTCCAGGGAAGAGAACAAAGTTCCTGCAAGAATGGAAAGAGGGGCCACAAAGAAAGATGAGAAACAAATGGAAGTAAATACACTGAGCTTGCTGGGAAATGGTTTCTCCGGGGTCCACCTAGGGTAAAGATATACCTCTTGATGCGCGTAAGGAATTTTTTCACCATCCTAACTATCGTTAAGGGGATACTTCAGAAGCATCAAGCACACTCACATTGTGGAGCGACCATCTCTACCGCCCATCCACAGAACTCTTTTCATCTGGCAAAACTGAAACTCTGTATCCATGAAACACTAACTCCCCATGGCTCCCTCCCTCCTGGCGGTGGCAACCAACATTCTACTTTGTATCCTACGAGTTTGACTACTCTGGGTACCTCGCATAAGTGGAATCATACAGTATTTATCCTTTGGGGACTGACTTATTTCACTTAGCATCACGTCCTCAAGCTAAAGAATTATTTTTAAGAAGATATTTAATAAGTATTAGCTGAGGATGCTGACCAGCTGTTTTCCATCTACCATAAGGACAAAGAAAACAGGAGAAAATGAGTTTAAACGGCAAGGGTAGAAAAAGCTGTCAGGCGCTGGAATAGAAACTCTTAAAGGAAAAACTATGCTTTTCCTTTAACCCTTATGGAGGTGCTGTGAACAATATGTTAACATATATTAAGTTGGTGTTCCCTTATGATAAAATCTCTTAAAATTATGAAATTAACTCAACAAGCCCTAACTGAACCTCTGATTATAATGGCATGGGAACTACCAAACAGAATATATTGTCCTTTCCCTTGAAATAATACAATTTACCCCAAGCAACAATGTACCTTTCTTCAAATTCTTAAGGTATTTTACATTTTTACCATAAACCAGGGATGACAAACAGCTATTAACTCAAGCATCAATTTTTATAAACTGTTAGAGACTGCCTAAAGCCTGTGATGAATTCTGAGCCCAAGACTGGGCACACACACACAAAAAAACCATTGTGATTAGTTATTGTTGTTTGTCATGGGTCAGGAAGAGACAAACAAGGGTGAGTGTCATATTCTGGCCATTCCTGTCAAAACTCTTCTACTTTGTTATGCCTTATTGATTGCTTACCACTAATCACTATTTGTTTCTATTTGTCTCTCCAGCTAAAATGTGCTTCACAATAGTCATCAGTACTGTATCTTCTATTTACTTACTTAGCATCCCCACAAAATAGCGTAATATTAAGAACTGTATAAACACAGGCACCTGGGTCGCTCAGTTGGTGGTGCATGTGACTCTTGACTTTGGTTCAGGTCATGATCTCACAGTCCTGGGATGGAGCCCTTCCTCAGGCTCTGTGCTGAGGGGCTGAGGGTGGAGTCTGCTTAAGATATTCATTCTCTCCTCTCTCCCTCTCTCTCTCTCTCTCTCCCTCTCTCCTTTCAAAAAGAGAGAGAAAGAGGGAGAGAGAGAACCATTTACATAATAATGAGACAAACAGTTAAGGAGAAGGTTTCTGGACAAATGGCAGAGTAGGAAGCACCAGGAATCTTTCTCCTCACCTGGACAACAATTGCACTGACAGAATCTGTCTGATGTAACCATTTTGGCACTTTGGAGTCTATAGAAGGCTGCTACTTCCAGGGGAAGACTTAAATGGTAAATAGTAGTTAATTTCAGAGTATTTCAGCTCTTATCACAGTAGCAACCATCCCCCACCCTCAGCCATGTGTCAGGCAACTGTGCACATGTTCCTGAACCAGCTTGCACACAGCTTGTGGGAGTTAGATCAGGCAAAAGGATCCTGTGTTCCAAATATTGGGGGGGCGGGGGGGGGCGGTGTGTTCCTGGATGGCTCAGTCAGATAAGTGGCCGACTTCAGCTTGGGTCATGATCTCACAGTCAGTGAGTTTGAGCCCCACATCGGGCTCTGTGCACACAGCTCAGAGCATGGAGCCTGCTTCGGATTCTGTGTCTCCATCTTTCTCCGCCCCTTCCCTACTCATGCTCTGTCTCTCTCTTTCTCTCTCTCTCTCAAAAATAAACCTTATTTTTTTTTTCAAATATCAGGGATCTGTGCATTAATCACTCACTTCTGATTGCTGCAATTCTGATCACAGAGGTACAAAGAGGGGGGGCAGCCCTTGTTCTTGGACCTCCCCCATTACTGGAAGGCCTCCTTCCCTGCAGCTGGAGTGATTCCCAGGGGATTTAAAAGGCTAGTGTCCTCCCCCCAACTTCCATCATTTTTCTTTTTTATCCCTTTTGAGAACCAGACATTACAAACTAGGATATTCAAAATCAACTGTATATATGGGGATGATTAGAAAGTGACTACACATGTTCAGGGAAAGCTTCAGAAAAACCTCAGAAGACGTTGAGACAGAAAGTGGCTGAGAGAATATTTGAAGAAATAATGGCTGAAAACCTCCCAAACTTGATGAAAAACATGAGTATAAACCTCCAAGAAGTTCAGCGAACTCCACATAAAATGAACTTGAAAAGATTCATACCAAGACACATTATAATCAAACTGCGGG
Source organism: Acinonyx jubatus (assembly GCF_027475565.1). NCBI lineage: Eukaryota > Metazoa > Chordata > Mammalia > Carnivora > Felidae > Acinonyx > Acinonyx jubatus. The sequence goes on from NC_069386.1 coordinate 79,046,849, forward strand.
AAGACAAAGACAAAGAAAGACTCTTGAAAGCAACAAGAGAGAAGCACTCCTCACATTCAAGGGATTCTCAGTAAGATTGTAAGTAGATTTCTCATTAAAAACTTTGGAGGCCAAAAGACAGCGGGCCGATATATTCCAAGTACTAAAAGAAAAACGAACTCAACCAAAGAATCTTCTATCTGACAAAACTGTCCTTCTATAGTGAAGGAGAAATTAAGACATTAGCAGAAAAACAAAAACCGAAGGCATTTATTACCACCGGACTTGCCCTGAAAGACCTGCTTGAGGGAGTCCGGGAGGGTGAAACGAAAGGACACTAGCCAGAAACTCCAAGTTGTATGAAGAAATGAAGATCTCGATAAAGATAGATACATGGGCAATGATGAAATCTAGTATTATTGTAACAACTTTTGTGACTCCACTTTCTCTTTTCTACATGATTTAAGAGAATAATACATTTTAAAAATGTTGTCTAAAAGACAGTATTATTGTAACTTTGGTTTGTAGCTCCACATTTTGTGTTCTACATATTTTTTATAAGTATTTTTTTAATGTTTACTTTTTGACAGAGAGCATGAGCGGGGGAGGGGCAGAGAAAGAGGGAGACAGCCCGGGGCAAGCTCCGGGCTCCGAGATGTCAGCACAGAGCCCCACGCCGGGCTCGAACTCACAAACCACGAGATCATGACCTGAACAGAAGATGGATGCTTAACCAACTGGGCCACCCCAGCACCCCTGTGTTCTACATATTTTAATGGTCTTACAAGAATTTTTAGGTTTTGTTTTGGGGAACACAATGTGGAAAAATGTAACTTTGTGACATTGACAACTGAAAGGGATAGGAATAGAACTTACAGGAGCAGAGTTTTTGTATAGTATTCAAGTGAAGCTGGTATAAATTCAAGTTACAGTGTTATAACTTTAGGATGCTCAATGTAAGCCCCATAATAACACAAAGAAAATAGCCATGGAAAATACACACAACTAAATGAGAAATTTAGACACTTCATTAAAAAAAAAAAAAAAGCAACACAAAAGGAGACAATAATGCAGGAAATGAGGGATAAAAAAAACTCTAAGCATATACAAAACAAATATCAAAATGACAAAAGTTAGTCCCTTCTTATCAGGAATTATTTTACTTTATTTTATTTTATTTTATTTTATTTTATTTTATTTTATTTTATTTTATTTTATTTTTATTTTTATTTTATTTTTGAGAGAGAGACAGAGAGAGAGAGAGAGAGGGAGCCAGGGAGGGGTAGAGGGAGAGAGAGCGAGAATCTCAAGCAGGCTTCATGCCCAGAGTGGAGATGATGCAGGTCTCTATCTCATGACCCTGAGATCATGATCTGGACCAAAATCAAGAGTTAGACACATAACCAACTGAGAGGCCCAGGCACCCCAAAAAGTACTTAAAGTTTTTTTTAATATTTATTTATTTTGGGGAGAGTGCAAGCAGGGAGGGGCAGAGAGAGGGGGACAGAGGATCTGAAGTGGGCTCTGACAGCAGCGAGCCCAGTGTGGGGCTCCAACTCACGAATCGCAAGATCATGGCCTGAGCCAAAGTCAGATGCTCAACCAACTGAGCCACCCAGATGCCCAAAGAATTACTTTAAATCTAAGTGGGTTAAACTCTCCAAAGACAGATATTGTCAGACTAGATAAAGAACACATGATCTAGCTATATGCTGTCTACAAGAGACTCACTTGAAGTCCATAGACACAAATAGATTAAAAGTGAAAAAATGAAAAAAAGGTATTTCATGCAAATAAATGACCAAGAGAGAGGAGAGGGAGCTATATCAATACCAGACAAAACAGACTTTAAATCTAAAAAGTTAATGAGACAAAGGAGAACATTATATATTAATAAAAGGTTCAATATAGCAAGAAGATATAACAATTATAAACATTTATACACCTAATGATAGACCAAGTAGGATTTATTCAAGGGATATACGAATGGTTCAACACATAAAAATTGATCAATGTATGGGATGCCTGGGCTCATTGGTTGAGCATCTTGACTCTTGATTTCAGTCCAGGTCATGATCTCACAGTTCTTGAGTTTGAGCCCTGTGTCGGGCTCTGTGCTGACAGTGCAGAGCCTACTTGAAATTCTCTCTCTGCCCCTCCCCTACTTGCGTGCACCAGTGCACGCCCACTCTCTTTCTCTCTCTCAAAAATGAATAAATAGGGGTGCCTGGGTGGCCCAGTCAGTTGAGCATCTGATTCTAGATTTCAACTTCAGACATGATCCCAGGGTCATGGGATTGAGCCCCATGTCAGGCTCCATGCTCAGCTTGAGATTCTGCTTGAGATTCTCTTTGTCTCCCCCTCTCCCCTGCTCACTCTTTCTCTCTCTAAAATAAAAAAAAATTAATAATAAATAAATAAACATTAAAAAATTGATCAATGTAAAACACCACATTAATAGAATGAAGAAAACTCACATAATCATCTCAATCGATGCAGAAAAAGTTTTTGAGGAACTCTCAAGCACTATTGATGGGAATGTAAATTGGTACAGCCACTGTAGAAAACAGTATGGAGGTTCCTCAAAAATTAAAAATAGAAATACCATATTTACCCAAAGAAAATGAAAACACTACTTTGAAAAGACATATGTACTCCTATGTTTATTGCATCTTATTTACAATAGCCAGGATTTGAAAACAACCCAAGTGCCCATCAATAGTCAAATGGATAAGAAAAATGTAAGATATTATGTATTATTATAGATAGTATATATATTATAGATAATGGAATATTATACAGTCATTAGAAAAGGTGAAATTGTGCCATTTGAGATAACATCGTTGGACCTAAAGGGTATTATGTTAAGTGATATAAGTCAGACCAAGAAAGATAAATACCATATGATTCCACTCATAACTGGAATTAAAAAATGAATAAACAAAAAGCAGAATCAGACCTATAAATACAGAGAACAAACTAATGGTTCCCAGAGGGGAGGAATGTGGGGGGTTAGACAAAATGGATAAAGGGGAGAGGGAGATACAGGCTTCCAGTTATAGAATGAATAAGTCATGGGAATAAAAGTCACAGCATAAAGAACACAGTCAATGATATTGTAGTAGCAATGTAATGGAACAGATGGTAGCTATACTGTGGTGAACATAGCATAATGTATAAACTTACCAAGTCACTAAGTTGTACACCTAAAACCAACATAATATTGTGTGTCAACTACACTCAAATTTTAAAAATAAATGCTTAAAATTTTTTTAAAAGGTTTGACAAAATTCAACATCCTTTCATGATAAAAACACTCAACAAACAAGGAATAGAAGGAAACTACCTCAATATAATAAAAGCCATATGTGAAAAATCCACAACAAACATTATTCTCATTGGTAAAAGACTAAAAGATTTTCCTCTAAGATCAGGAACCAGATAAAGATGCCTACTTTCACCACTTCTATTTAACATAGTACTGGAAGTTCTAGCCAGGCCAACTAGGCAAGAAAAATAGGTAGAAGGCATCTAGATTGGAAAGAATGAAGTAAAATTATCTCTATTTACAGGATAATATGATCTTATATACAGAAAACCCTGAAGATCTCACACACACACACACACACACACACACACACACACAGAGCTAATAAATAGATTTCTATACACTAACATCAATCTGAAAAGAAAGTTAAAAAAATAATTCCATTTATAATAACATTGAAAAGAATAGAATAACCAAAGAGGTTAAATGCTTATACACTGAAAACTATAAATTATTGCTAAAAGAAATTTGAGAAGACATAATAGATTTTCCATGTTCACAGATTAGAAGACTTAATATTGTTACGACATCAATACTATCCAACACAATCTACATAGTCAATGAAGTCCCTGTCAAAATTAATAATATAATATATAGATAATATCATATAATAATAGAAACCCATCCTAAAACTCATATGGAATCTCCAGGGACCCTGAATAACCATAATAATATTGAAAAAGAAAAACAAAGCTGGAGGATTCACACCTCCTGATTTCAAAACTTAGAAAAGCTATAGTAATCAAAACAGTGTGGTACTAGCATAAAGACAGACATATAGACCAATAAAATAGAATAGGCAGTCCAGAAATAAACCCTCATGTATATGGTCAATGATTTTTTTATATTAAATATAATTTATTGTCAAATTGGTTTCCATACAACACCCACTGCTCATCCCAACAGATGCCCTCCTCAATGCCCATCACCCACTTTCCCCTCCCCCCCACCCCCATCAACCCTCAGTTTGTTCTTGGTATTTAAGAGTCTCTTATGGTTTGCCTCCCTCCCTCTCCGTAACTTTTTTTTCCCCTTCCCCTCCCCCATGGTCTTCTGTTAAGTTTCTGAAGTTTCACATATGACTGAAAACGTGATATCTGTCTTTCTTTACCTGACTTATTTCATTTAGCGTAATACCTTTCAATTCCATCCGTGTTGCTGCAAATGGCCAGATTTCATTCTTTCTCATTGTCAAGTAGTATTCCATTGTATATATAAACCATATCTTCTTTATCCATCCATCAGTTGATGGACATTTAGGCTCTTTCCATAATTTGGCTATTGTTGTAAGTGCTGCTATAAACATCGGGGTACAAGTGTCCCTATGCATCAGCATTCCTGCATCCCTTGGGTAAATTCCTAGCAGTGCTATTTCTGGGTCATAGGGTAGATCTATTTTCAATTTTTTGAGGAACCTCCATACCATTTTCCAGAGCAGCTGCACCAGTTTGCATTCCCACCAACAGAGCAAGAGGGTTCCCATTTCTCCACATCCTCACCAGCATCTATAGTCTCCTGATATGTTCATTTTAGCCACTCTGACCGGTGTGAGGTGGTATCTCAGTGTGGTTTTGATTTGTATTTCCCTGATGAGGAGCGACGTTGAGCATCTTTTCATGTGTCTGTTGGCCATCTGGATGTCTTCTTTAGAAAAGTGTCTATTCATGTCTTCTGCCCATTTCTTCACTGGATTCTTTGTTTTTCGGGTGTTAAGTTTGTTTTTGACAAGAGTAACAGATCCATTCCATGGGGAAAGGGCATTCTTTTCAATAAATGGTGCTGGGAAAACTGGGTATCCATATGCAAAAGAATGAAGTTACATTTTTTACCTAACACCATATACAAAAATTAACTCAAAATGGATCAAAGACCTATACGCAAGATCTAAAATTTAAAAATGCTTAGATGAAAGCATAGGACAAAACTTAATGACATTGGATTTGGTGATGATTTCTTAGATGCAACATGAAAAGCACAAACAACAAAAGAAAAAATTGACATATTGAATTTCATGAAAATTTTCAAGTGTTGTGCACCAAAAGACACAAACAACAGAATAAAAAGGCAACCCACAGAATGAAAAAAAATATTTTCAAATCATAATGGATTTGCAATGATAAAGGATTGATATTGAGAATAGTAAAACTAAAATTCAACCACAACAAAACCTAATTCAAAAATGGGCAAAAGACTTGAATAAACATTTCTCCAAAGAATATATTCAAATGGCCAATAAACACATGAAAAAATTCTTAGTATCACTAATCATTAAGGAAATGTAAATCAAAACTACATTGAGATACCTCCTAACACCCATTAGAATGGCCACTAGCACAACAACAAAATAACAAACGTTGGCAAGGACGTGGAGAAATCCGAACTCTTTTGCATTGTTGGTGGGAATGTAAAATGATACAGCCACTGTGGAAAACAGTATGACAGTTCCTCAAAATATTAAAAATAAAATTACCATATGAACCAGCAATTCTATTTCTGGTTATACCCAAAAGAATTGAGAACCAGAGTTTTTGGACACCTATGTCCATAGCAGCATTATCTGCAGTAGCTAAAATGTGCAAGTATCCATTTCACACAGTGAAATATTATTCAGCCTTAAAAAGGAACAAAATTCTGACATATGCTAGAACATGGATGGACCTTGAGGATGTTCCACTAAATGAACTAAGCCAACTGCAAAAAGACAAGTTCTATAAGGATTCCACTTATATCAGATACTTAGAGTAGTCAGAATCATAGAAAGTAGAATGGTGGTTGCCAGGAACTGGGAAGAGCGAAGAAAGTGGAGTTATTATTTAATAGAGTTTTGTTTCACAAGACAAAAAGAGGAAGATGGGTGGTGGTGATGTTGTACGACATTATGAATGTATTTAATGCCACTAAACTGTACTCTTAAACATGATTATGATGGGGGTACCTGGCTGATTCAGTGTGGCACGCTGAGTCTAATCTCAGGGTTGTGAGTTCAAGCCCCACACTGGGTGTAGAGATCACCTAAAAAAATAAAATCTTTAGGGGTGCCTGGGTGGCTCAGTTGGTTAAGCATCTGGCTTCGGCTCAGGTCATGATCTCCCAGGTAGTGGGTTCGAGCCCCACGTCGGACTCTGTGCTGACAGCTCGGAGCCTGGAGCCTGTTTCAGATTCTGTGTCTCCCTCTCTCTCTCTGCCCCTCCCCTGTTCATGCTCTATCTCTGTCTCAAAAATAAAAAATAAATAGTAAAAAAAATTTTTTTAATTAAAAAATAAAATCTTAAAAAAAATGATTATGATGGTACATTTTATGGTATGCGTATTTTACCACAATACATTTTTTTTTAAAAAAAAGAAATAGAGGGGCGCCTGGGTGGCTCAGTTGGCTAAGTGTCCAACTTCAGCTCAGGTCACGATCTCGCAGTTCATGGGTTCGAGCCCCGCGTCGGGCTCTGTGCTGACAGCTCAGAGCCTGGAACCTGTTTCGGATTCTGTGTCTTCCTCTCTCTCTGACCCACCCCATTCGTGCTCTATCGCTCTCTGTCTCAAAAATAAATAAACGTTAAAAAAATTAAAAAAGAAAAAAAGAAAAGAAAGAAATAGATACCAAGGCAATTACCTCATCCACTACTCATCCATTTACCTGTCCTCTGGATCCCATCCTCCACTCCCCCATTTCAGTCCTTGCTTCATAAATATTCCTTCTCTTTCCTTTACCTTCATCCCTTCCATCTTCAATGACTCCTTCTCCATAGCACATGAGCATGTGTGCTCCTACCTTCCAGGCTCTTTTTTCTCTTGTCCTCCACAGTGAAACACAGAAAAGAGTGGTCTAAAATGACCACCTTCAAGTCCTCATCTTCCAGTCCTCTTCTGAGCTATGCAATCTGGGCCTTTGCTTCATGTAGCCTCCTGAAAATATTTTTTTGCACTGATCACCAGCTATCTATTAGTGGCCAAATTCAATGTACTGTTTTCAGCTCTTATAAAGCCTACCCTCTTTAGAATATCAGACGTCCTTAACTTCTGCATCCTTCTTTCAATTATTTCATCCCTTGATTTTGGGTATTACCTCCCCTTGGTTATTTCTCTTCTTTCTCTGGCTGTTCCTTCTGACTACAATTGATATGGGTATGTCCCTAGGGGTCACTACCTCTTCTTTTTTAACCATACAAACTTTGAGAACTCCCTTCAACAACCATGATTTATATCTGATCATCCTACTGCCTCCCACATAATCCAACTGAAGTGAAAATGCCATGCACTCTGTCTCACCATATCTAAGATTAAATGCATCACCTTTCTGCCCATTGGTCTCCCTCCCACATCTATCCCTTCACACACATATACCTTACTTTCTATCTTTATGATTAGCACCTTCATCCATACAGCTGCCCAAGCCAGAAACCACGGGGTCATCCAGATTTTTCCCTGTTCTCTTATTCTCCACATCTTTATCACTCCTAATTCTTCCTCCTTGACATCTTTCATATATTTCCTCTTCTCTCCATTCCCACTGTCCATGTCCTGGATCAGGCCTTTATCGTCTCTTACCCAAACAACTGCAACTCAGTTACCCAGCGTTCTTGCCTCCATTTTGGTCCCTTTATGTCACCATTAGAACAAGTGTTCTGGCCCATGAATCTGCTCCTATTGCTTCCTTGCTGGAAATTCTTTAAGGGCTCCTCATCATCTACAGGATTAAACTTAAACACTTATTTTATTATTTTTTAATTTAATTATTTTTAATTTTTTAATGGCTTATTTATTTTTGAGAGAGAGAGAGAGAGAGCATGAGCAGGGGAGGGGCACAGAGAGAGGAAGACACAGAATCCAAAGCAGGCTCCAGGCTTGAGCTGTCAGCACAGAGCCCAACACGGGGCTGGAACCCACAAGCTGCAAGATCATGACCTGAGCAGAAGTTGGGCGCTCAACCGAGTGAGCCACCCATGCACCCCTAAACTTAAACACTTAGAAGGGCATATAAAACCCTCCATGATTTGGTCTGCCTATCCAGCCTCATCTCCTACCTCTATCCCTTCCTACATTAGTCTCCAGCAATAACAAAGTCCCTGCTATTCCCAGAACACACAATTTTCCCATCTGCTTCCATGCTCTGTACTTAAAACCTGCTCTTTCCTCTGCCTGCTCTCTCCCTTTTCTACCTAGTATACAGACATCATCTTTGGAATCTCAATGCCAATATGAAGTCCTCTGTATTAGGTAGGACTCTTTAAGCCACAAGTGATAGAAATGTATCTCTACTGGCTTGAGCCTTAGTGGAATCTACTGTGTTATGTAGCTAGGAAGAGTCCTAGGAACAATTACAGATGCAGTTCAGCATTTCCTCAAACACATGCCCCAGCCTAGCCTCTCAACGCAGAAGGTTATTCACTTTATGCTTCTATTTTACTCTAAATTTTGATTCAGTTAAGCTGCTTAAAAAGTATTTTTAAAGACAACAGCTGTAGTAATCTAGACATAGAAATGAGGTAGAACAGTTTTTCCCTGGTTGGCTGTCCTACCATATCTATCAATAACTAGTATCATTGTACAGGCTTTTTGAGTGTAATAGAAAGGAGATACACTTGAAAAAGTTTAAACTGATCAAAAATAACTGATGAAATTAATGGAATAATTAAATAAATATTTCTGTGGTCTAAGACTTTAAAAAAGAAAAAAAACAGAAGCAGTCAAAAATGAGAGTAAGTTGTTCTAAAGGTGACTCTGAAGTTCTCTCTCATCTAGTTTTAAATGCCTCAAAGATACTGCCCTAGGAATAAAAAAAATAAAATAAAATTTAAAAAGGAAAGAGACAAATAACCTCTGCAAAATCCATCAGTTGAGCCACCCAGGGTAGCAAGAAGCCAAGTCCAGTTGTAAAACATCTGTGTAGGAAAAGTAAAAAAGCATCCTCTCTCGTTCATTTTCAAAGTTACTATAGAAACACATCTTCCCAAGAATCTCTGCTTTCTTCTACAGCAGAGATCTGCAAAATAGAGCCTATGGGCCAAATTCTGCCCAACGCCTGTCTTTGTAAATAAAGTTCTATTAGAATGCAACCACACCCATTTGTTTATGTATGGTCTATGGCTGCTTTCACACTACAGTTGCAGTTTCTGAAACAGAAACTCTATAATTCACAAAGCTAAAACTATTTGCTATCCAGCTATTTACAGAAACGGTTTCCTGACCCCTGTCTACACAAAGAGAAGAAAGATTTTCTTTATTTACTGGTGACCATGAAGAGAAGCTTATGGTCTCTGATTCAAGATTTCTGCAACAATACAAGACTGCACCTATTTTTTTCAAATCAAGTCATGAATTTCTATGCAGTCTTTTACTGAGGTACCAAACTCCCTTTTTCGCCTTTTCATTTTCATAATTTGGGTCAGTGTGTGAGCAATGTAATATGTAGTGACATGTGACCGCTGTGTGCATTAGATCAGAAATGATGACCTAGCCTCCAGAGCACGTCTTAATAAAACTTGTGTGAACCAAAGACAAATAGCAAATCCTTGTGAAAGTGGCCAGAGACATAAACTCAAAAAGAGACAAAACTAAACTACATATATATTGGTAAAGGATGCATACATAGAGAGGATAACTTTTTAAAAAGCAAGGAACTATTGTTTGTAAAATTAAGGTATCTGTTATCTCTAGATAGATGATGGGAGAAGTGTCAGCAATCTTCAATTTCTTTATCTGAAGGGTGGTACCCGAGGGGCTGCCTTATGATTTTTCATGAAGCTGTATATACATGTTGTGTGTACTTTTCTGCACGTATTTTATTTTATTTTACTTTCTTAAAGTTTATTTATTTAAAAAGCGTTTATTTATTTTGAGAGAGAAAGCTTGTACGAACAAAGGAGCGGCAGAGAGAGAGGGAGAGACAGAATCTCAAGCAGGCTTCACTCTGTCAGCATAGAGCCTGACTCGGGCTCAATCCCACAAACAGTGAGATCATGACCTGAGCCGGAATCAAGAGTCAGATGCTTAAACGACTATGCCACCCAGGTGCCCCTGTATATATTTTATATTGCACAGTAAAAGAAGAATAATTAAGTAGTGCGTTTGTAAATATGTTTTATAGGTACTGCTGTTGGTTTTTTCCTTAGAGATTGATGAAAAAGAGTACCTTCTGAGGAAATGTTTTTCATGTGGGTGGTTTCATTAGCATCATCACAGTGTTATTTTCACCTGTAGAAGCCTTTTTCCCAGAACTTAGAAATATCCACTTCTTGGAGGTCGCATTAATGAAGAAGAAATTTGACCAAAGACAGTATTTTCAAACTTAAGAGAACAGTTGGTGAAAAAAACGACTATCAAATATAGTAGCAGAACCAATAGAAACATATACTACAGATAAAGGATAATGTTTTGTGGTGAGCGGGTAGGCAATTTTTATCTCTGTTGTCATTGAAATCTGTTCATTTCAGTGTCTGCCTAAGAGCTATTTATTTTTGAAAATCAAAACAGATTTTAATGCATAATACATTTTTGTTGTTGTTATTTGTGCCTGCATAATTAGTCTCTCATTCTTTCTTTCTCAAACCAGCAGAGAACTGTTTTGCATAATAAAACTTCAGGTTCCACACATAAACATCCCATGTGAGCCTGTGTTGTGGTAGATCATAGCACTGTTAGTGCCTTTTAATTTTATTTCTGAATCTGGTCTGGCTCCAACCTAGCCCCAGTCCTTAAGGGCTGCCCATTCTGAATTTGTCCAGTTCGTATGATTTTGGCGACGAAGTCAAGCTTCCGATATACTGTTTTAGTTGCAGCAGGCTGACAGAAGGTAGAAAATTACAGTATTTCAGGAGCTACTTCACAGAATTAGGGTGATCTTTACATTGCAACAAGAATAATTGGATCTGGATTTCTCTTAGAAATTAAATATACCTTGAAATGTCAAGGGATAAATAAGCCACAGTTTTCTCCTGGCCATGTATGAAAATTCAACTAAAATTTTATGGGACAAACTATTACTACTTGTACAATCTCCTCAATTTGGAATGCTGCTCTCATCAGGAAGAATATCCCCTGAATATCCCCACTACTTGGTTAATTTTATCTGCCTCTATTATGTGTATAGGGATCTACTAAGCCTCCCCAACCCTCCTCTTTGGTGTTCTGGAGAAAGATATAAACAAAAATTGGTTTCTTAAAAAGTTGGTTTTAGAAACAATAACATGCCAGACTTACTGGGGATGTGAGTGAGAGATAACACATTGTTTATATTGTATCATATTGTTCCAGTGGTTCCCAAATGCAAGTTCTCCTCCATTCAGGGATTAACTTTGCACCAGCCCACATCAAAAATGCTACCCTTAGCACAAACCGTCTTTCACCCTATAATTACGGCCTTCTTGATTTATGTCAAAAGAGTTTTTCCTCTTTTACGAAAATGAGGTAGATAAGAGATTATAGTGTTTTAGATGGTCTTATTTAGTTCCTTTAAATACTTTTTGAAATATTAGTGGTCTGTGAAATCGAAAAGTGTGGGAAGCACACTAACTAGAAAATCTCTTCCTCGTCATATGGCCTTTTCACTGAATCACAGAAGATTCTGACCATCCGGTGCCAGCTGTCATGTCATCCGCTTTAACCAACACTGTTGTATCTGACATATTCAACCATCCACTTCTTCCTAAAACCCCTTCAATGAACAGACTTCAGTGACACAAACACACAAATCAACCAAGGAGCAGTTTTTCTCTGCTTGCTCTTCTATTGCTTTTCCTGTTTGCATATCTATTTCATCAAGGGAATAGTTGTAAGTGTGGGCATTCCTACAAACATTCCTGTCTCTCTCCACCTCCATCTTTGTCTCTCTCTCTCTCTCTCTCTCTCTCTCTCTCATTCACTGAATGGTAGTAAGAACACTTAACATGAGATCCACTCCCTTAACACGTTTTTAGGAGCATAATGTCTGCTTCTCTTTTTATTTCTACTCATTCCTTCTGGGAACTGTTGTCTTCAGGCTTTAATTACCACTTCTGTGCTGATGACTTTCAACACTTTAGATCTGAGAGCTTAAACCACCAGAATTCCATCAGTCTGCAGGCCATCTGCACTGGGATGGCCCACCATGAACTCCAACTTTCCATCTTCACAACGAACTCATTTTGTCTCCATCAAACTAGCTTACCCTCACAAATTTCCAGATTCCATCAAGCCCTTTACTGGCAACCAAAACCTCCTTGTTCTTTTATCCCTTCTTTCTCTTTCATCTTCTAAATTCAATCACCCCTCACGTCATTGCAACCCATTTTTCAAAATATCGACACAAACCTTGGCATAAAAAGACCTACGTATGGTTGCAGGCTTTGGTACTTAATAGCTATGGGAATGTTCGATAAATCCTTACTGTTATGACTGAAAGTTTGTGTCCCCCACGATCCTGATGTTGAAGCCCTGACCCCTAATGTGATGGCATTTGGGGACGGGGCCTCTGGGAGGTAATTATGATTAGATGAGCTCATCAGGGCAAAGCTGTCATATGACTGGTGCCCTTATAAGAGGAGACACTGGAGGGCTTGCTTGCTGTCTCTCTCTCAGTGCACTTAAAAAGGAGGTCATGTGAGTACACAATGAGATGGCAGTTGCCTATCAGCCACCTACAAGCCAAGGGAAGAAACCTCAGAGTTATACCTACCTTGTTGGCGCCTGATCTTGGACTTTCCAGTCCCCAGACCTATGAGAAATAATTTTTTGTTGCTTAAGCCACCCAGTCTATAGTATTTTGTTTTCATAGCCCAGGCCAACTAAGACATTTAGCCACTCTGTGCCTTTGTAAAATATGACCAGTAATACCCTGCCTTTCTCGGAAATATTAGCTCTTTCTTTTCTCCATCCCCATTTCCATCAACATACCCAAGGCCTCCGTCTGCCAACAGACTGTTGAAATAACCACCTAGCTGAGTTCCCTATTTCTAGTCTGCTTGCCTCATTCCACTCTACCCTGCACTCCACAATCAGATGAATATTCACTGAAATCAAATCAACCACATCACCCCAATTCTCAGAGCTGTCAGTGGTCTCCCACTGAATCATTGGATAGTGTTTAAATTCCTAGACCTGGCATTCAACTATCTCAGGGTATCTTTAATACTATCTATTCAATTTTCTCTCCAAAAAAAAAAAAAAAACCCTCTTCATTTCTACAAGATAGTTTTACTACTAGTGCCTTTTAAACCTAGGCATATGATGCTTCTCCAGGCTGGAAGGTACTGAAATTCCCTTCTGTCTGCCCAGATACACTCTTCAATATACCCCTCCTCCAGCTGCTCCAGGGACTCTAATTTCCAGGCTGCTCTAATTACTCTTCATTTTGATACATAATTACATGCCAACTTCCATGTCTTAACTGCTTCATCTAAGTACGTATTATGGCTTCAGATAAAAAATCAAGCTTCTGGGGAGCAAGACCCATGTCTTTAAGAGCTCTCTATAATCCTCTACACCTACCCCTATGACATACACATAGTTGATCCTCAAGAAATACTACCGGATTAATGTGGCAAGCCATCACCTGATATAGATACAGCTCACATAAAATGTTTCAGATACATAGCAAACTCTAGAGAATAACAACAAACACCCTGATTTTTAAATTGTATGTTGGCTTCCAAAATCTTAAGGAAGTAAAATGTTTTAGATGTTGTTGAAGTCTTTTGTACCTCGCCCTGGTCCCATTCCCATATTCCTGCCCTAGAAGTATCCACTTAGATATGTATCCTTACCATCAATGCTTTAATACTTTAATTACTTGTATAAGTGGCCATATGTGTTACTTGTTGTGTTTTTAAATTTTACATAAATGTTTATGCCATATTTATTCATCTACAAATTGCTCTTTTCAACTCATTATTAGATTTTGAGATCTATTTACACTGACAAATCAAGATTTAGTTTAGTCATTTTACTGTTCCACAATGTTCCAGTATATGACTATACCATGATGTATTTGCCAATTCTCATACTGATGAACATTTAAGTTGTTGTCAATTGTTTGCTGTCATAGGCAATATTAATTACAATGAACATTCTTGAGAATGTGTTTTTGATGGAGATGTTATTAGCTAATGCTATGGTGGTAATCATTTTGCAATATGTAAGTGTATTGAATCAACACATTGTATACCTTAAATTTACAGAATGTTATATGTCAATTACATCTCAATAAACCTGGAAAAATTAATAAATGTAAAAATGAATTATCTTTTTAAAAAAGACTGTGGGTAATGTGTGTTCTTTTCTATTGTTTACTGTCATAGGCAATATCACAATGAACATTCTTGAGAATGCAGCCCACTTCCAAAACAACCCACAAATAAAGCCTGTAATTCCTCAACAATGGTTCACATGTGTTCTCTAATTTTTAAGCTTTCAAATATTCTAATCAGATCTTAGGCTGGCTCATAGTATTCCACAGCTGATTAGCGTAAAGATCAGGACCCAGGCTACCCATCTCCCAGTCTCAGGACAAATGCTTTATCCTGAAGTCCACCAATTTCTAAATATCAGTAAATACCGCATCCCTCACTATCAATACACCATAGCTAACATCCATAACTATGTAAAAATGAGTACACTGTGTCTAGGTAAACATTTTTCTTCCCAACTTAAAGTTTTTAATATCTTGTCAGCCATCACTGAATAAATATTTGTGGAACTCAGCACTGTCAGGCACGGTTCTAGGCACTGAGAATCAGATGGTGAAGCAGACCTTCTCTCACAGAGCTTACATTCTGAAAAGAACAGATAGGCAAAAAATAAATAAGTGAACACAAAATATATCAGAAAGGAATGAGGTTATGATAAAAATTTTAATGGAGATATGACAGAATATAACTACAAAAGGGATCTTAAATGTTCTCACCACAAAAAGAAAAAAAAAAGAGGTGATTACGTGATATGATGGAGGTATTAGCAAATGCCTTGGTGGTAATCATTTTGCAATATGCAAGAGTATTGAATCAATACATCGTACACCTTAAACTTACACAATGCTATATGTCAGTTACATCTCAATAAAGCTGGGAAAATTAATAAATAATAAATATTATAGAAATAATTTTTTTTTAAAAAAGAGTGTGGCTAATCCCGACCACTGGTGTGCAACAGAACTTTCTGCAATGGTGGAAGAGTTCTATACTGCACCATCCAATATGGTAGCCATTAGCCATAGTTGAAATGGGATTAGTCCCACTGAGTAACAAAATTTTTAATTGTATTGAATAGTAATTAATATAAACTTAAATGTAAATAGCTACATGTAGCTAATGGCTACTGTACTAGACAGGATAGCTTGCCCAGAAACACAATACTAGTAAGTGGCAGAGATGAAATTTGAACCCCAGGAGTCTGGCACCAGAATTTACATCAACAACTACTACATCATACTGCCCTACTGGCATAGTCACTGAAAGGAGATTTCCTAAGTGGTTTTGCTTATTTGTTAGTTTGCGAGATAATGCCTGTTTTTGTGCTGATGGAAATTAGTCAGTGGAAAGTGAAAAATCGATGATGTAGAAGAGAGAGAGAATGCAAAAGGAAGACATCTTGAAAAGATGAGTGGGGATGAGATCCAGAACACAAGTGAAGGAATCAACCTTGGGTGGGAACAGTGAGCTTCATTCTTAGTAACAACAGGGAAAGCATACACTGAGACTGATGTGGTAGGTAGATTTGGAGACAAGACAATAAGGGAGTTTCTGCTCATTGCTCTGTCTCAATGAAGTATGAGGTAAGATTTCAGCAGAGTGAAAAAAGGAGGGAAAAGAACAGGAGTTTTTGAGAACAGGGGGAAAGTTTTGGAGACTGGTAAGTGTAGTAGAATGTTAGACAGTGTTGAGTGCCTATTTGAGATTCATAGCCATGAATTTTAAATGAAACCACTAGTATAGTTATTTGTTTTTCTCCAGCAATTTTAGATGATTGGATACAGGCACAGAGTAAGCAATTATATGATCTAAGTACAAAGATGGGAGACAGAGACAAGGGAGTAAGGGGATTTTTAAGGAAGGGATTACACATGGAATCCAAGCTGGGCGAGGAAGGAAATGAAGACATGAGAGTGACAGCAAAAATGTGGTAAAGTCTGTCATTCCAATCAAAGTATGAATGAGGGATTGTTTTGTTTTGTTTCATTTTTATGGAACCTGACAAGCTGATTTTAAAATTTGTATGAAATCATAAAGGGTTGGGGTGCCTGGTTGGCTCAGCCACTAGAGCATCTGATTGTTGATCTCAGGATCTTGAGTTCAAGCCCCTTATTGGGCATGGAGCCTACTTTAAAAAAAAAAAAAAAAAAGGTTGAGAAGATCCAGGACAGTCTGAATAACCAGGCTGGGAAACTTGCCATCGCAGATGTCAGGACTTATTTAAAGATATAGTAAATAGGGGCGCCTGGGTGGTTCAGTTAAGCGTCTGACTTCGGCTCAGGTCATGATCTCATGGTTCGTGAGTTTGGGCCTTGTGTCTGGCTCTGTGTTGACAGCTCAGAGCCTGGAGCCTGCTTCAGACTCTGTGTTTCCTTCTCTCTCTGTCCCTCCCCCACTCAAGCTCTCTCTCAAAAATAAAATTAACATTAAAAAGTTAAAGATATAGTAATTAAAGTAGTACAATACAATATTGGATCTCAGAAACCAATGTAATATTGGTCACAGATAGCTAACAGAATAGAGAGCACAGAAAGAGACCATGAATATATAGAAACCTGGTTTAAGGCAGAGCTGACATTGCGCATAGCACTGATAGGACATACAATACATGAGGCTGGTAAAATAGGTTCTCCATATTAAATAAATGAAAATTAATCCTTAACTCACACCATATTTATAGATTAATGGCTTCAGTATAAAAGCCAAAATTATAGACCTTTTGAAAAAATAAAGAATATATATATGATCTCAAAGAAGAATTTCTTTAAAAAGAAGGCACAAGCACAAGCCTAAAAGAAGGAACTGATAAATTTGAATACTTTAAAATTAATAACTTCTCTTCAAACAACATGGTAAAGAAAGCAAAAACATAAGCCACAAACTAGAAATAGCTCTTTTCAATACATATCGCTTAGAAAGGATTATAACCCAGAATATATAAAGAACCCCTACAGATCTACTGGAATCCATCCAATAAAGGAAAGTAAGCAAAGGACATAAATAGGCATTTCACATAACAAGAAATGTGAGACGCCCAGAAACATAATTCAAATTCATTACTATTTGTGATAATCAGAAAAATACAAATTAAACCCACAGTGAAATATCATATTGTACCCTTAGATTAGCAACATTTTATTTATTTTAATTAATTAACTAATTAATTAAAAATTTACATCCAACTTAGCATATGGTGCAACAATGATTTCAGGAGTAGGTTCCTTAATGCCCCTTACCCATTTAGCCCATTCCCCCTCCCACAACCCCTCCAGTAACCCTGTTTGTTCTCTATATTTAAGAGTCTCTTATGTTTCGTCCCCCTCCCTGTTTTTATATTATTTTTGCTTCCCTTCCCTTATGTTCATCTGTTTTTTATCTTAAAGTCCTCATATGAGTGAAGTCATATGATAGTTGTCTTTCTCTTACTGAAGATTAGCAACATTTTTAAAGTTTAACCATATATGGGGCACCTGGGTGGCTCAGTCAGTTAAGCGTCTGACTTTAGCTCAGGCCATGATCTGGCGGTTCATGAGTTTGAGCCCTATGTTGAGCTCTGTGCTGACAGCTCAGAGCCTGGAGCCTGCTTTGAGGATTCTGTGCCTCTCTCTCTCTCTCTCTCTCTCTGTGCCCCTCCCCTGCTCATAGTCTGTCTCTCTCTCTCAAAAATAAATAAAACATTTAAAAAATTATAAAATTTTAACCATATAAAGGACTTTATAAAGTTTAAACCATATATAAGGATATGGGGCATGAACTCTCATACATTGGTGGTGGAATAGTAAAAGAAAGAAGTCACATAATCTGTATGCCATATAATTCCATTTATACTACATATAAATGCAAAAAAAAAAGTGTTTTGACCCCCAAATTTCTATGAGGATCAGGCTAAGGAAACTACTCAGTTGCAAACATGAGCCATTTCTGGTATAAAAGGAAGGACGACTTAATTCAGAGCCAAGAACTATGGTGAAACATGCCAGGAAGCAGGATTGGGCCCATGTAAAGGAACAAACAGGTGACATGTGCTTCAGTTGGATTTGAGAATTAGACCAGTGACTACTACATGTCAACCCATCCCTTTGTATCTTTGTTTGTTTGTTTTAGAGAGAGAGTACCATGAATGGGGGAAAAGGGCAGAGAGAGAGAGAGAGAGAGAGAGAGAGAGAGAGATCTTAAGCAGGCGATCTTAAGCTCAGCGAGGAGCCTGATGCAAGGCTCAAACCCACGACCCTGGGATCATGACCTGAGCCTAAACCAAGAGTCGGATGCTCAATTGATTGAGCCACTCAGGCGACCCAACCCACCCCCTTTTGTACAGGAATACTAATTGCTGTTATCCTATCTCCGTATCACCAGTGTCTTGGGTGTGCAGAGGGCAGGTACACGTGTTTCTTTAGCTCAAGATATTCACTGTAACAGAAACTATACTCAAGTTGTGGTATCCAAAGAATTGTACCTGTACCTGGAATCGGACCCAGTGCTGAAAATAAAAGCAGGCTTTGGGAACCTTTGGAAAGGATGAATGTAATTTGAATGTAGGAAGGATATGAAGTGTGGCATGAGGGCAGACAGTGGAAGAAAGTCAAAGACGGCACTATCAACTCCTTCCCCACTTATACATGCATATTGTTTCTCAAGTCAAAATTGCAGTCTAATTCCCCTCCCTCTGAATCTGGGCTGGATTTTTTTTTTTTTTTTAATGTTTCTTTTTTGAGAGAGAAGGAGAGTGCAAGCGGGAGAGGGGCAGAGAGAGAGGGAGACAAAAGATCCAAAGCAGGCTCTGTGCTGACAACAGAGCCCAATGTGGGGCTCAAACCCATGAACCATGAGGTTATGACCTGAGCTGAAGCCAGATGTTTAATCAACTGTGCCACCCAGGTGCCCCTGAAACTGGGCTGGCTTTAATGATTTGCCTTGACCAACAGAACACAGTGGAAACAAAGTTCGAGGACATCCATGGATTGGTTATTAAAGGCTTTAGAGTTTCTACATTAGCACACATGCTCTTGGCACATTCCTCTTAGAACACTGAGCCAACATGTAAAAAGTCCAGGCTACTCTTCTGAAAAAGAGGTGTGTGGAGAAGCAATGAGGTACCAGACACTGAGTGAATATCCAGCCCAGTCAAGCCTTCAGGTGACTCCGGTCCCAGCCACTATCTGTCACAACAGCATGAGAGATCCCCTAGACAGAACAGCCCAGCTGAGCAAAGACAACTCTCAGAACCATGGAGAAAATAAATTGATGTTTTAAGGCATTACATTTTAGGATGTATGTTACACAGAATAGATACCCCCGGGAAATATCTAATGCTCTAATCACAAGTTTAGACACCTCCAGTGTCAAAGCCTAGCTACCTGCTAACACCTTAGTCTTGCAAGGTTTGAAGAAAATCAGAGAGGGTCAAACAGCAATTTGTGTTTAAGAACAGAGGAGCAAACATGTCCTAACATGTCAAGGACTGGGAGTTTGGTCATACAGTGGTAAAGTACAAATTCAAATGTGCACTTGAGAAAGAAGGGTGGCTGCCTAAAACTGCTGATCCAAGAAAAAGGAAGGGTGCCTGGGTGGCCCAGGTTAAGCATCCCACTCTTGATTTCAGCTCAGGTAATGATCTCATGGTTTGTGGGATTGAACCCTGCCTCAGCATGGAGCCTCCTTATGATTCTCTTTCTCTCTCTCTCTCTCTCTCTCTCTGCCCCTCCTCCATGTGCATGAGTTCTCTCTCTCTCAAAATAAATAAATAAACTTAGAAAAAAGGAATTAGACTCTGAAACAAAACTGGAAAGGCAGAATGGGGCAAGCATATTTCTCAGTATAATAATAGGTGTCTAGACATGATGATAGATTTAGAAATTCAAATGAAAAGTGAATAAAAGAGTAAAAACAAAACCAAAAAAAACAAACAAAAAAGCTGGCATTAAGGCTAGGAATTTCCCTGCATGTCTGGAACTTCCTTCCTGTTAATACACAGACCCTGGTGATCTTTTCCCTTACATCTCTTATTACTTTCTAAAGATAAACAATTTCAAACAGTTTGGCTCTGTGAGTAGTAACATGAATAAATGTGCTTTTCAGCTTTAACAAAGGTATAGAGACTGTGGGAAGTGAATCTCCAGTTTAAAGAATGAAGATAACCCCATATGTATATGTGCTCTAGAAGGGGTGCTCCGTAACCCTCGAATGACTGCATTTGTTGTAGGTGTTAGTGTGACCTTTATGAAAGAAGGTGTATCATATCATAGGATGGCTCACCTTTGCCTAATTCCGGCTCCCCCATTCCTCATCTGCCCTTTCTATAAAGGATGGTGTAGGTCAGATAATCTCTTTCCACCTCTCCCTTGCAGCAAGTGTGTGTGTGTGTGTGTGTGTACACGTACGCACGCGCGCATGAGCACATGCACACGCGTTCACATGCGCACACACTTTGTAAACTAAGAACTGGAACCCTCCTTGGTATTTATGTTGCTGGACAAAGCCAAACAGAAGTAATATATTCCTATTGTTCACTCTGTAACACATTCAACAAGCAGTCATTACACTCTTTGTAAATCATTGCTACATGCCAGATACTATGGTAGACAGTGGGGCTAGAATAATGAGCAAGACCAACTCCCAGCCCCAAGACACTCATAGCTTATTCTGAAAACTGGAGTTGTGAATGTCAGGGTAAAGGTAGTAAAAGAGGTGAATTACAGGGTTCTGTGATTGGAAGGAGGAAGGAAAGCTTCACAAGGATGGTGACAGTTAAGCTGACTCTTAAGAAAGAAATGACAGCTCACCAGGGGGACATTAGAGAGTATGGCTTTTGGAAACACCACAGTCAAGTCAAATCTTCTCAAGGAGTGAAATAATTGGGGCACTTGGGTGGCTCAGACGGTTAAGCAGCCAACTCTTGGTTTTGGCTCAGGTCATGGTCTCACTCTTCGTGGGTTCAATCCCTGTATGGGGCTCTGAGTTTACAATGCAGAGCTGCTTGGGATTCCCTCTCTCTCCCTCTCTTTGCCCCTTCCTGTGGGGAATAAGCTTAGGAATCCCCCAGTCTTACACCAATGGGTTAACAAGGCATAAGTAAATACAAAGCTGTAGAATGCTCACACCCAAGTTTGGGTAAACCAAATTGGCACCCCAAGAATAGGGAGTGCAAATGCACCCCAAAATAGAAAGAGGTGCAGAGCCCCCAGAATAGAGAGGGAGGGGCAAAGGTCCAGAATAGGAACGGGCACAAAGGTGCCCAACACCTAGGTATATGAAATAAACAAGATTAGATATTCAGGGTGGAAGCACCCCCAATTTAGTACTATGGTAGAAAGGCTGCTTTCACAGGAGGATAGGGCCAAGTTAGGTAAATTGGTGAGTTGAACTATGGACCCCTGCGTGGCAGGCAAAGCAGCCCAGAGTGGAGATGGTTAACAAAAGAAAAGGTGCCTTGTTAACCCTGAGGTTATTTCCCCTATCTTTCTTACCCCCTAGGCTAGCTAAGATAAACAGACACAACGCCTCCTGTCTGCCATTAACAACCATCTACTCATCTGCCCAGCGCCAGGATTTTGTTTTATATTGACCTGAACCCCAAACACTGTATATCTTCAAAACCCCCCTTTTCTCTCATGTCCACAAGTTAATGTTCACAGATTCATTGTCCCTTTGTGCACGTCCATCACCATGTTTGTAAGCCTTCTGATCCTAATGAAAACAGAGCAAGGACACTTATTCAGGGCTTTTGTCTTTTCCCTGACATTAGCCATCTCTCGCTTCAATCCTGCGTACGCTCTTTTGCTGGCCAAAAGAGAACTTTAGACTTAGAGTCTACGACACCTTCCCTGCTCTCTATCTCAAAATAACTAAGTAAACATCAAAAAAAAGGAATGAAATAATTTTCAGTTCTTGATACTTACTGATTTTTCACAGACCAGACTAATACATCCCAGTAGCTCATCACCACAGCATTGAGTTCATGCATTACTGCAGCAGTTACTCTTACCCAAAGAAACATGTATTTGTCTGTCTTACTGAAGGCAATTGCTGTGGTTTAGCCTTCATATATCCCAACCTTTGGGATGGTTGTCATTGACCTCAGGTTTCTTTGCCTAGGCATGGTATAAGTCACTGACAGAAAAATCATTGACTAATGAAAAAGAAATACAGAAATGTTCTATCATTCTTTTTGATTCCTTTGGCTCTGAAAAATTCTATAACCAGCCAGGAGCTATGTTTAGACAGCCATAATACATCCTACACGGAATAGTTAGAATCTCAATTGATCAAAATGACATTTTCCTATAAAGGAAAGAAAACACAAGCAGGTTAAGTACCCAACAATTTGGTTTAGTAAGTTATGGTGTATCAACATGACAGAAAACTATTCAGCCTCTAAAAATGATAATTAAGGTGATTATGTATGGTACATGGGGGAAAAATTCAAAATAATTTATACACATGGATTGCATTAAAATGTATCCGCTATGAAATATTACTTGGAAATAACATGAAAAAAAACTTGCATCAGTAGTTGCAATGGGGAAATGTCTAGCATACTTTCTTTCCAGATTTTTATTTATTGTTAGGTCATCTTTTAATTTTTAAAAGTTTGGTGTTTCTAAATAGTGCTCCAATGTGGTAACCAGTTGCTAAATTCAGTAAGTCTACCATCTTCCTCATAATTTGTATACTGTTACAACTAACAGCCCAAGACCACAAGAGTTATTGCATGTTGCTCTCATGGAGTTCAGTGACAACAACAAAAATATCTTATACTTTGTGATCTAAGAAAATTGTAATATAGAACCTTTCCTTTAACTCCATTATATTTTTCTTGGCTAGAATAGGGCCATGGCTCCTATCTGTTGGCATATTTTTGGCTACAAAAGGAAGAATAACAGAAAAAATAAGAGCATGGCCAGTCTTTTCTTTCTAGGTTGCATTATCTTGGGGTCTCTGTATTGTACTTTACTGTCATTAAATGAGATGATAATAATTGTGATAATATTCACAATTAAGTACCAAATCATAATTATGATAATAATTCATGGGGTTTTCATAAAGACCAAGTGACATGATCCATGTAAAGTTTGGCCAATGTGGTGAATCCGTAGTAGCTATTTGTTATCTCCTGACTCAGCAAGTACAAATCTTCCTGACACCATTTATGCACTTCTGTGCCACTCCCTAACCATTTCTCTTGGCATATGCCCTTCTTTTCCTTTTTTATTCTTACCCCTTTAAAATCTGAATTTATCAGAGCACTTTCTAGAAATACTACCTTCCCCTTTTCCTTCTTTTTTTAACTAGATCATTTGTGACTCAAAAGTCACATGTTATGACTTTACATGTTGTATAAAGAGTCCTATCCTGTTTAAACCACATTTTCCTTGAAGAGACTCATGTCACAGAATCATGCTCATCTATTTTATGAATTTTTCCAAATCTGTATTCCTACATGCCAAGGTTCCTATGGAATTCTTCCTCTCTGGCTATCCTTAGCCAAAGTGAAACTGTATCTTTTTTTTTCTTCTAAATTAAAAAAGAGAGAGAGAGACACACATGATATACTAAAGAATATTAAAATAAGAAGTCACCCCCTCTTCTTCCAAAGGCAAACATTATTATGTGTTTTGTGTATCCTTTGGAAATACTCTATGCATTTTCAAGCACATTTATATTTGCGTACGTGAGTGTATATCACATTTTAACCCAAATTAGATCAGATCATATACACTGTAATACAAGTTGCTTTTTACTTAGCAACATACCTTGGAAATTGTTTCATTTCAGCACAAATAACATCTCGGTTTTTTGTTCACAGATGTATAATTTGTATACTTTTCCATTGTATGGATGAATCCTAATTTTTTTTACCAGCCCCATATCGATGTTCATGTGAGATATTTATTTATTATTTTTATTTACTTATGTATTTGAAGTAAGTTTCACACCCAGTGCAAAGCCCAACACAGGGTTTGAACTTACGACCCTGAGATCAAGACCCAAGGGCAGGGGTGCCTGGGTGGCTCAGTTGGTTAAGCATCTGACTCTTGGTTTCAGCTCAGGTCCTGATCTCACAGTTCAAGAGTTCGAGCCCCATGTTGGGCTCTGCACTAATGGCACAGAGCCTATTTGGGATCCTCTCTCTCACTCCCTCTAAACCTCCCCAGTTCACGTTCTTGCTATCTCTCTCTCTCTCTCTCTCTCTCTCTCTCAAAATAAATAAATAAACTTAAGAAAGAAAGAAAGAAAGAAAGAAAGAAAGAAAGAAAGAAAGAAAGACAGACATGAGCTGAGATCAAGAATTGGATGCTTAAGCAACTAAGCCACCCAGGTGCCCCTATTTATATTACCTTCCTACAAACGTGCTGCAATAAATATCCTAAACCTCATATATATGTATTTCACACAGCATATAAATACCCATAGCACATAAATAATTTTACATTCTCTCTTTTATACATCTACATTTTGAAAGTCTCAGGGAATTATATTCAGTTCTTCTATTATAGATAAAGCAAACAAATATCATCCTTAATAATTCAGATGTCATAAGAAAATGTCATTTTGATTAATTATGATTTTAACCTTTGTAGGCATAGGATATATTAGAACTTTCTAAACAAAGCTTCTGACAGATTACAGAATTCTGGAGTCATTGATATAAGAAAAAATTGATATAAACATTTCTTCTTAACAAATTATTTGTCAGTGACAAATCAATCCTATATTTACAGTTATCAAGAAAGAAACTTAAGGCCAACATCTCTGTTATAGCAAATGTGCAAGTAATATCTGTTAAATTCCTACAAATGTAAAAGCTGACTCAAAGAATACATACATTAATTGACAAATACAGTTAAACTATGCTCCAAACACATTGTACACGGTACCTGTCTTCCTCAAGTTTCTCATTACTTGTCCATTATCAACAAATTTTATCTTATGGTCAAAATTTGATCTAGAGCATCTGTTTTTCTATTTGATTCCTTAACATTCTGAAAGGTAAAGTCAAACATTGCTCTCTGCACTGTTTTAATCCAAATAGGTCTTTGGGAAACGTGGTTTCATCAGTATCCTTTTCACCAATATTCTCTAAGAATTGATGGTCAGGGGGCGCCTGGGTGGCTCAGTTGGTTAAGCATCCGACTTTGGCTCAGGTAATGATCTCACAGTTCCTGAATTTGAGTCACTCATTGGGTTCTGTGCTGTCAGTTCAGAGCCTGCTTCAGATCCTGTCTCCCTCTCTCTGCCCCTCCCCAACTTGTGTGTGGACATACACTCTCTCTCAAAAATAAATAAACATTTAAAAAAAGGAAGAATTGATGGTCAGATCCTGGATGGACACCAGTGGACAACTGGAAGACCTAGGAATTTAAAATAAGGACAGGGGCGCCTGGGTGGCACAGTCGGTTGGGCGTCCGACTTCAGCTCAGGTCATGATCTCGCGGTCCGTGAGTTTGAGCCCCACGTCGGGCTCTGTGCTGACAGCTCAGAGCCTGGAGCCTGTTTCAGATTCTGTGTCTCCCTGTCTCTCTGACCCTCCCCCGTTCATGCTCTGTCTCTCTCTGTCTCAAAAATAAATAAACGTTAAAAAAAATTTTTTTTAATTAAAAAAAAATAAAATAAGGACAGCCCTGACTGAGCAGTGTCATTAGTTCATTCTTCTAATGATAGATCATCTTAACCATTTAGATCTGATTTGTTTAGTATCTCTAGGCTCTAATGCTAATTAATAAATATAACAATGGACTTCCAGATGTGCCACCAGCTTAACTAACCTTTGTCAGCTTAAGATATAGAAAGGGGCCTTCTAGGGCAGAAAAGCAAAGGCTTCTTTGGCTCTTTCTGGACTATAGATGTTACATTCTGCTGCTGCCAATAGCACTCCTCTCGCTTATTCCTATTTAAATATGGTGTCACTGCATTTAATCAAAGACAGGTCCAGGTGTGTTCTGCACTGGATCCATCCCTTATGCAGAGTCTGGTATGAGAGACTCCACTATTCATTTATTAAGCCAACAAAAACATGTAAGTACACACCCCGTTCTGAAATAGCAGTGTGAACGAAACAGACAAAAATTACACCCTCCTGGAGCATTCGTTCTAGTGAAGTAGAATAAGACAATAAACAGAGTAAGTAAAATAGAAAACATACTGGATGGTAAGAAATGCCATAGAAGATGGGGCACCTGGGTGGCTTAGTCGGTTGAGCGTCCGACTTCGGCTCAGGTCATGATCTCACGGTCCGTGAGTTCGAGCCCCGCGTCAGACTCTGTGCTGACCGCTCAGAGCCTGGAGCCTGCTTCCAATTCTGTGTCTCCCTCTCTCTCTGACCCTCCCCTGTTCATGCTCTGTCTCTCTCTGTCTGAAAAATAAATAAACGTTAAAAAAAATTTTTAAATTTTTTTAAAAAAAGAGAAGTGACATTACCACAGATTCTACAGATATCAAAAGAATTATAAAGGAGTATTATGAACCACTTTATGCCTATAAATTTGACAACTCAGATGAAATGAAATTTCCTTGAAAAAAAAAAAACAAACTACCAATGCCCACTCAAGAAGAAATAGATAACCTGAATAGCTATCTTTCTATTAAAGTAGTTAAAAACATTCCCTCAAAGAAAACTGCAGATCCAGATGGCTCCGCTGGTGAATTCCACCAAAACCTTAAGTTAAAAATAAAGCCAATTATGGGGCGCCTGGGTGGCTCAGTCGTTAAGAATCTGACTTCAGCTCAGGTCATGATCTCGCGGTTCGTGAGTTCGAGCCCCGCGTCGGGCTCTGTGCTGACAGCTCAGAGCCTGGAGCCTGCTTCTGCTTCTGTGTCTCCCTCCTCTCTCTGCCCCTCCCCTGCTCATGCTCTGTCTCTCTCTCTGTCTCAAAAATAAAAAATAAAACATTAAAAAAAAGAAATGCCATAGAAGAAATAAATTATACTTCAAAAATTGAAATGGAAAAGGCAAACAAGATCAGTAAGATTGTATCAATGTCAATATTGACGTTGTGCTGGTTGTATATTATAGTTATGCAAAATGTTACTTTTGGGAAAAACTGGGAAGGAAAGGTCTATGGGATCTCATCGCTTTACTTCCTACAATTGCATGTGAATATATACTTCTCTCAGAAAAGATCTCCATTAAAAATTTTTAAATGAAAAGTCTGCTTTTAAATAGGGCAATCAGATAAGGGATTACTGAAAAGGTAACACAGAGTAAAGACCTGAAGTTGGTGCAAATTGGTAAGAGTGCTCCAGAAAGAGGAACCAAAGGGAAACAGATAGCTGGCCTGCAGGGTTCAAGAGACTACTAGCAACAAAATGAGCGGCCATAAAGCAGTGAATGGAAAGAACAGAATGAGAGGGCAGGTCACTGTATACTTTGGCTTTTACTCTGAATGAGAGGGAAAGCAAGTGGATGGTTCTGGGCAGAGGAACAGGACAATCTTGCTTACATTTTATTACTGCCATTCTGGCTGCTGTGTTGATATTAGACAGTAGCAACCAATAGATGAGCTGCAGTCTTCGAGTATAGATGGCATTCTGCTAAAATTACTCAGACGCCAAAGTGAAATGCCTCTGTCCCTGTCATTGACTCATGCCAGATTCTGAATGGAACCCACTGATTCAAGGAATTTTCTCAGATTCATAAGAAACATTTTGATAGAATTTTCCTCACCCAGGAAAACTACAAAATGAGTTAAAGTATCTGCCCTTTTTGGATAAACTCCTCCCAGGAAGCTTTGCTTACATTTTCTAAACAATCAGTATTTAAATTCTATACACGGAGAATAGCTCCAAGAAGTTATAATGAGAAAATACTCCCTTGGAAAACTATGTTTCTTCTATTCTCAGAAGCCATTTTTAAATTTTTTTCATGTTTATTATTTATTTTTGAGAGAGAGAGAGAGACAGAGACAGAGAGTACGAGCCGGGGAGGGGCAGAGAGAGAGGCACAGAATCTGAAGCAGGCTCCAGGCTCTGAACTGTTAGCACAGAGTTTCACACAGGGCTCGAACCCATGAACCATGAGATCATGACCTAAGCTAAAGCTGGATGCTTAACCGTCTAAGCCACCCAGGTGCCCCTCTCAGAAGCACTTAAAAAAAATTTTTTTTAAATGTTTATTCATTTTTTGAGAGACAGACTGTGAGTAGGGGAAGGGCAGAGAGAGAGGGAGACAAGGAATCCAAAGCAGGCTCCAGGCTCTGAGCTGTCAGCACAGAGCCTGACCAGAGGCTCAAACTGCAATCTGTGAGATCATGACCTGAGCCGAAGTAGGACACACAACAGACTGAGCCACCCAGGGGCCCCTCAGAAGCATTTTTTAAAACAATAATTTTGCTTTTCATGTTGTATTGGGGCCTTCTGAATTTGACAGCTTGAGAATCATAAATGAGCTTTAAACATTTGATGGCATAGTAGAAAATAAAGAAATAAAGAGAAAAGATAGTCTTTTCCTCTGAGACTCACATCTTAAGTTTTAAAAAGTAAGTGATAATTGATAATTTAGATGAAGACCCTGCAAGAGGTTGATTTTCACCAGTAGTTATTCTTCAAGATTGATGGGCATCTTTAAACTATTGAAAAGAGGGAACATAAAAAGCAGCTTAACCAAGATTCTGGCAACTAGAAATTTCTACCACCTGCTACCTCTATAAATTCAAAGTACAATGATAATTCATGTTCATAATGGTTCATGTGAGGAACTACAATCCAGAAACACCTTCTGAATCACCTAAGAAAAACTGTGTTCAATATAGCATTTTGAATATGTTATAAATTTTGAAGACTTGAGATTTTCCATTTGTGTGTGGCATGTTTGATAATAAGCTATTAACCAGAATATTCCATTACTCAGAACTGCCTATTCTTCCCCATCTGTGTTGGTTAGCTGTATAAAATTTCAAAAATAGAATTTCTAGACTTAAGATGTAAATCTGGTCTTTGAATATTTGTCATGAAACCTTCTCAAAACTGATCATTCCAGAGGCAATCACTGAATTTCTGTAAAGAACTTTAGTGATTATCCAATCTAATTCAACAACCATATTACATTTGAGAAAATTGGTACCAAAAAATGTTAATACATGTAATCAGTGGTAAATGCCCAGAGAAGTTTTGATAAACTGAGAAAAGAGATGGTAGAATTCAAAGTCACTGAGTCTCCTGAAACCCACGTGGCAGGGTCTCAGAGAAAAAATGGCTGAATAGAGAAGCTGAGAAACTTAAACAGGATCCCTTGAGTTCCGGGCCACATAACAAGTTGTTCATGCTCAGGATGCGACTTCCTGAGGCTAGACTGAAACACCAATGGAGGAGCAATGACTGGGAAAAGAACAGTCACTGGGAGCTGAAAGCTGGACAAATGCTGGTGCTCGCATGGGTGGGCTGGGAGACCGTCTAGTGTGGATGGCCAGAGATGAGCTCCCATAATGGGATTTGTGCCTTACGAGAAGAGGAAGACACCAGAGCTGCCTGTCTCTGCCATGTGCACATACAGCAAGAAAGTGGCCATCTGCAAGTCAGGAAGAGGCCCTCACCAGGAATCGAATCCATTGGCACCTTGATCTTAGACTCCCCAGCCTCCAGGACTGTGAGAAGTAAACGTCTGTCATTTAAACTACCGAGTCTGTGGCATTTTGTTATGACAGCCTGAGTTGACTAACACTTCTGGGCCCACTTTTTCTGCCTCCCCTAGAGCCTTAGCCTCCTTGACTGTGAATTTAAATGTAGAGCTCCTCACATTTCAGTCCTAAACCACTGCTGCCCCTCACTATCTCAGCTCCAGGCACAGTGGCCCATATTCACGAGGCCTCCTTCTCTCCAACTCAGCACCTTTATATGTCTTGTTCTTCTCATTAGGGAAATTCCTTCCTCTTTCTCACCAGCTTAAATACATAAACTTCTTTCATATCTTAGTTTACCCATCACTTCTGCAGGAATGTCTTCTCTTACTTAACTGACTAGGTCAAATTCCCCTATTATATGCCTTCATAATACTATGATATTCTTATGAGTGCTAAACATTGTAGCAATTTATGTCATAAACCTTTAAAACTTAGTATCTGTTAGGGCACCTGGGTGGCTCAGTTGGTTAAGCGTCTGACTTTGGCTCAGGTCACAATCTCATGGTTCTTGAATTCAAGCCCTGCATCAGGCTCTGTGCTGACAGCTCAGAGCTTGGAGCCTGCTTCAGATTCTGTGTCTCCCTCACTCTTCTCTGCCCCTCCTCCAGTCATGCTCTGTCTCTCTCTCATAAAAATTAATAAAGGTTAAAAAAAATAAAAACAAAGGTCAACCTCTCTCTCTCTCCCTCAAAAATAAATAAAACATTAAATAAATGAATAATAAAAACACAATTTAGTATATTTTAATTTTTTTAATATTTATTTATTTTTGAGAAAGAGAGAGAGACAGAGTGTGAGCAGGGGAGGGGCAGAGAGAGAGGGAGACACAGAATCAGAAGCAGGCTTCAGGCTCAGAGTTATCAGCACAAACACAGGACTTGAAGCCATGAACTGCGAGATCATGACCTGAGCCCAAGTTGGACGTTTAACCGACTGAGCCACCCAGGTGCCTCAGTATCTGTCTTTTATACTATACTGTGAGTCCCTGGAGGACACATTGAAAATCCTAAGTAAATATTTATAAAATGAATAAATGGATGAATGAATGAATGAATGCCTTCCCAGAATAATGATTTCATAAGTAGTTTGCAACAAATTTTCCTAGTAGTCAATAAGTATTTGTTGAAAGAATTAATGACTCTCCCTATGCTCTACCATTTTACCTATAAAATAGGTACTTACCCTGATTACCACATAAGGGCTTTAAATATATTTTTAAAATTACAGTGGTTGAGATTAAAATATAAAATGGCATCTGTATTAGTTTGGGTAGGCTAAGTAAACTACTGAATCAGATGCAAACACATAGTGGCCTGAATACAACAGAAGTTTATTTCTTGTTTATATAATTGTTCAAAACAGGTGTTCAGGTCAGCGGGCAGCTTTTCTCTATGCACTGATTCAGGAATCAAGTTCCTTCCCTTCTGCGGCTTCCCTGTGGTCTTGTTTCATCTGCATTCAGCGAGTAGAAAAGAGAATGGAGGAAGAATTGCTATTCTTCAAAAAAGCTACAGTCCAGAGGTGGCAATCACTTCTATTCATCAGATAGCTGTCTATAATGTCATATGGAATAAGGAAAGAATGAATTTGGGAGGCAACCAATGCTCTCATTACTACCATTCAAATTTAAGGTCCCTTACTGTTTTAGCTTTCCTGTGCTTTTTGAACATGTGGCAATTACAAGTAGTAAAAATACTTGGGGCTGAAATTTGCTCTGATTTAACAACAATAAAAACCCTCTATTTCCTATTACTGAGAGTCAGTGGTACCCCAAGTTTGTACCACAATTATCAGGTTGTGGAAGTTAGGTCTTTTCTCATTCTCTGTTCTCCAAAGTATGAAAAGAAAAAGGAACACTGCCTGGGTGGCTCAGTCAGGTGAGTGTCCAACTCTTAATTTCTGCTCAGGTCATGATCCCAGGGTCATATGATCAAGCCCCACGTCAGGCTCTGTGCTGGATGTGGAGCCTGCTTGAGATTCTCTCTCTCTCCCTAAGCCCCCTCCCCTCTTGGGCACGCGCACACACACATACACACACTCTCTCTCTCTCTCTCAAATAAAAATGAAAATAGAAAAAGAAAAAAGAAACATTGAGGAAAACATGCCTGGAGTACTATTTATTCATAGGCAATTCACATACTGTCTTCCAGTGACAGTTTAAAAGTTATTGGGAAAAAAAGTTGCTTGGGGCACCTAAGTGGCTCAGTCGGTTAAGCGTTGGACTTTGCCTCAGGTCATGATCTCACAGTTCATGAGTTTGAGCCCCATGTCAGGCACTGTGCTGACAGCTCAGAGCCTGGAGCCTGCTTCCGATTCCGTGTCTCCCTCTCTCTCTGTCCCTACCCCACTCACGTTCTGTCTCTCTCTCTCTCTCAAAACTAAATAGACATTTTTTTTAAAAAAGCTGGTTTACTCTTCCAACATAATCAGTTCTTAATTATTTATATGGTGGATATCATCTGCTTGCCCCTCCAGGTCTATACACTCTACACTTTTCTGTGCCTCAACAGGCTGACTGTCCACACAGTTAACTGGTTCCCTAACCCTCTGGTTTCCTATTGGGTTTAGACACAGAAAAGCATCAGCAGGGGATCAAAGCAAAGAAGGTGTCACAATGGACTGGCTACTTTTGCAGCTCATCCCAGAGGCCACAGCTCCTATCGGGAGGTCCTTCCTACTGTGGCTCTCCCTCTACAAATGCTGCAAATTGCTTCCTCCCCTGCTCCAGTAGAATCAGTGGTGGTATCCCCCTGTTGGCCAGCCCCAGGGTAGCACAATAAATCATGTGATTTCTCTAAATTCTACCCACACTTTATAAATCATTTCTTTATTAAAATCTCCTCAAACTACTTCCCTGTTTTCTGCTGGAACCATGACTTCTCAAAGTGGCCCCACAGAATCCTAATGCTAATGTTAAAACATACACTAGGAAAAAATAATTTAGTTCACCTATCAAAAAAAAAAAGCCATTTCCCAGATGCTTTTGATCATAGAATTTTCCCCTTATTTATTTTAATTTTTTTAACTTTTATTTATTTTTTTTTGAGAGAGAGAGAGACAGCTTGTATAGAAGCAGAAGTTTAAAAGGGGGAAAAAAAAGGTCATGAGCTAGATTCCTTTACAAGATAAGATCTTCTGAAAATAAGTTCACAGCCATTCAAAACTATAAAATATATGAAATAATCTATTGTAAAAAAAAAAAAGATACTATAGACATACAAAAAAGAGGTGGGGGTTCACACTTGAATAAGAGAAAACTAAGCAATCTGAAATCAGACACCAGAGGAGGCACAGAGAGAGAATGAGACAGAATCCAAAGCAGGCTCTGCACTGTCAGCACAGAGCCCGATATGGGGCTCAAACCCATGAAGAGTGAGATCATAACCTGAGCCGAAGTCGGACACTCAACCAGTTGAGTCACCCAGGTGCCCCTAACTTTCCGCTTTTTTTAAGAGCATCTAGGGAAACTGGCATTCCACAGGATACACTTAAGAAAACTCTGGTTTATGCCAACAGAAATAAGAGAAGAAAGACACATATAACTCTGCACAACTTCTAAGAATGCTCAAATTGTTTCTATTTTGGCTTTAAATCATGTCCTATCACTTGCTTGATGATGACATAGCACACACACTCTTGTCCTCCCACAGACATGCACATACCCTTGGCACCAGGCCTGAGTCCACAGCTAAGACCCCAGGATCCACCTTCCTAACTTCAAAGTCAACATGAAGGTCACTAGAGATAACCCACCAAGGACATTTGTCATTAGAGAGATGCAGACTTAAGACAGTATTTTTGCTTTTCATTTAAAAAGTTTTCTATTTTGGGGCACCTGGGTGGCTCAGTCGGTTAAGTAAGCATCCACCTTTGGCTTAGGTCATGATCTTATAGTTTGTGGATTCAAGCCCTGTGTTGGGCTCTGTGCTGATGGTATTCTCTCTCTCTCTCCCTCTCTCTCTCTGCCCCTCCCCTGCTCTTTCTCTCTCGCTCTCTCTCTCACACACAAAATAAATAAACTTTATAAAAAAGATTTTATTTGGAACCACTTAAAATTTTTAACAATTATAAAAAGAAAATAGTACAAAGAATACCCATTTGCAATCCCTATCAAAATAACACCAGCATTCTTCACAGAGCTAGAACAAACAATCCTCAAACCTGTATGGAACCACAAAAGACCCCAAATAGCCAAACAATCCTGAAAAAGAAAACCAAAGCTGAAGGTATCACAACCCCAGACTTCAAGATGTATTACAAAGCTGTAATCATCAAGACAATATGGTACTGGCACAAAAACAGGCACTCAGATCAATGGAACAGAATAGACACCCAGAAATGGACCCATCAATGTATGGTCAACTAATCTTTGACAAAGCAGGAAAGAATATCCAATGGAATAAAGACAGTCTCTTCAGCAAATGGTGCTGGGAAAACTGAAAAACGACATGCAGAAAAATGAACCTGGATCACTTTCTTACACCATACACAA
Source organism: Acinonyx jubatus (assembly GCF_027475565.1). Lineage (NCBI taxonomy): Eukaryota > Metazoa > Chordata > Mammalia > Carnivora > Felidae > Acinonyx > Acinonyx jubatus. The sequence continues at coordinate 79,081,418 of NC_069386.1, forward strand.
AAATAAACTCAAAATGGATGAAAGACCTAAATGTAAGACAGGAAGCCATCAAAATTCTCAAGGAGAAAGCAGGCAAAAACCTCTCTGACCTCAGCCACAGCAACTTTTTACTCAACAAGTCTCCAGAGCAAGAGAAACAAAAGCAAAAATGAACTACTGGGACCTCATCAAAATAAATAGCTTCTGCACAGTAAAGGAAACAATCAGCAAAACTAAAAGGCACCCAACGGAATGGGAGAAGATATTTGCAAATGACATATCAGATTAAGGATTAGTATCCAAAATGTATAAAGAACTTATCAAACCCAACACCCCCCAAAAAACAAATAATCCATTGAAGAAATGGGCAAAAGACATGAATAGACACTTCTCCAAAGAAGACATCCAGATGGTCAACAGACACATGAAAAAATGCTCAACATCACTCATCATCAGGGAAATACAAATCAAAACCACAATGAGATACCACCTCACACCCATCAGAATGGCTAACATTAACAACTCAGGTAACAACAGATGTTGGCAAGGATGCGGATAAAGAGGATCTCTTTTGCATGGCTGGTGGGAATGCAAACTGGTGCAGCCATTCTGGAAAATAGTAGGGAGGTTCCTCAAAAAATTAAAAATAAAACTACCCTACGACCCACTACCAGTAGTAATTGCACTACTAGGTATTTATCCAAGGGATACAGGTGTGCTGTTTCTAAGGGGCACATGCACCCCAATGTTTATAGTAGCACTATCAACAATTGACAAAGTATGGAAAGAGCCCAAATGTCCATCGATGGATAAATGGATAAAGAAGATGGGGTATATACATACAATGGAGTATTACTCTGCAATCAAAAAGAATGAAATCTTGCCATTTGCAACTATGTAGATGGAACTAGAGGTATTATGCTAAGCAAAATAGTCAGAGAAAGATAAATGTCATATGACTTCACTCATATGAGGACTTTAAGATACAAAACAGATGAACCTAAGAGAAGGGAAGCAAAAATAATATAAAAACAGGGAGGGGGACAAAACAGAAGAGACTCTTAAATATAGACAACAAACAGGTGTTGTGGGAGGGGGATGGGCTAAATTGGTAAGGGGCATTAAGTAATCTACTCCTGAAATCATTGTTGCATTATATGCTAACTAACTTGGATGTAATTTAAAAATAAATAAATTTAAAATAAATAAAAATAAACTAGAACATTTATAACAAAAAAAAAAGAATACCCATTTACCTTTTATCCAGATTTACCTATTTTTGACCTTTTCCCTCATTTCTTTTGTTATTTGGGCATGTTCTCTCTCCCCATATATCCATAATTTTTCTGAGGCATTTGAGAGTAAGTTATATACATCATGATACTTTATCCATAAGTACTTTGGTATGTATTAGCTAGGAACAGGAATATTCTCTTCTGTAACCACAATATAATGATCAACATCATAAATTTACATTGATGCAATGTACCATCCATAATTCAGTTTTGTTAGCTGACCTAATAACCCTTTATAGTGACTTTTCTCCTTCCAGTGAAGGTTTTCTCTAGTATGGGACCCAGTCTGGGGTCAGTGGTTGCACTTAGTTACCATGTCCCTCAGTTTCTTTTCTTTTTTTTCCTCAATTTCTTTTAATGTAGAACGTTTCTACAGTATGTGCTAAATCAATATTTTTTAACAAAGGAAAAATATTGACTGAATGAAGAATTGTTCCTTTGGCAACCTATTTCACTACCAATCCTGTCATGGAGTTTTTTAATATCAACTTCAATACCATTTTCTGTATAGAAAAATCCCTAAAACATACCAGAGGCTACCAACTCTGGGCAGAAGCACATTTAAAAACTAAAGTTTCCTTGGCTTTTCTTCATTGCATTTCTGTTTAGTTTTCAGAGAAGAAAATTGTATAATCAACGTATAGCAATTTCACAGACCTTCAGAGTTAGAAAGATTCCTCCCCGGAGGCACAGGGCAAACGTCTCCATGGGCTCGGCAAGTCGAGTAAAAGTGAAGCATGGTGTTTTGGTGTAACTCCCAATATTATGAGCTGCCTTGCCAGAAAGCTGCTGATATCAGGAGGGCCTCACATGGCTGAACCACAGCTCCCTCCTCACTGTTACCATGAATAAGGTCCCCTAGCCAAACAACCCTCCTTATCACAGTGACCAGGTTACACTTCCTGCTTATCCCTGAGGAAAAAATTTCCTGCCAGCATGTAAAATGATTCAAACAAGACAGCCACATCTTTATGTGAGAACCAGGGGTCACCTCATCCTTTTGGTACTATAAAGCCTGCCGCCTGAAGCCTCGCTTGTTCACCCTGTTCCTGAGTGTAACACTCATGTCGCCCTGGGCTATGAGTACATGTGATTAATAAACTGTTATTCATCTCAGCTGTCCAGTGTCAGGTGTTCAGCTATCCCTATAGCTCTAGGATACGAATCCTTCCTCACTAATAAGGTGAGCAGAGGGCAATTAGAACAGGTATGAACCTGGTACAGAAACATAGCTACCGCAGCAAAAAGTGTAACAACACCTAGCCTTAGTCCTTCCTGCTAGGAACTGCTGGGGACACAGAGGACCAGACACGACTTGCCCCAACTTAAGTAGGCAGCTGCTATTCGGCACCAGTTTCTTGTTGACAGGCAGAAATGAGGACATAAAATCACCAAATTTTCCAGTTTTCGCAAGACACTGGAAACCTGGATTTTATGTGCAAATCTCCCACTTCTTAAAGGTCTTTCTTTCATTCTTTCAGCTCAAACAAAACCCATCTGGAGTGGTTTTTGTGAGGTGCCAGTTTGTAACCTCTGTCCTGGAACTTAGTACTCTGATCCCAATACTTACATAACATTCTGCCCTTATGCCTTTTAATATCATTCATTTTCCTGCTAACACATCCTACTAACATTGTTGAATCAAAGAAGGTTTACCATACCTTTAAAATTAAAAACTGTAAAGTTAAAAATTCAAAATTCAAAATTGTAGCCGTATTTGCTTATAATTCCCTACTGTATATATTAAGGCATTCTGTTATTTCCCAGCAATGATTAACCGCACTGAATTTTATTCTGGCCACATTTCACTCCCCTTTAATATCTAGGTCCATGCTGGATTCTAATAATATCCTTTCAGGTACTTCCTACCACATTCAGCTTGCGGTGTTCTCTCCTTAGATCATTCCAAACATTAATAAAAATAGCAAAGGTCATAGCTTAAAAATAAGACCTTTAAAACACCTGTTGTTATGTTCCTCCCAGATTGACATGACACAAATAATAACATTCTTAATTACTTCCAGGAAATATAATAGAGCATTTTTCCCCCAGGATGTCACTTTTCAAATACTGGTAAACAGTAGTTTCAGAAGAGGTAATAGTATTACTATGGGGACAAACAACACTACTCTTTAACCATGCCACAACATTTTAATAGCCTTGATGAGTTTAAAAGTGTATTTAAAAGCAAGACTTTTAGGGATACCCAAGTGACTCAGTTGGTTAAGCCTCTGACTTGATTTCAGCTCAGGTCATGATCTCACAGTTTCGTGAGATCAAGCCCTGCATCAGGCTCTGTGCTGACCACTTGGAGACCTGATGCAAATATTCCTTCTCTCTCTGCCCTCCCACCACTTGCACTCTCTCTGTCTCTCTCAAAATAAATAAACTTTACACGAAACACTTCTGGGGTGCCTAGGTGGCTCAGTTTGCTGAGCATCCAACTTTTGATTTAGGCTCAGGTCAGGATCTCACAGTTTTGAGGGTTTCAGCCCCGCATTGGGCTCTGTGCACTGACCGCATGGAGCCTGCTTAGGATTCTCTCTCTCTCCCTCTCTCTCTTCCCCTTTCCTGCTCATGTTCTCCCTGTCTCTCTCAAAGTCAATAAATTTAAAAACGTAAAAAAAAACACGTTTAAAGTGTATTCATTCATGTACGTATTCATTAAACAAACTTTATTGAGCACCTACGATGTGCTGCTCACTATTTGAGACACTAGGAATACATTAGTGAACAAAATGGAATAAAATTCCCACTCTCATTAAGTTCATATTCCATAATATTAGGCAGAATAAAAAAGCAACTATAACTGTTGATTATAGCTAGGTAAAAATAGGTAAACTGATGGACAAAATCAGAAGAGACTATGTAAAAATTAAAATAGTAGGTGCTTATGTTAGGGAAGTTACAGACTGCTTCTTTTCTATTCAATGTAAAACCCATGAGCTCGTAATGAACAAAAATAAATACAAAACATAAACAACTCCTTGCAAAATTTGCTAATCTACCAATTCATTAATCTGGAAATTCATAAATAAATAGAATGATCATTGTCATAGGCCATTCAACATACCATGTAACAAAATACCATAGACTGGATAGCTATAAACAGAATACTTTATTTCTCATACTTCTGGAGGCTAGAAGACCAATGAGGGATACAAACCATCAACAAAATGAAAAAGCAATCCACTGAATGAGAGAAGATATTTGCAAATCATATCTCCAATAAGCGGTTAATATCCAAAATATATAAAGAACTTATACAACTCGACACCAAAAAAAAAAAAAAACCTCCATAAATAATCCAATTAAAAAATGAGCAGAGGACCTGAATAGACCTTTTTTTCCAAGGAAGACATACAGATGGCCAACAGACACATGAAAAGATGCTCAACATCACTAATTATCAGGGAAATGCAAATCTAAACCACAATAAGATATCACCTTACACCCGTCCGAATGGCTAAAACCAAAAATACAAGAAATAACAAGTGTTGGTGAAGATGTAGAGAAAAAAGAACCCTCATGCACTCTTGGTGAGAATGTAAATTGGTACAGCCACTGTGGAAAACAGTATGAAGGCTCCTCAAAAAATTAAAAATACAAAAAGCATTCAATTGAGTACTTCCACCTGTTGAATATTTACCCAAAGAAAACAAAAACACTAATTCAAAAGATATATGCACCCCTATTTTATTGCAGCATTATTTACAATAGCCACGATAGGGAAGCAACCCAAGTGTCCATCAACAGGTGAATGGATAAAGAAGAAGTTGTATATATATACAATGAAATGTTACTCAAACATAAAAGAGAATGAGATCTTGCCAATTTGTGACAGCATGGATGGGCCTAGAAGGTATAATGCTAAGTGAAATAAGTCAGACAGAGAAAGAAAAATACTTATGATTTCACTTATATGTGGAATCTAAAAAATAAAACAAACAAACAAAAAGCAAAAACAGACCCATAAATACAGAGAACAAACTGATGGTTGCCAGAGCGGAGAGGAGTGGGAGAATGGGCAAAATAAGTGAAGGGGAGGGAGAGATAGGGTCTCCAGTTATGGAGTGAATAAGACATGGGGTTAAAAGATACAGCACAGGGAATATAGTCAATGGTATTGTAATAGGCTGTGTGGTGACAGATGGTAGCTACACTTGTGGTGAGCAGAGCATAACATGTCAACTTATTGAATCATTATGTTGTACACCTGAAATTAATGTAACATTGTGTGTTAACTATGTTTCAATTAAAAGAAAGTAACAGGTAGGAGTCAAAGGACATCATTTAAGATTGACAAACCAGCCAGTAAAAAGTAAGAAAAAGATAAGTGCACTCTTACTTTTTTTGATATGAAATTTATTGTCAAATTGGTTTCCACACAACACCCACTGCTCATCCCAAAGGGTGCCCTCCTCAATACCCATCACCCACCCTCCGCTCCCTCCCACCCCCCATCAACCCTCAGTTTGTTCTCAGTTTTTAAGAGTCTCTTATGTTTGACTCTCTCCCTCTCTAACCTCTTTTTTTTTCTTCCCCTCCCCCATGGACTTCTGTTAACTTTCTCAGGATCCACATAAGAGTGAAAACCTATGGTATCTGTCTTTCTCTGTATGACTTATTTCACTTAGCATAACACTTTCCAGTTCCATCCACGTTGCTACAAAAGGCCATATTTCATTCTTTCTCATTGCCACGTAGTATTCCATTGTGTATATAAACCACAATTTCTTTATCCATTCATCAGTTGATGGACATTTAGGCTCTTTCCATAATTTCCTCAAAAAATCAAAAATAGATCTACCCTATGACCTAGCAATAGCACTGCTAGGAATTTACCCAAGGGATGCAGGAGTGCTGATGCATAGGGGCACCTGTACCCCAATGTTTATAGCAGCACTTTCAACAATAAGTGCACTCAAAGACACAAATACAAAGATAACCACAAGAAAAACAATACAAATCTTCCTAAATACCAACATTTTAAAATTTTAAAGCAAAGAAGACACACTACACAGAGAAACATAGTATAATTACATCCAGTAACTATAAGATAATGTGACAAAGTTGAGATGAAAGATATAGATTATGAGATACAGATAGCAATAATAATATATCATAGATAGCAGTATCAATAACTCCTATCAATAAGTGTTAATGGACTTAGCTTTCCTATGAAAAGAAAAAGAATTGGTTCAGAAATCTAATCAGCTCTATACCATATACAAAAGATAGTTCTAAAACATGGTCATTTTTAAAAGGCTAAATAAAATAAAGGAACAGTCAAAAGTATATTAGGCAAATGGAAACCATAATAAAGCAAGGTTGCCATCTTGGTATCAGTCAGAGTAACATTCAGACTAAAAGGCATTAAATAAGACAAAGGATGATACTTTATGATGTTAAAAGCCACAACTCATAAGGAAGATATAACTTGTACCAAATAAGTCAGTGACCACCTATATGAAGTAGATGCTACAAGAGATAGAGTAAGAAATAGATAGACCCTCAATAGGACACTTTAATGCCCCACTCTCAGTACAGCCAGGTCTAGCCAATGAAAAATAAGTAAGGACATAGAACATCTAAACAACATAATCCATGAGGTCAACCATATGTATATTTCTTGGAATACTATACCCTAATAATAGAGAATATACTTCTTCCTTCAATATAGGTGGAACATCGACAAATATTAATTATGTTTTAGGTCACAAAGAAAACATTGAGTGCCATAAAACAGAAATACTACAGATAACACTGTTGCATCACAATGCAATAAAACTAGAAATTTTAAAATGTAATCATAAAGTAGAAGGCCACTTCTGGAAACTAAAAAGTCTTCTATTATATAAATCTTGGGTAAAATAAGAAATGGACATAAGTTACAAAATCTCTGAAAACGTATGATGATGAAAACACTACAGAACAAAGTATATGGGTATGTTTAAAGCAATGATCAAGGAGAATTCATAGCCTTTGTTGGAGGCTGAAAATAATGGTTATATAAGTTATATTTACCTCCTAATCCCTAGAACCTAATACTGCCTATACGGCAAAAGAGGAAATTTAATTATGGATCTTGAGAGAAGGAGTTTATCCTGGATTATCCAAAGGGGTCCAAATAACATCACATGTATGCTTATGAGAGAGCAGCATAAAGAGACAGACAAACACAGAAAAGATGATGTGAAGACAGAGGCAGAGATTGGAGTATGTAACCAACCACAAGCCAAGGAGTGTCAGCAGTCACTGGAAACTGGAAGAGGCGAGGAATGGATTCTCCCCTGGAGCCTCATGGCGGGGTACAGCTTTGCCTACATCTTGATTTGGGGCTTCTGGCATTTAAAACTGTGACAGAGTAAATTTCTTTTTTTTTTTTTAATTTTTTTTTTAACATTTATTTACTTTTGAGACGGAGAGAGACAGAGCATGAACAGGGGAGGGTCAGAGAGAGAGAGGGAGACACAGAATCTGAAACAGGCTCTAGGCTCTGAGCGGTCAGCACAGAGCCCGATGCGGGGCTCGAACTCACGAGCGGTGAGATCATGACCTGAGCCGAAGTCGGACGCTTAACCGACTGAGCCACCCAGGTGCCCCTGACAGAGTAAATTTCTGTTTGAACTACTAACACTGTTGGTAATTTATTACAACAGCCCTAGGAAGTTAATACAGCCTTAAAGATCATTATTAGTAAAAAATTTTTAAGTAAAAATAAATGAATTAATTCCCAATTCAAAAAGCTAGAAGAAGACTAATGAAGCACATCCAAAATAAAGGAAATAGTGGAAATAAAAGCAGAAATCAGCGAGATGGCAAACAGAAAAATAATAGATCAAATTGTTGTCAAAGATCCTGGTTCTTTTTTTTTTTTTAAAGCAACAAACCAGACAAACCACTAGGTAGTTCAAACAAGACAAAAAGGAAGAGAGAAAAAATATATAAAATAATGTGTAACAAGGAATAATAACTATTAACAAAGAGGAAATTTTAAAATCATGAAAGACAATTTTGCACACCTCTAAATAAATAAACTTTATAACCTAGATGACATGGAAGATGTCTTAGGACAGTAGCATTTAACAAAATTTACCCCAGTAAAGATTAGGAGTGTAAATAGATCAATTTACATAAAGGAAAAATATCCTGAAAAACTTACCAAAAGAACCACGTCCAGATGGTTTAAGAGAAGAATGCTCCCAAACATTTAGAGACCAGATAGTACCATTGCTACCTAAATTTTTTCAGAGAATAAAAACTAAAGAAAAACTACTCCCAACAAACAAATTCCAGGACCAGATGGCTTCACAGACAAATTCTACCAAACATTTTAAGAAGAGTCAAAACCTATTCTTCTTAAACTGTTCCAAAAAAATGGTAGAAGGAAAATTTCCAAATTCATTCTATGAGGCCAGTATCACCCTGATACCAACACCAGATAAAGACACTACAAAAAAAGAGAACTACAGACCAGTATCTCTGATGAACAGAGATGCAAAAATCCTCAACAAAATACTAGCAAACTGATCCAACAATACATTAAAATTTTTTTAATGTTTATTTTGAGACATAGAAAGAGAGAAAGTGCTAGTAGGGGAGCGGCAGAGAGACTGGGAGAGAGAGAAAGAATCCCAAGCAGGCTCCACACTGCCAGCACAGAGCCAGATGCAAGGCTCTAACCCACAAACCAATTGGATAATGACCTGAGCCAAAATCAAGAGTCAGACATTTAACCGACTGAGCCACCCAAGCACCCCCCGATCCAACAATACATTTAAAAATCATTCACCATGATCAAGTGGGATTTATTCCTCGGTTGCAAAGGTGGTCCAATATTCACAAACCAATCAATGTGATATATCACATCAATAAGAGAAAGGATAAAAACCATATGATCATTTCAATAGATGCAGAAAAAGCATTTGATCAAGTACAACATTCATTCATGATAAAAGCCTTCAACAAAGTAGGTTTTGAGGGAACATATCTCAACATGATAAAGGCCATATATGAGAAACCACAGCAAACATCATACTCAAGGCGGGGGGGGGGGGGTGGAATTGAGAGCTTTACCCCTAAAGTCAGGAATAAGACAACTTTTATTCAACCACTTTTATTCAACATAGTACCAGAAGTCCTCACCACAACAATCAGAGAAAAAAAGAAATAAAAGGCAACCAAATCAGAAAGGAAGAAGTAAAACCTTCACTCTTTGTAGATGACATGATACTATATACAGAAAGTCTGAAAGACCACTATTTGCAATGACATGGATGGAGCTAGAGAATATAACGTTAAGTGAAATAAGTCAAAGAAAGACAAATACCACTATTCCCCATATATTTGGAATTTTAGAAACAAAACAAACAAGCAAAGGAAAAGAGAGAGAGAGACAAACTAAGAAACAGAGCGATGTTGAAACAGGTGATGGGGATTAAGGAGGGCACTTGTGATGAGCACCAGGTGATGTATGGAAGTGCTGAATCACTATTTTTAACACCTGAAACTAATATAACACTGAACGCTAACTATATTGGAAGTAAAATAAAAATAAATAAAATCACCCAGAGTAGCAAAAAAATAAATAAATAAATAAATAAAGGAAAACTTTCTAATTAAATATATGAAGCAAATTTAACATTAATATCTAATATCACTTATAAGTATACATGTCAAATTTCCTAAATAAAATATTATTGTACAGACTGTAATATCACATTAAGAAAATAACACACCAGGGGCACCTGGGTGGCTCAGTCGGTTGGGCATCTGACTTCGGCTCAGATCATGATCTCACAGTTCATGAGTTCAAGCCCCACATCAGGCTCTGTGCTGACAGCGTGGAGCCTGCTTCTGATTCTGTGTCTCCCTCTCTCTCTGCCCCTCCCCTGCTCACGCTCTTTCTCTCTCTCTCTCAAAAATAAGTAAACATTAAAAAAAAAAAAAAAAAGAAAATACCACACCACAGTCAAGAGAATTTGCACCAGAATTAATTGCAAGGATATTTCAATATTAGGAAACCTATTAATATTGTTCACTATTATAATAGCTCTATGGAGAAAAATCATATGATTTTTCCATTATAAATGCTGAAAAGAATTTCAAGAAAAATTAACACCCATTCTAAATCAAAACTCTCATGAAAATAGTATTAGAAGTACAGTTCCTTAGCATGTTATATACCTTAATGCTAAAGCCAGCATCTTCTTAATGAAGAAACAAGGCAAAAGTGCCCACCATCTCGACTATTATTTAACATTGTGCTGGAGATGTTAGTCACAGCAATTAAAACTCCTCCTCACCCTGAAAAAAAAAAAAGAGAGAGAGGTTAAGAATTGGAAAATAAGGAAGAAAAACTATTATTATTTGCAGATGACATGCTAATATAAGTGGAAAACCTTACAGAACCATTGATAAAAATAACTTAAAATATTCCAACAAGATAGCCTTATATAAAATTAGTATGCAAAATCAGTGGCTTTCATATACACAAATTCTCAATGAAATTGATATAATGAAAGATATAATAGAAGAAAAAAAATCTCATTTAGAATAACAACCTAAAAAACTACTTAAAAATATACCTAATATGAAGTATTTGCAACCTAAGGGAGGAAAATTAAAAGTACTCTTAAAAAGCACAAATGTAGGGGCGCCTGGGTGGCTCAGTTGTTTAAGCATCTAACTCTTGATTTCAGCTCAGGTCATGATCTCACGGTTCATCAGATCCCAGAGCTTGGGATTCTCTCTCTCTTTCTCCCTCTCTATCTGTGCTCTCTCCTCCACTCACGTTCTCTCTCAAAAATAAATAAATAAACATTAAAAAGAAAGAAAGAAAAACAAAGTTATACACATGGAAAGACATTTCATGTTCTTGGTTAGAGTATCTCAACATCATTAAGATGTCACCTCTCCCTACATAATATATAAATTTAATGGGATCCTTATTTTAAAAATGTAAAAACACCAACAAGCCTTTCTTTTCTGGAACTAGACAAGTTGACACTAAAATTCACATGGAAAGATAAACTCGCAAAAAGTAAAATACTGAAAAAGGCAAGATTATGAGAGAGGATTCACTTGTATATTAAAATAGACAGATTAATGGACTAGGATAGAAAGTCCAGAAATAGATTTAATGACACATAGAAATCTAGTATATAATAAAAGTCACATATTAAATCACTGGGGCAAAGATGGACTTTTCAGTAAATACTGTTGGTACGACTGAATAACCACTGGGAAAAAGATAAAATTAGTTCCACTCCTCACACCATACACAAGAATAAGGTCCTAATGAACCAGAGATACAAAACAAAACAGTGAACTATACTAAAGGTACTAAATAAAATACAGGTGAATTCCTCCAAAGCTGAGTGTAGAAAAACGCTTTCTAACCATACTCAAAATCTGAGGGCAGTAAAAGAAAACAATTTTTGACCAAGGAAAAGTTTAAAACTAGTGCATGACAGGGGTGCCTGGGTGGCTCAGTCGGTTAAACGTCTTCTGCCCAGGTCATGATCTCATGGTCCTTGAGTTCGAGCCCTGTGTCGGGCTCTGTGCTGATAGCCCTGAGCCTGGAGCTTGCTTCAGATTCTGTGTCTCCCTCTCTCTCTGCCCCTCCCCTGCTTGTGCTCTGTCTCTATCTCTTAAAAATAAGTAAATGTTAAACAAAATTAAAAAAAAAAAACTATTGCATGACAAAAACATAAGTCACAAGACAAATAATTAATAGGGAAAATTTTTTGCAATATATATTTTATATAAAGGGCTAATATAGGAGGATCTTTTAAAATTTTTTAATTTTTTTTTAAATTTTTTTTAACATTTATTTATTTTTGAGACAGAGAGAGACAGAACATGAACGGGGGAGGGGCAGAGAGAGAGGGAGACACAGAAGCTGAAACAGGCTCCAGGCTCTGAGCAGTCAGCACAGAGCCCGATGCGGGGCTCGAACTCACAGACAGTGAGATCGTGACCTGAGCCGAAGTCGGACGCTTAACCGACTGAGCCACCCAGGCGCCCCTTGATGTTTTATTATTATATATTTTTGAGACAGTGTGAGCAGGGGAGGGTCAGAGAGAGAGGGAGACACAGAATCTGAAACAGGCTCCAGGCTCTGAGCAGTCAGCACAGAGCCCGATGCGGGGCTCAAACTCACCAGCCATGAGATCATGACCTGAGGCGAAGTCTGATGCTTAACTGACTGAGCCACCTAGGCGCCCCAATACAGGAGGAACTTTTAAAATCAAGAAAAATAAAATTTTTTATAGAAAATGGGCAAAAGAAACGAACAGATCGTTTATAAAGTAAAAGATACCAGTGAGGCTAAACTTCAGAAGAAGGTACTTTGACTTCAAGTGAAGGACAAGGTAAGAATCTCAATACTGTGGAGTCTAATTACTCTTCAACTAGACAAAGAACATCTGTCTTTTTCTACAGGGCAGTTAAGCTTACCCTTCTTTTTGTTTGTTTCGGGTTCTGTATTTGATTAATTTCATGGGCACAAGTGATATATTTGCAAAAAATTATAGTGGATATTTGAACTCAGCAAGCTCTCTTTAATTTTCTGCAGTTCTTATGAAATGTTCAAGAAGAAAACAATAATTAGACTGGCACTTCTGTGAATGCTCAATAAAACGAAAACTAAAAGATTTGCTAAAGCGCGACCCATAAGGCAAACAAATTCATCCAGCTGGTACCAAGTGATAGGCTGCAGGATTCAGTCCTAAGAGTCAGTCAGAGCTGAGCCACAGAACCCCTCCGGGTTCCATGTCAGAATCACAAATCAGGAATTCAGGGATCCTTTACCAATACCATTTCTCAGTTTGCTGGCAGTACCAAGACTCTAATAAATTAGTTTAAAAGTTCATCAAGTTCTTCAGCTAATATATCCAAATGGTTCCTTCCCACAGCAGCTAACAATTGCTGAACATGCAAAACATCCTAAGTCTATTAAGCAAATATTTTCCCTATATATACGTATATGTGTACTTACACATAAACATGTCATGGATAATGGTTTAGGACGGTTATGCTTTCATTGTTATAAAATGTAATTCTATTTGCAAAGAGTTTACTATGTATCATGATCTATATTAAGGTTTTCTGTACTTTCTATTTAATCCACAAAAACTCTGTTAGGTAAGAATGTTTTTCCTCATTTCACAGTCAAGAAATCAACACTAAAAGACAATATGACTTCACATGGATAATAAACAGTTGATCTAGACGCCTTACCCACCTCTCTGGGTTACCCGTCCTCCCCACTGAAGCAAACCTCAACAAACATAAAGAAGCTGTCAGGTCATTGTCTCTGCACACTTCCTTTCAGTCACTTTTACAATAGGAAGAGGTATTTCCACTGTGACACTTCCTCTCATAAACCGCCCATGTTCAGCCTTGATCAGTGTGAACTGGGGCCTTGAGTCTCATAGAAGAGAGTAGATATCAAAAACCAGTGATGATATGTGTGTATTTTGGAAAAGTCTTCCAAGGCATTCTGATACCTTGGGGTCGCATTCACAAGTTCAGAGTCATTAAACAAGGAATGTTAGAAGAGTTTAGAAACCTTCCTTCACCTATTTTCTGTAATACTGTATTTATCTTTTTTAAATTTTCAATATATTTTTAAGTTTATTTATTTATTTTGAGAGAGATAGAGCATGAACTGGGTAGGAGCAGAGAGAGAGAGAGAGAGGGAATCCCAAGCAAGCTCTGTAGTCAGTTCAAAGCCTGCGTGGGTTTTGAACTCACAAAACTGTGAGATCATGACCTGAGCTGAAATCAACCTGAGCCTAACTGACCGAGCCACCCAGGGGCCCCTGTATTTATCTTCTAACGAGGTGCATGGGTGTTGGCTCATTTGCTGCAATTTCTGTCACTTGGGTCCACTTTCATGTGCCAGAAATTCCCAAAAGCCCCTGGCTTACGTTTAGCCTTATTTCTTCATTTCAGAGCCAACGCAAAATTGTGTTCAATTTACTTCTCTTTGGCCATTTGATTCCATTATAAGCTTATTTTTATGCCATCACTTTTCTTTTTTTAATTTTATTTTTTTAATGTTTATTTATCTTTAAGAGAGAGAGAGAGACAGACAGAGCATCAGCAGGGGAGGGGAAGAGAGGGAGGGAGACACAGAATCCAAAGCAAGCTTCAGGCTATAAGCTGTCAGCACAGAACCCAACGTGGGACCAGGAACCACGAGATCATGACCTGAGCCGAAGTCAGACGCTCACCCTACTGAACCACCCAGGCATCCCATATGCCATCACTTTTCCATGGAAGAAAACTACATATATACATACACAAGTATGTGCACAGATATATATATACATATACACACATATTTATACATTTATATATCTATACATAATTCTTGATTCCAAAAGAATATATATAACATATGTAAATTTTAAGCAAAATAAGATAAAGAATACCCCATATGACTGACAATCTAAAAACGAGAAAATTGCCCAGAACTCCTATCTACTTTTGTGTGTTTGCCTTATGGTGGAGTGTGCCCTCTTCTTATAAGCAGAAACTCACAGGATATACCTGGCAGTGATTCCTGATTTCAATGCAGGTAAATTCTGCTCCCTGTTTTCACTTGTGTTAGCCATTTCCCCCTTCAGCTTTGGACTCTGGTCCTTTGGGTGCTCATTATTGACTGATGGATTCAATCTGTACCTATGTTAATAAGATTGACCTTTAATTTCCCTTTTCATATCAACATTGCCTGGATTTGGTAGCAAGGAGTGGCCTCCTAGAATGAGTTTTCTGTTCTCTGAAAGAATTTGTATAAGTTTGATGTTGGAAAATTTGGCAAGACTTGCCTATAAAATAATCTAGGCCTGGAGTATTCTTTTTGGAAAATATTAACTGAAAGTTGCATCCTTTAATAGTTTTAAAACTATTTGGGCTCTTCATTCTTTTTTTTTTTAATTTTTTTAATGTTTTTATTTATCTTTGAGACAGAGAGAGACAAAGCATGAGCGGGGAAGGGGCAAAGAGAGAGGGAGACACGGAATCTGAAACAGGCTCCAGGCTCTGAGCTGTCAGCACAGGGCCTGACGCGGGGCTCGAACTCACAGGCTGTGAGATCATGACCTGAGCTGCAGTCGGACACTTCACCAACTGAGCCACCCGGGCACCCCAGGGCTTTTCATTCTTGTTGAAACAGTTTGTTTCTAAGATCTGTGGAAGAGGTTGACTCTGGAAAACTTAAAGCCCCTATCTCTTGAAATATTGCCCACAGCACTCACTTTGTCTCACTTTTCCTAGTCTTTTCCTCCTCTGCTGTGGTGGTTATGGCTGTATCAAATCTGCTGTAAAGCCCACTCACTGAGTTTTTAAATTTTGAACTATTTTATTTTCCACTTAAAGGGAATAAATTCCCTTTTATTTTCAAATCTACCTAGTCATTCTTTTTTTTTTTTCTTACAGCTGTGCTTTCCTTTCTCAGGTTATTTTATTTTATTTTGTCCCCCTATTTTTATTTATTTTTTACGTTTTTCAAGTTTTTTTATTTTAGAATGCCTGAGTGGATCAGTCTGTTGAGCATTCAATTTTGGCTCAGGTCATGATCTCACGGCTTGTGAGTTTGAGCCCAGCGTTGAACTGAGCTGTCAGCACAGAGCCTGAAGACTGCTTCCAATTCTGTGTCTCCCTCTCTCTCTGCCCCTTCCCTGTTCACGCTCTGTCTCTCTCTCTTAAAAATAAAAATATTAAAAAATTTTTAAGTTTTAATTTTTATTTTAATTACAGTTAGTTAACATACACTGTTATATTAATTTCAGGTGTACAATATAGTGATTTAATGCTTACTTACATCACCTGGTGTTCATCATAGCAAGTGCCATATTTTTTTTTACATTTTTTAAAGCTTTATTTATTTTAGTTTTGAGTCAATAGTGAGCACCCAAAGGACTGAGTCCAAATTTGAATGGGGAAATGACTAAACACAAATGATAACAGGGAACAGATTTTACCTGCGTTGAAATCAGGAATCACTGCCAGGTATAGTCTGTGAATTTCTGCTTATAAGAAAATGGCACACTCCACCATAAGGCAAGAGCACGTAAGTAGACAGAAGTGTTGGGCAATTTTCATAATGTCTCCTCTCTTCAGACTGAATGCTAATACGGCTTTTTTATTTTGCTTAATTAATCATTAAAAAAAAAAAAAAAAAAGCCCAGGAAGTCTATAGGAAGCTTTCATTCAACCAAAAAACTTTACTGTGCCCCTGCTATATGCTAGGCAGTGTTCCAATCTTGGAGGACATTAAAAAAAAAAATTCCTTTCAGGAAAAAAAATATGTAAGAGTCACAATGTTATGAGGTAAATTAATTGACAGAACTCTGCACAGACCCAGGAGGGTTTTTCAGAGAAGACTTTCAAATGAAGTAATCCTGGAATGGAGTCTTCAAATAATGGAGTCTCTCAAACTTGAAAAATGTAGAGCTTCTTTTTTAAAGAGTTTAATCTGTTTGTAAGCTGTGTATTGACAATTCTTCACCACTTTTCTCTATCCTAACTCAAAATATCCTGTTGCTGTAGCAGTCTGTGCTATATTTAGTTTGCAAGCAGTGATTTAGTTTTATCAAAACAATACCATTTGTCATATAAAACTCAGGTTGTTTAGAAAAATAAAGTTGTTAATTTAGAATTAACTGGTTTGGGGATGCCTGGGTGGCTCGGTTGGTTAAGCATCCGACTTCCACTCAGGTCACGATCTCGTGATTCACGGGTTCGAGCCCCGCATTGGGCTCTGTGCTGACAGCTCAGAGCCTGGAGCCTGCTTGCGATTCTGTGTCTCCCTCTTTCTCTGCCCCTCCCCAACTCATGCTCTGTCTCTGTCTCTCTCTCAAAGATAAATAAACATTTAAAAAAATTTAGTTGGGTAAGCATCCGACTTCAGCTCAGGTCATGATCTCACAGTTTGTGAGTTCGAGCCCCACATCAGGCTGTCTGCTGTCAGTGCAGAGCCCGCTTCAGATTCTCTGCCCCCCTTTCTCTGCCCCTCCCCTGCACATGCTCTCTCTCTCAAAAATAAATAAAACATTTTTTAAAAATTTAGAAATAACTGGTTTTACAGTTCTTTATATTTAATTTGTAAATATCTTTTAGTTTTAAAAGACTAATAAAAATTTTATGCCTAATTTTTTATATATACATATCAAAGTAACATCATCATATAATTAATTCAAGTCAGCATCATATGCTGTAAAAAAATTTTTTTTTTCCTTTAGGGGAAATCTCCACATTGCTCGGGCTTGAGAAACATGAGGAGTCACTCTCACTACTTTCCCTCACCATCCTAAGGTGCCTCAAGAGACAAACCGTCACTAAACTCATGCTGATTTAACATGGTGAACATTTCTTCACCTCTTCATCTTTGCTATCCCTACCTGATCTGATGTACCTTTAATGGTCTGTCATCACAGGATCTACAGGATCAGATGCAAGCTCCTTATAAGGGGTCTCTGTGCTGTGTTCTGATCTTCACTTGGCACAACTGTTCTTTTCTCATATACACATGACAGTTTATTACAAATGCATGACCCCAACACAACCATCATAAACACAAATGCATATATGGGCAATGAAATATGATGATAGAACTAAGGTATGTAAGGTAACCAGCCTGATGATCTAGAATATGTTTACACTTATTGAAATTATCATCAACATAAAAAACACAAAAAGATAGCTCATAAACAGTCCCCTCTCCCTTCCTGCATAAAGCCCAAGTACATGCATGACACAGTAGCTCTCAGCTCAGGCTACATCCATGAAAAATGGATTCTCAGTTAAAAATTAAAAAGTTTTAATGGCCAATAAAACTGCCTATCACAGCAATTATTAAGGATGCTTCAACCCCAAAATAAGACAATTGATTCAAGAAATTGCATAGGTTTCTTGAAGACATAGTATTACAGGTAAAGAAGAGATATTATTAAAACAGGATGAGAGGTGGGGCACCTGGGTGGTTCAGTCACTTAAGCGTCCAACTCTTGGGTTCGGCTCAGGTCATGATCTCACGGTTTCATGGGCTTCAGCCCAGCATCAGGCACAGAGCCTGCTTGGGATTCTCTCTCTCCCTCTCTCTCTGCTCCTCCCCCACTCATGCTGTCTCTGTCCCTCTCAAAAATAAAAAAATAAAACTTTAAAAAAACAGGATGAGTTTATTAATTTTACAGTCTTGACAGTAACTATAAGGAGTTCTAATAACTCAGACAAAGCATTCAAATAGTCTGCCTTTCCCCCACTCTCTTCCAGAGTTCCTCAACCTGTCAGCCTAAACACCTGCTTTAGAAATACCATTGTTGTTCCCACTTGCTGCTGATAGAAACTAGTCCTGCAGAACAATGACATTTAGGAGACCTGCTGAAGTAAAATGCTAAATCTATTGGTGGTTTGATCATTGTAGAATGAGATACCTTGCTGAACAAGATAGATTCATTCATTCACTCATTTGTTAAATATCAAGCAACAATAACATGCCAGAAAACATTTGGCACGGGGGACCCAGTAGTGAACAAGACAAAGTCCCTGCCTTCAGAGTGTGTACATTCAATGGTGACAGATGGTTTAATAAATAAGTAAATGGTGTAAATTCCAAAATGGTAAGTATTGTAGAAAAAAATTAGCCAGGATAAGGAAAGAGAGCAACTGGAGGTGGCTATTTTTTGTAGTCATCCCCAGATATTTTCAGATAAGTAGGGAGGTTTTCTTCTCTGTATCCAGGAGTCTATACTAAAAATTTCTGACTCCCTTTCCTAATAGTGATTTAGTATTCCTAATTTCCATACAGATGTTAAGAGTTTGAGGCTCAGGCTTAGTATCCGACCTATTTGTTCCCCTTTAGACTACATGGAAATGGTTAACAAATATTTCCAAGGGGTTACTAAAAACAAAGTAACAATTCCAATCACTGTTATTTAAACAGAAGAAAATTCAAGGACTTTTTTGTTTTATTAATTACTTAAAAGCTTCTCATTACAATAGGTCTAAGCTGATCATATAAAATATGGTCTCAAGTATTATTCAGCCATAAAATAGAAGAAAATCCTGCCATTTCCGACAACATTGAAGGCCCTTAAGGACATTATGCTAAATAAGACAAGTCAGACAGAGGAAGACAAATCCTGTATGATCTCACTTGTATGTGGAATCTAAAAAATAAACAAACAAAAAATAGAACTCATAAATACAGAGAACACACTGGTGGATGCCACAGGCAGGGTGAGGAAGGGGTGATGAAATAGGTAAAGAGGGTCAAAAGGTATAAACTTCCAGTTATGAAATCAATGAAGTCCTAGGAATATAATTTACAACATGGTGACTACAGTTAATAATACTGTATTGTATAATCAAAAATTACTAAGAGAGTAGATCTTCAAGATTATCACAAGAGGGCACCTGGATGGCTCAGTTGGTTAAGTGTCCAACTTCAGCTCAGGTCATGATCTTGTAGTTTTTGAGTTCCAGCCCTGCGTCAGGCTCTGTGCTGACAGCTCAGAGTCTGGAGCCTACTTCAGATTCTGTGTCTTCCCTCTCTCTCTGTCCCTTCCCCACTCATGCTCTCTCTCTAAAAAATCAAAATAAACATTAAAACAAATTTTTAATAAAAAATAAAAAAAAGATTATCACAAGAAAAAGAATTTGTAACTGTGTAGTGATGGATGTTAACTAGACTGTGGTGATTACTTTGCAATATATACATATATAGAATTATTATATGTGTCAATTACTTCACAGTAAAAACTAAATAAAATAAAATAAAATGAAATAAGGTCCTGACTATCAGGTCCCATCTTATCAAGTTCAATAATGGTTGAGACTTGGGGATTCAGGTTGCAGGATTAGTCAAAAAAATGTCTGAGCATGATGAAATATTCTGATCTAACATCTCTGACCCTGGCAACTCCAGGTCTTTGCAGGACACTGACAAACTTCCATGGTAGATTAGATACCACATGGCCAACATAAATTCCTAAAATTCTTCCAGAAAATGTTCCTAGGTTCTGGCAGTTCATAAACTGTTAAGATCTCCTCTAACTTACAGTACTGTACTTCCTGGAAACGCTTATTAAGAATACAGTACTGTACTTCCTGGAAACGCTGGGGCACCTGGGTAGCTCAGTTGGTTAAGTGTCCGACTTCGGCTCAGGTCATGATCTCATGGTTTGTGAGTTTGAGCCCTGCATTGGGCTCTGTGCTGACAGCTCAGAGCCTGGAGCCTGCTTTGGATTCTGTCTCCTCTCTCTGCCCCTCCCCACATGTGCTCTGTTTCTCTGTCTCTCAAAAATAAATAAATGTAAAAAAATTTTTTTAAATAAAATAATAATAAGGGCTTAGAGGCCCCTGGGTGGCTCAGTCAGTTGAGCATCAGACTTTGGCTCAGGTCATGATCTCACAGATCGTGAGTTTGAGCCCCATGTCAGGCTCTGTACTGACAGCTTAGACTCTGGAGCCTGCTTCGGATTCTGTGTCTCCCTCTCTTTCTACCTCTCCCCCACTCGCTCTCTCTCTCTCAAAAATAAATTAAAACATTTTAAGAAGTCTTAAAAAAAAAATGAATAGGGGCTCAGTTGGTAGAGCATGCAACTCTTGATCTCAGGGTCCTGAGTTTGAGCTCCACATTGGGCATAGAGTTTACTTAAAAAAAAGAAGGATAGGAGCTAATCTCAGCAGCTAATCAAGAAATCCAGTAAGAATACTGGGACTAATATCTAAGAAACTTATATCTGCAACAGAGTTTCTCAAAGTGTGATCCCCAAGCCAGCAGCATTAGCATAATCTGAGAATTTGTTAAAGATGCAAATTATAGGGCCCTGTACCCCCCCACACATTGAATCAGAAATTATGGGGGTGAGGCCCAGCATCTGTATTTAACAAGACTTCCAGATAATTCTGATGCATTATTAAAATCTAAGAACCACTGAAGAAAGGCATCATAAAAATATATTGTCAATATTACGAAGAAGTAGCGTAGGAGTAAACAATCTGGTAAACAACACACCTAAAAATTCCAAGAATATGGCAAGCTGATGGAAAAAAGTAAATCATTAGACTCTTCGTTGTTTGTTTGTTTCTTTTCTAAGAATTGGGTGCCAGTAACATATGGAAACATTTAAGTCCTCTGGTCCAAGTAGCTGGCCAGAATCTGGATCCAGATCTGGACAGAGGGCATGGGTGTTTGCAGAGGCCAGAGAAACAATCACACACACACACACACACACACACACACACACACACACACACACACACAGTTCCAGAACACCAGCAGATTTTAATATTTTATAATAGAATTGGTCATTCTCATGCTCCACCCCATACCACACCACATTGAAAACATATCCATCTGCATTAAGCACAATAGCACCCTGCCTGTGAATTTTTTTTTGCCCCCCAAATATGGCACACATTTACAAAGACGTCACTGCAGTTTATGGATCTGTGTTTTTTGCAAATGCAAGGGCCATTAATTGCATCCACAGCTGTGGCCTTCTCCATACTAGAATATGTTAGGCTTCCAGTAATGCATTCTCTGTTGAGAGCCAAACAAAATAGCCTCCTTTTGTCTGTCTTTATGTAGTGACTTCCAGAAGTTCTCAGATTCTAGCAGCACATGTAATCTGGTTCTTTAGTATTTTGTTAATAAAAATAAGAAACAAAAGGGGTACTTGGCTGGCTCAGTCAGTGGAGCCTGCAACTCTTGATTTTGGGGTCATGAGTTGGAGCCCCACACTGGGCACAGAAACTACTTTAAATAAACAAACAAACAAACAAACAAACAGATTTTAAAAGTAGGAAACAAAAACTAAACAAAAAACAAGAAATTATATCCTCCAAGATAAGCATCATTACTAACTAAAAGAGAATGGATGTTGCACTTGGTAGAGAAATACAGAACTTACAGCCATGGCCCAGTTTCAGAACCCTGGACTTAGCTCCAAGAAAATTCCTTTCTAAGCTAATTCCAAAGATTAATGAAGGATTGGATTCTACAGCCTTAGGTATCTGTGAATTCAAATGGCAGGCAAAATGGTAAAGACAGTGAAATGTACCTTTAGTGGCCCACGCCCTGCCTCCCCCTGTCTTTCTGTAACCCTCTGTCACCTCCAGGTAAACCGTCTTCAACACCCACATCCAATCAGTCAAATTACTCCCCCTTTGCAATGTCACACCCATCACCTTGACCCAAATATCTAAGGCTGTGTAAAAACAGCATTGTCAGATTTCATAAATGTGCAATGATGACTCACACTGAAAAGAGACATTTTGTCACAAGGGAAACAGAGCTTGTCAAAGAAATTCATATTAAAATCGGATAGCTCTCGAATTATAGGTCAGAGAGCTTTATTTTTAGAGATAAGTTTTAGGTTTTGTACTATTTCTCAAAAAACTAAATTTAAATAAGTGATACTTCATTTTAAAAACCATGGCTCATACTTTACTATTATGAATCCATTAAAATTTATATTTGTCAATAATTAAGACAATTTCTGTTTTCAAAGAATTTTAATTTTTAGACTCTATTCTGTTTATACTTGGAATTGAATAGCAGTTAATTTTTTTGCCCCATAAAACACTTCATTCTTTTGGATGTCTGAAATAAACCAATTTATATGTATTGTACATTCAAATACCAGTCACTTAACAGTTGGCAAAACTGAGTGCAATGCTTCATGCTGCCTTCAGTGAAGTCGACATCCTTCCCATCACTCTCAACATTGTTTAAATGTATGTTTTTAAATAGGCTGCTTCTAAGAGTCAGGTTCCCAAGTTTTCTTCGAACTTTCCTCTTCCTTCATCTCTACTTTTTTTTTTCTCTTTCTGCTTCTCCCTGACAACAAAAGGTCTAAGGAAAATAAGCCAAGGGTGAAAATATTTACAGGGTGTGATTCAGAGAGTTTCCATCTGGGACTCCTACTTGAAGGAAAGTGTGAGATTGGCGACTTTCATTTACTAGCGTTCTCCCCTCTGCCAGGTGTGGGAGGTCCTGTTGTTCTCTTCTTCATCACCTTGCCTGTGTCCTGTCACACTGCTCTGTGTGGTAACCTCTGGGCCACCCCAGGAGGAAGAGAATGATCGGATTATGAGGACAGGCAGGAACAACATGCCCCCACAGGCCTGACAGGAAAAGCAGGCAACAAAGAGCAGAACTGGCCTTGGCTCTCCCCCTTTCCCTCCCAATTACACCATCAGATAATGTTTACAGGGACCAGTAAAGCCCCTTAGAACACAGTTGATATGCCCTGTCCTACAAGGGGAAACACTTCTACCACGACCTAATGAGAGGAAGGCCCCCCAGCAGCGGGGCACCCCAGCCGAGAGTGGGGTGTGTAGGGTACAGCCAGTGTCCCGCATTTCAAGTAACTGGTAGTTTTCCATCGGACAACATAGGCCCTCCCCAAAGCGCCCAAGGTGCAACCCAGTATGCTTGGCAAAGTAACCAATTACAATTCAGCGGTTAAAAGGGACATCAGCATAACTTTCTGGGAAGGGAAGACTCCTTTAGAAAAAAAAAGAGGAAGCTACAAAGACAAAAAGAAAGAAAAAGGACCTAGAAGGAAAAGTTCAGCAGACTTGGCAGGGAAACTATAAAACTCAGAACTCTAAAAGAACAGAAAACTATCTTGTATAGATACGGGATAACTATGACTTCTTAGAAGAGAAGAAAAAGTGAATCACAGTTTTCAGTCCTGGAGAGCCATTTTACAATTCACTCAAAAAGGAAGAAGGCCAGGGTAAAAAATGAAAGGTTTAGAGGGTTATACAAGGAAAAGAACCCACTGACAGCACAGATTGATGTAAAACAAAATGAGTTATAGAGTAGTTGCAGGACTGAACTATTTAGAGAAACATAAAAAGTGAATTTAAAAAATCTTCATCAAATAGCACCTACTATAACACTCTATAGTTACTTTCCTGCTTTGTGGAGCTGTTACAATGATCAAATGAGATAATACACCTGGGCCAGACTGGGAAAGAGCTCTTCTGGTTCTTTCCATTCAAGCAGATTTGCTGAATGAAGCCTCCCCATTCTCAACTATTTTAAAAATAGCATCTAGTAGGGGTTCCTGGGTGGCTTAGTCAGTTAAGTGTCTGAGTTCAGCTCAGGTCACATCCTTGCAGTTCATGAGTTTGAGTCCTGAGTCAGGCTCTGTGCTCACAGCTCAGATTCTGTGTCTCCTTCTCTCTCTGCCCTGCCCCTTCTTGCACATTCTCTCTCTCTCTCTCTCTCTCTCTCAAAGATAAATAAACATTGAAAAAGAAATTTTTAAAAAATGGCATCTAGTCTAACCCCAGGACAAGCCTGTAAGGTTGGTAGGAAACATAATGGTGTTCGATTTTACGCGAAGGTCCACGGAAGCCAAAGGTGCAGGGTCCTAGGTCACAGAGTTAGCCAGTTAGATGGTGTGAAACATAAACTCCCTGTAAAAGCATTTTTGAAAGATATTAGTGCTAGTTCCCACATCAGGAAATTCATTCACAATATGCCTTATCATAATAAGGGTGGGGAAAGAAAGAAACAGAAGAACTCTCTGATCTAGTTCATTTACTTGGGAAAATGAGTATATCCTGTGACATCTTCCTAGCATTTGAGAATCTGGGGCACTCATTCTATTCGGGAATATTTGCTCAATTGTTTTCATATAACCACTCTCAAAAAACAGAGCTAATAAACCAAAACACACTGTGTCGCATTCATTGCACTGAAACAAAAGGCTGCCTTTTCAACATGACAGATAACTGCAATGAAATGTTTTCTGAATAAATATTTTTGGTTTGCTAAGTCACACAGCCAGCTTTCATATTATGCATCAAAACAATCTTTCCCAAGTTAAAAAAAAAATAAGTAACCACAGCTTCTTCGTAAATAAAACGTTAAGCCAACATGAACCTGAGTTTCTCTCGAGGGTAGACTTAAGAGCAAGGGTAGAGTTTGACAACTGATTCTACATGCATCTGTTATAATTAATAAAGGTAATGTCAATGATGAAATTTTTTTTAATGTTTATTTATTTTTGAGACAGAGAGAGACAGAGCATGAACGGGGGAGGGTCAGAGAGAGAGGGAGACACAGAATCTGAAGCAGGCTCCAGGCTCCGAGCTGTCAGCACAGAGCCCGACGCGGGGCTCGAACTCAGGGAGGGTGAGATCATGACCTAAGCCGATGTCGGACGCTTAACCGACTGAGCCACCCAGGGCCCAGTGATGAAATTTCTTAAATAATAACTAACTCTAGATCATTAGGTGTTTGAGTATTCAGATTACAAGATAACAGGAAAGGGCCAAGAAAACCAGTGGTAAATAACTACCCAAGTGCATCAATACCTCTGAATAAAAATGCAGGAGGACAAAAGGAAGCAGATCATGGAGAGAAGGAACTGGCAGGGCTATGGACCAGTCATTAAGATTCACTTACTCTGTGATAGTTTGCAGAGTAAATAGTTTCAATGCAATGGAAACTGATTCACAAAGAAATTAAGTGACCTGTCCAAGATTAAATAAAAGTAGAAGACAAGATTTGAATTCAGATATCTCAAGATTCCAAAGCTCAAATGAGCTTTGAGTGCATAGGTCTGCACCTATCCACCTCTCCCTGCTTATCTTCCTCTCTCCTGGCTCACGTCCTCCAGCTTCAGTTACTCCAACAGGACAAATTCTTTCCTTCACCACCACAACTAACCTGCCTTTACTTTAGCTTAGGAAACTCTTGTGCCCACTCTACCTTGCTGGCACTTCCTCATCTTTCAGTTCTCAGCATAAAGAATCACTTCCTTGGGTGGGGCTCCTGGGTGGTGCAATCAGTTAAGCGTCTGACTCCTGATCTCAGCTCAGGTCACGATCTCGTGGTTTGTGGGTTCGGCGCCCATGTCCAGCTCTTTGCTGGTGGTGGGGTGCCTGCTTGGGATTCTGTCTCTCCTTCTCTATGCTCCTTCCCCACTGTGCTCGCTCTCTCAAAATAAATAAACTTAAAAAAATTTTTTTAAAAGAACCACTTCCTCAGAAAGTGGCACCCCAATCCCAAAAGTGATCCTCTGGTATATGTCTTCATAGCACTCAAGTCTTTTCAAGTTCATCCATCATGTTTTATAATCACACATGTGATGCTACCTTCCCCAATAACCTGCAAGCTTCAGCAGCGCAGAGACCACAGCTGTTTGCTCTTTATGCTCTACCAAGGAACTAGCACACTGCCCAATACACAACATGCAGTCAATAAATATTTCTGAGTGAAAGTGAGACACGGGAACTCTCTCAAATTATCCATTATCTAAAATGACCCCAATCCTAATCTTTCCAGGGTTAAGTTAGCCAAGAGCATTTAGAATTTATGGTGGTAGGAGACTTCTACAGGCCATTGCTGGTGCACCACTATGGGATGTTAACAATGCGAAAAGAGGCTATTACCCACTTTATCAAAAACGCACCTATCAAAATACAGAGCAGAAAGCTACGGAAACCTAATGGTCCTGAAGCCCATCACCATGCTGAGAAATCAGCACTGTCCTGGGGATTGACAGTCACTCCCTTGACCAAGAAGCCAGGCTTTTCCACATTATTGTCACAGGCGGGGTCATAGCGTGTCTGTTCTCAGTTACCACAAGACAGTCTGATTAAACTGTGTCAAGTCTCATTACCAGCTCTTCAACATTAATTACTACCAACACATCCAGGCTTAACTCTTTTTGGGTTTTATACTTAAAGGCACAGCCTGACCCCCTAATGATGTTCCTAATTTTTATTCTGGGCTTCACTTACAACATAATTGGCTTAGGTAACTTCCCGTGAGTGAAAAGGTAATGCATCCTAGTTAAACGAGGATTGAAGAGCCAGTCGAAATACCTCAGTTTTCATTCAGTTCTGTTACCAGTTCTGTAATGCACTTGGAGGCCACATAATTTTGACCTCCCCCAACTTAATTATCTTAACTTACCCATCTGTAAAATTATAATCATCACTCTGACAGACTTATAGTTAGTCAGGGCTTCTAAGATTCTCAGAGACATCAGGGTGATGGACCCTTGCTCTAATTCTGCAGCTCTAAGGCCAGAAAGGTCTCAGACCGGACTGCGCTAGCCTAGGGAGAATAAATGTGTCAAAGAGGGTGTGGTGCTCCCTTAAGCAGCACATATAATAAAACTGGAATAATTCAGAGATTAGCACAGCCCCTATGCAAGGATGACATGCAAATTTGCAAAAATGTTCCATATTTTTGAAACTAGAAAGAAAAAAGAAGACGGTATGTTGATGCTTATTTTATACCAGTCTCTATGGTCAATTTTTGTAACACTGAGATTGATGATCTGATCATAAAGATCCAGCTGGGTTTGGGTGGGTGAGGGTATTGGTTCTGCCTATTCCCCCCAGTGACACTTCCTACATGTCCCAATGTGCACCTCAGCCATTCAGCCTTAATTATAGGCAATGATAGTGAAGCCCTCTCCGGAAGAGCCAGAGGCTTACACAGTATGTCTATAATGGAGAACAGTGTTGATCTTTTCACTGTGTACCACTTTCTTCTATCTGCATTAGTTAGATAAAGACACCTTGACTTATTTCCTAGGAAGTATCTTTGTCTGGTCTCCATATCAGTCAGCACCTACTGTTGATACTTGTCAAATGGTGGTAACATAGAGTCAAATATGCTTTGGAAATATTTAAAGTATTTCACAAATATAAGTGATTTCTGCAACCCTCTACAAAGCTGAATTTTATCTTTAATTTCTTCCCTATAATGAATAGATACAATATGGTATGTGCAATAGGCTCAAATTCAGACTTTCCTGTTGCTTATAGGTTTTGTATCTTTAGAGAAGTCACACTCTCTCAGCACCCAAGTATCTTCATCTGAAAAGTGGAAATTGAATAATAGTATTATCTTATCTCATAAGGTTGTCCTGAAGGCAAAATATATATGGGAAATAGGTAGTGCTGTGTTAGTCCTTTTAAGGTGCTAATATTTGATATTTGTTAATGTTTACTTATTTTTAAGAGACAGAGACAGAGTGTGAGTGGGAGAGGGGCAGAGAGAGGGAGACACAGAATCTGAAGTGGGCTCCAGGCTCCCAGCAATCAGCACAGAGCCTGATGCGGGGTTCGAACCCACAAACCACGAGATCATGACCTGAACCAAAGTTGGACATTTAATCGACTGAGCCACCCAGGTGCCCCCGAAGGTGCTAATATTTGAACGTGAAATCAGTAACCCAAAGTTTAAGAGAAGTAAATGAATTTAAAAGCTCTGTATCTATCAGAATATTTTATGCTGAAAATAACACAGAATTGAATTCAAACTGGCTTAAATAATAATGGGAATTCATTGGCACCTGTAACAAAAAGTCCAGAGGAAAAGTAAGCCTCAGGCATTGTTCACATAAGATCTGGCTAGACTTCTCTGCAGCTTTCCTGGCTCTGCCTTACTCCCTATGTTGCCTCTTCTTCTGGCTGGCTTCTCCCACTGTTGAAAGATGCTTGCAAGCAGC
The DNA here is from genome assembly GCF_027475565.1 of Acinonyx jubatus. Lineage (NCBI taxonomy): Eukaryota > Metazoa > Chordata > Mammalia > Carnivora > Felidae > Acinonyx > Acinonyx jubatus. Next base: position 79,110,201 of record NC_069386.1, read on the forward strand.
TACCAGGGCAACACAATTTCTCCTTAACATCCAGGGAAGAGACAACATGACACCTCACAATGAACAAGAGTCCCAGCTTTGGAGAGCCTCAAACTAGCCATTGTAGACAGGTGAATGCCATGCACTGATGTGTAAAACTGGGGAGACTCATTAGCGAGGTGTTATACATGGGGAAAGGTGATAGGAACATCACACAGACAACCGCAATGTCCATTATAGTAACACAATAAATCCTTAGTGAGTAGCAATGCACTGCAAAATTGTTGTTGTTGTTGTTGTTAAGGAAATAAAATACCTATGAAGAAATGTTGAATTCTGAGGTTTCTAGGATCCCAGATGGCAGGGAGTAGGAGTGAGGAAGGAGCTAACAAGGACTCTGCACAACAGAAATCTCAAAGTGTGAGCCTGCTCAGGAGGAAGTCTACTATCCCTTAGGGGCAACCAGAGAGGAGCACCACTGGCTTCAAGGCTGCTCTGAAGCCCCCAGAAGTGAGAATCGTGGCACAGTCCTTTCCTCCAACTCCTACAGATCTGGAGAAGCTACAGTGCTGGAGAAGCACTTAAAGTTCCACTTCTTACTTCTCCACAGGAAATCCACAAACACTCCATCTACCACTGGAAAGGTGAAAACATCAACACAAACTCCATCTCTGTTTAGAAAAACAGTAAAAGCCCCAGGAAAAATCTCTTAAGATGATTTCCCTTTGCCTAAATAAAGCATTTGATTGCATCTTGGGACTCATTTGATTGTAAGGAATTGAAATCCACTCAAATACTTAAGAAAAAGGGAATTCATAGAATGAATACCACATATCTCCCAGCCAGGAAGTACAACTGGCCTCAAAAGGGAATAGGGGCATGTGGCTGGCCCAGTGGGTGGAGCATGCGACTCTTGATCTCAGGTCTGTGGGTTTGAGCCCCACATTGGGTGTAGAGATTACTTTAAAATAAAAATTTTTTAAAAAGGGAATGATCACTTGACCAGAAGTAAACGCCCATTTAATTTACTCTTCTCTCTGTCATGACCAACTTTCCTGGCTTAACTTGTCCATGGGTCAACCTTGGCTTCATATATTCCTTATTCAAGAGCCACTGCTACAATGCTAAGTGGTTTCTATAAGCCAGTTTCAAATTTCTTGGAGAAAGAGCCCACTGTTAATCTAGGTTCAGATGTCTGTCCTTGGTCAATCAGCGGAGTCATCTGGGAAGGTCTGCTGCCCATGTAGGAAGGGTTTTATCAGTGGGCTTTGAGAAGGGGAGTGAGAAAGAAGGTCAAAATGACCAATATGCATATACTGGACATGTCAGTCCTCTCCTCTTCTATCAAAGTACAGTCAGTGTTACATGATTTCATAAAAACATCAGAAACCAGTAGAGGAACACAGAATAAGTCTAGATAACCAGTCTCTCAGCTTGGCCCCATTCTGTCTTTGTATGTATTCTTTACACAGCCTAATTTCTTAGTGCTGCATTTTTTTCACCTGCCAAATAAAGATAATGATACTTGTTCTTATAACTCATAGGATTATAGAAAATGTAAAGAAATAATAGATATGAAATTACTTTAAAACATTACAATGATGCTATTTATACTCTGAACACTATAAAGCGTGTCTTTTAATTTCAAGTCAAATCACACTGTTTCCAAGGAAATACAAGTTCAAGGATTGTTTTGTCAAATCAGCCATTTGGGGTTAATCCCCCTAGGTAGTAGATACACATCTTATGTCTTCCAATTAACTGCGTAATGGAGTGTGTTATAGTTACACTGTTACACAGCATACACACTTAGCAGATACATGGGAGGAGAGGAAATGAAAGACAGAAAAGTAGAAACAAACAAAAACAAAAAATAACAACAAAGTAAAAACAATAAAGAAAGCTCACCCCTAAAAACCAAAAATAGATACAGTAATAACAGTCTGCGGTGATATTGTTCCTTGTCCACTAAAAACAAAAACAAGAAATAGGGGGGCACCTGGGTGGTTCAGTTGGCTATGATGCCAAATCTTTATTTCGGCTCAGGTCATGAGTTCAGGCCCCACATCAGGCCCTAAGCTCACAGCAAGGAACCTGCTTTGGATCCTCTGTCTCCTTTTCTCTGCCCCTCCCCCACCCATGCTCACTCTCTCTCTCTCAAAAATAAATAAAAAAACAAACACATAAAAAGACAAAATAGGCTGCAAATGAGGAATTTAGATTCAATATGAGAGGAATTCCCAGGAATGAGGACTTACTCCCTCCTATGCAGCGGATGATGTATCCTTTGACTGCAGAATTTTGTTGTGTTCATCTTTGTTTCCCTAGCAGCCACGGCACCTGCCACTGTAGGCACTCAGTCCATATTTTTGATGACATGACAGTTCAGAGATTGAGAAGGGCAGCAACAGATACCCAGCCATTCTTGTCTCTTGTCTCTGTGATCTTGATTCAGCAAACAATCCATTTATAGACACAATTAATAAGACAACTGAAGCAAAGTACACCCTAAGTGGCTATGATATTAAGGAATTAATAATTTTTTTAGGTATGACAATACTAATGTGGTTGTATTTAAAAAGCAAGTCCTTATCTTGGAGAAAGACCTTTAGAAATTACGTATTATAATATCTAGGGTTCCTTCAAAATAATCAGAGGTAATGGCATGAAAGAAACCAAAATGGCCATGAATTGATCATTGTGCAAGTTGGGCAATAGATGAAGTGTTCACTATAATATTGTGTGTACTTTTTGCACATGTTTGAAAATTTCTGTAACAATGATCTTTTTAAAAAGGAAAGAAATATAAAACACCAAATGCAACTCATGGGCTTAATGCATAATCTGAATTAGCTTTGGTCATGTAACAGCTTTTATTATAATTACAATACTGTTGATCTTAAAAAGCTCAATCTAAAAACAGCTAAAATGTGTGCTTTTCTTCTGCCATCCATGAAAATGATTTTCAGTACCAATTAAATTTCAAATAATTGTGGCTGTTCAGGGTAATTTAAAGCTTAGCAAATCTCACTGCTACGTTTGTCATAGTTGACACAGCATTCCTATTAAAGATGTTCTTTAGTGTGAAATGTTGGTCAAGCAATTTAAATAATTTTATTTCAAAATTTCTAAAGATATTGGCCAAATCTTCACTCATGCTTTCTGCTTTCAAAGGTTAAAGAAATTGTCAAATGAAAGCATTTCTATATATTCTTTAAAACTGTTGTTGAAGACAATGGCCTTTACATTGTTTACAGCTCTTTATATATGTTCCAAATCAGCATTCTTTTTATAACTCAGTTCTATAAAAAAAAAAAGCTCATGTTTTGAGGAGGCAAAATCCTTTTAATCATTCAATAAATAGTATAGTGTGTGTGTGTGTGTGTGTGTGTGTGTGTGTGTGTGTATTTATACATATATTCTGTTTAGCCTTCCAGGAAATTCAAAGCTAAATTCAAGTATTCTCTGTTTTTTTTAATGTGTCCCCTTTTCTTTGACACGGTTTAAACATTTTTTTGTATTTATGAGTCACTTATTGTAAAATCATATCATATCATTTAGAATTAGTAATAACATGTCATTGGTGCACATTTTATCCACATTTTAACACCTTTCAAATTAGTATGCATCTTACAATCAATATAGTTCTCCTAGAAGCATTTTTTTCTTATATAAAATTACAAGAATAATAATGAGTCTTATATTTTATTGCAGCCCAGATTTGCAAAATATTAAAATGTCTTCAACAATTATTCTGTAACATGAAAATACCACCATAGCAGAGCAGTAAAAACTAAGGCTGGAAGTAAGTCTTATTAAATACTTCAATTCATATATGCCATATTTCAAAGAGCTGTATCTTTGTGTAATGTGGGAGAGGAAGATGGCAGCAGAGTAAAAGGACCTAGGTTCACCTCATTCCACAGATACATTTAGATAACTATCAAATAATCCTGAATACCCCAGAAAGTGACCTGAAGACTGGCAGAATAAACTCCACAACTAAAGGTAGAGAAGAGGCCACATCAAAGAAGGTAGGAAGTGTGGAGCCAAGGTTTGGGAGAGAAGCAGATCCTGGCCACTGCTGTGGGGAGGGAGCTGTAGTTGCAGAGAAGGATGAGAAACTAGCACACAGGGGTGTGCATGGGGAAGGCAACTCCACATAACAACTGGTTTGGATAGCAAGAGAGGCTGAATTTTGTGAGATCTTGCAACCAGCGAGGCTTAAGCCTGGAGTTCTAAAGGTCAATGGATTTGGCTCTGGGAGAGCCTAGAGGTGCTGGGGAAGCTCCTGAAGAGAAGACAAGGCAAACAACCTGTGGACATACAGCCTAGAAACAGCAATCTGAAGAGTGCCTGGTGCACACAGTGGGGACGTTATTTGCTCTTCTTGGAGCTGCCACAGACAGGCAATGTTCATGAAGAGAGTTTTCTGGGAACAAAGGAACTGGCCAGTGCTATTTCCCTCTCCCACCCATCAGCATAACCACAGGGCCACCTGTGGGGACAAGAGCAGCACTGGACACTTGCTACCTAACTTGCTCAACCACATCTCCCAATGGGGAATTTTACAGAGTCTCAGTTCTCGTCCTGTTGGCAACAGGTTTCATTTCACATGCAGACCGAAGCACACCTAGTTAAAATGTGCCACATTCAGGCTAGGGACAAAACACTATCCACAATGGGCAAAGAGAGCCTCTGCAGATGGCTGTCCTGAAGGATAAAGCAGTCAGCAAACAACAGCAGAGTGCATGCAGCACAGATTGGAGACACTCACAGAAGTGCCAGGCCCTGAGGAACAGGGGACACCATACTGCAGGACACTACAGGGCCTCTTCTTCATTAAGCCATTACCTCAATAACAGGATATATAGTTTACTTTCCTAAAACAGAAACAGGCACAGAGACTTAAACAAAATGAGAAGACAGAGAAATTTGTCCCAAATGAAAGAAAAGAACAAGGCCACAGCCAAAGATCTAAGCAAAAGAGATGTAGTAACATGGCTGATGGAGAATTTAAAGCAATAATCATAAGGATACTCACTGGACTTAAGAGTGGAGGACATCAGTGAGACTTTTAAGACAGAAATAAAGAATAACATAGCAGAGATAAAGGGCTCAATAAACAAAATGAGAAACACTCCTGATAGAATGAAAAGCAGACTGGAAAAAGCAGAGGAATGAATTAAGGAGTAGAGTATAGAAGATAGAGTAAAAAGTAATCATGCTGACCAAAAGAGAGAAAAAAAGAATTATGCTACATGAGAATAGACTTATAGAATTCAGTGTTTCCATAAAATATAATAACATTCATATTACAGGAGTCCCAGAAGAGAGAGAAAAGGGGTCAGAGAATTTATTTGAAGAAATAATAGCTGAATACTTCTCTAATCTGGGGGAGGAAACACATACCCAGATCCAGGAGGCACAGAAAACTCCCATAAAAATCAACAAAAGCTGAGCCACACCAAGACATTTTATAATGAAAATGTCAAAATTACAGTGACAAAGAAAAAATAATAAAAGTAGCAAGACAAAATAAGACAGTTACATACAAAGGAAACCCCATAAGGCTATCAGCAGATTTATCAGTAGAAACTTTCCAAGCTAGAAAGGAGTGCCATGATATACTCAAAAGTGCTGAATGAGAAAAACCTGCGGCCAAGAAGCCAAGAATACTCTATCCAGCAAGGCTATCATTCAGAATAGAAGCAGAGATAAAGGGTTTCCCAGATAAACAAACACTAAAAGAGATCATAACCACTAAACCAGTCCTGCATGAAATATTATAGAGGATGCTTTTGGGGCATCTGAGTGGCTCAGTTGGTTAAGTGTCTGACTCTTGATTTCGGCTCAGGTCATTATTTCATGGTCATGAGATGGAGCCCTACATTGGGCTCCACATTAAGTGTGGAACCTGCTTAAGATTCTTTCTCTCCCTCTCCCTCTGCCCCTCCACTCACTGCCTCCTCTGAAAAAAAGAAAAAAAAGAGAGAGAGAGAGAGAGAGAGAGACTCTTTGAGTGGAAAAGAAAGGCCAAAAATGACATTATGAATATGGGAAACAAAAAAGTAATAAAAATGAATATTTCCGTAAAAAATCAGTCAAGGAACTCACAAAATAAAAGGATTTAAATATGACACCATACCCCTAAAACATGAAGAGGAGTAAACAGTGGGTTCAAACTTAAATGACCATCAACTTAATATAGACTGCTATATGCAAAAGATGTTAGATACAGACCTAATGGTAACAATAGGTGTCATACTGACATGAAAGAATAAACAGAAATAAATCCAAATATATCACTAAAGAAAACCAGAATATCATGAAAGAAAAAAAGACATGAAAGGATCAGAGAAGAATCACAAAAATAATCACAAAACAAGTAACAAAATGGGAATAAATACATATCTATCAGTAATTACACTGAATGTAAATGGACTAAACACTCCAAATCAAAAGACACAGGGTAATAGAATGGATTAATGAACAAACAAACAAATAAGACCCAACAATATGCTGCCTATAAGAAACTCTTATCAGACCTAAAGACATCTGCAGATTGAAAGTGAGGGGATGAAGAAACATTTATCACGAAAATGGATGTCAAAAGAAAGCTTAAGTAGCAATATATTGGACAAACTAGACTTTAAAACAAAGACTGTAACAAGAGACAAAGAAGGGCACTATATCATAATAAAGGGGACAATTCAAGAAGAAGATATAACAATTATAAATATTTGTGCACCTACTATGAGAGCACCCAGCTAAATAAAATAGTTAATAACAATCAAAAAGGAATTAATCTATAATAATACAATAATTGTAGGGTACTTTAACACCCCACACACACTTATAAACTTGTATCAATGGACATCTTAGCAGAAAATCAGCAAGGCAACAATGGCTTTGAACAACAAACTGGACCAAAGGAATTTAATGGACATATTAGAACATTCCCTGCTAAAACAGCAGAATATGCATTCTTTTCAAGTGCATATGGAACATTCTCCAGACTAAATCATCTATTATATCACAAAACAAGTCTCAAAAATTTTAAAAATATTGAAATCATACCACGCACCTTTTCTGACCACAATACTATGAAACTAGAAGTCAACCACAAGAAAAATCTGGAAAGACCACAAATATGTGAAGGTTAAATAACATGCTACTAAACAATGAATGGGCCAGCCAGGATGTCATTGAAGAAATAAAGAAGTATATTGAAAAAAATGAAAATGAAAACACAAGTATTCAAAACCTTTGGGACTCAGTAAAAGCAGTTCTAAGAGGGAAGTTTAAAGCAATACAAGTGTACCTCAAAAAGCAAGAAAAATCTCAAAGAAATAACCTAACCATATATCTAAAGGAGCTAGAAAAATAATGACAAATGAAGACTAAAGACAGCAGAAGGAAGGAAATAATCAAGATGATAGCATAAATAAATGATACAGAAATAAAAAAAAAAAACAATAGAACAGATCAATGAAACCAGGAACTGGTTCTTTGAGAAAAATCAATAAAATTGATTAGTCTCCAGTCAGACTCATCAACAAAAAAAGAGAAAGGACCTAAATTTTTAAAATCATGAATGAGACAGGAGAAATAACAGCCAGTCCCACAGATATACAATCATAAGAGAATATTATGGAAAATATATGCCAACAAATTCGACAATCTGGAAGAAATGGATAAACTCCTAGAAACATATAAACTACCAAAACTGAAACAGGAAGAAATAGAAAACTTGAACAGACTGATAACTAGTCTCTTTTAGCAAAGAAACTGAATTAGTAATCAAAAATTCTCCCAACAACCAAAAGTCCAGGGCCAGATGGTTTCACAAGTGAATTCTACCAAACATTTAAAGAAGAGTTAATACCTGTTTTTCTCAAATTATTTCAAAAAATAGAAATGGAAGGAAAATTTCCAAACTCATTCTATGAGACCAGTATTACCCTGATTCCAAAAGCATAAAAGTCTTCCCTAAAAAAGAGAATTACAGGCCAATATCCCCGATGAACATGGATGCAAAAATTCTCAACAAGATACTAGCATATTGGATCCAAAAGTAAATTAAAAGAATCATTCATATGCTCAAATGGGATTTATTCCTGGGCTGTAAGAGTGGTTCAATATTCGCAAATCAGTCAACGTGATACACCACATTAATGAAAGAAAGGAATAAGAACCATATGATCCTCTAAATAGATGCAGAAAAAGCACTTAACAAAGTACAATAGCTTTCATGATAAAAACCCTCAACAAAGTGGAAACAGAGGGAACATACCTCAAGATAAAAAAGATGATAGAGCTAAGATCATCCTCAATGGGGAAAAACTTAGAGATTTTCCTCTATGGTCAGGAACAAGACAGGGACATCCACTGTCAACAATGTTATTCAACATAGTACTGAAAGTCCTAGTCTCAGAAATCAGACAATAAAAAAAAAAAAAGGTATCCAAATTGGCAAGGAATAAGTCAAACTTTCACTATTTGCAGATGTCATGACTCTATATAGAAAACCCAAAAGACTCCACCAAAAAATTGCTAGAAAATTGCTTTATTGATTTCAATAAAGTCACAGGATATAAAACCAACATACAGAAATATGTGACATTTCTATACACCAATAATGAAGCACCAGAAAGAAATCAAGGAATCAATCCCATTTACAATTGCACCAAAAATCATAAGATACCTAGGAATAAACCTAACCAAAGAAGTAAAAGATCTATACTCCTAACACTATAGAACACTAAAGAAAGAAATTGAAGAGGACACAAAGAAATGGAAAAACATTCCATGCTCATGGGTTGGTAGAATAAATACCATGGAAATATCTATATTACCCAAAGCAATCTACACATTTCATGCAATCTCTATAAAAATATCAACAGTATTCTCCACAGAACTAGAACCAACAATCCTAAAATTTGTATGGAACCAGAAAAGACCCTGAATAGCCAAAACAATTTTGAAAAAGGAAAGCTGGAGGCATCACAGTTCTGGACTTCAAATTATATAACAAAGCTGTATGGATCAAAACAGTATGGTACTGGCACAAAAATAGATACATAGATCCATGGGACAGAATAGAAAACCCAAAAATAAACCTACAACTGTATAGTTAACTAATCTTTGACAAAGCAGGAAAGAGTATCTAATGGTACAAAGACAGTGTCTTCTACAAACAGTGTTAGAAAAACTAAACAGCAATATGCAAAAGAATAAAACTGGACCACCTTCTTTTACCATACACAAAAATAAATTCAAACTGGATGAAAGGCCTAAATGTGAGACCTGAAACCATAAAAATTCTAGACAAGAACATAGGCAGTAACTTCTTTGACACTGCCCATAGCAACTTTTCTAGATAGGTCCCCTGAGGCCTATGGCAAGGGAAACAAAAGCAAAAAATATACTAATGGAACTATATGAAAATAAAAAGCTTCTGCACGGCAAAGGAAACAGTCAACAAAATTAAAAGGCAATCAATAGAATGGGAGAAGATATTGGCAAATGACATATCCAATAAAGGGTTAGCATTCAAAATATTAAAAACTCAGACAATTCAACACACACACACACACACACACACACACACACACACACAAATAATCCAATTAAAAAATGGACAGAAGGGGCACCTGGGTGGCGCAGTCGGTTAAGCGTCCAACTTCAGCCAGGTCATGATCTCGTGGTCCGTGAGTTCGAGCCCCGCATCAGGCTCTGGGCTGATGGCTCAGAGCCTGGAGCCTGTTTCCGATTCTGTGTCTCCCTCTCTCTCTGCCCCTCCCCCGTTCATGCTCTGTCTCTCTCTGTCCCAAAAATAAATAAAAAACGTTGAAAAAAAAATTAAAAAAAAAAATGGACAGAAGACATGAACAGACATTTCTCCAAAGAAGACATACAGATGGCCAACAGACACATGAAAAGGTGCTCAACATCACTCATCATCAGGGAAATACAAATCAAAACCATGATACCACCTCACAACTGTCAGAATGGCTAAAATTGACAACACAAGAAACGAGTGTTGGCAAGGATGTAGAGAAAGGGAAATCCTCTTAGACTGTTGGTGGGAATGCAAACTGCTGCAGCCACTGTGGAAAACAGTATGGAGGTTCCTCAAAAATTTTTAAAAAAATAGTGGGGTTCCTGGGTGGCTCAGTCAGTTAAGCATCCAACTTTGGCTCAGGTCATGATCTCATGGTTCACAGGTTCAAGCCCCATGTCAGGCTCTGTGCTGCAGCTCAGAGCCTGAAGCCTGCTTCAGATTCTGTGTCTCTCTCTGTCTCTGCCCACTCCCACCCATGCTCTGTCTGCCACAAATCGATAAAAATGTTTAAAATTTTTTTAAAAATTTAAAAATAGAACTACACGGTGATTTAGCAATTGCACTACTAGGTATTTACCCAAAGAATACAAAAACACTAATTCGAAGGTATACATGACCCCTGATGTTTATAGTATCATTGTTTATGGTAGCCAAATTATGGAAAAGAGCTCAAATGTCCATCTACCGATGAATGGATAAAGAAGAGGTGATATCTATATACAATGGAATATTACTTGGCCATCAAAAAGAATGAAATCTTGCCATTTGCAATGACGTGGATGCAGCTAGAGAGTATAATGCTAAGTGAAATAAGTCAGTGAGAGAAAGACAAATACCATATGATTTCACTCATATGTGGAATTTAAGAAACAAAACAAAGGGGCAAAGGGACGAGAGAGAGAGAGAGAGGCAAACCAAGACCAGACTCCTAAGTAAAGAGAACAAACTGATGGTAACCAGAGGGGAGGAGGGGAGGGGGATGGATGAAATAGGTGATGGGGATTAAGGAGCACACTTGTGATAAGCACCAGTTGATTAAAATAAAAACTTTTTTTAAAAAAGTATATAATCCTAAAAAAAAAGTATATAATCCTGCCAATAAATAAGTACCATGTTAAAAATAAAATAAAAATTGATGTATAATGAAAAAATTGGCTTTTGCTACACACAATTATTTGGAAACATTTTGTTTCCAGCTTACACTCTTTGTTCCAGTAGAAAATGTTATGTGAGCTTCACATTTTAGCAACAGTGTCAATTTATAATTCCCCAGAACCACATGTAGAGATATTTTATTTCAGAGCTAATGGCTGAAAAAAGCCATTGGACCAATGATTTCAAATAACCATTACTGTCACTATCATCTGACCACCCCACTGCAAATCAACCACATTTCCTGGGGGAGAATAGAATGAATAGTCCCACTATATATATACTGTAAAATGGACCTTTGGAGGAAAGGTTTTGGGATCATCACTAATACCCATCTACCTCAAAAATTAACTGAATCACATTAGGCTTTTGCTCCATATAGATATATTTTAGAAATTATTGGTTGACCTGAATGTTAAGAATATGAGTGGGGCGCCTGGGTGGCTCAATCGGTTCAGCGTGTGACTTCGGCTCAGGTCATTATCTCACAGTTCGGGGGTTGGAGCCCCATATCAGGCTCTGTGCTAACAACTCGGAGCCTGGAGCCTGCTTTAGATTCTGTGTCTCCCTCTCTCTCTGCCCCTCCCCCACTTGTTCTCTCTCTCTCTCTCTCTCTCTCTCTCTCAAAAATAAATAAACACTAAAAAAAAGGAATATGAGGAAAACCTGCCATATTTGTACTTGGAATACATAATAATATTTTATAATTATCTTGTTATGCTAACCTACAGATTATATGCTTCTCTTGAGAATGTACAAACTTCATAGCAGATCTCAGAGGCCACACACCAGTCACCCCCACTCAGGGATTTATTTCTTCTTTTTGCATATTCTTCTAGCTCTTGTCACTTCCTTCACCTCCTTGTGGCTTTATTTGGCTATCATGAGGGAAAACACAGTATAACCTGGTGGTTAAGGGTGTGTGGGCTTTAGAGAGCTAGATTTGAATTCTGGCTCTGCTTTCTAGCTGTGTGATTTGCGACACATCTTCTAATCAATCTAGACATAAGTTTCTTCATTTATAAAATGAAGATGATAACCACCTTGCAGGTATATTGCAAAGATTCTATAGGAGCAGGTATAAATAGCTGTACACAGTGTCAGAATTACTATTATAATTAGCATTTTTATTACACCTTTGCCAAGAGCCAAATGGGCAATTTTCTGGCCCAAATCTTGCAGTGAAAAAGAAGAGTAAGTCATCATCAGAAAGCTGTCAGGACTGGAAGCTATGAACCATCCTTTATACCAGTGACTGAGCATCTACCTCTACTCCAAAGCACTGTGCAAGTCGCTGGGATATAGAAGAGCATATGGAATAGTCTCTGCCTTCAAGATGCTTATAGCCTTTTGGAGAAGAATTACCACATATAAAAAAAAACGAAGTAGAAAATAAATAGAGGGAAGGAGACAAACATCCCTTGCAGAAGAATTTCCAGTAATTTATATAGCTACTCTGCCCTCAAGGAGGTTGAACCTAACTCCTCACTCCTTTTTTTTTTAATGTTTATTTATTTTTGAGAGAGAGACAGAGTGTGAGTGGGGGAGGGGCAGAGAAAGACGGACTCACAGAATCTGAGCAGGCTCCAGGCTCAGAGCTGTCAGCACAGAGCCTGACGTGGGGCTCAAACTCACTAAATGTGAGATCATGACCTGAGCCAAAGTACAAAAGTGTAACTTCACAGCAGAGAAACCTGAAAAACACCACCTCAGCCCCAAGACCAAGGTCAACGTCAACAGTATTAAGTCATGTTGATAGGATATACGCAACCTTGATATGATGTGAGGAGAATGTTACTTCACCTCTGTGGCCATCCTCCAAAAACCCATAATCCCAACCTAATGGTAAGAAAAACATCAGACAAATCCCTACTGAGGGACCAGTACTCTTCAAAATTGTCAAGGTCATTGAAATAAGGAAAATCTGAGAAAGCTTCACCAAGAAGAGTCTAAGGAAATACATGCTGACTAAAAGTAATGCGGTATCCTGGATGGGATCCTGCAACAGAAAATGGATATTAGGTAAAAACTAAGGAAATCTGAATAAAGTTGGGCTTTAGTTAATCATAATGTATCAGTATTGGTTCACTGACAGTGGCATCTATACCATACTAATAAAAGATGTTAATAATAGGAAATCTGGGTGTAGGATTAACAGTAGCTCTCTGTGTTATTGATTTTTCGGTAAACCTTCTGCCAGCATGGCTTAGTTGGTTAAGCATCTGACTTTGGCTCAGGTCATGACCTCCTGGTTCATGAGTTTGAGCCCCACATTGGGTTCTGCACTCTCCCTCTCTCTATCTCTCTGCCCCTTCCCCACTTGCACTCTCTCTCTCAAAATAAATAAATAGAGCTTTAAAAAATAAAACTGTTCTAAAGTACTTTCTAAAAATTAGTACAAGGGGGCGCTCCTGGCTGGCTTGGTCTGTACAGCATATGACTTTTGCTCTCAGGGTCTTAAGTTCAACCACATTGGGCACAGAGCTCACTTTAAAGTAATAATAATAATAAAATTAAAATTAACAGATAAATAGTACAAGGGAACAAATGATAAGATAGAATAGGATTGATTCATTCGTTCAACAAATACTTACTGAATAACCATTATGTGCTAGACACTGCATTGGGAACTATGGGTACAGCAATGATCAAAGAGGGAAAGAGACTTGTTCTTGAGGAGCTTACACGGGATGTAGGCTGGGCCTTTTAGAATGAATTCATGTTCCCTGCCACAGCTTTCCTCACTCAGGAGGGAAGTTTTGGTGGCACTCCAGCGGCCAATGTGACCTCTATTACTTGATGTTAAATAGGGGCAAAGGTAATCCAGTCCATAGTTTAGCAGTGAGAGGTGAAAAGAAAGGCAACTTGCATAGGAAATGATGGCTTCTGGGACAGGTGAGAGCCAGCTGGCACAGCCAGTGTTTCCTAAGGCCTTCCAAACCCCAGAAAAATGGCATAGCCCTTGAAGCCACTATATGCCCAGGAAGCATTTGCCCAATCACAGAAGGTGGCCAGGGGGAGGTCTCTTCCAATCACTTGGTCTAATCCATTTCACCCTATAGGAAAGGAAACCGAGTTCCAGAAAAAGAGAGTGATTTCTAGTGGTCACAGGACTATCTCTGAATCAACTTTTTTTCCCCTTCCACGTTTTTATTTAAATTACAGTTAGTTAACATATAGTGTAATCTTAGTTTCAGGTGTAGAATTGAGTGTGAATCAACTTTTTGATTTTCACCCCTCAGAAGCTGTAGACATTTATTCTGTTGCTAGAAATCGTCAAAAACTGAAAGGCCAGATGGACATACTTGCTTAGCAGTAGATGTGAACAAAGAACAATCAGGCAAACTAGATCTAGAAAAAACATCAATGTGGTAAGATAACATAGGTGATGGGAGTTTTCAAACTGATTATGGTCCATAACCTATGGGATACTGCAGGATAAACATACACTTCCCTAAAGGGAACAAATTCACTTTAAGTTCACTGTGACTGAAATAAAACCAAGTTACTACGTATTGCATTAGCTAAGTAAGTTTACAGGGGACCTAAGGATAGGGGTGGGACAGGACTGATACTCTTTTTAAAGATAAAAATTAAAATTAAAAGGAGTACCTGGATGGCTCAGTGGGTTAAGCGTCCAACTTCAGCTCAAGTCATGATCTTCCGGTTTGTGAGTTTGAGCCCAGCATTGAGCTCTGTGCTGACAGCTCAGAGCCTGGAGCCTGCTTCGGATTCTGTGTCTCCCTCTCTCTCTGCCCCTCCCCTGCTCATGCTCGGTCTCTCTCTGTTTCTCAAAAATGAATAAACGTTAAAGAAAATTAAAAAATAAAAGATCAACAACAAGAACATTAAAACTTCCAGGTAACACCAGCTTCATACTTAGGTAAAGACAAAACAGAGAAGGGACCTGTAAACTAAGAGCTTATCTGTGCAGGTAATGAACCAAATCTAATCAGAGAACCACACTATTCTTGAGGAACTCTTTTGAGCTGCCAGCAGCATCCTGAAGCCTAAAAATCCCACCTAGGGTAATAGTTTTACAGGTAGCTCACTCCCTTAACAAGGCCAGCCCATTCTGTGACCTGACAGCACACTTGGGGATAATTACTTTTGCTTCACATCTTTTTTTTTTTTTTCCAACGTTTATTTATTTTTTGGGACAGAGAGAGACAGAGCATGAATGGGGGAGGGGCAGAGAGAGAGGGAGACACAGAATCGGAAACAGGCTCCAGGCTCTGAGCCATCAGCCCAGAGCCCAACGCGGGGCTCGAACTCACGGACCGCGAGATCGTGCCCTGGCTGAGGTCGGACGCTTAACCGACTGCGCCACCCAGGCGCCCCGGGGATAATTACTTTTGAAACTGAGTTTTCAACTCTTCTGTTAGGGATTATTTTTAAGGTTTCATTTATTTATATTTTTAGTAATCACTGCACCCAATGTGGGACTCAAACTCATGACCCCCTGATCAAGAGTTGCAAGCTCTTCTGACAGAGCCAGCCAGGCGCCCCTTAATGATTGTTTTTAAACAAACATCAGGCCAGAAGATGCTTCCATGTTTTATCTGGGAAACACAGTAGGCATATTTTTGATGGAATTTTAATGAAAAGATAATGAAAGAAGAGAGGAAAATTAGAATTATTAGCTTAACCTCTAATATTGAGCTAAGTATTACACATCCTGGGCAGCCCATTGGAATCACCTGGGAGCTTTAAAAAATTCTAACACACTGGCCCCATCCCAGACTAATTACATAAAATCTCCAGGGTGGGACTCAGGCTTTGGTACTTTTTAAAGCTCCCCAGGTGATTCCATTGTGCAGCCCAGTTAGGAATCCACTGCTCTACAAGGAGTTAGTCTAAATTTTGAATATCAAATAGTCTTAATTAAAGCAGGGTAAACTACCCAGGCATCTCAGGAGTACAATAACCCAAAATGTCACCCAACTGAATGCAAAACTATAATTTTAACAATTTGTCTTTTTAAGTCAAACATACCCAGATTCCTTTGGCTTTCCCTCTATTCTATAGATATTCCCACAGCAGAGACAACTACCTCTCAAGTTAGTTTTTCCTTAATATACTTATGGTGAACATGAGGTACAAACTGAGAATGAAAAATCTCATCCCCACTCCCCCACCCTTCTTGGTTGGCCTTTCAAACCAGAAAAACAAAGGAAGAAAAACTTCTCTTAAATGTTTCAAAACAAAATAATTAAAATTGTATCTTTGGGTAAACAACTGTGGAACTCAAATGAGGTATTTCCTTTATTTTTTAAGAGTCATAGACTCAGAGTCAATCATGGAAACAGCTGCATAGTTTTCATTCTGCCAAATGGTTCAGTGAAATTACATCACAGGAGGGCTGTGCCCCATGGGACTTCTGAAGAGCATGCACCCCTCTGGCCATTTGGGCACCTGTCTGCAGAGCTGTGGAGTGGGAGCTGTTTTCCAAGGATCTGAACTCTCCCTCATTATATAGCATCATGACAATCTGCCCAGCCTAATTGGAAGAGATTATCCAACACTGATTCAGGATACTCAATAAACAATCATGGAAAAGACAGTTTTAATAGTCCTGAAGGCTTGAAATTTCTACCAAGAAAAATATCAGGGGTGGTGGCTAGAATACTGGGTTTCGAAGAAAAGGGCAATTGTCTCTACCATGGAAGAGTTTACATCTTTAAAGCAGCCATGAAAATAAGAATAAAAAACTTCCCAGCCAACAAATGTATTTAATTAGTCTTTCTCTCCAGAAGACATTCAAATAGTAAATAGTAAAGGGAATGAAATGAGCACCACCCCCCTCCCCCCCACAGTTGCCTGATTCAAACACTGACTCACTCCAGATGGAGAGGATAGTTGTAAAAGCACTACAGTGTTTGGCTTCCACGTGGGGGTGCTATGTATCTTTCCTAATACCAAATGTACGGGAATACTACTGAGCAATAAAAAACAAGTACATACGGGCACCAGGGTAGCTCAGTCGGTTAAGCATCCAACTTTATTTCAGGTCATGATCTCAGCATTGGGAGTTCGAGCCTCGCCACCGGCTCCGTACTGACAGCTCGGAGCCTGGAACCTGCTTCAGATTCTGTGTCACCCTCTCTCTCTGCCGCTTCCTCACTTACACTCTGTCCCTCTCTCGCTCTCAAAAATTAATAAGCATTTAAAAATCTTTTAAAAAGCAAGTACACATACATGCCACAACATGGATAAACCTCAGAGACATTATGTTCAGTAACAGAAGTTGTATTATTCCATTTATATAAAATGTCAATAAAGGCAAATGTATAGAGACAGGAAGCAAATCAGTATGGCCTAGGGCTGAGGGTGGGGAACAATTGACTCAATGAGGAGAAGGGGTCCTTTTGGGAGTAAGGCAAAGGTTCTAAAATTGGATTGTGGTGATGGCTGTACAACTCTGTAAATTCACTAAAAATCATGGATTTTATACATAAAAGGGATGGGTTTTATGGCATATAAATTATTGCTTATTCTTTGGACTAAATAAAACTATTTGAAAAAACGATACCCTGCCACCTCTCCTGGGTCTGGAGATGGTTCCTAGGCTGCTGTGGAGGTCACTGCCACGGAGGTCACACTGCCTGTCAATTCTGCTTTCTCCCACTTCCACCTGTTAAAAATTACCAGGATGAGAGAGGACACATTACCAAATCTGAGGTTCTGTGCAATCACTACAGACACCAGGTCTGGGAACTGGGAGAGGCAATCAAGCATAATTCCTTCCTGACGCAGAAAGGAAGAAAAGGCAAATACAATGAGGGGCCCGGGCCACCTCCAAAGCGTGGCCTTGCGCATTACAGTGAATGGAGCCCGCTGGGGAAAATCCGATTCCAGCAGAAACCAAGTCGGAAGGCTGCTGGATCCCTATGGTCGAAAGAGTAACCAATCAGTTGACAGGGTTTCTAAAAATACGAGGGACGCGTTTGCCAAACCTAGGTTGCGTTTGCTTTAGAAGTAGGAATTCCGTTTCCACGCGAGCACGAAGTTGGAAAGTTTGGTTCCGAGGCCGCGTGGAGCTGGTAGCTCTCTGGGGGCGCAAGGCCTGGGCGGGCGGCGGCCCTGGGTCACCTCAGCCGCCTGGGCCAAAGCAGAGCCGGGGTTCACCGCGAGGGCCGCAGCTCCGCCGTCGGGAACCGCGAGTGGGGGACAGTCCCTCCTCAGCCCGGGTGAGGCCGGCCCCGCACGTCGGGCAGCCTCCCCGCCCGGAGCGCAGTCCAGCCGGGGCGGCCGACGCCGGGGACCCCGGGCTCACCGCGCGCGTCCCCAGGCGCGGGTCCCACCGCTGTCCTACACGCGTTCCCACACCCCTGACGCCGGGTCCCGCGGGGTCTCCGGGACTCTGCCGCGGGCCTTCGCGCCTCCCCTAGGGACGGACGCGGCGTCCGGGTGGCCGAGGTCCGCGCCGCGGGGGGAGGCGCCTGGGCGCGGGCCTCCCCCCAGGACCGGCAGGGGGTGAGGGCGGAGCTGGCCGGCCGCCGCCCGGCCCCGGGGGACCGGCTCCCAGCCCCCTCCCCACGCGCCCCCCGCACAGTGCTCATGCGCGCGGCCCGGCCTTTATAGCGGCGGCGGGAGCCGCGCTTTCCGCACTCAGGCGCAGCCGGGCGGATCCGACTCAGGTGCGGAGCCCTAGGCGTCTGGCGGCGGGCGTGCGGGTCCCTGCCACCTGCTTGTCTGAGTCTCTCCTTTGTCGCGCCCAGCTTCTTTCTGTCTTGATATCGCACCCCTTCCTCCGGGCCGAGTTTGCACTGGGTTTGGCTCGATTTGCAGCCAGAACATCGCCTCCAGATAGAGCGCTAGCTCGGGGGCAGCGGCCTCTTAGGTCTCCTCCCTCCCCTCCGCCGCCCCTGGGTTTCCGAGGGGTGCGGGATCTCTAACGGGAGGGCCGGCCCAGTGTGGTGGGGACGTAAGGGTCTCCCTTCCCGAGAGCCTCCCTTGCATTTTTCCTCTCTCCCAGGACCGAGCAGCCCCCTCGACCACCATGTCTGCAGCCTGGATCCCAGTTCTCTGGCTCGGTGGGTACGCGCTCCTCCCCGCCCCCCTTCCCCTCGCACCAAGCGGGGTGGAGGTTGGGGCGATCCCTCGCGCTGTGTTCTCTTCGCAGGTGTCTCTCTGCTGCTGCTGCCGGAACCTGCGGGCAGCGAGGGAGCCGGTGAGTTACGTGTTCACGGGTCAGGGAAGCAGGGCTCGGTCCAGGCGGTGGGAGGGGCTGGGGGCCGGCGGGTAGAAGCGCGCCCAGACCGAGTCCCTGGACTGTGGCCCTAGGGAAGGTTCAAGGCGCCAAGGTTGGAGCGGCTGTCTGGTGCACCCGCATCCATTCCCACAGCCTGTCTACGCGGGCTTACTCATTTCTCCCGCGCGAGGGGGCCCCTGGTATCCGATGGGGACGTTCTTCCCCAAGGCGCCGAGAACGAAGCCTCCCGGAATCCACTCGCCACCTCGCGGGAGGCACCTGGCGACGCGATCCTCGGCATCAAAGGTCAAGGCGGGGGAGTATTCGTTGAGTCCCACCAAGAGGCACACTAGTCCCGGGTTGTCCACGGCGTTTGAGGCCAGGGATAAGCCTCCCAGACCTGACTAAAGACTGCGAGAGCTGACAGGGACAGAGAAATGCTATGTCCCACCTTGCTTGAACCCTGGTTTCTAGGAATAATCTCTATTTATAGACCCATTTCATACTGGAGAGAGTCTAAAAAACAGTTTGTTCCACATGTATAAGTCCGAGCATGGGTGTGTGTGTTTTCTACAATATAAAAGGCAAATTCTTTTTACAAAATCTATCCTTTGTTTTCCTGAAAGGAGGAATCAGGGTAAGACACACACACACCCACACACTCACTCACTCACTCACTCACTCCGTTACTCAAGTCAGCATTGGCAGCTAAAGGCAGAGCCTCTGATGACACCAAAAGTGGTAGGAAGGATTCAGGCTGTTTGATAACAGGTATGGGGCGCATAGGTTTGAGGCTATTGTTTTTGGTAAGGATTTTAACTTGCACCGCGATCTTTAGTGTTGCACAGCTAAGGAGTCAGGATTGTACTTGGCATCCTGCCTTCCCTTCCATGGACATGTACAGTCCAGGGTGCAGCTCAGCACAGAGAGCTTTGGGAAGAGGGTCATTGTTAGAGGCAGGCTACTCAAAGGGGCAGTATGACCAGACAGTATTACTGTCTTGGGGAAAAGGTGCTTTTTTGGTTTTTTATTAACATCTGTTTCAAAAAGGTTTGGGTAATCACAATATTCTTGTGTTTGGAAAGGAGTATTTAATAACATTATTCTCAACTTAAAATTTATAGTAAATTGATGAGTTAACATGTGGTATTATATTATCTTGTTACATGTTGCCAATAATTTGTGTCTACC
The DNA here is from genome assembly GCF_027475565.1 of Acinonyx jubatus. Taxonomy (NCBI): domain Eukaryota; kingdom Metazoa; phylum Chordata; class Mammalia; order Carnivora; family Felidae; genus Acinonyx; species Acinonyx jubatus. The sequence goes on from NC_069386.1 coordinate 79,130,564, forward strand.
TAACATCTTTTGTAGTACAAACTTCAGTTCCTTATTAGTTGGGTTGGCTGTGTAAAACTTGAGAGTATTGACACTGTTTTCTAAAAATGCATTCACTGTCTGATAGATCTCTCTGGGCAGATTTTGACCAGAAATAAGCAGGTTCAGTTCAGATAAAAATGCTTCATTCCAAAGGGACTAACTTCCCTGATTCTGCAGAAGTTGAGCTGTGTGACCTAGAGCAAATTAACCCCATGGCTTTAATTTCTGCATCTGTAAAATGAACGATTGAGCTAAATGACATTTTGTAAAGTGAAACATCTTTTTACTGGCCTACTTAAGAGATAATTTTAAGACACTGCAGTTGGAGGAAAACTAGTGTAAATGGTCTTCCAAAGCAAAGGATGAGACTTGAAGAGTTTTGTGCATGTGTCTATGAAGATATTCCTCATAGGCTTGGCCCAGATATAATATCGTTAGCTCAGGCAACTGTGTCCACAGTTATCGCTGTGAGATTTTTACGTTTCTAGAATGAATAAATGGTGACTGACTAATGTCATTTCCCAGTTCTGATATATTCCCAGTTATATATTCCCAAGCTCATAAGAACTGAGAAAATTCTCCCATTAGGCTTTGGAGTGGTTGAGGACTAGATTATATTGGAAAGCTGGGTTTTGGCTAGCTAAAATCTGGAATGGTGTGGTACATATGTTAATATTCTTAAGAAGTGTAAAACTTAGGGAGGTAAACCTTCAACCTCAGACCCTAGTTTCCACCTCCCCATCCCCCTCAAAGTCCCAAGAATGGTCACTACATTCCCTCCTTTCTCTTCAGTTCCCATTGCTATCACATGCTTTACCCGAGGCCTGGACATCAGGAAAGAGAAAGCAGATGTCCTCTGCCCAGGGGGCTGCTCTCTTGAGGAATTCTCCGTATTTGGGAACATAGTGTATGCATCTGTATCAAGCATATGTGGTGCAGCTATCCACAGGTAAGCTGAAACATGCCAAGGGGAGAGAAATCCAAGTGTGATGATTTCCTTTCTGTCTTTAGCCACATGGACGGACCCACTATCTTCTTTCTTTTGGTGCGAATTTTGGCCATAGAAGATAGATACATTTTTTTTAACTATTTTTTTTAACGTTTATTTATTTTTGAGACAGAGAGAGACAGAGCATGAACGGGGGAGGGTCAGAGAGAGGGAGACACAGAATCTGAAACAGGCTCCAGGCTCTGAGCTGTCAGCACAGAGCCCGACGCGGGGCTCGAACTCACGGACCATGAGATCATGACCTGAGCCGAAGTCGGCCGCTTAACCGACTGAGCCACCCAGGCGCCCTGATAGATACATTTTTAAGGTTTTCCTGGATATCCATGAAGCACCAGCTACACAAAGTAAGCTTTCTGACTAAAGACAAATTGTATTATTTCTTGGCAGCTAGATTCCTGTGATTTTAGAACATTCCTAATCATGTAATGCATTAGTGAGTTTTTACTGTGTGCCAGACATAGTTTTAACTTCCATGAGAACTTGAGAATTGTATAGGGTGGGTACAATTTTATTCCATTTTATAGATGAAGAAACAACTCAGTTGCCAAGGGTCTTGCCCACGGTCATCATTGTTAGGCAAGTGCCAGAGCTGGAAATGAAAGGCCAGGTCTGCTTCCAGATCCCGTATTCATCACACATTCTGCTATACTACAAGACTTTGTGTGTGTGTGTGTGTGTGTGTGTGTGTGTTGTCCAAAGACATGTAGTTAAAGTACCTTAGAAAACTAAGAAAATTATTTGGTGCTCTTAACCCTGAATCTCTGAGCTGCAGGGAATGGGATCTTATAGGTATGTTCCTATCAACATTTAAGAAGTTTGACAGCATAAAACCATTTTTTCCCAGGCAGATGTTGTACCTATGTTAGCATGTTTTTAAAAAGGCCAACAGCATCCTTAGATGTCTTCCCTGATAAACTATTTTCTTGATTATCAGAACAATAGATGTAACATGGCACTATAAGTCAGTCAGATACCCCTGGAAAAGTGTGGGTAGAATATCGGCTGTTTTTCTGTGTTGCAGGGGAGTAATCAGCAACTCAGGGGGACCTGTACGAATATATAGCCTACCAGGTCGAGAAAACTATTCCTCAGTAGTTGCCAATGGCATTCAGTCTCAAACCCTTTCCAGATGGTCTGCTTCTTTCACAGTGACAAGTAGGTACAATTACATTGATTTTACCTTTGTGTAAATATTGCCTGACTCTCAAAGTTTTCTGCTGTTCTTAGCCCAACGTCTTTGACTTTGATAGAAAAGCCTGTGATTAAGACTTGAAAGAGTCAACTATGGGTTAGAATCAGCGACCTGGACAAGCAAAGCCCACTCAGGCCAAACTTGGCTGAATGGAGGAAGGATAATCTTGCTGTTAGAAGGTTGCAATAGAAACTTGTGATCAGAATGCCCTGACACTTACAAGTAACACTAAATCAAAAAACTAGTGAATGAAAATGAATGTGAATTCATTTTTGGTGATCCTTTTAAAATACAATTTAAAATATAAGAATTCATTTTGGTCTTTGAAACTCGCATGAAGCAATTACTCATGCAGTTGCCATTAGTTGATTACATTTATCATCCCATAGACACCTAAGTTAGATTCATTATATTTTGATGGTAAAGAAGGAAGAGGAAAAAATAGTCTTCTCTTTATTTTAACAGAAGGTAAAAGTGGTACCCAGGAGGCCACAGGACAAGCAGTGTCCACAGCACGTCCATCAACAGGTATGGAAGCTATCTCCTAGTAGCCTGGCACAACATTTAGAAGTTAAAAATAAATGTGTTGTTGATAGCTTTCCTTTAAAAAGTAATTGACGTTGGGGCACCTGCGTGGCTTAGTTAAGTATCCAGCTCTTGGTTTCAGCTCAAGTCATGATCTTACAGTTTGTGGGTTCGAGCCCTGCATTGGGCTCTGCACTGACTGTGTGGAGCCTTCTTGGAAGTCCTCTCTGTCCCTTTCTCTCTGCTCCTCCCCTGCTTGCTCTCTCTCTCTCAAAAATAAGTAAGTTAAAAATAAACAAATAAAAAATAAAAAGTGATGTTAAACACAAAACCAGGGCATCTAGGTAGCTCTGTTAGTTGAGCATCCGACTCTTGATTTCAGGTCAGGTCATGATCCTGGGGTTATAGGATCGAGCCTTGCGTCAAGCTCTGCACCAAGCATTGACCTTGCTTAAGATTCTGTCTCTCCCTCTGCCCCTCTCTCCTGCTTGTGCCCTATCTCAAAAATTAAAAAAAATTAAGAAACACAAAACAAGTATCTTAAGTTTACTAGTGCATTATATAAGGAAACATTTTATATTTCAAATTCCTATCCTTCTATTTTCAATTATAAACTCTGCTACCAAACATTCTCTTGAAGTCCTACTATTTCTTTCTGATCTAATAAACCATGCCTAGAAACTGGACAAAGTGACTTCCTAGCTCCATTCGTCATATGAATAAAAGGAATTCAATGTATGTCCATTTTAACAAAGGCCAGGAATCTCCTTTCCTAAGATTGTGGCAGTTTTAAAGTCAAAGAAATTAAGAACATTAGAATCTAACTCTTGGCATTTCTGGTCCTGCCTCAATTGTGGGTTTGAGATATCAAGTCCTGAATTGGTGGCAAGGCTTACAACAGTCCTGACTTCTTTGTTGGGGCATTTCTTCCCCAGTCCAAAAAGCTGTGAACAAATTAATTTTTTTACAAAACAAGTGTTTTTAAGAATGGCACTCCTTGTCACAAGCTTTTCCCCATGTGGGCTTCTTGCTATGAAACTGTCTTCCTATTGATGCCACTGCTTCCTTTGTTTCAGGTAAACGACTAAAGAAAACACCTGAAAAGAAAACTGGCAATAAAGGTAAGAGTCCACATATCCATTTGGGAAAATAACATTCTCCCTCCCTTTGAAACTGCTAACGGAGAGACATGTTTGGGTTTTCACAGACTGTAAAGCAGACATTGCATTTCTGATTGATGGAAGTTTTAATATTGGGCAGCGCCGATTTAATCTACAGAAGAATTTTGTTGGCAAAGTGGCTCTAATGTTGGGAATTGGAACAGAAGGACCACACGTGGGCCTTGTTCAAGCCAGGTACCAACTTGTTAAAATGGAAAGAGACTTGATGATAAAAGATCAGCCGTTTTAGTGGATACATGTATTTCAGTACAGTATAAACACATAGAGTTGTGGATAGTCTGAATCCCTGAACTGTAAATACAGGATGTAAGACTGCCTAAGCAGACAGGGTAGGTCTAAGTGCTTCCTTTTTGGAATAAAAAGATTTAGAGAATTTGATGACCAGAAGGTAGACTAAAAAGGTTTTGTTGTTCATACAACAAAACTACCTCTGTACAAATTACCTCTGTACATATACTCTGCTCAATTCCTGATTCTTCTTTGCTGAAGGAAGAAATTATAGGTCTGTTTCTCTTCCCTATTCTGTCATTATTCTTTTAAACATTTCCCATAGTTCCATGAGTGCAGATCTGAAGCTCGATCTTTTTAATTTTATTCATTTAAAAATAATATTGATGGCTTTTAGGAAAATAATATGCTTACTATAGATACCTTGAAAAACATATAAAGCACAAGAAAAACAAATTTCCCAAATATGCTCTCCCGAGATAATCACTATAAAATGTTTGATACCCTTTCAGTATTTTAAGAAAATACTTGCTTGTACATGTGCATGTCTGTGTGTGTGTGTGTGTGTGTGTAACTGAAGTATGGTTGACACACAATGTTACATTAGTTTCAGGTGTACGACATAGTGATTCAACATTGTGGATTATGCCATGTTCCCTGCAAGTGTAGCTCCCATCTGTCACCATAAGATGCTGTTACAGTGCCACTGACGATATTCCTTATGCTGTACCTTTTATTCTCTTGGCTTACTCATTTCATAACTGGAAGCCTGTATCTCGCATTCCCCTTCCACCACTTTTTCCATCCTTCACCCCTTTCTGCATAATGTGTTTCTTTTTCAAAAGCTCAAACTATAAAAATGTTTTATGTCCTGTTTTTTCATCCCTTTGTATTTTGAGCATTTTGCACCACAAATGCTCTAAATCGATGATGTTTTAGAATGTTCCTTTGCATGACTGTTTAACTGTTCTTCCATTTTTTTCACTATCGGACATTACATTGTGATTAACATCCTAATGTCACCCTTGTGCCATCTTTGATTAGTTCATTAGACTAGATTTCTAAAAGTGAGATTGGGTCAAAAGGTTCTGACATTTTTAAGGTTTCGGATACAAAGTTCAATTGCTTTCTAGAAAGTTGACCCAGTTTAAATTGCTGTCACCAGTACTACACCTACTGATTTCTATTTCATTTATTCTCATGTTATGTTTTACAACTGGTTCTTTATTTAAATAGAATTTTTTTGGTATGAGAATTTGGTATGAGAATTTTTTGGTTTTCTACATAATTTAACTATTTGTCCCATATCTTTAAAACAGATGACTTTATTTCATTGATTTGTAATGCCAGTTTTATATGCAAGTTAAGCAAGTCAGTTTCCTTGATCTATAAGCCAATTCTTACATCTTTTCTACAATGCTCTCATAATTGTAGCTTTATTGTACATTTTAACATCTTGGGGGGGTGGGGACAAATTCCACTCAGTACTTTTCTTCTTACATTTTTTTCTTTGCTATTTGTATCCAATTCTTTTTCAAGATGACAGCTACACTATCTCGTAGAATCAAACAAGACTAGCTTCTCTATAAACTTTGAGGCTTCTAGTTTACCGATTAAAAAAATTTTTTTTAACGTTTATTCATTTTTTGATAGAGACAGAGTGTGAGTGGGGGAGGGGCAGAGAGAGAGGGAGACACAGAATCCAAATCAAGCTCCAGGCTCTGAACTGACAGCACAGAGACCGACACGGGGTTCAAACTCATGGATTGTGAGATCATGACCTGAGCTGAAGTTGGACGCTTAACTGACTGAGCCACCCAGGCACCCCTATAGTTTTCCTATTTTAGGAAGAGCCTCAGAATAAACTATATAAAGAGTTTATATTTAAGCAGAATAACAATGTAACATTAAGGATGCAAAATTAAGAATAAATCTCCTAAATCACAATTGGGATAGTTCAAAGTGACCATTAATGTGAAAAGGTTATCTACCCATAATATCTGATTTTGTGGCCCAACATTTCACCAGATATACAGAAAGATATGCAGAAGTACAGTCAGTGCTATACTTTTACCCCAAAAATCTTGACTTAATGGCAATTGATAATACTAAGATCTTAAAATTTTGCACTTATGAAATACTGACTTATCTAAAAACCAACACAACAAATGGTTGTGTAACTGTTTTACTCAACATGGTCTCTAATAAATGTAGAGTAGTGATAAAAGTGAGTTGAAATCCTTTTACTATTAAATATGGAAAGTCCCAAATATTACAATATACATAATTTTAAGATCAGCGTATGTCAATATCATTTTTTATAACACAAATCCAAAATTGTAATACTTGATACATTTTCTTGTTATCTTCTCATTTTTAAAACGTTGGCCTCGGTGTCCTTAAAATTGCCTCTTCTAACCAGAAGCCTGAGTTAATAGACCCACACTGTTGAGTGCTTCCATGGTCTCCCACTGAAACAGACCTAGCCTCACACCCAGTCACCTTCCAATACTCTGGTGCCCTACTCTGCAGATTTCCATTAAGCCCAGTGCCTTCAGCTAACCCTGGTTTCAGGTGTTCTGGAGCCAGACAAACCTGAATTTAAAGTGCAGCAGTGTTTTGTTGGGCAACCTACCAAAATGCTGTGAGCCTCAGTTTCTTCGCTTACATAGTAGGGATAGTAGTTTACACTGTGTAGAGTTAGGATGAAATGAGATGATACATGTAATATGTATTTAGCATATTACCCAGATAAACCCTCAAGGTAGCAATTGTTTTTGTTACATTTCTGCAAGATGCCTTGAAATTTAAGTAAGGATGCAATACTTTAGTTGACTGTACACTATGGGATTAAGAAACTTAGGCGTTGGCCAATTTACTTTTTTTTAAGTTATATAATGTTGCTTGTTTTGCCTTTCCAGTTCTCTCTAGATAACATTTTTTTTCCTATTTTTCCACTTAGTGAACATCCCAAAATAGAATTTTATTTGAAAAACTTTACATCAGCCAAAGATGTTTTGTTTGCCATAAAGGAAGTAGGTTTCAGAGGGGGTAATTCCAATACAGGTAAGTAGACTTTGGCACCTGGAATGTAACACAGGAGAGGGTTATGAAGCAGTCAGACATGTAAAGCAGTATTAGGCTATTTTATTTAAGCAGATGTGAAACTCTTCCTCTTGACACAGAAATCTTGGCTAGGTTTGTACTTGATCATCTAAGATACTCAATTTATAATGAAAAATATGCCAAAGGGTTAATTAATATTGCTTGTTTAAAACAAGCCAAAAAAGTATCGTGATTTATAATCCTTATATTGGATAGAACAGATTCCACTTTAGAGAAGTATGTGTTCAGCAAGTTAAAAAGAAGCAAAGATCAACAGACTTAACAAATGCAGATGTGGCAGAAAGAACTAGCTTAGCACTATAGACCCTTTGAAGGGACATTTCTTGTTCTGAGTCTTTAGAGGTAATCAGTCACTAAGGGGCTAGATAGCAAAAGTACAGTGGTGGGAGTCAGTTGTGTTTCTGATGATTGATGTATAAAGTAAGGAAAAATGAGGCTTCTGGGAGGTGATGGGGGAAGTAATGTGGGTTGTGAAGACAAAAAAAAATAGATCTGATGGATAATTAAACTTTTCCATCTGATGCATCTATTATAGAACCAAGTTCTATGTAAGTTAAATTCTTAAACTTTTGGTGTCATCAAGTTGGTACAGGGAAATAGAAATGTCATTTGAGCAGCGGTGCTGCTCCAGCTTGCTTCTTCTTCAAATCTAGGAAAAGCCTTGAAGCATACGGCCCAGAAATTCTTCACAGCAGACGCTGGAGTAAGAAGAGGGATCCCCAAAGTGGTGGTGGTATTTATTGATGGCTGGCCTTCTGATGACATTGAGGAAGCAGGCATTGTGGCCAGAGAGTTTGGTGTGAATGTATTTATAGTTTCTGTGGCCAAGCCTATCCCTGAAGAACTGGGGATGGTTCAGGATGTTGCATTTGTTGACAAGGTAAGGAGGTGAGGGGTCTTTTCTGTTAGGGTAGTTACTCAGTTTTTGGACCTTCAGGCATAGTGCTGACTGGCCCTTATCTGGATTAACTCTGAACATTCAAGATTTAATGTTTTTATCATTTTTAAGAAGACACACTTTTTGATCCCGTTTATGTCTCCCCCATTAGGCTGTCTGTCGGAACAATGGCTTCTTCTCTTACCACATGCCCAACTGGTTTGGCACCACGAAATATGTAAAGCCTCTGGTACAGAAGCTCTGCACTCATGAGCAAATGATGTGCAGCAAGACCTGCTATAACTCAGTGAACATTGCCTTTCTAATTGATGGTTCCAGCAGTGTTGGAGACAGTAATTTTCGCCTCATGCTTGAGTTTGTTTCCAACATAGCCAAGACTTTTGAAATCTCAGACATTGGTGCCAAGATTGCTGCTGTGCAGTTCACCTATGATCAGCGCACAGAATTCACTTTCACTGATTACAGCACCAAAGAGAATGTCCTAGCTGTTATCAGAAACATTCGCTACATGAGCGGTGGAACAGCTACAGGTGATGCCATTTCCTTCACTGTTAGAAACGTGTTTGGTCCTGTGAGGGATAGCCCCAACAAGAACTTCCTGGTAATTGTCACAGACGGGCAGTCCTATGACGATGTTCGAGGCCCTGCTGCTGCTGCACACGATGCAGGTAAGTTCTTGTCCTTTGTCTGGGTAGGGAACTGAGGAGGGGTTCAGTGAGTTTTGTAAATATAAATGTAAGCATTTATTTTATTGAACAAACACGTATGTAATGGCAATCATTGTTCTAAGAGCTTTACTCAGTGTTAACTGACTTAAGTGTCAAACCAGTCCTATGAATGTCATTCTACAGATAAGGCAACAAATTTCCTCAAGACCACAGCTAGCAAGTGGTGAGGCCAATATTCAAACCCAGGCATTCTGGCTGAGTCCACACTCCTCACCACTGTATTGTTGGGAGAAGTGCCATGAGAACCATGTCATGTGTCAAGGAAGCAGGTTACAGGTGCTTATGTTGGGCCCAAACTTGGAATATATCCCCCCACCCAATCACAATTTATCATAATTTACCACGAACCTATTTGATAATTTATCCTTTTTTAAAAAGTAGTTTTGAGTCTGGCATGAGTTTTCTAAGATGTTAGAGTCTCCAGTAGACTTTAATTCTATTCCATCTAAACTTCCTTTTTAGATTCTTAGTCTTTTTTTTTTTAAGATAATAAAAACACACTCTGATGTTATAAAACAGTATAAAAAGGTCTTCTTTCTCCCTTACCCCAACCTTAATATTACTTTTGGCAAAGGCGACTCATTCCTGAAAACATTAGCATAATGTGTTGCTGAGATCAAATAGGGCAACAAAAAGCTGACGTTCCCTTTCCTGGGATAAAACTGAGTGATTGTGGTCCAATAATACTTAATAAAAAAAACAAAAAACAAAAAAAAACGCTAACTTGGGAGAGGGGAATTAGTGGCCTTGCATTTTTGTATACTTTTCCACACTTTTCCCTATTTAATTCCTCATGACTTAACTTTTTCCCTCTTACACATTAGCCACTGTTATATACTTTTATATTGATGAAATGCTGTTTAGTAGGGTAGAGAACCCATCTGCGCAACTTAAGCTATATGTTGGCTTATTTATATACATCTAGCTTGTTTTATCCATCAGTAGCTAACCTAAATCGAAGACCTGTTTGCTATCATCCTTCTTAAAAACGTATCTTACTGAACTAATTTGTGGTTAACGGGGTTCAGGCTAAATTAACTGAACTAGATTAAATCAAATATATTTCCCCAATGTAATTAGCTGAGCTTCAGGAGGTTATGCCACACCATTTTCATGAAAATTATCCTTTAGAGATTGTGAAGTGCAAGTTAACAAAAGCGGGAATACAGGTAGGTTTTCAAGGCTAGGTCGTAACTTTAATTGTTTAGCTCTGACCCAATATATAATTACAATCTGAGCTTCAGTCAGTCTACAAGTGAGGAAAACTGAGGGGGGAAACTTTTTGTTTTCTTTTGCCAGGGGAGGAGATGGGAGTATTGAGTGGGGTAATAAATCAGACATTGTTTCAAGGAGCTTTTACATAATCTAAACCTGCTTTATTTACATCTCAAGTATTTACAATTTTGAGCACTGAATACCATTAGAATGGGGATGAAGTCCTAGAAGTGACTTCAGAAGCTCTCCAAACATAGGAAATTTCACTCAAAAGAAAGATGGTAGGATACACTAAGAATGTGCTAAACAACTACTGCAGTTGGATTGAGGTAAATCAAACTGGTGTAGTTGTCACCTTAACCAAAATGTAGTTGGAATACAAGCCGCCTACTGGTGCAAGGGAATGTAGAGGTTATGCCTCAATGTGTAACTAGAAGAAATTATTCCAGCTGCACAGACCCTTTTCTCTTTGGCTGTTTTTTTCACCAGATTTTTGCTTTGGGGTTAGACACTGATCATTTCATTTTTTACGTTTTAAGTATAGTTTTAGAGAGCATGTGGGCACAGGAGTGCACACCTGAAGAGGACGTGGGGGGGGGGGGGAAGGGGGGAGAGGGAGGGAGGGAGGATATCCCAAAGCATCCAACACTAACAGCGGAGTGGGTAAGGGGCAGAGGCATGGGGGGGGGGGGGGGGTCAATCCCACAACTGTGAGATCATGACCTGAGCTGAAACCAAGAGCTGGAAACTTAACCAACTGAGCCACCCAAGCGCCTAACACTGACAATTTCTGACTACTGGTCATTTTGCCAATGTAACATACACATCAAAATTGCAAAGTTCTCATTATTCAGAAGACTAGTCACCATTTCCAATGCAAGAGCCTTAGAAAACTTCCATTTATGTATCCCAGACTCTGTTATACTGGCTAGGTCTCCAGTCTAATGATTAACTGGAGTGATGATAGCAGGCAGACCATTCTCCTGCCAATCTCAGGCAGTTTTCACCATTTCACTAAGTATGTTATAGTTATTTATTTTTTTAAGAAGTTATCTATCAGGTCATCACATAACTTTTTGTCAGTGATCATGTGATTTATTTGCCAATGTGGTAAGTTATACTGATGGCAAACTTTTGGTTTGGGCCCAACTGTTTAGCCATTCTCATAACTGTTTAAACCTAGCTAACCATTTGGTGAAGGAGATTTAATCCTTCAGACATTATAGAGCTTCCTCTCCAACTGTAAACTGAGTCATGAAAAATAATTACGCCTGGTTTTCTATATAAGCTGCAGCTTGGTTCTAATGCATGCAAAAATATTTTCATTGTAGGTATTACCATCTTTTCTGTTGGAGTGGCTTGGGCACCTTTGGATGACCTGAAAGATATGGCCTCTAAACCAAAGGAGTCACATGCTTTCTTCACAAGAGAGTTCACAGGATTAGAACCAATTGTTTCCGACGTCATCAGAGGCATTTGTAGAGATTTCTTGGAATCCCAGCAATAATGGTAACATTTTGACAACTGAAAGAAAAAGTGTAAGAGGATGTAATGTATAAGTCATTTTCTCCTAATACTGAAATACTATATAGCATACTAGGACCAGATACAAAACTATTATATTAAAAATGCCAACAGCTGTTTCAAACAAGTAAGCATTCATTTAAAGCTACTACCTTCTAATTACAATTTAGAATTATTAAACACTCTGCTGAGGCTTCATAATCATGACCCTTATAAACTCTGGAAACAGGAGATATTGTGGATCCGAATCTTAAGAATTCTAAAATGCATATTAAATGTACAGACATAAATTCCATAGCTCAATAAAAGAATCTGATACTGAGAACAAAAGCAACATTCCTTCTCTCATCATTCAGTATTAAATATATAAAGAGAATGAAACTTAAATAGTTCTTTAACTCAGTTCATATGTAAGTAATTTTTCCCATAATGGATGTTGTCTTAAAACCAGTAAGAGTTATTACTTAATAAAAAGTTTTAATTATGAATCAAATGGAAGGGAATGAAGTATCAAGCTTCTTTTGTAGTGTATTTTCACAATAACATAACTGAACTATCTCACTGAATAAGATAGAATTGTCTGATTTTTTCTATTTATATCCTTAATTTTATATGTGTATAGATATATTTGGCTTATACTCTAAAAGTCATCCATGTACTGAAAAAAATGTTGGTAAATTTTTACTTACCACTTTAAACATTTGGCTTTAAGGAAAATCACTTACTGAAAATGGAACTGCAGGAAAAATTATTGTAGTTTGACCAAGCAAGAAAACTGTTAGTGACTATTATTCTAAGCTGCTTTACTTTTATTATTCCAAGTCCTCCCTCCCTGGGACATGGTAAAAAATCCTACATTCAGTACTTTATGTAGAAAGACCAACCTGAATTTTTTCTTAAAATTTTTATATTTATTCATTCAATTGTTTATTGAATGGCTACTGTTTAGGCATTATACACAGCCACTACCAAGTTAAACAGCAGGAGATGCTCTTACTTAGTTCAACAAAAATGTTTTGTAATTAACATGTTTACTTAAACATGCTTGTAAAGTTCCTAAGAAAAATGATCACAATGCCGTTAATATAGAGCTCTCCCTTCAGATACAAGTGTTGTCATCCCATCTCGCTTGTCTACAGGCAGAACCTGTCCTCCCCCTCAGCCACCTGTACATCCTAGCTCCCTCCCCACACACACTGATCCTATCTGAAACAACTTACAAGTTGACCTGAAATAGGTGTTAAATGGTCTACAATTACTACTTATACTCCAGTACATCTCTGGAGTCCAGGGATTTTATAGGTGTGTAAAAGCAATGAAAGCAGCATGTATGAGAAAGGCAGAACTGAAATTGCCTTGGACAATTTTACATAAAAACTTGACAAAGTATGGGAAGATAGTAAACTGACCCTTTCCTATAAAATGCCACATATATCCACGTAACAAGAATTTTCATTTAATTAAACAGGGGCACCTGGGTGGCTCAGTCAGTTAAGCGGCCAACTTTGGCTCAGGTCATGACCCGCGGTCTGTGAGTTCAAGCTCCACATCAGGCTGTGCTGACAGCTCAAAGCCTGGAGCCTGCTTCAGATTCTGTGTCTCCCTGTCTCTTTGCTCCTCCCCCACTCATGCTGCCTCTCTCGCTCTCAAAAATAAAAAAATAAAATAGGTTTAAACTTTTACACCACAAATTCTTGGCTGAGAGTATCACTCCTTGAAAAATTAAACTCAAATGAAAACCCAGCCTCCAATCGTCTTTTTTTTTAAAGTTATGGCTTCCTGCCCAGTGCAGAGCCCAATGCAGGACTTGAAATCACGACCCTGAGATCAAGACTTGAGCTGAGATCAAAAGTCGGATGTTTAACGGAGCCACCCAGGCACCCCCTCAGTACCCCTTTAAAACGCTTTTATTTTTATAAAGGACAAAGTTCTGAGTCATCTGAGGTAACCAGGGAAACTAACATTCTGACTTAAAGAGCATTAAGAGCAGAAATGACCCCTTTATTAAGTTACTATCAATTATTTTGTAAAAGCAGTAAAGTGTAAAGCACACTTTAGCAGGCATGCCTATTTTTCAAATATGCTATTTATAACATTTAATAAAGGTGTTAAAGTGAGATGCTGGTCTTTAGTGGATAACTTACTTTGAAATGTGAGAAAAGTACACAAAAATAAAATATGAAAAAGGCAGAATATGATTAAATATTGAGAAAGTCAACATACTAAAGTTTGTATATAAAAATATTAAGCTTTATAAAGCACCATTTAATAGTCAAATGAATAATTTCCCAGAAGTCACAAATGGAAACACACAAAATAAGACTTTCATTTTGCATCCTTTAGTCTCTTCCAAATGTTTAATATTGTAGAGAAAAACACGACCAAAGTAGAGAAAAGTAAACATATGTTTTAATTTTTATTCATTTCCGTTTCAATACATACCCAGAGGTGAATGTTTATGCACTGCAGTGATGATAATCACATTTCAGTTAAACAGTAATGCACTGGTTTGGAATTGCTGCCGGAAACCATATTAGCTTTGGAAAAATTATAATTTCCAAAAACAAGAAAAAATGCCCCTTAATTGGTTAAGTTGAATCTTCAGAAAATCAAAAACAAAACAAAAAAAAACTTTAGGAGTATTTCTGAAAATTTTTAGTGTTTCAGCAGTAATGACTAAAATGCACACTTGGATTATGGCAGAAGACAAAAGTTCACAAGATAAACACAATGTAATTTCTTTTACCAAGTAGGCATCCAAATAGAATTTTGCCACCCTAATTTTTGGATAGAACTTAAGAAAAAAATTTTTTTAATTTTTATTTTGAGAGCGAGACAGCAAGTGGGGGAGAGGCAGAAAGAGAGGGAGACAGAATCCCAAGCAGGCTCTGTGCTGTCAATGCAGACCCTGATGAGGGGTTTGAACTCACCAAGTATGAGATCATGACCTGAGCTGAAGTCAAGAGTTGGACACTTAACCAGCTGAGCCATCCAAGTGCCCTTTAATGTTACCTTCTAACTGCATTTGCAATTTCCTTCCAAGAAAAAAGATATTACCTTGTTGAAGAAAGAAGTTTTGAGACACTTAATACAATTCATAAGGACAACTTTTAATTAATGAGTAATGTAATGCAGTTATTTTCTGAACTTTTTTGTGGAAACAGGCTAGATAGGAATGACAATACTATTAACTGAAATCCAGATTCAATAAAGGCATAGAATGTCTAAGGAAATGATTGAAAACTGTATCTCTGCTTTTCCTTTCGTTGTTGTGAACTATGTAACTTATACCAGTAGAAGATTTTTTTAAATTCCCAAATGGGGTGAAGTACTTAGAAAGTTATTAATACTGTTAAGTGTTCTAATCTTATTAGAGTCTCAAGCAATACCATGTTTAAAAGAATAGCATAAAAATGAAAGACTCACTGAGAAATCATCTCCATTTCCTACTTTAATGATGGAGAGTAAAGTATTGCACTTTATTATTCAACACAAAATAATGTAGCCAACAGTAACATACAGGTACACAATTTAATATTTATTATATGCATTTTATATACATTATTTTTCAACAGGTGTACGTTTGCTATGTGGTACAATCTTAAAAATTTGCTGATTCATAGTTTGTAAAACAAAAACCTTACAAAACTCATCAAAACTCGCAAACTGATCAGAAAAGTTTTTGGAAGACTAGAAAAAATACTTTATTGTCTTAATCATGCATTACACAAACAAAATCTTTAGTTACACCATAAAATTAAGCACATCTGAAAAAATAAAATGGGATAACTAGTCCAAACACAGATTTCTGTAACCTGATTCAACTATTTTTGTATCCTATTTGTAATGCAAATACAATTTTACCCCAAATATTTTTAAACAAGATAGTTTTGTTTGGAATCATGGTAAACCAAGATATGCATCTGGGGGAAATCACCTTGGTTTGTAACTTAAACTATAAAATATTCCATTTTTAGTCTATTTTAGACTATTCAAAGAGTTCCAAAATAGATATACAGGTTCCTTTAGCACATTAATAAAAGGATATAAAGACCAACAAAAAGTGAAATAAATAATAGGCTATTAGCAAGATGGATAATCCTTGATAAATAAACTTGTAAATACAGTAAGATGTACAAAATATCACATAGTGATAGGATGCCAAGATTAGTTCATTTTTTTTTTTAAAGAGTTCATCTGGAGTACTAAACCCCACTGTTTCATTTTTAATACACTTAATAGTCCTTGGTTTATATGAAAACAATTATGTGATGATGAAGGTGATTTAGCATCTTTATGGAAGGACTTAGCTGAGCTGTATTAGGCAAAAGAAGGAAAAAGTGTGGTTACACGGCAGCGGGTCAGTGAGATCTCTGTGTTTTAGGGTTGTATAATGCAGAAAAACTTCAATACAATCTTGAGCACTGTTGTGACAGGCTAAATATATAAAAAGACTTATAAAAACTAGAATTTTATCCAAACATTTTGTGCAACTAATGCTAAAATATTTTAAGTTAAATTTTCTTTTTTTTTTTTTTTTAAAGCAAAATAAGTTTAAAAGGGAATCTGTGGCATTCAACTGATAAACAGAAAATCACTAAGAGATGAAAAAAAGCTACTCTTGGAGCTCACTTTCCCCCAACAAGAGCACCACATTCCTAACCCTAAGGCAGCACACAGAGTCCAAAATAAAAGTCTTTTTAAGATCAGACTCCACATTGGCTTAAAGATACCTAAAAAACAGACATACGCTCAGTTCATATCCAGTACAGGCCACAAATAATGGAGTCCTTTTTATTTGTCCCACGAAATACAGTAATTACAATTAAATTAATGAGCCTGACATTAAGATGTGATTTCCACCAATTTATGCCTGCCTCGAATAGCCTTCTCCAGGCAGATCACATGTAGTGTCATATCAGTAACCTTGTTGATGGCAGTGATGCAGACCCTCTTTCTGTCCAAGCAAATCTGTTGTTGACGATGTGATTTTTGCCGATTCACACAAATACTTTGGCAAGGGCATCAGCCCCTGCACTGGCAATATATGCTTTTGATGGATGGAAAGCAACATCATAAATTGATTCATCTAATTTCTTCCTATGTGCTGTTATTTCTTGTACACATGTCTTGCTGTCCAAATTCCATAATCTAATAGAACAGTCATGGCCTGTAATAAAAGAATAAATAAAGTATGTTACTAAGTAATGATTCTTTTATAAAGCTTGTGGCAGTATATTCAGTTCAGACTTACTTCCAGACATCAAATAGATTCCATTAGGATCTACTGCTAGACTTGTAACAGCATCCAAATGAGCTACCATAGAATGGATCATTTTACCTAAATAAAACATAACACAGAAGATAAAGTTTTCACAAATAGTTACCAACTTGAGAGATCAGAAACCATAACACAGCATCAACATAAAATAGACAATCACTATAGCAATATATTTTTATTGTGGTAAAATACACATAACATAAAATTTACCATTTTAACCACTTGGGAAGGTACCATTCAGTGGCTTTTAGAGCATTCGCAATGATATGCAACCATCACCATTATCCAGTTCAGAACATTTTCATCACTGCAAAAGGAAACCCGTACCCATTAAGTAGTCACTCCCTATTTCTCCCCTTCCCCCAAGTCCCTGGTTACCACTAATCTACCTTTTCTATGATTTAGCCTATTCTCGATGCTTCATACAAATGAAATCATACACGTAACATGTGGCTTTTTGTGTGTGCCTTCTGTCATTTAAAGGTTTTCAAGGTTCACCCAGTATACAGGCATACCTAGTTTTACTACGCTTCACAGATACTGCAGTGATTTTACAAAATGAAGATCTGTGGCAACCCTGTATTGAACAAATCTAATGGCGCCATTTTCAATAACATTGTTCACTTTGTGTCTCTGTGTCAGTTTGGGAATTCTTGCAATACTGCATGCAAACGTTTTCATTATTAATATATCTGTTACGGTCATCTATGATTGGTGCTTACAACCTAGTGAAAGCTCAGCAATGGTTAGCAATTTTTATGCAATAAAGTTTTCTTTCATTAAGGCAGGTACATTGGTTTTTTAGATATAATACTATTGCACACTTAAGAGATAACAGTAAGGTATAAACATGACTTTTATATGCACTGGGAAATGAAAAAATTCATTTGACTCACTTTACTGCAAAATGGGCTTTAATGCAGTTGTGTGAACCCACAATATCTGTGAGGTATGCCTGTAATAATTTTTTGAAAGAATTTTAATTCCAAGGCAGAACTTTCCCGGTTACTCCTAAGAAAGGCATCTGTGTGACAATCTGACAGTATCTGGTAGACAGTGAAAAACATAATGACTGTATGGTTGCATCCAAGGTTTAAGATCATGTAAATTGGAATTAAACTAAAAACAGGAAGAATTTTTCTCATTAAGAAATGTAAAGAGTATTTCATTTATGGGGTTCCTGATAAATAAATCACTATGGGATATATTCCTAACTAAAGATTCTACTGTTATCAAATTCATTTATCCTTTGAAATATTAATCATTTTGTACATTAGAAACAAGAAAGGGGAGAGAGGTGGGAGTATATCAGAGAAATTATTCTGGATTTCCCCAGACAGTAACAAAAACACTGTTCTGGAAAACGGGATTTAATGAGTATCTTCAATGAAGATTTGGAAGAAAACGGGATTCAATGGCAAGTTAAAATTAAAAAAAAAAGTTACGAGTACAAAGTTGTGTTGCATAAATACTTTGGGGGCAGGGGAATTAGCCTCCGCACTGGCAGTATATGCTTTTGGATAGACAGAAAGCAACATCATAAATTCATTTATCCAAGAAGAGAATAAAATAGCAAATACAGATACTTAAAAAAATTTCCTCCCCTTTCACTCAGCAATGAGTCTTTACTATTCAAATGCTTGAGCTGCTCCTAAAGAGGCCTTCTCCAGAATTATAGTTACCATCATTTGCCATGTTTCTGGTCCTCTGATGACATTCCACACTGGAATATGAAATATATCTACTTTTGTTATTTGCTACAGCTACTGGTCTGAATATAAAACCACAACATAATCAAACGTGCAAAAAGTTACTTTGAAAAACATAAAAAGTCCTATCACTTTCTGGCAATACTAAGCATGTCATCAGTTAAGTACAAAATTAAGTCTCTCATCATTTCAAATGACATCTGTTGGTTTTTCACTAATACTAACAGAATAATTTTAGGGATTCTTCTCTACTACAGAAAAATCATTCAACATACTATCTTTAATTGCTTAGTCCAACACAATTCATCTATCAGTTCTAGAATCCATTCCTCACAATATGCCTATAAAAAAACCAAGTATGAAATTGTTGGCTTCCAGGACAATACTTTCAAATAATTAGGGGTTAAGCAAGATTAGCTTCTCTGAAAAAGTCAAATCTATGATGGTCACTCTTAACTCACAGATCTAGTGCTAACTTCTTTCCTGAGAATGATCCTGTATCTCCTAAATTTAACATGTCTTAAATACAAAGAATTCTTTCATCCAAACAGCAGAAATACCCATTTCTTTAAGGGTACTATAATCTTCCCAGTTTATCTCCTGTGCACTAAATTAACCCTCACTATGAAAACCTGAGTCAGTTTAGAGTCAACCCTTCCTCTCCCCAAATACGTGGAATGCAAAACCAATTTGAATGCTGGGCTTCCACTGGTAACCACAGAAGTCACAAAACTTCTGACACTTCCCAAGAATTAGGATTCCTCCTTTCTCAACATATACTTAAAGCTTCTCACATTTAACCAATTTTACTTTTGCCTCATGCCTCTGCTACTACCTCTCTTCGCTGACCAAAATTAATTCTTTCCTTCTGTAACAGAGGCAAATAGAAGATACATGCAGTCACCTGTTCTCCCCTCCCTGGCACCTTAAGCCCTTGGACTTGGACAATCAATATCATGGGCCGCTAAGAAATGGGGACAAAAATAGGTATTTAAAAAACGTGGATTGCAGAAGCAAACTGAATGAGTGTGAATCCCAACCCTTTAATTTCTCTCTGCTGTGTAACAATGAACTAATTATATAACTTCTTTTAAGACTTTTATTTCAAACCTAAAATGGAGACAATAATAATATATCTACTTTACAGTTAGTTATAAGAGGAACAAACATGTTAATATATGTAAATCTAATAGAACAATGTCTCACTTGCAGTAAGCAATATAACACTAGGGTATAAATTCTAAGAGGACCAGACATTTTGTTTTGTTCACCAAGCAATGAAAACTATGCCAAGGATATGGCAGACACTCAATAAATTGTGAATGAATGAGTCCACAACAAATTCAGTATCTTCTGTTTCCAACTTCTCCATATTACTCACTTATACACCTTCTCCTAGACTATCACTAACTAAATCTCTCAGGAACAGTATATGCAACACAAATTTATATCTCTACCAAATTTTAAAAATCATGAGCCCTTAATATTTCTCTAGAATAGTAGAAACTGAAATTATTTAAAGTCAAAGATCTACCAGATAATGCAATTTAAATAATCTTTCTAAACCAATTTTATAAACCCCTACTCAAATATTTTAAGTGGTTTTCACAGTGTATAGTATAAACAAAAATCCATCATTCTTAGCCTGGCTCTGAAAAGTTCTCCTCCATTGATTGGGTTTCTCTTCTCGAAACTTACCTTTTTGGCGTTACCTATAAGAAACTTCTGTTCTAGCCCAAGTTTCTACCACCATGCTGACTCTGCTCAAAATATGCCCTTATCTGGAATTTCTTACTACCTTCTTTCCTTAAAACAACAACAAAAAAACCTTACCATTTCTTTAAGGCAAAGACCAAACCCTTACTACGAAAACTCCTTTATCTAGCATGGCTCATTTTACTGCATGTACGAGTGCACACGTGCGCGTGCATGTGTGCAAGCACACACATACATCCTATTTCCCCAAACAATGATAAGCTCCCAGAGAGCAGAAACCACACCTTACACAACATATAGCTAGTGTGCGTGGAATACAAAATGCTAAATATATTTTTGCTGTTAAAATCTAAGAACTTATTGAATCCATTCATAGTATCAATTTCTATAATGTTTGAGATTAAAAAATCAATTAATATATTAGTCATTTGCCAGAATAATATTCTATTAGAAACTTAACTAACTGGCAACATCAGACCAGTTACGGAAATATTCTAGTCTGTCACATTTACTTTTTTTAATTTTTTTAATGTTTTTATTTATTTTTAAGACAGAGAGAGAGCATGAGCAGGGGAGGGGCAGAGACCGAGGGGGAGACAGAATCCGAAGCAGGCTCCAGGCTCTGAGCTGTCAGCACAGAGCCCGACGTGGGGCTCGAACTCACAGACTGTGAGATCATGACCTGAGCTGAAGTTGGACGCTTAACTGACTGAGCCACTCAGGCGCCCCACATTTATTTTTCATAAAGTTTTTTTAATGTTTTATTTATTTTTGAGAGAGAGAGAGCATAAACAGGGAAGGGGAAGAGAGAGAAGAGAACAGAGGATCTGAAGCAGGCTCCATGCTGACAGCAGAGAGCCCAATGTGGGGCTTGAAGCCACAAACCGCAAGATCATGACCTGAGCTGAAGTCGGATGCTTAATCGACTGAACCACCCAGGTGCCCTTAGTTTGTCACATTTAAATGAATTAACATTTTTCAGGGAAAAGTTTCTTTGGAAACAGTATATTTGAACACAATTTACAGTTTAACTCAATGTTGTTATGTATAGTGTTTACCTGTGTGTGAAGTGAGACAGGATTTAAAATTTTTTTTCACATTTATTTATTTTTGAGAGAGAGCAAGCCAGAGTGTGAATGGGGGAGGGGCAGAGAGAGGGGGCATGGCGGGGGGCACAGAATCTGAAGCAGGCTCCAGGCTCTGAGCTGTCAGCACGGAGCCCGACACAGGGCTGGAACTCATGGACCATGAGATCATGACATGAGCTGAAAGTCGGACGCTTAACCGACTGAGCCACCCAGGTGTCCCTAAGTGAGACAGGATTTAAAAATAATTTTTTCATTGTTTAGAGCCTATCGCTTTGTCTTTACATTACAGATAAGGTAACCAGACTAGTTAACAGAAAGAATAAATTGGTAGAATTTGTAAATGATCTGAAAAACTATAGGCTCCTTGTTATTAAATAAAATTTTATTACTACGTTCTTGATTTCTGCCAATAAAATAGCTCTAGAGAATCACATTTTGCTGTTAATACACTACTAAAATTCCTGAACCTCCCCTTACAAATATAAATCCTCAATAGGTAATTAAAAAAAAAATCTCTTTATAGGAGCACCTGGGTGGCTCAGTCTGTTAGGTGACTGACTTCGGCTCAGGTCATAATCTCACAGTTTGTGGGATTGAGCCCCATGTCAGGCTCTGCTGATAGCTCAGAGCCTGGAGCCTGCTTCAAATCCTGTGTATATCTCTCTCTCTGCCCCTCCTCTACTCATGTTCTGTCTCCCTTTCTCAAAAATAAACATTAAAAAATTTTTTTTAATCTTCTTATAAATACAGTAAAGGAAATTATCTCTGTGCTTGCAGCAGAGGTAGATCTTGAAGCTTCATAAAAATGTTCAAAGAAATGATTTGAAGGTGTTAAACTGAGAACTTTCTATGAATATGATTCTTTCCTGTGCAATATAGATTGTGAATATCCATTCTCTTCTCAACTTGTTCCACTGAGTTAAAAGGAACCTGTCCATTAGAGTGTTATTTTAACACAGGGATTTGTTGTTAGACTCTAAAGATTAATAATTATAACTATGTTCTCTATAAACTTCAAAGAGAATGTGTAGTTCTGATTTGCTGTCTTGCTTAATCTATTGCCCTGCAGTAGGGTTGCAATTAACATTTAAGTTTTTTTACTTGGAAATCCTTCAATACCCATTTTAACTTCTCAAAGAAGCTTCTCTAGCTGAGCACAAACAGTAACTTATGTGGTATTCTAATGACAGATGAAACAGGTCTATGGCCAAATTAAAATTTATTTTGACTTCTATATAATTGGTAAGTTTCCTTACAAGAAATGGAGGGAAAATGGCAATAAACCATTTCCACTATTTTATCATTTCAGCTGAGAAATAATTCTAACAGCATATTTGAAATGCCCAACACCAGAAAGAGACCTCTTCTGCTATACTAATGCCCAACAGAATATGGAGAAAAAAATTCAAATGGATGAGTTTATATTTAACATGACATGAAAAAATCGTTAATAGATAGGCAAGGTATTATATATGCTTAAGAACAGAACTTGACATGTAAGTAAAACAAAAATCTTAGTTAAAATGGTTTAACTTAGCAATCTTGAAGGCAAAAAGTCCATATGTCTTACATAAAAGAACAGCCTTTAAAAAAAAACAACAAAAACAAAAAAACAAACAAAAAAAACCCACTAGACTTTGTGCTCAGTGCAGAGCCCAATGTGGGGCTTGATCTCACCACTCTGAGATCAAGACCTGAGCTGAGATCAAGAATCAGACACTTGATGGACTGAGCCACCCAGGCACCCCCACCAAAATAGCATTTTTGACCATGTCAAATTTACAGTATTATTAATAAGACTAAAAAGAAAAAAAGAGAATCTACTTACCCGTTTTATTATCAAAAAATTTGATGTGTCTATCTTCATGAGCAGTTATTGTAACAGGAAGTGTGGGATGACTTACTACTCTGTTAATGTGATTATTGGATTGTAAACCTGAAAAATAAAGGAAGATAATGCAGTAAAATTCAAACCTTCAATTAAAAACTGGATGATGGTTTTTTTATTCTTACCAAAAAATAAGAATCATTTAGAAATTAAAGCATTTGTATAAAATAAAAATCTGAGAAAACCAGAGCCGTAGAGAGATAAAGTTTCTTTAAAAATACATGTTTAAGCTATCATGTCCTATAGTATGGATAGTACTAACTCTGAGTTTAGGAAAAGTTAGAAGTACTTTAATGCAGATTGTCAGTACAGATGATTTAGAATCTTTTATTTGTTTGAAAGAGAGAGAGCAAGTGGGGGACAAACACAGGAAATCCCAAGCAAGCACCACGCTGTCAGCAGGGAGCCTGATGCAGGGCTTGATCCCATGAACCATGAGATCATGACCTGAGCTGAAATCAAGAGTTGGATGCTCAACCGACTGAGCTACTCAAGCACCCCTAAATGATTTAGAATCTTAAAAGACTCACAGTAATTATTACTTTAAATAAACAGCCCATAAATGAATTATAAACATTTAATGAAAAAATGTGTAAGTAATAATTAGATGTTTGCAAGGAACAACGCCCATCCTACCCACATTCACCAAAAACAAAAAAACAAAACAAAACAAAAAACAAAAAACACCACAAGAACAGGAATCAATGTTCTTAGGGATACCTTTCTTTGTAACCAAACTCTTAAAGTTTTTACTAAATTAGACAGAGAAGGATCAAAATTCAGAGGGGCGTGTGGGTGGTTCAGTTAGGTTAAACATTGGACTTGTGATTTTGACTCAGGTCATGATCTTACGGTTTGTGAGATCAAGCCCCATGTTGAGCTCTGTGCTGACAGCATGGAGCCTACTTGGGATTCTCTCTCATAATAAATAAATGTTAAAATAAAAACTAATGGGAAAATATCAACATTATTAGATTTAAACTAAATCAGTCTTTCCACATATATATAAGAACTCTTAACTGAACTTAAGATACATTACCTAAGAGGGAGAAAGGGAATAGAGATGAAAAGACTTCTCTGAGCATAATGTGGAGATTTGACCATGAAACCATTTAAATGGTTTAAATAATAATAAAGTGATTATTTTTTAAAGCACTCACAAAAAACACAAGTTAACTTAAAAGAATGTAACTGTAGGGGCACCTGGGTGGCTCAGTCAGTTAAGTGTCCAACTTTGGCTTAGATCATGATCTCACGGTTCGTGGGTTCAAGCCCTGTATTGGGCTCTGTGCTGACAACTTGGAGCCTGGAGCCTGCTTCAGATTCTGTACCTCCCTCTCTTTCCCCCTCCCCTGCTCGCACTCTCTCTCTCCCTCATAAATAAATAAACATTAAAAAAATTAAAAAAAAAAAAAAAGAATGTAACTGTATATCCAATTGGGGTATGAACACACAAAAAAAGAACCATTTCAAGTAACTTTAAAGCACAGTAATTAGCCTGTCTGTCCCTAGTGGAATATACCATGAATACAAAACTACTATTGGTGGTAGTACTGGTTTTATTATTCTGAGATGACTGTATTTGTACTGTGGAATAAATCAAACAAGAGATTACAATGATTTTGCTGAGAACCAAGAGTTTAGCATGAATAAAATGAGGTAAGGGGCACCTGGGTGGCTTAGTTGGTTAGGTGTCCAAGTCTTGATTTCAGCTCAGATCATGATGTCATGGTTCATGAGACTGAGAGCAGCATTGGGCTCTGTGCTATTAGTGCTTGGGATTCTCTCCCTCCCTCTCCCTCTGCCCCTCTCTCACTTGTATTCTCTCTCAAAACAAACTTTAAAAATAAATAAGTAAATAAATAAATAAAATGAGGTAAAAAGCAATGACATAAATCTAATAATCTTTTTTTTAATGAAATATTAATTCATTTTTAAGAGTGTGTGTGAGTGGGGTAGGGGCAGAGAGAGGAGGACAGAGGATCTGAAGTGGGCTCTGGGCTGACAGCAGGGAGCCTGAAGTGGGGCTCGAACTCAGGAACTCTGAGATCATGACCTGAGCCGAAGTCAGCTGCTCAACCAACTGAGCCACCCAGATGCCCCACAATGAGATAAATCTAAATTTGAACAGGAAGTATTTGAATAGGAAGCATCAGTATGAAGTTTATCAGTGTTTTTCTTTATTAAAAGTGCATTTGTAGCTCTGTTCACTGAAAAAGCCTAAAACAATGAGCAACTCAAGAGCTACAAAAGCCATGAGAACCAATCCAATAGCCTTGCACCTATATTGTGGTCTCTAAATGCCATTTTCCAATAAAAGAAACTATGACTCCTTAGAGAAATGGGTAATTTCAGTCTGAGGCACAAAATGAACAAGATGGACCTAAACATCTTGCTACATCAAAAAGTGAGAAAGCTATCAATGACTAGCAGAGTCAGGTCAAAATGACTCAAGAGCCAAAGTGAATAAGCTCCCACTGGCCAAAGATGAAATAATCTGAGGAGTGATAAAGATAACTTGCAGTAGATTAAAACACATCAGATAATTTATATCTGAGATCAGAGATTACGATGGTAATAAAAACAAACACCAGCCCAAGAGATTCAATGGACACCTTTTTTTTTTTTTTAAAGTTTATTTATTTTGAGGAAGAGAGAGAGCACAAGCAGAGGAGAGGCAGAGAGAATTCCAAGCAGATTCTGCACTGTCAGCACAGAGCCATATGTGGGCTCGAATTTACGAACCACGAGATCATGACCTGGACCAAAATCAAGAGTTGGATGCTAAACCAACTGAGCCACCCAGGCACCCCTCAATGGTCACCTTTAGGTGATGCTAGGAAACCACTTCATTATTTTGAAAACTGATAAAGGTGGGGGGATCAACAACTGACCTTCCCCTTCACTTATAATCACTAACTCCAGGGTAACCAAATTACTGATAAGGGGTGTTCCCTTTTATAGACAGATTCTAGCTAATAAGTGGAAAAGAAATGAAAGTATTAGAAAATCATTTTTCAAGAGAATTATGGACCTATGCAATAATCAAGATTGAAAACGTAAGAAAAATATAAACAACCAGACAATATTTACTTCCAATAAAAGTTCACAAATTACTATGAAACAGTCTTGCCAAGAACCTTTAAAAACTTTAAAATGAAGACAAATAAAAACATTAAACCTGAGTTTGAATAAGCTTCTAGATCTATAAACTATTTACAGAAATGAAATGAAAAGAGAAAGCACCTTAAATGATACCACAAGGATGCAAACAGTAAAATTCACACTGTGGAGACTCTATAGGACAAACTATCCAATTTCTTCAATTAAAAAACCCAACGGAAATAAAAGAGATGGACAGAGAACCTACAGATAGGAAGAAACCTGAGACTTATCAACCAATTACAATGCATAGGCCTTATCTGGATCCCTATTTAAATAAACTGAAAAACACATACCACTTTCTAAACATTCAGATGTAATTACTGGAGCTGGATAATGAATTCCTCAGGCTTATATTCTCTACTTTTATATGTATTTCCATTAAAAATTTTAGGGGCACCTGGGTGGCTCAGTTGGTTAAGCTCAGGTCACGATCTCATGGTCCGTGAGTTCGAGCCCTGCGTCAGGCTCTGGGCTGATGGCTCAGAGCCTGGAGCCTGCTTCCGATTCTGTGTCTCCCTCTCTCTCTGCCCCTCACCCGTTCATGCTCAGTCTCTCTCTGTCTCAAAAATAAATAAACGTTAAAAAAAAAAAAATTAAAAAAAATTTTTTTAAAAAATTATTTCCCTCGGGGCGCCTGGGTGGCTCAGTCGGTTAAGCATCTAACTCTTGATTTTGACTCGGGTCACGATCTCACAGTTCATGAGCTCGAGCCCCACATCGGGCTCTATGATGATGGTGAGGAGCCTGCTTGGGATTCTCTCTGTATCCCCCTCTCTCTGTTCCTCCACTTGTGCTCTCTCTCTCAATATAAATAAATAAACTTAAATAAACTTAAATAAACTAAACTAAACTAAAATAAAACAAATAAACTCCCCTTTTGCATTTGTGTTGCTCTACTCTGTCCCCTATACTCTCTAAGCTTTTAAGCATAATTTGAGAAAACAGCAGAAAACAATGTAAATGAGTACAACTACAATGCATTAAAACTATTTTTTCATCATAAATTCAAACAGTCAAAATGTGAAAATTAAGATTATTGTTATTATTTAATAATCTTGTAAGGTTTCAAAGAAACTTATGGAAACTTACCAGAATCTATCTGTGAGGAAAGCATCACCAATGATTGTGATGTTTCTAAATCATAAATTACTGTACTACCAGTGTTGAAAGAGGTCACCATATGAGCTGGATCACAGCCTATAAAGTCAACTGATGTAGGGATTCCATGCTCTGAAAAGGATCCCCAAAGAGACACAAAGTAAAAACAATTTAGAAATCCCTGCTTTTCTCAAGTATTTTTGAAATAATGTTAATAATGAAAACGAGAGTGATTATATTAGGATAGTGAGATACAACAGGTAATTTTCCCTTAATTATTTTAAGTTGTTATAATATTCTGTTTAACATCATAAGAAAAACAGAGGGCTCAAAAGTTAAGAAGAGATATGTGCAGAAGTTAATTCTCTTATGCATTTTCTGCTAAGAAAGAAAAAAATCCAAGGTAAGTCTGCTGGCCGACTTGCCAACATTATTTTTTACCGTAAAATGATAAATTAGCATTCTCACATCACTGTTGTGGGAGAATACACCCGTTTGAGACCTATAAGCCTCATCATGTAGCTCATACAGATTGAATTTTTGGATCTGTGAACATAAAGCTTAGGGTCTGGAATCTGCCAATGTGTTACTATCCTGCCATGTCCAGAGCAGCAATTTCTCTCTTTATTGAAGTCAATGGGCCAGATTAATGCACAATTAGGTGAAATCCAGAGTCAAGCAATTAATTACCCAGATGAAGTAAGAAACAAATATCTAAATCAATTTTTACCTCAAAAGCTTGGGTAATTGAAAAATTAGTAGAATCACTAATGTATTGAAGAGACTTAACAAAATTAAGCATATATAATTCATCTAAAATACAACATAGTTTTAAAGGTCTGATTTTTAAAAATAACTTTAAAGTGACTCAAATATGAGTAATGCTAAAACATAAACATATGTACATAAATAAAAGTTATCGCAAAGCAAATTGCCTAAAGCTTTATTGACAGGAAAATATTTGAAACTGTACAAGTAACTAACTAAATTTGTACTTCCCACTTAAGGTTACTATTTCAATGATTATTAGACTTCTCAACCAATGTGCTCATAACATGGTATCAGCTATGCTTAAGACTGGGATCCCTTTAGTCTTTGTGGGCAGCCACCTGGAATTGGTGGAGGGTTTCAAGTTGTTCCTATAAGTGGCCTCATTTGTCTACTGCACTATTACAAACAGTTTTATTTTTTAAATAGGATATGTCCTGAAAAGGTCAAAAGGCACCAAGCTATAGGATGTACTTGTAAAGCACCTTTCTTATTTATAAGAAATGACTAGGAGTAAAAAGAGTATCACAAGCTTTATAAAATTCTTTCAATACATCTCTTGGAGTAGCAAAGAAATAGTAAATCAATTGCTTTGTTGTTTGTATCTTCCAAATTATTAAAAAGGTAACTTTTTTATAGGGCAAAATATACTCACCCTTGTCTCCATTGTAAGTGCAAATACATGGCAATTTTTCTTGTGGATTCCATAACCTAATAGTGCCATCTGCTGAACAAGACAGTAATTGATTTTTTATGCCACTATAAGCAAGACCCCAGACAGCATCTGTATGTGCAACTAAAGTGCCAGCTAGAACATTTGGCTCTGGGAAGAAACAACAAACAAACAAAAATTAGCTTAAAACAGTTGGAAAGAAATGTTTTGGATAAAGATAACTTACCATATAATTATGTATAAAAGACTACATATAATGGCCCTAAGAAGATAACCAAAGTGTACACAATGGTTATCACTAAATTGTGGAATTATGAGTTATTTTTATCTCCCCCACAATACTCTCCTGTATTTTTGCAATTTTTTATGCTTTTATTTTGTCTTGAGTTTAATTTTATTTAATTTTAAGTTTTTATTTAAATTCTACTTAGTTAATATACAGTGTAATATTAGTTTCAGGAGCAGAACAAGGGCCCTCCTTAATGCCTACCTGCCCTCCATCAACCCTATTTGTTCTCTACAGTTAAGAGTCTATTTTCAGATTTGATTTCCTTTCTTTCCCCCGACCCCCTTCCCCTATGTTCATCTGTTTTGTTTCTTAAATTCCACAGGGTGAAATCATATGGTATTTATCTTTCTGACTTATTTCGCTTAGCATAATATACTCTAGCTTATGAAGAACATACACTTTTTAACAAACAGCTTTAATGAGATATAATTCCCATACCATATAATTCACCAATTTAAAGTGTACAATTCAGTGGTTTTTAGTATCTTCACAGAGTTATTCAATCATCAGCACCTCAATTTTAGGACACTTTCATCACTCATTAGCCACGCCTTCCCCATCCCAATTCTCCCTGCTTTTCCACAGCCCTATGTAACCACTAATCTACTTTGTTTCTAGAAGTTTGTTTATTATGGACATTTCATACAAACAGCCTATTGTGACTGGCTTCTTACACTTAGCATAATGTTCCCAAGGTTCATTCATGCTGTAGCATGTCAGTACTTTCTTTTTAATGCTGAGTAATATCCACGGTATGGACATACTACATTTTATCATCATTTGATGGACATGGTAGCTGAAAATAACACTGTACACAATCTGTCCTACAATCCTGTATCTCTAGTAAACTTCCACCTTCCATGGCTATTTTAAAAAAAATCTTTTTAATGTTTATTTTGAGAGAGAGCGAGAGCGCAAACAGGGGAGACATTTCCTATCTGCAGACATCCTAAACAGGCTGCGCACTGTCAGCACAGAGCTGGATGAGGGGCTCAAACCCATGAACCATGAGATCATGACCTGAGCCAAACCCAAAAGTCAGACGCTTAACTGACTGAGCCACTCAGGAACCCCTCCACAGCTATTTCTTATTATCTCCAGAATTCTCATAGTTCCCAACCCCCCTTCCTCATGAATGATTATCTACTTCACTGAGAAAATAGAACACTGAAGAACCTCTCCCCCATCTTTCCACCACCCAATCTACTAGTGCCTAAAGCCATCTTCTCCTTGCTTCCATATAGGAAGTAAGGAATTTTCCTTTTTTTAAAAAAATGTTTGTTTATTTTTGAAAGAGAAAGAGAGAAGGGAGGGGGAAGAGAGAGAGGGTGACAGAGGATCCACAGTGGGCTCTCTGCTGTCAGCGCACTCAGGAATTGTGAGATTATGACCTAAACTGAAGTTGGATTGAGCCACCCAGGCACCCCAGGAATTGTTCTCCTTCTTATCAAAGGCTAATTCTATCACGTATATTCTGGATTCCATTCAACTCACTAAGTTGCTTTCATGATGACAGTTTCCCTACTATACAGTAATTCCCCTTCTCCTTGGGATCATTACCACAGCAAACAAGTATGCTCCAGAATCTCCTGGCTTAAAGAAAAACCTTAACCTTACATCACCATTCCAAGAGACCAACAGAAAAGCATATTAAATAATTATGCTTTTTATCTCTCATTCACTCTCTCAATCAGTCTAATCTGGTTTCTGATACCATCACTACACCAAAACAATCCTTGCTAAAATCACCAATGATGAATTCTCTTCTAGCAAGTTTAAAAAATTTTTCTGTCTTTGAAGATTTCTTTGTTATTCTCATCACACTGCTTTTCATTCAGAGTGTGCCCAGAAAAGTTGCCCAGAGGTCCCTTTACCTTCTGGTCTTAATCCCAGTATCCAACCTCCAGCCAGCTAAAACCTGGGTGACCTATTTGACACTTATAAAAAGGAACCTTTCTATCCTCTTATTATTATACTTCTCAGCAACATTTCAAAGTGCAGAATGCTTCCTTCTTCTCAAAATGGCTTTTTCTTTTGGTATGCTTCCAAGATCCCATTGTCCTGCACCTCTTCCTTCCTCAGTTTCCTTTGTTGGTTCTCTTGCTCTAGTCACTCTCCCAATGTCAGAATTGCTCAGGACTTTGCCTTCTCTTCATGCCCGACACAACATGCTCTCCCTGTATTATACAATCCATTCTCATATCTTGATGAGATATTAAGTATTTTGATGAGATATTATTAATTACTTGATATGCCATTTCTTAACATGCCTAAAAACCGAACTCACCATCTTTAATCTTCTTACAACTGTTCCGCCCCCATTTCAATATGTTACCATTATATACTCAATTGCTCATGTCAAAAAATACAGAGTGGTGGTAAAAATGTTCTGAATTAGATAGTGGTAATGGCCGCATAACCCTGTGAATATAGTAAAAACCACTGAACTATATACTTAACAAGGGTGAATTTTATCATATGTGAATGTCAATAAAGCTGTTTTTAAAAGTAACAAAATCAAGAATCACTTATCCATCAATTTCTCTACTCAATCCAATTTTTCAGTAGATTCTGCTTATTCTACCTTACCTCCCCAATATATCATAAATTCATTTTTCACCAACTGCTTTGCTACCAACTGGTTTATCGCCACTATGATCTTGGAAACATCATCTCTCACCTACTCTACTAGAGCACTACATTAGAACTTTACATCAGTATTCTTTTCTCCACTTCTCCCACCCCTAAGCTATTCTCCTTGGCCTAAATGTCACTATTTTGGACTACAACTCAAGATTCTGTCACTCTTTCATAGTACTGTATCTTCATACCACTTACCATAATTTTTAACCACAGACTCCACCCCCTTATTTATTTATTTAATGTCTGTCTTTTCCATTGGACTAATTATTATTTCTTGATGTAGTACTTAACACTCTACTTGGCAAATTAAGGCACCAAGTGTATGTTAAATAAAAAGACCAAGGAGCTCTTGAATTCTTTTTGAATGAACCAAACATTAAGTAGACCACTGTTTATTTAGCCATTCTCAAACTAATAAATATTCATTTAATTTTATTTTTTTTGTAATTGCAAACACTGCCCTTATAAATATATTTGAATACATATACAGGTATTTCTGTGGGACATATTCTAAAGTGACATTTATGAGTAAAAGGTTTTTTCTTAATTAAGAAATTTTTTGTCCTCTAAAAAATTGTCCTGATTTACAGGACTGTGCCTATTAGTTTCTATTGTCTTCTGCCAATAGTTTTGAACTACATAAACTATTTTTTAATAGATTAAAATAGTTTAATATATTATTCTTTTTATTAAATTTTATTCTCTTCCTTTTTGTTAGCTAGTACTAAAATTGACGTTTTAAATAACATAGTTTTTTATTTTCAGACACAATAAAGTACCAATTCACAGGCTTAAATATTCCGTGGCACAATATTTCTTAATTTTTCTCTTTAACAAAGCAAATTAAATGAAAGCTAAAAGAGGAGACCGATACATGTTTAAACAACCTTATAATAATATTTTGTCAGCTCCATTCACTTAAAAAATGTTTTAAGTCTTTTACTTACCATATGTATCATATGGATCCACGTTAGGGCTAGGCATATTCCACCACTGGATGGTTGCATCTATACCACCACTAAAACACTGTTCTCCATTAGAACTAATAGCTAGTGATAGAACAGGACCACTATTATAGGAAAAGAAGGAAAAAATTACTTATGAAGCCTAAGAAGAAACTCAAATCCATACTCCCCCAACCTCTAAATTTACATGATATCTAAAAACTGTTTAAAATAAACATGTAAACTTGAATAGTACTGATTATATTCTCACTAATACAATTATTAATCAAAATATTACTCAACTAATATATTTTCTAATAAAAAGCAAACATTATGAGAAAATTACAAGGTTTGAAGATTGATAAAAAATAGTGAACAATAACTATGGCTGTTAATTTAAATACAAATTCAATAAAACTTACATGTGGGCCCTAAATGTGTAGATAGGCTCTACATCTAAAGAGGCACTCCTAAAAGAGGAGAACACAAGGGTGGGGGAGGAGAAGGTAATTAAATAACTTCAAATCACTGGCTGACATTCAGGAATCATTAGGTAAGATCAAATGAATGCATAAATAGGATGACAAAGAAGAAGAATTGCTTATAATTATTAGCAAATTTGGAAGAAAAAAAAAAAAGACAGGCTAATATGAAAATACTTGCTTTTTGGCAGGAACTGTTTTTTGCAAGTTCCAAAGTTTCAGAGTATGGTCCTCAGAGGCAGTAACCAGCACAGGTTCTACAGGATGAAAAGCTAATGCCCGTACTCCATCGAAATGGCTACGTAGTGTATACTTGGGATTCCATGTCTTTCGAAAGGCATCTTTATTGGCAGGCAACTACAAAGAAAGAGTCCAATATTAAGTGGTAAAAGTAGTACATTCATAGGCATGTGGAGTTTCGTGTGTTTTGGCGTGTTTAAAATATACATATTAAACTGCTTTGATAAAATGTCCAGTGGAAATTTAATGTACCTTAAAAACTTGATAACCAATCTTTATCATTTAACAAATGATACTAAGAAGAATAACTTCAATTAGCTTTCAAATACCTATATCAAATGAAGAGTTTCTTAATCTGTTTTACCTAATCATCAGGCTAAACCCAAAGGTCCTATTAAATGTGAGATGAGAACAAAAAAATAGCCATGCTGCAATGTTTTACATGGAAACAATAAAAATTATATAAATTACTACCAAAAATCCAAGAGAACAGTATTAAATACAGTTGTCATTTGGAAAATTAGCATGTGAAATTTTTAAAGGCAGCAGATTAAGATACTTTCCAAAAGTCTGAACTAAAGACACTTAAAGAATATTGTCATCTTATCTTTATTATCATTGTTGATATTGGTACGAGGTTAATCTTTTTACCTTCATTTCTCCATCTGTAAAGATAGGCTGTGAAACCACTTCTAAAGTAGTCAAAAGTTTAATAGAATTTAGTTGCTTATATACTTTGAAAATATAAATGAGAATAATAATCCAGCCCACCAAGGCTGATGTCTCTAAAAGCATGCTAATATAGGTAAAACATAAGTATAACATGTAGAAAAAAGGAGTTTGTTATAAAAGGGAAAAATTTAATTTGCTGAAAAACTGCAAATTCATTCATACAAAATCTAAACAAGTATAGTTAACTCTCAATTGAGTGTTTATTGTCTATAAAAAATTTAGTTCAAGACTAGTTTCACCTCTAAACACTATCCTTCCCATCCAATCTCCATCCTTTCCCCATCCCTCAAATGAAGGACTAAGTAAGTGTTCAGGAAATGGCAAGCTAACTTTAACATTATCCTTAAAAAAATAAAAGTTTAAAAATAAAACATAATTTTTAAGAAGTATCCTGAAGGCAAGTGATTCAGGTTACCTATTTTTCTCTTGTTAACACCATAATATGGCTTAATTTGAGTAGATAATTGAGAGTTGACTACTCAAGATAGATACTTATCAACCAATATTATAAGGTAATCAATCACCCCAAACTTCTAGCTAATCCACCACAATACCTAAGAAAAATTTAAACACCACAAGGCAAGTAGTTACAAAAGAAAAACTACGTCACTTCAAATCAACATACTGACACACTTAAACTTATCTTTTCCATGCACCTTGACATTAATTCTGTTTTATAAGTGTTTCCAAAAAAAATAAGGAGCCTTCTATTAAATCATTAAAAAATTAAAAATAAAACTGCACTTACATCATAACTATAGTCTGCATCATTTGTTACCGTCAAGTCTGCAAGGTCTCCAAGGCCCAGTACACTTAACAAAACATCATCAGAACCCATAATAAATGACTTGCCTCCTCCAGATGGAAACGTTATTGGTTCAGCTATAAAGAACAAAACCGCTTCTTAAATGCTGAAAAATCATACAGTACAAGACAATATTGTGGGGGAAATGTAAGCACTTAACAGTTACAATATTAATATAATTAATTTTTATTTTCCCACTTCCCTCCTATTTCTTCCACTCAAAAAATCCTATTACTGAGTAGTAATAAACAAATGTTTATTTGCATATTTATAAACTGCAACATAATCTTCCACATATCAAATATGCACTAGATGTATTATTCCAGGATGGGACGTGGGGGCACAAAGGCTTTGTCTATTTAAATCACTTTTCACTTTTGTACAATTATAACTATACTATTTTTTAAACATTACAGCTTGTTAAGTCCTTTTGCTTTGGATCATATTTGCTTAGAAGTGCTAGGTATTCTAGTCCCTGATAAAAATTAATGTAAGCATTCAAATGTAAATGGTTTCTAGTCTGCAATCGAGTTTGTAAGTTTATCGAAATGAAGCCTTACTCCAGATTACTCCAGGAACAGCAATGTTCTAGGAAAAGGGCAGTTCTACAACCAACAATGTCAGCTTCCTTTCCATAAAAGGTTAATCCATGTGATGTTCAGAATGCCTTCCAGTTTTCAAGCTTTGACTATAATTTTTTATTTTAACTTTCCTTTTATTTACCATACTTCTAAAAACAACTACTCTATATTAACTAACTATAGAACTTTAAATTTGTTACTTTGGTCAATTAAAATCAAACTGCCATAATCAGAATAACTATACTATTTTATAAATATTTTGCTCCAACAGTTACAGTATAAGCAATAATTCTCATTATTTCATACATGCTTTGAAAGCAAAATTTTAATCTGAAAATGCAAGAGGAGGAAAAGTACATGTCATTGTAATACAAAACAACTCAACATATCAAAACACATTTAAAATTCATGATAAAATTCAAAAGAGAAACATCATATAAAAACTCAAGCTAATTCTTAATTCTGAAAAGTTCCTATGAAAAATGATATTAACTTAATACACTACAAGCATCACAGGTGTAATGAAATTTGTCGGTCATCACCAATACTACTGAAAATAAGTGTAAGATACAAGTCAACTTCTCCTAAATATACACTACTGCAAAAATAAAATTCATCTCTATTTACAATGTCTTATTTTAGTATTTCTCAAATCAAGCTAAAATATCAAAGTAAACTATACAGTTTGACTCAAATAGGGTCCTAAATGATGACAATACTAAAATGAAGCTGTGAGTGTGCAACCAATCTAGAGTGAATCTGACAGAAAATATACACAGGTATGCTAGTAGTATTTAATCTTTCAATGATTATGCTTATTGATTATAGTACTGATCCTTCCTACCAATACCTAGTATGCAATTATTGGTAATATCAGAAGCTGCAATGAACTATAAAATAAATTATGTTTTCATTAGGCAATATTTTCTCAAAGCATGTTTAGCCTGTTTAAGGGCGTATTTTTCTTTTAATCTCGTAATTTGTTTGTAAGACAAGTTAGAACAAAATGCCACAATTCCTCCCACTCACAATTACACACTCATTAACACAAATCTTGAATAAAAGCCCAGTAAATCATTTTTAACATAGTAACAAATTATTTTGCATTATTACATATAGT
Organism: Acinonyx jubatus; assembly: GCF_027475565.1. Lineage (NCBI taxonomy): Eukaryota > Metazoa > Chordata > Mammalia > Carnivora > Felidae > Acinonyx > Acinonyx jubatus. Next base: position 79,167,433 of record NC_069386.1, read on the forward strand.
CTTTTTGCAGAGACATTGCTGATTAGCTTTTGACAAATTTAGGGGCATGTAAAAGGAAGTGCCTGGGCAGTATTAACTACTTTTAACCATTTCTAATTAAACATATTACTACATTTCTCCATCTCTCTCTATATACATATATTTACTTACACACAGCAAGCTATATTGTTCATTCAGCATTACATATGTATCTATCTAAAAGAAGTACTAAAAAAAATTTTTTTTAATGTTTATTTTTGAGAAAGACAGAGCGTGAATGGGGAGGGACAAAGAGAGAGGGAGACACAAAATCTGAAGCAGGTTCCAGGCTCCAAGCTGTCAGCACAGAGCCCGATGCAGGGCTTGAACCCATGAACTGCGAGATCATGACCTGAGCTAAAGACGGACATTTAACTACCTGAGCTCCCCAGGTGCCCCTGAAAGAATTATTTTAAGCTGTATTTCTACTTTCCATAACGACCCATCACTGGGGCATACAGTAATCACAGTAAATACTCAGATAACCTAAGAGATTTCATCAAGCAACTTAAGAATACTAGTATTATTTATTATTGCATTTCCTTTTTTTGAAATCTTAAGGTCTACACAACGGGATCTTACAACAAGGTTCTTTTCATACTTCTAGAACTAATTCTCCTTTGTATGGACACAATGGACCAAGGAAACCAGTAGCTCATATATCAAAAAAAACTTTTCCTTTCTTCAGTTTTATCAAACCTAAAGATCACAGCCCAATAATTGATCCCATTTACTTCAGTGGTGTCACTGTATATTTTAAATCTTTATTTAAAACGATCACTATTAAGTCATTCGGTTAAGCATCTGACTTCAGCTCAGGTCATGATCTCAGAGTTTGTCAGGTCTAGCTCCACATCAGGCTCTCTGCTGTCAGAGCAGAGCCCACTTCAGATTCTGTCCCCCTCTCTCTTTGCCCCTCCCCAAACTGCTTGCTCTCTAAAATAAAATAAGCATTTAAAAATAAAGGGGCGGGGCACCTGGTGGCTTAGTCAGTTAAGCGTCCAACTTCAACTCAGGTCATGATCTCCAAGTTCACAAGTTCGAGCCCCACACCAGGCTCTGTGCTGACAGCTCAGAGCCTGTAGCCTGCTTCTGATTCTATGTCTCTCTCTCTCTGCCCTTCTCCCGCTCATGCTCTGTCTCAAAAATAAATAAAAACGTTAAAAAATAAAAATAAAATAGAAATAAAAATAAAAATAAAGGGGCGCCTGGGTGGCTTAGCTGGTTAGCATCCAACTCTCGATTTTGGCCAGGTCATGATCTCATGGTTTGTGGGATTGAGCCTGCAGCAGGCTCTGTGCTGACAGTGAGGAGCCTGCTTGGGATTCTCTCTCTCCTCTCTCTCTCTGACCCTACACACGCTTGCGTGCCTACCCACCCACTCACTCACGTTCTTTCTCTCAAAATAATAAATACACTTTAAAATACCAAAAAGCCTGAAAATCTACCAATGACTGGTTACGTTTTGTTTTTTTTTTTTTAATGGTCTGGCTGAAAACATTCTGTCTTTATAAATATTTGCAATATGACATGGAATTCAACAGGAAAGCATCAAGTTGGAGACTGCCACTGAAACAAGAGGTTATGAACTCTAATGTTCACGTCTTAGCTCTAAGTCCAAGGTGATTTGCAACTTTTTTAAATAACAAACTCTAAAAATTTACTCTTTAAAATGTGTAATTAGGTTTGTGCTTACCGGCCCCCTCCTCCTCCTACCATTAAGAAAGAGTCAGATCACTGACCTAAATTTTTCCTTTAAAAAGGACACATATACAGGGGTGCCTGGGGGGCTCAGTAGGTTGTGTCCAACTCTTGGTTCCGGCTCAGGTCCTATCTCATGGTTTCGTGAGTTCAAGCCCCGCATCGGGCTCTCTGCTGTCAGTGCAGAGCCACTTTGGATCCTCTGTCTCCCTCTCTCTCTGCCCCTACCCTGCTCTAGCACATGCTCTTTCTCTCAAAAATAAACAAACATAAAAAAAGAAAAGAAAACATCTCCTAAAGTAAAACAGGAAAATAGAGATCTGGAAAAATCAATACACTGCTATTTTTCATGCTTTAATGTATTTTGTTTTGGTTTTATTATTTTAGAGATTTTCTTTATTCTACCTCAAATTTTCTCACAGTTTATGATGAATGGTAAATATTACATGCAGAGAGGACTGTAAGGAAAAATGCAAAATTATTTAACTTTAACTGTATGAAAAATGTGCTACTCGAGAAGTCTTAAAAAAAAAAAACGAGGTATTCAAAAACATTTAACTGGGGCATCAAACTCCCTTATACAGCAAAAGCAGAAACAACAATGAAATGCAGTCTATAGGCCAAATTATCAGATACTGAATTATCCTATATCACAATAAACCTTTGGCAAGAATTCAGTCTCATTACTTAGAATTATAACTATCTAGACCTAGATTTCTAAGTGATTCAAATACATCTATAGATTTTCTGCTGTAATCAATTTTGGTAAAAATGCCTTAAGCAGTACTTTCATTTCCTACACATTTCTAGCTTAGGCACATTTTAGAAAATTCATTACTAGGTAAGTATATCTTTGGTACCAGGTTAAACAATAATGCTGTTACCTTTTTCTAGAATAATTAAATTGGCCATTTGTTCCATATATTTTTAGAAATTATATATATAAAGTTCCCAGTAAATGTTTGGCATTTAGTTGTCTCCTCTAAAAAAGCAGTAGTTACATTATCAGTAGCTAAATTCAAGCAAAATGACAAAATGACTAGTTTTTTTCCAATATGTACTATTTAAACTCCTTTTTTAAACTACTGTGTTCGTGCTATTAGATCTGTAAGCTAAAGTTGGATTCCAGGAAAGTACTCTGAATTGACCGGCAGAAACAACTCCATCTAACATTAAAAACAAAAATAAAATCTGCAGACATAGAAGCCAAAAATTCCAAAATCCCTAAGACAATTATACAAAGAGCTTGCCCAACACCTTCTCTGAAGATTATATAAGCTGATCTTCAGCATTTTAAAACAGCAGCAAATTTCACAATATTAAGGAGGTATGATTTTGGAATTAATGTCTTTTGTAATTTAAATAAACCTGGTAGCTAAATTTTGTACCTTCCTTTGCTCTTACAACTTCATGATCAGTCATTCTAATAGAGGCTGAACTAGACTGACTAATCATTCCTGAAGGGATAAGGGGCAGCTTATCTCCCAGATCAGCTATCTTGTGATAGAGTTTTGTTCTGCTGACCCTATAAATTAATGTCAGCAGTATAGGTTCATTTATTGGCTACTGCCTGACTTGCTAGCAGCCTTTAAAACTAATTTACTAACAAAACAGGCTTTCTGAAAGAAGTTCTAGTTATAAAAATCTCAAATAATTAAATGTCTTCAATTTTCCAAGCCATCCCTCCAGAAATATTAAAAAGATTTAAATACTTAATACATTCACAATTTCTGTAGAGAAACAGATATTCACTATGTTTTATATCTAAGTATAAAACTGAGTATTCGGTCACTCACCCAAAGTTCTGTAAGCTCAAAGACACAGAAGGTACTCTTAAAACAAAAGGAAATTTTGGTATTTAAGATTAAAGTTTAACAAATCACAGAATAAAACATGACTGTTTTCCAATTTAACTATCTTAAAAAGTTAACCAAGAAATAAGTACACATGATTTTTATAAGAGTGCTACAATTAACTTTCCCTGGTGTTTATGTGAATATTTTCCTACCATATTTACACAAATGTGTCATTAACAAATTAACCACAATTTTTCTCAAAAATTTGCTTCATTTTCCCAAATTTGCAAAGCCTAATTTACCCATGAGCTGAGATTCTCAGTATGAAAAGTCAACACTGTCATAGGCTGTAAATTTAAGGGGAGAATTTCAGCTGTAGCCTGGAAAATTCAGGCCAAAATATATAAAACTCAAAAGCATCTGCAGTACTGTGGGATCTTTTTAATTCTGAACTTCAGAAATGACAGAACTGTTTCTCATAATTTTGAAAGAAAATAGCTTCAAGAATGTCAAAAAAAAAATAATTTGGAAAAAAAAAAGAAAATATTATAAGTTAATATCAAGTAAAACAATTAAAACAGGCAAACCCAAGGTCACACATCATGACCCTGTATTTACATTAATGGACTGGACAGCTGTATAATTATTAAATTTCACTATGGGTTTTAAAATATTAGTAACTCTAAGGGCACCTGGGTGGCTCAGTCAGTTAAGGCTCTGACTTTGGCTCAGGTCATGATCTCATAGTTGCTAAGTTCGAGCCCCAAGTCGGGCTCTGTGCTGACAGCTCGGAGCCTGGAGCTTGCTTAAGATTCTGTGTCTCCCCCTCTCTCTGCCCCTGCCCTGTTCATTTTCTCTCTTATCTCTGTCACACTCTCTCTCAAAAATGAATAAACATTTTAAAAAAATTTTTAAAAAGAGTATCAGTAACTCTACAGGAATTATTCATCTGTGTATCCCTCCCTAACAGAATGCTATGCAGTGAGGTATTAACACTTAATGTAAATTGGTGAAATCTTACACATTTATTGGCTTAACAGTAATCCCTAACTTCTTAGAAAGTATCTCTACTCCTGGATGGAGGTATGCAATATGTCAAATAGTCTCAATTTTCTAAAGTAATTACCATGGAGATTTAGATGAGGATTTTCTCTGTGACACTGAAGTGAGTGCAAATTCTCTAATAAATGAAAAACTGCCAACTGGATGTCTAACCATCAATTAAATTCAACATGAAAAAAAAAAAATGTTATCCAGGGGCACCTGGGTGGCTCAGTCAGTTGAGTGTCTGACTCTTGATTTCGGCTAGGGTCCTGATCCCAGGATTGTGGGATCAAGCCCCAGGGCTCCATGCCCAGGGCATGCATGGAGACTGCTTGGGATTCTCTCATTTTCCCTCTGCCCCTCCCCACATACTCTGTAAAGTAAAAAACACAACAAACAAAGATTTAATAAAAAAAAAAAGGTTTAATAATTAAAAAAAAAAAGTTAGTTATCCTTACTCACAAAATAGCTCTCTCCTTTGTAACTTTCCCATTTATGAGTGTCGCCACCATTGGTCTGGTTTCTGTTCTAAACTTCTACACTACATTTTAACAATTCTTCAACTTTTAAAATGGGGGGGGGTGGCTGTTTTTAAAAAGAATTCTCCTTTATTCTTCTTCAGATTAATCTCCTCTTTCTGTTGACTTTATTCTAATAAAAGCTTTCACTCTTATCAATTACTGCCATAGATTTCCTAATTAGTTTTCCTACCTCCCAGCTCCATTTATCTTTAATCAAATTTGCATACCATAGCCAAATGAATTTTCTAAAATTATCACAATTATCACCCCTTACTCAGAAACCACAAGTGGCACTTCAACATTCTTTGGATCAAAGCTAACTAAAATCTTGTCCTTCATCTTGCATGTGCTTCATGATCTGTTCCTATTTTTCCTATCCAATCTTATTTGTCTTTTAATGCTCCATGACAACAATCTCCCTGATTTTCAAGTCAAAGCAGTTTCCCTATGTATCAATATTCACTAAAGTTTATTTCTTCCATATTTTGTCCTCAGCTATTCTTCAGGAAAGTGTAAACACTTCCTACACACACACACACACACACACAAAGTTCTATCCTCTAACATGCACTTCAACCTTCACAATTCTACCCATTCTTTCAAACCAGTTCCATCTCCTCTATGAAACCTTTGCTGACCTTTCCCTGCTCATTCTTATTATACTTGTATGTACCATAACATTTGACTTTATTAGATATTACCTTACAGATAATTTCATGAAAGATAATGTCAAAAACAATAAAGATGAGAAAGGATTTTATTACAGATGTGAAGTCATAATCTTCCTGAATACACAGACTGAAAAATGTGGAAGGAAAGGAAAATAGGAGATAACATGAAAGTTATTATTTAAACTGAAGAACCCAAATTACGTAATAACTTTTTTTTTTTTTTTACTACAAACATTAGTCTTTTTGTGGCATAGTGCCAAGTTCAGGAGAAGATGTAAGAACACTGCTTTAATTCTAGTTTCTCAAAAATTGCTACAAGATCAAAGCAGATTTCATAACCAGATATAAGTCTTATTTAGTCCCTAGTTTGTAGAATACACCTCAAATACAAATTTAATGTGTCTTCATTCTCTTTCTAAATCTATCCGAGATCCTAACTATAATAAATGCAACAAAATACAATTTCAAGTAAAAAATCTGAGTCTAATTAGCAGTATTGAGAACACTGTAAAGGTATTAGTATAACAATACTATACACATTATAAAAACATTCAAGGGCCTAACTGAAAACTCATTAAGCATTTATTAAATAAAATCTGATTCTTAATTACTATTGGACTCCACAGAAGGAAAAATAACTTTACAACATGGAAAACATATTTTTTTACTATGAATTATAAAACAACCCACCTACCTCCTAAACCATGGCCATCAAATCTATACAAATCACAATCCTCTAAACAGATTACAGGACAATGAAACACATACTAATTATGCCACATGTAAGCCAAACTATGGACTCATCAGACTGCTGTGTTAGTGTTTTTAAACCTATACATATTCTCAATCACACATATTCAGGACGTGTGAAATCTACCTTTCTATAGATTGTATTATTCTAAATAAAACAGTACTTTTTTTTTTTTTAACTGAATCTAACATTTTCCTTTTCTCAAAAGCACCCTGTGTTTATCAAAACTTATATTCTGAAGTGAAAGCAACCATTAGTAGGCAATCTGGAAAAGGTAAGTTTATTTTAAAATAAGGATTTAGCTGGGGCACCTGGGTGGCTCAGTCAGTTAAGCATCTGACTTCGACTCAGGTCATGATCTCAAGGTTTGTGAGTTCATGCCCCAGGCTGGGCTCTGTCCTGACAGCTCAGGGCCTGGAGCCTGCTTCAGATTCTGTGTCTCCCTCTTTCTCTACCCCTCCCCCACTGGCTCTTGCGTGCTGTCTTTAATAAATAAATATTAAAATTTTTAAATAAGGATTTATATCATGTTTACTAGATCTGTTTTACTTTCTATTATTCTAACTAGAATAAAGTTTTCACATGATAAAATATCATCTTAAAAATGTGTACATCACAATTATAAGGAAAATCAACTAGTTTAGCCACAAAGGGATTCTGTAGTTTTAAAAAGAGTACTGCTCTAAAGAGTATCAATCTGATACTTTCTGACCCTTGTCAAAATGAATTAGTTAAGGTATTTTCTCAGGGTCGGGGCGGGGGGGGGGACGACAAAAATCAAATAAAGAAATCTGAGTTGATGAAGTGAATGGTTGGTTTTAAAGATGTGAAATTAAAGCAGGAAATATAAAACCAACCACACCCTTTTGCTATGAAACAACTGCTTTTTGTCTCTGATTTGATGCAAAAGACAATACTGAACTGTTTTATGAGCTCTTCAAATTTATACTATACTCCTAGACAGAAGCAGCTTAAATATCAAAGATATTTCATAGTGTGTGCCAAGTTGTTTGGAAACGCTTACAAAATGTTATTGCTGCAAATGAATAATTTCTCCTTAAATGATAAAATGTTCAAAATACAGATATTTGGACAAAATTCAGACTTGACAAAATGATTACATTTTCTGGTGATGGTTTGTCATCTTGGATCTGGAAGAACAAATGACAAACACTCATAGGAAATGTAAAAAAAATTAAAATGAGAAAACAATCCAGGGACACTCACTTATAATTTATATTTTAAAAATACTGAAAAAAATAAAGACTTCCCTTTTCCAATGTACTGACAATCAAATCAAAAGATGTACAGAAATTCAATTAACACTAGGAAAGAAGGGGAATGAAAATCATATTCTATACACTGAAAAGACCGGAAAGTTGGAACAAATGACACTCATTAGGAAAACTAAGTTCATTCACTAAGAACCAGAACTGTAAACATATATATTCTCAGAATGTGAATCTTTGAAATGGGAAAAGCCTATAAATCACTTGAAGAAAAGATACGAAATAATCTAATTTTAATAAACTTCAATTTTAAAAGGTCTTAAATAGCACAGGAGTAACAAAAGGGCATAGAATAAAAGCATCTACCAAAAGAGAATACACCATAATCCACAATTTAAACTTTCCACGTTGAAAAAGACAAAAATCAAAGGAAATCTTAAAAGATTTTTAACTCCTCCCTCATATTGTAAATAAAGGTTTCAAATGCTTCACACTTTTTTTAATTTTTATTTTTTAGTGTTTATTCATTTTTAAGAGAGAGACACAAACAGGGGAAGGGCAGAGAGAGAGAGAGAGAGAGATACAGAATCCAAAGCAGACTTCAGGCTATGAGCTGTTAGCACAGAGCCTGACGCAGAGCTTGAACCCACTAACTGTGAGATCATGACCTGAGCTAAAGTCAGATGCTTAACCGACTGAGCCACCCAGGCGCCCCTCAGATGCTTCACACTTAATCTAGATGCTACACTCTGATTTTTGTTACTTACACATTCTTACTGAGGTATGAAATACAGTAAAATGGAGACCATCAAAAATTTTTCTAGAAAAATCATACCAGACCAAAATATTAACACAATTAATTTAGATCCTTCCCCTTGACTCCCTTTGCCAATTATAGAACTTAAGAAATTATTAAAGAATAAAGGAAAACTGAGTTGTAGGGTAGATAACAGTACTACATCACTTAATTTCCTGATTTTCATCACTGACTGTGGTCACTTAGGTAATGTTTCTGTGGTCAGGTAACATATGTTAAAGCATTTAAGGAACAGCACGGTTACAACCTGTTTTCTGAACTGTTCATAATAATAAATGCATGTATTTATAGAGAGGAAAGAATAAAGCAATGTGGTAAAATATTGACATGTGGGGAACCTGGGTGAAAATTACATGGAATTCTTTGCACTTTTCTTGCAATAGCACTTTTCCTTAAGTATTAAATTACGTCAAAAAAAAAGTTAAAAAGAAAAGGAAGCTTAACACTTAGAAAGTCAGAGAGCAAAATAACTACATCAAGTCTCTTTAGTTTCATGATCTTTGCTTTTAGAAGTATTAACAGATAGGAGCGCCTGGGTGGCTCAGTCGGTTGAACATCCAACTTCAGCTCAGGTCATGATCACACTGTCCGTGAGTTCGAGCCCCCCCATCAGGCTCTGTACTGACAGCTCAGAGCCTAGAGCCTGGAGCCTGTTTCAGATTCTTTGTCTCCCTCTCTGCCCCTCCCCATTCATGCTCGCTCTCTCTCTCTCTCAAAAATAAACATTAAAAAAAATTTTTTTATTAAAAAAAAGTATTAACAGATAAAGTGTATCTCCTAAGTATATCTCACTTAGCATGACATGAAATTAATACTGAATTGTATCTACAATCTAAGGCAAAACTGTCACTTTTAAGTCATTTTCTTTTGCCTCAGGTGGAAAAAAAAGGGTAGAGTGGAGCAGACAAGTTAGAAGACATGCATTCATTTCTTAGCTTTGGATTTTAGAATTCTTTCCAATTAAGAGTCAAATCATGGTTGAATCTTTTTACAAAGTTAAAAAGTTGATATGCTCACCTTTTTTTTCCTTTTCATTAAAAAAAATGCATTTAGGTTGGATTACATCTGCTGAATGTATGTGCTAAAATTAGCAAATAATTTTCTTCCCTCTAAAAATCTGTAGAAACGTAGTGCTATGGTCCAGTGGGTCTAATTCACTCACATTTTGGGATAAAGGAAATAAAGAAATCTAAAGACTTCAGTTTATGAATTATTCTATCTTTTACAAAGCTATATCTGATAAAATAGCAGAATAAAATCCAACAAAGATAGCTAAAAAGAATAAGAAAATTCATGAATTATCCTTTTCACATAAAATTAATCTTTGTATTCATATGATGATCTACCTAGATTAAGACATTAGAAGTTATGATACATCAATTTAAAAAGTAGGGGAGCCTAGTTGGTTAAGTGTCTGACTTTGGCTCAGGTCATGATCTCACAGTTCGTGAGTTCGAGCCCCGCACTGGTCTCTGTGCTGACAACTCAGAGCCTGGAGTCTGTTTCAGATTCTGTGTCTCCCTCCCTCTCTGCCCCTCTCCAGCTCACACTGTCTCTCTCTTTCAAAAATCAATAAACATTAAAAAAATAAATAAAAAGGAGTTTTTTTCCCCCATTAAGTTTTATCTTCATATCAGGGATTCAGAGCCAATATGCTCACATTGAACTCTACATTCAAGAACAAAAAGATTTAATTTAAATTCACAGAAAAGTGCAAAAACAAACACATTATCTCCTAATTCATTACTAAGACATTTTGCTGGAAGCCTCACCTTTTTATCTTTCTCTTTATATAGGTAACTTGACATTTACAAAAACATTAAAAATGAGAAATAATCTGAAGGTCTAACTAATGGATGCCAGGTTAAATCTACAAAATACAATACTATGGAACCACTAAAATTGTATTTCGTTCAGAGGACTGTGAAGCATTAAGAAAAAATGACTTAAAAACAATTTAATGATATTCTTGTTGAAAAATGAAAAAAAAAGATACTTAGAAAAACATGGAAAGATAGATTGCTAAATATTAATCTCTAGGTAATAAGTTTGCGGGTGTTTTTCATTTTTTTCTTTTTATTTCTATATATTATACTTCTTATACTGTCTGAATAACAATCATGTGTTATTTTTATGGTTATATAAACAAAGTTAGTTCCTTTTTTGAAAAAAACAACATAAAATCAAAATTAAAAGGACCTGGCTAAATAATACAGCACATATCTAGATAATGAAATAGTATTGAGACATGAGAGCCTCAGGCATGATGGCTCTGTGGGCCCCAGCTCCTGATTTAATCACAGCAACCCCCTTTTGTCTACTTCACATAGTTCTCCAATCTTATATTTGACAACAGGGTACTTTTTTTTGGTTAAAAAACAAATGAAAACATGTTATACAGCAGGAACATTTACTGACATGAAATGATATCTTCTATGAAGTGTCAACTACATAGACAAATAACAAAACTGTTCATAATATATCCTAGTTTTAAAAGTTAATTAAATTAAAATTTTATGGGGGTTCTGAATTTTAGTTTCAGTTCATTTGTTTCTAATACTTCTTAAATAAGTAAATATATTTTAAAAACATAAAACCATTTTTTAGAAACAGTTAAAGCCTACAACTAAAAGAGACCTTAAATTAACTTCTATCTTCTTTCTAAACCTGAAAAAGGTATAGATCTAATGACAGCAGGGAAAAAAAATGTATTTATTTTAAATTAAAGCAACATTATCTAACATTTTGGAAAGAAACCTTCAGCAGATGAGTCAGTTCATGAATAACATACATTAAATAAGTAATCTAATATTAAACTACTTCATTTCATTAAAAAAAAGACCTAAATCCCAAAATTCTAATGTCATGGTGTCTGTATTACAATAGTCGTCATGCGAAAAGTATTTCATACTACACATGCATAAATTATATAGGCAAGTGATGTTAGAGCTGAACACAGCCCCTGCCCAGCACTAAATTATTTAAATACAAAAAGTTCACTGAATAATCTGAAACTTCTTATAGAACAGTTTTCATTCACATGCATAACAAATTAGCATAATGTTATAAAAGAAAATTGTGTAACAGATAAAGTCCCCAAAACACATTTATTAGCTTCCACAATAAATTAAACCATTTAAAAGAGTTTTAACTGAAAAAAACTTACACCCATCATTTCCACTACACTCGCTATTTTATAAACTAATCTATCTGTTCCACAGAAAGGAATATGACAGAATGCCTATATGGTTTTAGTCTTTGCTATTCACTTTGTCCTTGACATAGTCAAAAAAGTTTCCCCAAAATAAGTTTCAAGTGTCTTCATTTAATACTCAAAGGTCTGAAGATGTCGTTCATGTGGCTGTTCTTAAAGTTTGATTCACAAAATGGAAATGAACGATTTCTTTGAGAGGTGCTGTAGCTAAATTTATACGTTTATAGTACAGTGGTTGGACACAATACAGTGAAAAATACTATGAGGTACCAAATGTTCCTCACTCACTGACCAAACAAACCTTTCTTGTGGCCTTCTGCTACAGAAGTCAAGAAAATATTACCCAAGAGAGATTTTTCTGCTGCGTCCTGGTTTGCTGTTGGATTAAGGCCAGAAAGCAGTAACAATGGAAAGGTCTTTTGAATTTACTAAATTTAAGGATTCCCAAACTAAAAGATGTAACCTAGATACGAGCTGATTACAGCTGTAACATCCTACTTAAAAAAATAAGGAAATTTATACTTTCTCCCTTCTGAACAAATTTTTATTACTTTTAATTCCAAGGCCAATACTCCTTACAATTTGGTAAACTTTTTAAAGTTTAAAAAAACAAAAACAAAAAACCCTTCCTTGAAATCTTTCCTTCATCCTCAATAACATATTTTAAATGATTTTGCATTTAATAACACATCCTAAATTATATTCAAATAAATTTTAATTATACAACAAAATTTAAAGTTAGTTGCCCAGTACACAAAAACAAAAAAAAAACACAGAGTTGAAGAATTTTTTTTCTCAAAGATCGGTATATAAAAATTATAATAGAATCTGCACTTACTCTTCACCCCTTTCTTCCCCTTTCGTTCCTTCTTGTACTGTTCCTTCAGTTTACTTATTAGCCCCTGGTCTACATCCCAAACCTCAGTAGGTGGGGAGAGGTCATCTTTATCTACATGCAGCATATTATTAAAAGAAAAAAAATCAGCAGTTGGCAATGCAAGCTGTTGGCAGTTAACTGTTATAGCTTTACATAATCATAATAAAAATGTACTAACAGCATATACCCAAAATACTTTAAAGGTGCAGTTTCAGTTTTGGTATTCACAGCTCAAACTCTAAAAGCCCATCTCACAAGTTTCTATACAGTTAATACTAACAGTTAAATGGTGCTTCATTTCTATGAATCACAAATTTGAAGGTTATTATTCTTTCAATGACTGATATTCAACAGACTTATATTAGAAAACTAACATTATACAAAATAGATCACTGCATCTTTATAAAAATGTTAATAAAAATTATTCAGCCAGCATCATAAAAGCAAATGAATGAATTACATGCGAACTATTCATAAGAGTGCAAGCTGGAAAGGTCAGTGCCATTTTATTGATGAAAATACTCATGCACCTTCTGTCACACTGATTCTGCATGCACGGGATAACTATACTAATGGAGAGGCATTCTAGTCCAATATAATACATACATATAGTTCCAAAATACAATGTCTCAAATAATACATACAAAGCATTCAGAGAAGCCCACCTTGGCCCCCACCCCACCCAAATAGTTCCACATCTCATTACCTTCTTCCATTGGTCTACAACTAAGATTAGCAAAAAAAAACAAAAAAACAAAACTCAAATTCCACTGAAGAATTTTTTTAGGGCTGATTTTTTTTAGGGTAAGATAAAAGCAGTGACAAGCATGGAAAAGTGAAAACATACATAGCTGTACATCTGCTAAAGATGAAACTTCAGCTATTTTAGCTGAATCACAAATCTGTATTTATTTTAAGTAGATACTTGTGCCTGCAAAAATTTTACTCTATGGTAATCTAGAAGAAAAACAGCATTAAAAAGAAGCAGAATAAACGTAAGTCTATTAGAATTCCTTTTAAGTATTATGGGCTTTTCCTTCATGTATTTAGTTCTAAAACAGCCACGTTATTAGGAAGTTTAACTCTCTGTAAAAGAGTAACAACCAGGAATTTATATAAGCATGTCACTAAATAAAAATTATACCAAAACATATAGGCTAAGTCAATCAAGACTGACAAAATAGTAAGATTTTAGGGAAAAAACACTTGTTACATTTTTGGTAACTCATTATTTTAGCTCACAAGTCTTATAAACTGCCTGGGCCTCACTGACTTAATCCATATTCAGTGGACATTAAATAGCCTTTTTCCTCCCCTTTTATAGATTGCTATATCTAGTAAGTAAAAGAAACTCTATTTGAATGACACATACAAATTCAATTACTTACTGTACCTTGGGCCTTTCCTACTATAATTATTATCACTTTCTCCCTTATGGATATACCTATAATCTTAGGTAGTCAGTATATAAAAAGATTAATCCAAAACTTTAAGTTAATTTGCCAACTTGAATTACTTAAAAGTAGGTTGCTCGAGACTGAAATTTACACGTAAGATTATTTGTCAAATCTGCAAATTTTAATACTGTTTGTAATAATGTAGTAATAATGATTTAAACAGAAAATTCACTTTTCGTGTACTCTAATCATGAAGTTTACAGAAAACTGTGTTGTATGAGAAATCCTTCTGTGCACTTACTGAAGACTCAAAAAAAAAAAAAGTGATGTGAAGAATTAATCATTTGCACTCATCTTAATGAAGCAATTAATTACTTTTAAAAATGACCACTTAAAGTAAGCCAAATGGACACATTTTAAACCTACAGAAGCAAACAAAAAAAATCTTAAGTGGTAAGTAATTCCACAGGATCTAAAATTTTAGTAAGATAGCCAGTTTTTCAAAGACCTCTGTAGAAAAAATAAAGCTGTGAGTAACTGTAATTAAAGTAGCAAAGGGTAATGGAGTAAAAAAGCAAAAGAAAATAAACGGGTAAGCCTAAGGAAAAAAACAAGTATTACTTGCAAGATAACCTAAAGTCTAGAAAACAAAGGTTAACTTAAGGCAGTGCAACGAACAGGTTGGTGAATGCATATGTGCTCAGAAAACATCCTGAAACTTGCCTGGTAAGTAACAGCTGATTTGATATTGCTTTTAAGAAATAGTTAAGAGCAAAAAGGAAGAGGCAGCATAATCTTCTACATATTAATTCTGTTTTTTAAAAATCTAGGGGGGAAAAATACCAAGAAATGAGGTTGAATCAGTTACGGGAACTTTTTTGTTTAAAAGGAAACACAAGTATGCACACACACAAAAATGACCCATAACAACTCAAAACCACAAAAACATAAAATTCTTCTATGGTAATGCTAACTATCAAAGCAGAGGAATTATATAAATCTACTTAATGTAACATAAAAATATAACCAACTTTATGCATACATTCAATACTTTAATTATCTATTATATTTAAATATAAACATTCAGATACTAATTATTTTTTTTTAGTCTATACATTTCCACAAATCAGTTTCAAGTTGGAGGAAAAAAAAACCAAACATGCTCAAAATGCCGAGTCTCCATGAGAGAAACAGCAAATTTAGAAAGCCCACTAACATTTTGGATTAGCAGAAAAACTAAAAACTACCAAAATTAAACTCAGACTACAAATGTAGGTAAGAGAAAAAAACCGGATTTAAAAGCTCTCTTAAAAGCAGCAGTTTTACATGATAAAAGGTTTCAAAATTTGATATATCTGAGCAGATTTCTGACATACAAAATAACATATTATCCACTGTGGGTATGTACTGGGTTATGTTTCATTAGGATACATTACTTATTAAAAACAAACCAAAAAAATACTAAAAAATTGCCTTTACCCAATAATTTAAATCTCAAAACCACCACCTTCCCATTTAAGTAAATTCAAATTTAAGCAAATGAGTTAAATAAACGTTATGTCTGTATATCCATCCTCTTTGTTTTAGAAAAACTGAATATAAAACCTGTTGAGTAGAAAAGATAAATTCAGAAACACTGCAAAGATCCTTTGACAGTTTTCATTTGTTAAGGAAAGAAATTGCTTAAACCATTTTGTTCTTTTCCTTCTAAAGAACTTAAAATGCTTTAAAGATGTTTCAGTCTCATCTGGAAGGAAGAAACTTTCAGTTACTTCCATTTACACAGAGATTCAGGTAACTCAAATATTAATAGTAAAAGTAAATAACATTTTATAGTTATCATTCACTATTTAGGCCTGCTCCTCAAACTGCAGAAGTCTTTGGAAAGAAGGACCATCAACTGTAAACAATATGGTACTTCATTATTAAAGAAATAATGCCATTTTATACAAATTAAATTCCCCAAATTTTTGTATGTTTTTGACTAATAAACTTCCAGCAATTTTAGGTGAAGAAAGCAGGAATGATGATGTGCCAAGATTTAGCTACACAGATCTTTGAAAACTGATTGTTATCTTTAATGAAAATAATCTAAATATTCCTCAGTAAAACCCCAATTAAATAATGGAAGATACTGACAAAATATTATGAAGCTATTAAAACTGCTGTTGCAGAAGAACAATTTATTAAGTGAAAAGTGTGGGTTATAAATCAGCACTCAGCAAAATCCTTTGTTAAATAAAGATAAATATACATATATAAATGTTAACCATGATTCTCTCTACATAGTGGCATTATAGGTAATTTTTAATTTCTTCTTCATGTGTCTGTGGGTTCTAAACCTGAAATATACATGTTATAAAATAATTATATATATATAATTTAAATGTATTTATATAATTATAAAATAACCTGCGAAAAAACCCCAGTACTTTAGAAACTACTAGAAAAAAAAAAAAATAGGTATCTCCAACACTTGAATGGGTTGCACAAAGAAGCTTAACAAAAACTTTAATACTTTTACCATGTCTCCTGAGCAAGGCTAATTCTTAAGAAAAGTAAACTAGAATATAGCCAATTTCAAGTAAGTACAGAAATGTATAATCAAAGACTATAAAGTAATTCTGAAGTTTTTTTCTTATTTTCAACTAATGTGCCTCTTCTCTTTCCACTTAGAAGAAGAGGTAAGTGAAGGTCTGAAACAATGCTTGAGAATTATAAACAGTAAGAAAGCTGGCAACAAAATCCAGATTTTTAAGCGCTTCAAATTGTTATCTGGATAGTTAACAATTACCTATGAAATTTTATTTCTTCTATTAGCAATATTGGTTCAATATATAAATACAACATTTTTAATAACGTGTTTCCCATCACCAAAGTAGTTTTTAAGTATTTAGTGCTAATTCCTCCTGCAAATAGCTAAGCAACTTTGGTGTTTGACTGAAATATGCGTTAATGTACACAGTAACCTTTTCTGATAAAGCTCTGTAAACACAATGTGTGTTCTACCTGCCAGATAACATGCTTGTATTAAAAGCTGATTAAATGAACAACATATTGGACCTCAGGTTATTATCTTAATATAATTTTTACACTTTTATTCTACTTTCTAATGAGGTTTTCAACCCTGTATAAATAGAAAACTTTTCTTTCAGTTATGGCTGAATTATTATTAGCATTACATATCATTCCCAAAGGCTAGGCCCTAATATATGCATACTAAATATTGTATGTAATACAGTTTAATACCTTCACTAAGCCTTGTTCAACATAAAGCTATAATTAAGGATTAGTAGCTTTATTACTTTCTAGTAATAAGTCAGATAATATTATATAGCCATAACAAAAAGAGTTAAGTCTTCTTTAAACCTAGATACATTGCCAAATTAAATAATGGGAATGTTTAAAAGTATATACATGCATGGTTTTTTTTAATCTGCTAAAAAGAAAGGAACTGAATTTATTTCAACTTTAAATCAATAAGCTTCAAAAATCAAAATTTACCAAAAAGTATATATTAAACATAATTTTGTCACCAAACCTAAATAAATTGGTGCAGAACACCCTGAAATTATTCACTACCACTTCTCCTTGCTCTTGCTTAACCGCTACCATACATTCAAATACTCACATTCCACGTACAATATTTAATAGCAATATATCTTTAAGGGCTAGATATTATCCCACCCCCATATTTTTTTTTACCAACTTACCCCATTCTGTGCCATCCCCTGAACTCCGTGCTTCTCCAGCTCCTTCACCATCTTCAGCAGTCACTAAAAAATCAAATTCTTTCAGTGCTTCCTCAGTATCAGGATCATCAGTTAGGTCAGCAGCTAAACCTTCATTACCTATCTGTAAATGGAACATAAGCCAAAAATTATTTTTATCCTAGATTTTAAAGGGGTCCTTTATATGTTTTTAACACCATTAACTTTATTTTTTTAATATAATTTATTGTCAAATTGGCTAACATACAGTAATGTACAGTGTGCTCTTGGTTTTGGGGGTAGATTTCCATGATTCATCGCTTCCATACAACACCCAGTGCTCATTCCAACAAGTGCCCTCCTCAATGCCCATCACCCATTCCCCTCCCCACCCATCAACCCTCAGTTTGTTCTCTGTATTTAAAAGTCTCTTATGGTTTGCCTCCCTCCCTCCCTGTTTGTAACTACTTTTCCCCCTTTCCTTCCTCCCCATGGTCTTGTTAAGTTTCTCAAATTCCACATATGAGTAACACCATTAACTTTATATTTATACTCCCATTTTTAAATTACTTAAATACACAAAATTTTAGTTTTTGCATGTAGTTCACCAATCACAGATTGTACCCTATATAAATGGTTAACAGCACCATGTGAAGACTACTGTTAAGATGTGATGCAAGTAATGTGGTAGTACAAAATCGTTAAAATACTAAGCAAGAATATTTAAGTTCTTTAATTATAAGATTCACAATTACCCTATTTATAGACCCATGCAATCACTTATATTCTGATACACTGTGTTGAACTGATTTCACTCACTGAGAAGTGCCTATGGATTCTATTATTCACAGGGATATGGCATAGCTAAGAAGGATATTAACTGATCTTAGGTCAATAGCTGTGATAATAACAGTGCTATGCATCCCAGCGGGAAAAAAACAAAACGAAAAAAGGGAAAGGATCAAAATCTCTATTCACCGGTGTTACACACATGAAATGTGACAGAAACACTGAGAACTGCAATTACAGCATGGCAACTTTTTTTGAGGAAAGCTGGCATTTTCCCCACATTACTTAATATCCCAAGGAACCAAAACTTAACCTATCCACTTTTTTTTTTTTTTTTTAACATACTTGAAGTATTCTCGGGGTGACTGGGTGGCTCAGTCAATTAAGTGTCTGACTCTTGACTTAGGCTCAGGTCTCACAGTTCAGATAGAGCCCTGTGCTGGGCTCTCTAAGTGTGAAGCCTGCTTGGGATTCTCTCTCTCTCCCTCTGTCCCTTCCCTGCTCATGCTCTCTCCCTCTCTCAAAAATAAATAAGCATTAAAAAAATTATATACTACTATGATAATTCAAAAATGGATCGTCTAATTTGCTTATATTTATAGTTAAACCACATCACTGATCAAATAGATAATCCAGTTTCCTAGGTTACGAGCAAAAGTAAATTTTTATTAATCCTTACCAAAAAACAAGAATGTGAACACACATATTTACAATCCATAGTTTACTCCCTCATCCAGAGTGGGAGTATCCCCACTGTAACTTGAGTTAATTTATCATGTGTTTTACTGCACATGAAGAGTCAGACTTCAGCAGTGACTGTTAACTGTAGCAGCAGTGGAGAGAGGGATCCTGGTTATTTTTTTTTAGTTTCAAACCACCAACTAGTTCTATAAAAACAGACCCTTTATGGCTAGTTAATGAATGATACACCAAATAATAATTTCTACTAAATGTGGGTAATAGTAACAGCTGACTATATATAAAACTTTCATGTGATATGATAAAATAAAAAATGATCAATCACTCTAATGTAACTTAAGACATCTTGAAAATTTCTATTCCAAATAGAATAGATTTTTTTTTTCCAAGGGGAGCAACATGTTCTTTTATTGATGCAAGTACGTCCAGTCACACCAACAACTGACATCCTGTGTTATGGTACAGCTTTGTACTCAGAGTTCATCTCAAAATACCAAAACATCGTAAGGTGTGTATCAAATTGGGAAAATAAAGTAGCAAACATAGACACTGTTATCAGGTGGGTACTAGGACTGATGACCCAGTGGAGTGCACACTGACATGAAAGCTCCTTAACGTTGTATTCCAAATATATATTCTCAAGTTTTTAGCCTTTCTGTATCTCAAATACATAAAGTAATATGTACTACCAAGATACAGTATGTATTATTTAGAACATCTGAAAAGTGCAAAAACACTGTGACAATACAATGTAAATAATCTTGTTCCACCCAGGGCTGAGGGCGACGTCCATATTGGATTGGGGAGCCACCCCTTCCTGAGGCCTCACCTCCACATCTCCAGGCTCTCCTAGGAAGCTTTGGGAATTAGCAACTAACTGACCCATCCTCACTTGGGCATCTCGGCTGCAGGCTCCTGGGAAGCCAGGCATACGGAGAGAAACAAGGGTGAGTAGTTCTGAATCTGCTTGTGCAGAATGAAAGCCCTGCTGTGAGGGAGAGAGAATCAGAGCAGATGGCCCACCTCTGGCTTTTGAGGGATCAGGACTTGCCCTCCCACAGCCACAGTGTGTGTATTAGCTAATAAAAATTAAAAAATGAGTTCCTACTTTGTGTTTATTCATCCGATGTTTATCTTTTCCTTCTGGGATACCTTCAATCATGTCATTTTCCTCTTCTTCATCACTGTCATCAGCATTTTCTAAAAAATTGAATGTCTCAAGAACATCACCAGAGGGCCTGTCAAAGGGGAAAAAGATGAATCCAGATATTCCAATGGTTAATTCTAACATTTCTTTCTGTTTCCTATTTTAAAACAGTACTTGAAAGTAGTATAGAGGGGCCCCTGGGTGGCTTAGTCAGTTAAGTGTCCAACTTTGGCTCAGATCATGATCTTACAATTCGTGAGCTTGAGCCCCAGGTTGGGCTATGCACTGACAGCTTGGACCCTGGAGCCTGCTTCAGGTTCTGTGTCTCCCTCTCTCTCTCTCTGCCCCTCCCCTGCTTGTGCTCTTTCTCATAAATTTTAAAAAAATAAAAGGAAGGAAAGTAGTATAAAGATTCAAATGATAACCTACTTATAATGTAACGCCTAAGTACTCTACCCAAGAAAAGATTGCTTTCTGGATCAAGTAAAAGTGATTAAGTTTTTCCAATGTTTACTGTCCAAAATATTTTTGAGTAATTACTGTATCAAAATAAAATCACATAGTGATAGACACTCAAATGTGCCATTATTTCTCAAAATAAAGCCATCACAAGCAAGCAACTTAAACTTAGCATTTCTTTTTTTCTTTTTCTTTTTTAAGTAAGCTCCATGCCCAACACTAAAACCTGCCCAGATTTAAAGTTATGGGGTAAATCAGACATAGATATTCCAATCCATTTCACAGATATTCTTACCTAGAAAACAGGATTTTTAATATACTAAAGAAATACTTTCAAGTCTTTCAGAACCATTTGTGTACTAGGTAATAGTGATAATTTATTTTTATCTACCTACAAACTCATTTTTTAAGCTATAATCTGAGTTCCTCTTCTATTTACAAAAGAAGTTTTTAAAAAGCTTTTTAAATGTCTAACAACACAGCAAGAGAAAGGTGGAAATTTCAGCTCAACACAGCCTCTCACAATAAAAGTCTCTGTTCTTCCATTAACTACATGACTGAATTTGGCCAAGTCACTTAAACCTTTTAGCCTCAGTTTCTTTACCTGTAAACTGTTTGGGTTGAACTAGATGATCTGTGGGTACCAAAAAGAATAATCTAAAATTTGGAGGTTTTTTTCCCCCTCCCTGATTGTTTCTAAGGATACAATATAATTCAGACTATTTTTTAATAGCCCTTTCACATGGCATAGATTTTAACAGGTCTACTATACTCTGCCTGTTCCAGCACATTGTTTAAGGGCCTGCATAAAAACTGAATGTAGTTAAGAGATGGTTTGTCCAAATACAAATTAGTAAAGACAAACAAAAAACTACCACAATAACAGAATATACTTTTCAGCTCAACATTTACTGTAACTCTTAACATTTGGGGATTAAATGAAAGGCAAAATGATAGTTGACAAAATTGGTACATTAATAGCAGAAAAATAGAAAATAGTATATTGAAGACCTGAGAATTCTGTTTTGAACTTTGACAAATGAAGTAGTGCTGTCCCTTGGAGAGAAATTTCTGTCTCTAAAGTGAAACTCGTGTTTTAGGTTTTTAGAATTGTTTTTGATCACAGCAATATATGTGCATGGCTTTATAAGACAAATAGAACACAATCCATAAAAGGAAAATGATGAATCCAACTTCCCAAAATTAAAAACTTTGTTCTTTGAAAGACACTGTTAAGAGAATTTAAAAAGAAGCCTATAGATTGAGAGAAAATATTTGCAAGTCACATATCTGATGAAGGACCTGTGTCCACAACATATAAAGAACACTTAAATGTTAACAGTAACAAATAAAACAATAAAAATGGGAAAATTACTCAAATAGACACTGTATCAAAAAGATACATGAATAGCATAAACTGATACTCAACATCATTAGTCTTTAGGAAAATGAAAATTACATCTCCAAGGTCTGAGACTTTACTACTTGCATGCCAGTATGCTGTTTATTTTGAGATGTTTCTTTCTGGCATTCATGATGGTGGCCTTTGCTTTTTTGTTTTTCTTTGAGAGAGAGAGCGTGAGCAGGGGGGAGGGGCAGAGGGAGACAGGGACAGAGAGAAAGAGAGAGAAAGAGAATTGTAAGCAGGCTCCATGCTGAGCATAGGGCCTGACGCAGGGCTCAATCCCACAACCCTGGGATCATGACCTGAGCCAAATCAAGAGTGGATCGCTCACCCAACTTTGTATGGATCTTTTTTAAAATTAATTTTATAGTGTAATTGGGAAGAATCCTTTCCGTCTGGAAACACCCTTGGAAATACATGCTGTAACTATATTCCAGCAAGTTTTCTTTTATTACTATTTTAATAATCTGTAAGATAATTTTACCTGTTCTTTCTGAAATTCCTAGTCAGATGTTGGCCCTGCTGGAGTGATCTATGAATTTTCCTACCTTTTCAGTTCCATTTCCTCTCTTCCCTTTTTTATTTTTGGGGGTGGGAGGTGATTCTTCAATCTTATCTTCCAAGTTTTACATAGAAATTATTTCTATGACACCTTTTAATTTCTATTAGCTTTAAGATGAACCTTTTAAAAACACATCCCACCAGGGTGCCTACGTGACTCAGTTAGTTAAGCGCCTGACTCTTGATTTCAGCTCAGATCATGATCTCTCATGGTTTGTGGGTTTGGGCCCTGCATCGGACCCCGTGTTGGCAGTATAGAGCCTGCATGAGATTCTCTCCCCCTCTCTCTCTGTCCTTCACCCACCCTCATGTGCTCTCTTGCTCTCAAAATAAGTGAATAGAATAGAATAGAATAGGATAGAATAGAATAGAATAGAATAGAGTAACATCCTATTTGTTTTGTAGATGTATTATCTTCTCTCAGTCTTTTTAGAAAAGTAATTATGGTTTTGAAACTCTTCTACTCTGTTTTCTGAGTTTCTTTTTTTGTTTGTTTCCTTTGGTCTCTAATTACTGTATTAAAGTCTTTCCTAAATGTTCACATTTAAAAGTGAAGCACCAAAAGGCTAGCTGTATGAACTGTGTACATGGGCATGGCTTCCCAAGCAGCTGGCTTCACTTTTGCATGATAGGACAGAGGCTCACCATTTCATTGGCAGATCCCAATTGTCAGGATCATTAGGACTATTAATGTAATAAATTTCAACATCTCCCTGGGAAGGGATATCAGACCTGCTGCCAACATACCAGATGCTGAATACTTGAAGAAAACAGGGAATCTCACTGCTTAGCTGGAGACGGAGATAATCCTCCTGTTTCCAGTTCAGGAAAATCTACCCTAAGTTGCTTTATTTCTGAAGAAATCAGAAATCACTGGTTCAACTTCACTTGAAAATATACCACCATTGGTGGAAGTGTGTTCCGTGAGCTATAGAGGATAAAAGAGGGGCACACAGCCTAATGTGGGGCTCGAACTCATGAACCATGAGATCATGACCTGAGCCAAGATCAAGAGTCGGAGGCTCAAGTGACTGCACTACCCAGGCGCCCCAGTGAGATGATGAATTTTTTTAAACTAATATTGTGGTGATGGTTGAGTGAGTCTGAATATCCTAAAAACAAACTATATACTTTAAATGGCAGAAATGTATAGTGTGTGAATTTTATCTTAGTAAAGACATTTAATTTTAAAAAGTATAACTGGTGATTTTCTAAGCCCAAATACAATGCAAAACCTTGTTTCTTTCACACTAGTGTGTATATAACCATTGCTATTCTAGTTACAGAGTACCAATATAATTTACTGAAAATACCCTAGCAAAATTTTAAAATCATGTTAGAATAGCTCAGAACTGCAAGAAATCACTCTCAAATTTAAATTTAGCACCTATTTCAGAACTATAGCCATTCTCTTGGCATCAAAACTTAAAACAGGTCAATTTTAAAAAAACATCTAAGCTAAACTTTATTTGCCCCTATTACCATGTACAAGGAAAAAGTCTTTAAATGTGAATTCTACCTGCTTTAAAAATTGTTACCCTAGTAGTAACAAGAAGTTAAAGAGATTCATAATTCCCATTATATAAACAGTGTGAACCTACAGATCATACCTTTTGATTTCTTGTCCTTTTTGCTTAGGAGATTCACCTCCATTCAGGATCTGTTCTAAGTTCTTTGTTTCTACCGATCCATTTGGTTCTGAACTGGATAGTCCAAGTAATGACCTTACCCGCTGAGATCGGACATCTAATATTGTATCTGTGTAACCTACTTCCTGAAGATATCTGTTAAGAAAAAATTTAAAATATTAGATCCCATATATTAACACCTACAAACATGTTAACTCAAAAATCACATCAAGCAATGACTGATCAAGGAAAAAACCCATAATCCTGTAAAATATGATCCTCCTTTGCCTCAAAACTTTCTTCTCTATACACTAGTTCCAATTCTAAGAGAACAAAGCCAATTACAAACAGAAATTTAATTAAGAAAGCATACAGGATGGCTAATGCTAATTAAGGGCCAATTATCTTGAAGCTTAAAAAACTCTAGAACCTTAAAAAACTTTTAGGAAGTGATGATATATGCTATTAAAAGAAAAAAAAAAAAAAAGTCCACAAAGTGGACCTCAGAATAGTGACATGCTAAGTTTAAACCTAGGTTCTTAGTCAGAGGATGATGGATGGGTTAGTTCTCTCTCTAGGATCTAAAACCTCATGGTACTGAAACTTTCTGTATATTTAACCTAGGATCCAAGGTAAGACTGGAAAAGAAAGGGACCAGATTCTGACATAAATATAGATAATGGGTCGTGAATGGTTTTGTATGATAAAGAATTTCTTCTTAAAGTATTTGACAGGCTAAGGAAGGAGGCTAAACAGGAGCCTTACACAATATGCAAAAGAACAAACAATTTTTAGCTAAAAGTCAATAGCAGGGAGACTGGTTAGGACGCTAACACAGCAAGAAATAAAACTGAAGAGAATAAACATGAGAAATAAAAGCAAGATACAATCGTAGAGACCTGGTGCACAAATACACATGGCAGTAGAATGAAAGAAGATACAAGAATTTTAGAAAATTTTCAGGTTTCTAGCTTGGATGGTTGGATGGTGGTTCTATTCAATGAAATGAAGAATAAAGAGTCCGGGTCTGGTTTATAGGGTATCTATCAGATAATCACGTAGTAGCGAAGACAGTGACATTTATTAGCACAATAATAAGAAAGATCAAAGCTCAGAAGAGATTGGACTCAGCATCTAGATTTGGGAGTTATCAGTGTTTGATGGTATTTAAACCCATGGATTTAAATGAAGTTACCCTGAGAAAAAATTCTAGAACAGATAGCCTGGGACACAGAAACCTAAAGGGCTAAAAGAATAAGAGAAACTCAAAAAAAATTAAAAGAAAGTACTTGAGAAATAAGGGGAGAAATGGTAGCATAGAGTTAAGAATTCAAAATACAATGGTTAATGCCTTATGTGTCCAAAAGATCAAATAGGAACAAAAAAGTTCTCTTAACTATGTCTGTGAGTAGCATCAGTGGAGTATCACAATGGAAAACAGAGTACACAGTTGACAAATGAACATGCAAGACTACAGAGATAATCTACTCTCAGAGAAAGGAGGAGAGACAAAATATTAATCCAGGCAATAAGACTAGGCTTTTATAAGAGAAATATTGTACAACTGATTTCGCTATAGCTATTGGACTCTTCTAAAAACCGCAATTCTCTTTTTGGGGGGAACAACTGCGATCACACTCTAACCATGTGGTCTGAATGAGCAGACAGAATCTCACACAATCCAGGTAAAAACACTTGACTCAGAGTCATTTATTTCATCAAGTTAAGCCAATTCTGACTAAAACAGACTAAAACAGTAAGATATGTCACACAATTACTTTTTTTAATGTTTTATTTATTTGTTTTGAGAGAGAAAGAGAGAAAGCATGAGCAGGGGATGGGCAGACAGAGAAGGAGAGAAAGAATCCTAAGCACTGCCAGCACAGAGCCCAATGCGGGGCTCAGTCCCACAAGCCATGAGATCATGACCTGAGCTGAGATAAAGAGTCAGATGCTCAATAGACTGAGCCACCCAGGTTCCCCGCCACAGAATTACTTCTAATAATACAGCAAAGAATTTAACTATCAAAAAGCTTCCTCAAAAATTCAAGTAAAAGTAGGATTTGGCAAGCCACTTATGAAAGGTTTCAGGTTACCAGCTAAATTCCTTCTATAAACCAGTCACAGTCCCACTTAAAACCAAGTACATGAATTCTGCAGTAACAGGAATGGGAGTATCTACAAGTATGAACTCTGTATTGTTTTTCTTCTGGCCTTCCAGCCATCTAGCTTTTATGACATTCTACACGACAAATAGAAAACAACATCATCCTGAGCAGTGTCCAAAGGAACATTCATAGGATACCAACTTTAAAAAGATCCAATAGTCAAAAGAAACAAGAAAGCAATAAAAACTATACACACTGTCCTATTATCATCAAATAATTTTTTACTTGCAAAGTTACTGAACATAAGCATTTGCATACCTAGATCCTTAAAGAAAGCTGAAAATGAACTATTACTTACTGTCTTAACAGTTGTCTGCCTTGCTTCCACGTTAACTGGCTATTCTGAGGTGCTGTGGGAGCTTCTGTGTCTTTGGTTTCTTCTAAAAATTAACACATACACAAAATAGACAATTTCACACACAGCATTTCCACTCTTGAAAATATTGCCAAAGTTCTCTCAGGGATAAATTCCCATAAAAAAAATAACTGAATGTTTTATAAATGATAGAAGTAAATTAACAACTATTGAGTATTTACAGTCATTTTAAATGTGTTTATCCCAATAAACAAAACACTCAGGTACAACCTGCCTTGTTTTAAAACTGGGAAACCTAAGAGTACATTAACTATTCTACAAGGGATTCAAAAACCAAAAACTCAGGCTTTGAAATGATTTCATTTCAGTGATTTCAATATTTATTGAAAAAAAAATTTTTTTAACTATCAGAATTCTGCTGGGTTGATGGGTTCAAAATTAAAAAGCTACATTTAATATTTACTTAAGCTATTCAAAATCAACACTGTTAAATCTAGTATATATAAAACTATTCAATGACTCAATTTTGAGTCTATCAGGAAACTTTAAATCTTACTCGTAACACTTTATATAATTAATTTCATTGTTATAACTAAAACCAGAAAATAGTTTCTACTATATGTAAAAGGTCATATTTTATTCTCAAATATGAGTATATGTACTAAGAGTTTAATAAATACTGTAATCTGAGGTGAGTTAAGCTCTCAATAAGTATCCCTAGTGAGAAATTTACAAATACTTATCAGCACTAATGATACTAAAGAAATATTTTCGGGGCGCCTGTGTGGCTCAGTCGGTTAAGTGTCCGACTTCAGCTCAGGTCACGATCTCGCGGTCCATGAGTTCGAGCCCTGCGTCGGGCTCTGGGCTAATGGCTCAGAGCCTGGAGCCTGCTTCCGATTCTGTGTCTCCCTCTCTCTCTGCCCCTCCCCCGTTCATGCTCTGTCTCTCTCTGTCTCAAAAATAAATGTTAAAAAAAAAAAATTAAAAAAAAAAAAGAAATATTTTCCTAAAAATTCCCATTATGAAAATAAGATAATGCAGACAACAGAGGTTCATAGAAGATCAGCCCTCACAATGAATGCTGAGAACCTTTAGCATGGCTCACAGTTGTTAGGTTCTTAGACTCCTCAGAGTCATGAAAAGAAAAACTTACTGGTAGTTAATTCAAATATTCCCTGCCTTACTTCTCTAACTGTAACAATTCCATTATTTACACCTTCTCATTCCTCTCCTGAACAGAGAGAACTTCTAAGATTTCTAGAAATAATTATTTCATCTTAATAGCTCCTATATCTGTTTATATATTTCATCTATTTATACAATTTTGTTTGCTATTAAATCATGTATAATACATAATCACTGGAGAAAAAAACACATTCTTTAACTTTAAGTTTATTTATTTATTTTGAGAGAGAGAGAGAGTGAGCGAGCGCATAAGCGGGGAAGGGGCAGAGAAAGAAGGAGAGAGAATATCCCGCAGGTCAGCAATGTCAACTAGAGCCTGATGCGGACCTCGAACCCATGAACTGTGAGATCATGACCTGAGCGGAAACCAAGAATCAGATGCTTAACTTACTGAGCTATCCAGGTGCTCCAAAAAAAATACATTTGTAAAAAGAACTACAACGCCCCAAATCCTATCATTAAAATTGTTAGTACTTGAGACTTTATCATTCCCATTTTTCATCTCAAAATACATACATAAACTTCTCCTTTCCTTAAAAATGGGGCTAGGCACCAATGTGTATACTGTCCTATAAAGCTGCTTTTGACACCTAACATATTTGAACATTCTCTTGATGTCAATGAACACAGATATTACATATTACATAAAATGATCACACAGTATTCCACAGAAAGTATATGCCTATTTAATTTAACCAGTCCACTAATGTTGACATTAGTTTCTACCTTCCATTATGATAAATAATTTTTCTATAGATATCCTTGAAGTACACCAAAAGCATATATACAGCTCAAAAAATTTTTTAACACATCAATGTAATCAGTTCCTAGATGAATAAACAAAACATTATTAGTGTCCCAAAAGCTTTCCTTGTACCTTCCTGCAGTCACTAGACAGTTCTATAAGAGTATGAATACTATCCTGATTTATAAAAATTAGATTAATTTTTAAATTTGATACACATGAGATCATTTATATCATTTTTCAGTGTTATGTTACCTGTCCATGTTGTCAGGTGTAGTTACAGCTTTTTCACTTTTGTTGCTAAACAGCATTCCATTATGCTAAAATCACACATTACATGTATACATCCTAATACCGCAGGTCATTCAAGCTGTTTCCAGATTTTTACTACAAGACACTATAAGCATTCTTATACAAGCCTTATGATGAGCACACGTATGCATTTTAAGAAGTAGAGTATGTAGACTGGAATTACTGGGCTTCAGAGCATGCCGCTATGGCTATGTTCCCTTTAGTCTTATTGGCAAACTACTTTCAGAGCAGTTCTATCAATCTGCAATCCCAACACCAGTAGATTTGGTTGTTCTATATCCTCATTTAGACTTGACCTTTTTTTTTGTCTTTTCCATTTTAATTTAGCCATTCTGATAGGTGTCTAATTGTATGTACTGCACTTTGGTTGTATTTCCTCAATAACAAATAACACTGAGCATTATTTCATACACTTATTGGTCACTTAGATATCTTCTCTTATGGGTTGCTTTTTCTTTTGCCTATTTTCCTACTGTCATAGATTTTTCCCCCCTAAATACACAAAAAAGCTCTTTACATATTTAGATACAACCCCTTTTATAGGGTTAGGTTTAGGCCATATACATACGTATTACTGAGACATAGGTATAAAAACGTGTATCATACTTCTGTCAAGACAATATTTTATATTTTGATTTATTTTTGGGCATATAAAAGGCAACACTAATTTGTTTAATGGTTATCTCGATCTATACTTTGAAGTAATTTTAACCGATTTTGTTTGTATGTTATATATTGTCCATCACTTCATTGCTCCCCGCCCCCACACTAAACACTGAATAGTTTTTCTACATCAATAAAGAAAATCTAATCTATTAAATATTGCTTCCCATAAATAAAACACCTGAATGTCATTTTATTCCTCATTTTGAGGAAGTTTTAAAACTTAAGTTTATACAGATAAAAACAAGTCTGTTTTTAGCAGGCAGCAGACACTTATCTTCTAATGATTTGTTCTACACACACTATTGCACTGAAACCAGCTAGCCAATTCTGACTGGCTCCAGGAACAATGTGGCTGCAACTAGCCTCCTTCCTCACATTTACGCAGACCAAGTTAGGGGGACAGCCCTTGAGTCAGAAAGTGAATACTTATTTTCTCAATATTCTAGCCATATTAGAAAGAAAAAGATTCAAAGAAAAGCTCCAGATTCATTAACTTCTATGCGGCCACCCCACTCCCTCTAACTGCAGTAAGACTACTGTAGTCAACACGGCCCAAAATATATAGACCTTCCATCTTTTTATTTTTTATTGTTGCTTTTCCAAGGATGGGGCCATAATATTATTCCCTACTGTCAAAGTGAACCTTCACCATCACTGAAAAGCTAGATCAAAGGAAACCCATGCTGCTGATATGTTGGTCTCTTTATTTTAAAATATAGATACCAACAACTTGAAGATATAATAAATGATAAAACCGGTAAGTGTAAAAAATTAAATTGTGTATGAAGTGTTTCTGCCAAGTTCTAAGTACTTAACATTAAGTATTTAATATTAACATTAAACTAAAAACCATTTTTTAAAATTTACTCTGCCACCTAACAAAAAAAACCAACCTCCATATCTAAGTTTTATCTTCCTTACCATATATGCTTTAACTTTATTAGATATGGTACAACTTTATTATAAAAGAAGAAAAACTGCATATCCAAATAAAGATACACTTTTTTCTTATCTTAGTAACCACCATCCAAGAACAGCATAGAATTCAATTTGAATGCACCAAAATGTATATGAGTTCTAAATATACCTGAGAAATAAGAAACTGATAACATTCCCAATATGCATAACATAAATCAAAGAATTCCTTATTCATTGTTAGATGTTTAGACTACCCACGTTGTAATTATGTAGAACCCTAAAGTTGACGTTAAACTGTTAGCTTTTTCCTATATCCAGCCATCTCTTCACAGAGATCATCAGATACTACTCTCACACTCATTATCTATTTAGTTTAGTGTAAAATGCAAGATTTGGTACAGAGCAAGATGAAGTGGAGAAGATTCTTTTCCTTCTCTTATTTGGCTGCCTATGAGGTTTCCAAATTCAGTCAAATTTCCTATTTTCAGAATTAAACTATGGTAATCACAGCTTCTCCAGATAAAAAGAACTTTGTAATAATAAAAAAGTAAACTTTTATAGAACGGGACAAGAATTATCTACAAGGGTAGAAATTATTTCATTACCTTTCACTTCTGATACCAAAATGCACTCACAATTTTACATACATTTCAACACAAGGAAAACAGGATAAATAACCTCTGGATTTAGATATAGATACAACTATTTACTTTTATTCATTTATTATTTTCCCCAAAATATTAGGCATTATTACAGTGGTCAACCATCTAACTAACCAATGCTATCGAAGCAAAATGAGGGTGAAGAAAACATGTCTGTTACAGAAAAATGAGCTTAAACCAATTTTTTTCTTGAACTGGGTCAGGAGAAGGTTAACAGAAGAATCCACTTTACCTGATTCAAAGGTTGGCATTTTCAAATCACCTTGGTTCAGTTCTGTGCCATATTTTAATTTGTGATATTTTGCCCTGAAAATTTAACAACAAATTGTTGAAAGAAAAAAATTTTTTCCTTTTCTACACAGTTAAGTAAATACTAGTATATATTTCTCTGAGAACACAAAACATAATATGAATACCTGTTTTTTAAGCTTTATGGAAATTAGAGAAAAAAGTGTACTGCTATATAAGAAAAAAATGTAAATGTAAAAAATGAAGACAATTTTTTTCCTTATCTTTAAAGAAAAATAAAATTCCAAAACTTAGAATCTATAACAAAAGACATAATTTCAATTATAAATTTTTTTTCTAATGTTTATATATTTTTAAAGGAGAGGGAGACAGAGAGAGAGGAAGACACAGAATCTGAAGCACGCTCCAGGCTCTGAGCTGTCAGCACAGAGCCCAATGTGGGGTTTGAACTCACAAACTGTGAAATCATGACCTGAGCTGAAGTAGGACACTTAACCGACTGAGCCACCCACTATTCAATTTTACAGATTTAAATCTTTTCTATTCCCTTATAAGAATCAAATCCAAGTATCATCTTGTATTTGGGTCAGGGTTTCATACTTTCAAAGTATTTTCAAATACAATGCACACTGGTATAAAAGAGAATACTGTTCTACTTTGTATTATAAGAAAACGAGGCACACGTACCTTTCTTGTTTTAATGCATACTCTAACATCTTTATTCTTCTTACTAAATCCTTCTTCAAGTTTTCTTGTCCTTTTCTTTCTCCTTGCAAAAATGCTATCCGGGCCTAAAAATATAACAGGTTCATTTATTTTCATTTTTTTCCTAATGATACATTAAAAAAAAACAAACAAACAATAAATAGTAACTTGTTCATGATGGCAAGTTTTAAAATTGATAGAGGCAGTCAACCAAACTTTGTTAGTAATACAATTACTTTAAAAATCAATGACTATAAATCAGCTATTTGCTTAATCTTAAGGTCTCTAATGTTAACATTTTTTACATAATCATAAAAGGAAATTTTATACATAAAAACTGAACCTACTTCCTAACATACAAGTCACAAAAAACTAAAAAATACTATTCTCTTCATGGACACGAGACACAAAAACTTCCATGCTGTTCTGCTATCTTGGCTCCTCCCCAAATTATTATTTTTTTAAGTAAATATTTTCCCCCAAATGAGATGTCTGTTTCAAAAGACAGTACCATTACTTCAAAACCATTTTGCGTTCACAAAATACTTTAAAAATGTGTAATCTTTTCTATTCCACCCACCTACTCCAAATTGTTTCAATTCTTGAAACAGTAATACTAGAGTACTGCAAATAGTTTAAGTAAAGCCACTGTATGTTCAAAGAACTCATTACTTTCTGTTGTCATTTTTCTACTACGAGAGGGATTATTTTCTTTGCAAATGCCTTATTTTCTGTGAGAGGCATCTTTAAAGAGCCTGGCATCTGTATGGAGACATTTGCCATTATGTACATAATTACAATAAAACTACCTTCCACAAGGGGAAGAATGCCCTTGCTGAGATGACCCATAGGTGTATTTATTAAGAAAAAGCAAAGCTACTATTAGTAAGCTAAATTATAATTTATTTTTTAAAATTTCAGTGAACATGAAATCAGAACAAATGAATTCAGCTAGATGATTTAACCCAGTAAGTTGGATCTGTTTTTCTATGATAGAAATACACTGGCCAGCAGACCAGCTAAATCAAATTGATTAATAAGAACATGTAAGTATTTAAATGTCCACTGCCATCAAAACAAGCTCTTCTCTATTACCCTTAAAAAAAATAATAAAGAAATAAAACAATCATCTACAACTCCTTAACACTTGTGAAGTTAGACAACTACATAACACTTCCAAATATAAATTTCAAAACAAAAATAAAACATCAGGAGGAATGGTAACTATTCAGAACCTAAGAGTCTAAGCTGCTAAAGAAAAAAGTAGCACTTAAGCAAATGTAAAACGTCAGTTTCACCACACAGCTTCAAGAAACTCTGATTAAGTTTTTTGCCTTAACTTTCTTTTTTTCACAACAGTAAGGGCAGTCACCATCCAATGTCAACATACAACACCATTACAGTATTACTGACTATATTCTCTATACTGGACTTTTCATTCCCCTAACTTATCAATTCTATAACTGCAAGTTGCACCTGTTAAACCACTTCACCTATTTTGCCCATCCCTCTAACCTCCTCCCCTGTGGTGACCACCACTTAATTCTCTGTATTTATGACTGTTCAATTTACTATGTTCTTCAGATTCCACATAAAAGTAAAGCATATCATATTTGTCTTTCCCTGGCTTATTTCACTTAGCATAAAACCTTCTAGATGCAAACCATGTTGTCACAAATGACAAGATCTCATTCTTTTTGTGGCTGAGTAATATTCCATTGTGTAATTTGCCATCTTCTTTACTTGTTCAACTATCAATGGACACTTAGGTTGCTTCATATCTTGGCTATTGAAAATAATGCTGCAATAAACACAGGGGTGCACGTATCTTTTTCCAATTAGTGTTTCTATTTTCTGTGGATAAATACCCACTAATGGAATTACTGGATTATATGGTATTTCTATTCTTAATTTTTTTATTAAAGAAAATAATCTTTTTTGAGAAAGAGAGACAGAGTACAAGCAGGGGAAGAATAGAGAAAGAGACAAAGAATCTGAAGCTGGCTCCGGGCTCTGAGCTGTCAGCACAGGGCCTGACATGGGGCTCGAACTCACAAACCACAAGTTCATGACCTGAGCCGAAGTCAGAAGCTTAACCAACTGAGCCACCCAGGCGCTCCTCTATTTTTAATTTTTTGAGGAATCTCCAGCTTGTTCCCCACAGTGGTTACAGCAAATTACACATTCCCACCCATGATGCACAAGGGTTCTCTTTTCTCTACATTCTCACCAATACCTGTTAATTTTTGTCTTTTTGATATTAGCCGTCCTGATAGGTCTAAGGCAACAGGTCTCTGTGGTTTTGTTATGTATTTCCCTGATGGTTAGTGATGTGAGCATTTTTTCATGGGTCTCTTCTTTGGTGTCTCTTTTTCATGTGTCAAATATCTTCTTTGGAAAAATGTCTATTTAGGTCCTCTGCACATATGTAAACCAGATTGCTGTTATTTTTTAATATTTTGTCTTTTATTTTTTTGAGAGAGACAGAGAAAGAATGCAAGCTGGGGAAGGGCAAAGAGAGAAAAGGAAAGAGAATTACAAGCAGGCTCCACATTGTCAGTGCAGAGACCAATGTGGGGCTTGAACTCAATGAACTGTGAGATCATGACCTGAGCCAAAATCAAGGGTTGGAAGCTTAACCAACTGAGCCAACCAGGTACTCCCAGATTGCCATAATTTTTATTTATTTATTATTTTTTTGGTGTTCAGTTATATAAATTTTTACATATTTTGGATATTAACCCTTTATCAAATATTATCATTTGCAAATATCTCCTCCCATTCAGTAGGATAGCTTTTTTCTTTTAATGTTTATTTTTGAGAGAGTGAGTGAGCAAGTGAGCAGAGGAGGTGTGGGATAGAGGGGAGGATCTGAAGCAGCCTCTGTGCGACAGTAGACAGCCTGATGCAGGGCTTGAACCCATGAACCATGAGATCATGACCTGAGCTGAAGTCAGACACTTAACTGACTGAGCCACCCAGGCACCCCCAGATAGCTCTTCATTTTGTTGACGGTATCCTTCGCTGTGCAAAGCCTTTTTATTTTGGTGTAGGCCCAATAGTTTATTTTTGCTTTTGTTTCCCTTGCCTGAGAGGACATATTTATTAGTAAACTGCTGCTAAGGGTGACGTCTATGACATTACTGCCTATGATTTCTTCCATGAGTTTCATGGTTTCAGGTCTCATGTTTAGGTCCTTAATCCATGTGAAATTTATTTTGTGGACCGTGTAAGAAATTGGTCTCCTTTCATTCTTTTGCATGTAGCTGTCTGGTTTTCCCAACACCATTTACTGAAGAGACTATCTTCCTCATTGTGTACTCTTGCCTCCTTTACCATAATTAACCATGTAAGTATGGGCTTATTTCTGGGTTCTCTATCCTGCTCCACTGATCCATGTGAATGTTTTTATGCCAGTACCAAACTGTTTTCATTACTATAGTTTTGTAGTGTATCTTGAATCTGGGATTGTGGTACCTCCAGCTTTGTTCTTTTTCATGGCTGCTTTGACCATTTGGGGTGCTTTGTGGGTCCATACAAATTTTAGTATTGTTTGTTCTAGTTCTGTTAAATACACTATTGGTATTTTCATAGGGGTTACACTGAATCTGTAGATTGGTCTGAGTAGTATGGATATTCTGACAATATTAGTTCTTCCAATCCATAAACATGATATACCTCCCATTTTTTGTGTTGTCTTCAATTTCTCTCATCAATATTTTCTAGTGTTCAAAAGACAGGTCTATCACTTTCTTGGTTAAATTTCTTCCTAGGTATTTCATTCCTTTTGGTGTAATTGTAAATGGATTGTTTTCTTAATTTCTCCTTCTACCACTTCATTATTAGTTTATGTAAATTCAAGAGAATTCTATAAATTTTGTATCCTGTGACTTTACTGAATTTATTTATTAGTTATGATAGTTTTTGGGTAGAGTCTTCAGGATTTTCTATATATAGTACCATGTCACTGCAAATAGTGATGATTTTACTTCTTCCTTACCAGTTTGGATGCCTTCCCTCCCTCCTCCAACCTCTGGCCTGAATGCTATGCATAGGACTTTCAGTTCTATGTTCAATAAAAGTGACAAGTGAATACCCTTGTCTTGTTCCTGAGGGATTAAAAAAAAAAAAAAAAACTACACAGTGAAATGCATCCTATTAGAATCTTACGTTGCTGTGTATGTGCTACCGAAGCAGGCACTACAATCTAACACTATTGTGAGACTTCATTTTGACTTCGTGCCTTAGCATTCAATTTCATATTAGAAACAATCCATATATAGAGAATCTAGTAAATTAAACAAACAAGCACAAACTACACACAAAGCATGAATCTCACAGCAGCTTCTGAAGAGGAGTTGAAGAAGGATAATTCACAAACACAAAGAACAAAAAAAAGGTGAGAATTCATTAAGACAATGCCTTTTAAAGGAGATATCTTAACCCAAACCACCTCGAGTTGGGGGTAAAAGCAAAGACCAGATATGTCATGACTACTGGATATGACCTTATGACCTTGTATCACAAAGTATCTATATGGATACTTTGAAAAGGTAAAAGTTATATCTGACAGTGATTAAAAAAAAAGACCAATTAAATAAGAGACAACATTTAATAAATTAATAACAATAAATTCTGAGCTATTTTTAAAGGACATAATTCATCACTAGTAGCATCATCTCAGCAAATAAATACTTTAAAAAGTAACCACAGGGGCACCTGGGTGGCTCAGTCAGTTAAACATTGGACTTCAGCTTAGGTCATGACCTGATAGTTTATGAGTTTGAGCCCTGCGTCCAGCTCTGTGCTGTTAGAGTGGAGCCTGGAGCCCACTTCGAGTCCTGTGTCTCCCTCTCTCTGCCTCTCCGAGCCTCCCTCGCCACCCCACCCCTCCCCCCCGCCCTGGCTCTCTCTCAAAAATAAGCTTTAAAAATTAAAAAAAAAAAAAAAAAGTAACCACAAAAAGAAATAGCCACAACATATTACGATGGCATAAAAAAAAAATCACCTAGGAATAAACAAAAATGTGCAAGATCTCTGCACAAAAAACTGCAATCTGTACAGAAAAAACAATCTAAATGGACTAGCAGAGTCATAAAAAACAATTATCACACAAACTAAGAGTTACTGTAACTCCACACAAACTTTCAGTGTGTGTGTGTGTGTGTGTGTGTGTGTGTGTGTGTGTGTGTGTGTAGAACTCGACAGGCTGATTCTAACATTTACCAAAAAATTCAAATTACCAAGAACAGGCAAGACAATCACCAAGGAAGAAGTGGTGGAACTTGCACTACCAGAAATTCAGATGGTTTCTGAAACTAGAGAAATTAAAACAGTGATTGGTACAGGGATAGACAGATTAAAAAACAAACAAAAAAACAGAACAGAAATCCCAGAAACAAACCAATATATATGAAGTCACATAATTTATCAAAGTAGAAGTTTACAACACCAAGGAAAAATGGCAACATCAAAAATTATGCTTAGAGTGGTGCCTGGGTGGCTCAGTCGGTTGAGTGTCTGACTCTGGCTCAAGTCATGATCTTGCGGTTCATGGGTTCGAGCCCTACGTCAGGCTCTATGGTGACAACTCAGAGCCTGGAGCCTGCTTCAGATTCTGTCTGTCCTGTCTCTCTCACTCTCTCTCTCTGCCCCTTATGCTTAGTATACATGGTAAAGACATTGGGGAAGGGAGGTAAAATAAAACTTCTGGCTGACACATCAGTTGTAGGATTATAGACCTAAATGTGAGGGCAGAACAATAATGCTTTTAGGATGTAATATATATCTTCAAAATCTCAGATTAAGGAAAGAATTCTTGAGCAAGACAAAAGCACTAACCGTAAAGAAAAGGATGAATAAATTCATTACCATTTTAAAAGTCTGTTCAAGATACAGCAGGGATTAGCAGCCTACCTCAGGCTTATTTTTGGACAGCCCCAGAGTGAAAAATGGCTTAATAAATGAAAGAATAGGTAACACAGACCAAAAACATGGCTCATGTAGCCTAACACACTTATTGTTAAAATCTGTAAACCTCCTATACTATTATCAGGCAAAAAAGATCTTATTTTTGTGTGAATTTATTTTATTTTTTAATGTTTATTTTTGAGAGTGAGACAGCGAGCCTAAGTAGGGGAGGGGTGGGAGGTGGACAGAGGATCCAAAATAGGCTCTGCACTGACAGCAGTGAGCCTGATGTGGGGCTCAAACTCATGAACAAGACCATGACCTGAGCAGTTGGACACTCAAGTGACTAGTCACCCAAGCACCCCAGACAAAAAAGATTTTAAATCAAAACGGACTGCAAGAGACAAATGACAATATATACTACCAAAAAGTTCAATACAGCAAGAAGATAAAACAATTATAAATATTTATGTACTTAATAAGATGATCAAACATATGAAGCCAACATTGAAGGAAGAAATAATTTCATAGTAACAGGTGGAGACTTCAATATCCCACTCTCAATAACCAATCAAAGAATCAGAAAGCAGGTAAGGAAACATCTTCAATAACACAATAAACCAACTAGATCTAACAGATGTATTATACAGAACACTCTACCCAATAAAAGAATACACATTCTTCTCAGATACACGTGGGATATTCTCCAGGATGGGCCATATGTTCATGCAAATTAAGTCCAACAGATTTAAAAAGATTAAAAAAATTTTTCTCTGACCATAACAGATAAAGAAATTAGTAACAAAGAAACTGGAAAACTCACAAATTAGTGGAAATTGAACAACACACTCTTAAATCATGAGGAAAATTAGAAAACACTCAGGAATAAAAATGAAAACACAACATACCAAAACCTATGAGATGCAGCAAAAGCAGTGTTGAGGGAAAAACTTATAGTTATAAATGCTTACATTAAAAAAGAAGAAAGAGGGGCACCTGGACGGTTCAGTCAGTTAAGCATTCGACTCTTGATTTCGGCTTAGGTCATGATCTCACGGTTAGTGGGATCAAGCCCCACATCAGGCCCCATGCTGAGTGTGAAGCCTGCTAGGGATTCTCTCTTTATCTCTCTCTCAAAATAAATAAACTTAAAAAAAAAAAGAAGAAGAAGAAGAAGAAAGCTGGAGCAGCTACATTGATTTCAAACAAAGCAGACTTTAGATTAAGCTAAGTAGGGATAAAAAGACAGAATGCATAATGATAAAGGGGTCAAAGACATAATAATCCTTAATATGTATGCACTGACAAAAGTGTGTCAAAATCTGTGAGCAAAAACTGGTAAGACTACAAGGAGAAATAGACTAAATCACTACTATAGCTGGAGACTTCTACACTCCTGTATTAGCAACTGACAGATCTAACATACAGAAAATTAGAAAACTGACATCTATAGATTATTTTAACCAACAAGGCTATTCACATTCTTCTGAAGCCCACATGGACCATTCACCAAGACAGATCACATTCTGTACCTTAAAACACACC
The DNA here is from genome assembly GCF_027475565.1 of Acinonyx jubatus. Classification (NCBI taxonomy): domain Eukaryota; kingdom Metazoa; phylum Chordata; class Mammalia; order Carnivora; family Felidae; genus Acinonyx; species Acinonyx jubatus. Next base: position 79,207,251 of record NC_069386.1, read on the forward strand.
TTTAACAAATTTAAAAGATTAAAAATCATACAAATGTGCTCTCCACTCCAAGAGTGTCTATCTTTTAATTGGCTTTAAATTCACATTTAAAGTGATTATTAGAGTACACTTGTCATGATGAGCACTGAGTAATGTATAGAATTCTTGAATCATTATATGGTATACCTGAAACTAATACTGTATGTTATTTATACTTCAACTTAAAAAAAGACAAAAATTTGTATGTGCTCTTAAGACTGCAACAAAATTAAAATGGAGATCAAAGGGGTCACTGGGTGGCTCAGTTGGTTAAGTGTCTGACTTCTGGTTTTGGCTCAGGTCATGCATGATCTCACAGTTCATGAGTTCGAGCCCCATGTCAGGCTCTGTGCTGATGGCCAGAGCCTGCTTGGGATTTTCTCTCTCTCGCTCTCTCTCTGCCACTCCTCCACTCATTCCTTCTCTCTCAAAATAAATAAACATTAAAAAAAAAAACCCTGCAGATCAATAAAAGATAGTGGGAAAATTTCAAAATACATGAAGATTGGGGCGCCTGGGTGGCGCAGTCGGTTAAGCGTCCGACTTCAGCCAGGTCACGATCTTGCGGTCCGTGAGTTCGAGCCCCGCGTCGGGCTCTGGGCTGATGGCTCAGAGCCTGGAGCCTGTTTCCGATTCTGTGTCTCCCTCTCTCTCTGCCCCTTGCCCATTCATGCTCTGTCTCTCTCTGTCCCAAAAATAAATAAACGTTGAAAAAAAAATTTAAAAAAAAATACATGAAGATTAAATAACACAGGATATCTGACATGAGTCAAATATCAGGAGAAACTTTAAAGTATTTTTTTTACTAAATGAAACCAATATAAAACTTACTAAAATTTGGGGGATGTACAAAAAGCAATGTTTACAGGGAAATTTATAGCAGTCAAAGTACATATTTGAAAAGAAGCCCTAAAACCAACCATTTAGCTTCCATCTTAGGAAAGTAAAGAAAGAACAGCATTATAAACTTAAAGGAAGCAGAAAAGAAGTTAGAGCAGAAATCATTAAAATTGAAAACAGTAATCCAATAAAGGGTATCAATGAAACTGCCATGACGTGGATGGAGCTAGAGTGTATTATGATAAGGGAAATAAGTCAGGCAGAGAAAAATACCATATGATTTCACTCCTATGTATAATTTCAGAAAAAAACCAGATGAACGTATGGGAAGGGGAAAAAAGAGATAAAGAGAGAAACCATAAGAGACTCTTTTTGATAGAGAACTTAAGGTTGATGGAGGGGGTGATTGGGAGATGGGCTAAATGGGTGATGGGTACTAAGGAGGGCCCCTAGTCATGTTGAGCACCAGGTGCTATATATGTAAGTGATGAATCACTGAAAACAATATTACATTATATGTTAACTAACTGGAATTCAGATTTTAAAAAATTGAAAATAAGTATTAATGAAACTGATTCTTTGAAAAGGTCAATAAAATTGATTAAACTCTAGCTAAGCTAACCAAGAAAAAAAAAGTGAAGTCAGAAATTAATATCAGAAATGAAGGAAGTATCATCATTATTAATCCCATGAACAGTGAATGGAAAATATAGGAGTACTGTGAACTCTATGCCCACAAACTTGATAACTCAGATGAAACGGACCAATCCTTAAAACACAGTCTACCAAAATTCACATAGGAGAAACAGATCATCTGAATAGGTCTGTATCTATTAAACAAATGTAATCAATAATTAATTATCTTCCAAATCAGAAGGCATCAGGCCCAGATGAATTCAGTGATGATTTCTACCAAACATTTAAGGAAGAAATGATACCAGTTCTCTATAATTGAAACCAGGATACAGAATCAGAAGGTACACTTGCTAACCCACTTGATGAAGCCAGCATACCAGACAGACCAAAACCAGACAGACATCACAAGAAAAGAAAACTACTAATATCTCTTTCATGAACATCGATGCAAAATCCCTCAACAATGTATTAGCAAATTGAATCCACAAAGAACTATATAACAAGTGAAATTTATCTCAGGTATGCAAGCTGGTTCAACATTTGAACATCTATTACTGTATGTTATCATTAACTGGCCAAACAGGCCCAAGAAGAAAAACCATATGACCATTTTAATATATGCACAAACAGCCTTTGACAAAATCAATTACCCATTCAAAATAAAAACTCTCAGGAAACTAGGGATAGAGGGGAACTCTTTTAACATGATAATAATCTACCAGAACCTACAGCTAAACATCTTATTTAATAGTAAGAAATTAGATGCTTTCCTTCCTAACATCAGGAACAATGAAAGGATGTCCCCTTTCACCACTCCTATTCAACACTGTAATCAAAGTCCTAATTATTGCAATAGGCAAATAAAAAAGAACATTTTAACTGGAACAACAGAGAAGATCAGCACTGCCCTTGTGCAAAGATAACACACAAATTCAAAAAGCATTCCATAAAAAAAAAAAGACAAATTTTAAAGTGTACAGATCAAGAAGGAAGACAACTCTATCTGCAGGTGATATATCTATGTAGAAAATTCTAAAATTCTAACCACCACCACAATAAACCCTTCTAGCTCTAATGAGCAATTATAGCAAGGTTGCAGGATAAAAGGTAAATATATAAAAGTTAATTGCTTTCTCACATACCAGCAATGAACAATAGGAATTTGAAACTGAGAACAATAAATACTATTTACATTAGCACCAAACAAGGAAAAATAGTGGGTATAAATCCAGAAAAAGATGCACAGGGATCTATATAAGGAAAACTACAAAAAATTCTGATAAAAGAAATAAAAAATCTGAATAAATGAAGAGATATTCCATGTATGTGGACAGGAAGACTCAATATTTTGAGATGTCAAATCTTCCCAACTACATCTGTAGATTCAATGGAATCCTACAAAAGTCCAAGGAAGCTATTTTGTGGATATCGACAAAACGATTCTAAACTTTATAGGGAGGGGTGCCTGGGTAGCTCAGTCAGTTAAGCTTCTGACTTCAGCTCAGGTCATGATCTCATGGTTCACGAGTTTGAGCCCCACATCGGGCTCTCTGGTTTCAGCACAGAGCCTGCTTCAGATCATCTGTCTCCCTCTCTCTCTACACCTCCTATGTGCTGTCGCTCTCTCTCAAAAATAAATAAACATTAAAAATAGAAATAAATTTTATATGCAAAGGCAAAAGACCACGAACAACACACACAATTCAGAAGGAAAAGCTGGAAGACAATACCAGACTTCAAGACCTACTCTATTCATATATACATATACATATATACACTTATTATGTGTTTGTATACATATATATACATATACAGATACATATTTACTATCTATATAAATATATAGTATATACTAAACATGTACTATAAAACTATAAAACTTTTAGGAAATATAAGGAGAAAACCTAAGTTACTTTGTGTTTATGAGTTTTTAAATACAAAAACCAAAAGCATGATCAATGAAAAAAAATCAGTCTTTATTAAAATTGGAAACATGTCTGTTCTGCAAAAGACCTTATTAAGAGAACAAAAAGACATACCACAGACTGGGAGAAAATATTTGCAAAAACACCTATCTGATTAAGGACTGATACTCAATACCTACAAAGAATTCTTAAAGCAATTATTAACAGCCAACTCTGATCAGCAACCAAAATTTTTAAAAGGCAAAAGTTCTGAATGGTCATGTCATCAAAGAAGATACACAGATGGTAAATTTGAAGCATCTTAAAAGATGTTCAACATGATGGTCATCAGGAACATGCAAATTACAGTAAGAGTGAGAGCTACCACTGCACATCCATTAGAATGGCTGAAAATCAAAACATGGGCCAGGATGTGAATCAACACCAACTCTCAATCGTTGCTGCTGAGAATGCCAATGAAAATGGCAACTTTAGAAAACTGTTTGGCAGTTTGTTATTACAAACTAAATGTACTCTTATCAAAGATCCATCAGTCATGCTCCTTTGGTACTTACCTAAATTAGCTGAAAATCTGTGTCCACACAGAAATCTATACGTGAATATTTAATGCTGCTTTATTCTTAACTGCCCAAACTTGGAATCAAACAAGTATCCTTCAACAAGTAATGGATAAATTGTAGCACATCCATACAAGGGACTATTATTCATCAATAAAGAGATGAGCTACCAAGCCATGAAAAGACATGAAGGAACCTTAAGTGCATATTTCAAAAAGGAAAAGAAGTCAGTCTGAGGAGGCTACACATACTGCATGATTCCAACTATGACATACAGAAAAGGCAAAAGTATCAAAGATCAGGGGTTACCAAGTGTTGAGGGGTATGGAGGAAGATGAACAGGAGAAGCACAGGGAAATTTTAAGGGTGGTGAAACTGCTCTGTAGGATACTGTAATGATGAATCCGTAACATTATGTTTTTGTTGAAACCCACTGACCAATACAACACAAAATGAACATTAAACTATGGACATGATTTAATAATAACAATGTATCAAAATTGGTTAATTGCAGCAAAGGTACCACTGTAATGCAAGATGTTAACAAGAGAGGAAAACTGTTTTGGGGGTTGGGAGCACAGCACATATGGGAGCTCGATGCTAAATGATGTTTTTCTGTACAATTGTTCAAAATATTCATCAATAAGTGTTGGTGACGATGTGGAGAAACTCTGCAACTCCTGTGCACTGTTGGTTGGATTATGATATAACCATTACCTGCATGGATTACTGTGACAGTTCCTCAAAATATTAAAAATATAGCTATTAATATGATCCAGAAATTCCGCTTGAGTATATATATCCAAAAGATTAAAAGCCAGGTCTTGAAGAGACATTTGCATGCCCATATTCATAGCAGCCCTATACGAAAAAACCAAGAGGTGGAAGAAACCCAACTGCCCATCAGATGATGAATGAATAAACAAAATTCATATACATACCAAGGAGTATTATTTGGCCTTAAAACAGAAATCCTGCCACATGGTATACAAATGAACTGTCAGGACACCATGTGAAATGAGGCAGTCATATTAAGACAAATATGTATGATTTCACATTTATGAGGTAAATGGAAGTAGTGATATGGATAGTAACTGAAAGTAGAATGGTGGTTAAACAGGAAAAGGGGAGGAATTGTTGTTTAATGGGTTTAATGTTTCAGATTTGCAAGATGAAAAAGTTCTGAAGATCTGTTTCACAACAATATGAATATACTTAACACTACTTAATCATACACTTTTATAAAATGTGCTTAAAAGCATAACACAGTATTTACCATCTTAACCATTTTTAAGTATTAAAACTTTTTCAGGGGAACCTGGGTGGCTCAGTCGGTTAAGCATCCGACTTCAGTCAGATCATGATCTCACCATTCGTGACTTCGAGCCCCACGTGAGGCTGTGTGCTGACAGCTCAGAGCCTGAAGCCTGTTTCAGATTCTGTGTCTCCCTCTCTCTCTGTCTCCCCCCCCCTCCCCCGCTCAGGTCATGATCTCATAGTTCATCAGATAGAGGCCCCTCTCAAGCTCTGCAATGACAACATGGAGCCTGCTTGAGATTCATTCTCTCTCTCTCTCTCTCTCTCTGTCTCTCCCCCCCTTTCCTTGCCCCTATCCTGCTCACATTCTCTCTCTCAAAATAAATAAACTCAAAGAAAAATTTAATAAATAAATAAATAGGGTAAACCAGAGACGCCTGGGTGGCTGAGTCAGTTAAGCATCTGATTCTTGATCTCAGGGTTGTGAGTTCAACCCTGCATTGGGCTCCATGATGGGTGTGGAGCCTACTTTAAAAAAAAAAAAAAGGCAAACCAGATGGAAGAAGGTATTTGCTAAACATTTAACTGAGAATGGGATCATATACATAATATAGAATTCATATGCACTCCCCAAAAAGACAGACCATGTAATTAAAAAGAGAGTCTGATGGAAATATTGTAAAAAGACTTACACTATAACAGATCACAAGATATCAAAAAGGCCTATCAAGATATGAAAGAGTTCTCACCTCATCTGTATTCAAAGGAATACAAGTTAAAAATTCCAATAAAGTAACACAATACCAAACTGGTTAAACATTTTAAAATCTGACAACACAATTTTTGAGGAAGCGTGAACAGAAATTCCCATAAATAACTTAAGGGACCATAAACTGGTATAGCCTCTTTATAAAAGTTTTGCATTATATTGAAGATATAAATACATTAAACCCAAAATTCCTAGATACAGACCCAAAAGAAATACATTTACATATGTATGTACTAGGAGGCATGTAAAACAATATTCCCAAAACTATTTTTTGTAACAGCCAAAGGTTGCAAACAATCTAAATATCCATCAATTAGAGAAGAATAAATTGTGGCATATTAGTACAATGAAATACTACAGAGCAAAGGAAATTAACAAACTACAGCCACACATAACATTTATGAACCAATACAAAGTTGAAGGAAAAAGCAAGACACAAAAAACATCCTATATGATTCCATTTATATAAAGTTCACTATCAGATATAACTAAACTAATACATTTGAACAATGAACACTTAGAAGCATATGAAGAAAAGCAATAAAATGACTGCACAAAACCAATAGTGGTTATCCCTATGAGAGGAGGAGGCAGTAATTTGGAAGGACCAGGTGGTTAAGGCTCCTGGGGTACCAGCAGTGCTCTGTTGATTTCTTGACCTCTCCAAGAGTGATCTCATGGTTGTTCCTTTCATAACTGGCTAAACTGTACAATTATGTTTTATACACTTTTCTGCATATAAATTATTTTCATAACTTTTAAATTTTTAAAAAATCATTCTTAATGGATAGATTTAAGAAGTATGTTGTTACTGTAAAGATGAGGTCAATGACCTAGGCACTTTAGTTACAGAAAAAGGTTCCACCATGAAGTGTATGGTCTTGTCAATAAAGGAAGGACTTTTAAAAACCACAAACTGTCATTTTTTTATTTGCCCAAGTCACCTAATTTTAATGTTTTTAATTATTTGACCTTAAGATTATAAAGGTGATGATTAACTTGAAATTCATTACTATAAACATACTGTATAAGCAAAAATGAACCTTATAAATTTGTTTCTATATCTAATCTCAGTTAATTTGGAGCAACAAAAAAATTTTTTTTATGTTTTTGAGAGAGACAGAGTGTGAGCAGGGGAGGGGCAGGGAGAGAGGGAGGTACAGAACCTGAAGCAGACTCCAGGCCCCAAGCTGTCAGCACAGAGCCTGACATGAGGCTCGAACTCATGAACTGCGAGATCATGAACTATGAGATCATGACCTGAGCCGAAACTGGACACTTAACTGAGGCAATGAGGCGCCCACAGAATAACAAATTCTACTGTTGTTGTTTGAGACAATTTTTCTTCCTCTAAACATGGGTAAAGGTACTTACTGGGACCATATTTTTTTCCATCACCTGAATTCAACAGGTTCAACAATCAGCATGTGATTATCACATGAGACCTAAAAAAAAAATTACTTGATACTGACAGATCACTTTTAAACTGCAAGACCACTAGAGGTCACCCGTGCAAAACATTCAACATTGAGCTAATACCAGCCTCAAGTTATTTCACGATTACTATAGTTTCCAGGGTTTCCAAAATAAGAGTATCTTGCTTAAAACATATAAATTACTCAACAATATCTGTTTTACTGTAAGTTTTCTCTAAACAAAATTTAAACGAAATGCAAACACTAAAGACAAGTGAGTTTTAATGAATTTAAACATTCTTTAGAACTTTTTGGGAAACTGATTATCCCAAGGAATTAACAAAGAAACTTTTAAATACTTTAGGTACAGAAGCAAATTAAAGACAAAGTCGGTTATAGCAACTATTAGCAAATTAAAAATACCACTATTCTAAATAGTAGGCTCTCAACAAGTGTTAGCACCCTCTCCCCTAAGGGCCAACTAAAATTATACAAAATTATTCTGGGGTTAAGCAAGGTTCAGTCAGTTGTAAGTAATTTAGGATAAAGGTAAAAAGACTCAGCTATCCCAGTGATATTTTATATAAAATGAAATACTTAATACAGAGGTTTCAAAACCTAGCTAAATATCAGAATCACCGAGGAGCTTAGATATTAAAACAGACATACTTAGCCTCATAATTCAGTGTGTCAAGGTATTGCTCAGAAATCTTTGTATAATCATCTCGTGATACAAAAGCAGTTCACCATTTAACAACATACACTCAAATGGCATACTGAGTTTTGTTTTTTTTTTTCAACGTTTATTTATTTTTGGGACAGAGAGAGACAGAGCATGAACGGGGGAGGGGCAGAGAGAGAGAGGGAGACACAGAATCGGAAACAGGCTCCAGGCTCTGAGCCATCAGCCCAGAGCCTGACGCGGGGCTCGAACTCCCGGGCCGCGAGATCGTGACCTGGCTGAAGTCGGACGCTTAACCGACTGCGCCACCCAGGCGCCCCGACATACTGAGTTTTTAAGAATGAACAAAAAGGCTGCTTGCAATAACTTTCCAACATATAGATAAGAATTCCAGAGAAAAGAGAAACACTAAAAATACTAAAATTTCCAGAGACAAATAAAATCTCTACTTTGTTTTGATCTCTTCTACCAGAGCTTAGAACAAAATGTAATAAAAATACCACTCCATCCTCTAAAATCCCAGTATCATTTTTTCACGGCAATAGTTGGTTTAAAGCATAGGAGATTTTCAACTATCAACTCTGTATTCTAATAAGTTCTCATTTATCTGGTATTTGAAAGGATTTAAGCTCCAGGCAAGCCCATTCTCCATAAATACTCCCTTTTAAGTATAATACTGTAAGCCATTTTAATGGGCTCTCTAAAAACATTGTTTACTGATATTGTAACTATTTTCTAAATCTGTTATAAATACATCATATACAACTTCAGAAAAACTCTCAAATATTGCAAAAGAGTAACATGGTATTTTATAGCACTTACTTAGAATCAGAATAAGACGGACACATCCTCTGAGCTGCGCAGAGCTACTTCTCCTATCAAAATAGTATACTTAAAACATTCTACCAACTTTAAAAAAATTTTTGTTTATTTATTTTTGAGAGAGAGAGACAGAGAGAGAGCAGGGAAGGGGCAGAGAGAGACAGGGGAAGACAGAATCTGAAGGAGGCTCTAGGCTCTGAGCTGTCAGCACAGAGCCTGATGTGGGGCTGGAACTCAAGAGACATGAGATTATGACCTGAGCCGAAGTCAGAAGCTTAACCGACTGAGGCACCCAAGTGCCCCACATTCTACGAACTTTTAAAAAGACTTTTCCAACTCTTGGTCAAGTTTGTTATCTATACAACTGAAGTACTGGCAACAAGCCTCCCCGTTCTGTCAACCATCCTATTTTGTGCTAAGTTAGGAATCCAAGTTATATTTAAGCTAAGAATAAATAACCTCCACTTCTAACATATTTTATTGCTATTTATGTACTTCTGAAAAGAAAACGAAATATTTCAAAAAATTATTAGTGACTTGGGGCGCCGGGGTGGCTCAGTCGGTTGGGCGACCGACTTCGGCTCAGGTCACGATCTCACAGTCCGTGAGTTCAAGCCCCGCATCGGGCTCTGTGCTGACAGCTCAGAGCCTGGAGCCTGTTTCAGATTCTGTGTCTCCCTCTCTCTCTGACCTTCCCCCATTCATGCTCTGTCTCTCTCTGTCTCTAAAATGAATAAACGTTAAAAAATATATATATATTAGTGACTTTCAGCTTCTGTTTTGGTTTTTTTCTGCTGACAGGATTGATTCCTCAGGAGAGTCAATAACAGGAATGTTGACTAAATGAAAGATTACTGCACTGTGATAAAATAACAAAATAGCTTTCACAGCACTTTAAAACTAGAGGGGAAAAAAAACCATGATTCTTGTTACTGGAGGGCAAACTTATGTTCTCAAGACTGGTATGTTTCTTGAAACCATTTTTTAACTCTAAAGAGATATTCCAAATTTTAAGGTAAAAATAAAAAGATTACAAACAATCTTACAAGCAAGTTTTCAAGAATAATAGCTGAGGGGAATTTATTACTTTTTCTCTTAAAAGTCAAAGCACTTTTTTACTCATCAACTGAGGCAATTACTTATCAGGTAAGCTATTTAAAATCACTATGGGGCAGCTAGGTGGCTGACTCTCGATTTCAGCTCAGGTCATGATCCCAGGGCTGTGGAATGAAGCCCCACGTCGGGCTCTGTGCTGCGTGTGGAGCCTGCTTGGGATTGTTTCTCTCTCCCTCTGCCCCTCTTCCCGGCTCGTGCTGTCCCTAAAAAAATTTTTAAAAATCATTATAAATTTTGAGATATTAATGTGAAAAAAAGACACAGTTATGCAGTATGAGTTTCACTAGCACAGGTCTGCATTCCTTTATCAAAACCTTCAAGCCAGATGTGTTCTGGAATTTATTACTCAAGTGAATATACCACACGTTAGGTAACACTTCATCCAATGAAAGTTTTAACAAAATCAAACAAATACAACAAAGTACTTGTATATGACTTTCAGTAAGTGGGATAAAGACTAAAAAGTTTTGTGTTACTCCAAATAAGGTTTCTGCCATCAAATGGTTAACAAAAACCTTTTGATTATCAGAACTTTGGGACTCTCAGAATTATAAATGAAAAGGAGGAGTAATAACTATCACAAATGCTGTATGTGCCAAACACAGTTTTAAGTACTTAAGTATATGAACTCATTTACTCCTCAATGATCCTGAGATGGTATTATTTTCACCACTTTACTAAACAAATGGGGTACAAAGTGGTAAGTAACTAGGTCATCATCCTAATAACAGCAGTGCACACCTGCAAGACTTGAATCCAAGCAGTCTCACTTCAGAGCAGCTTCTCCTGACCACCAAATGCTGCTCAACGGAGTGGGGAGAGAAAATCAGCTACATCGACAATGGCAGGGTTGAGGACAATCTGATGATGCTACCAGTTCCCCTCCCAAACCCAAAGCAGACATCAGTAACTTTGCCTTGGTGTTAGAATTCTTTACATAACTTAGGTTCCAGGCAGCCACGACAAACTATTTGAATCTGCAAGCAGGATGCAAAATATTTGCCAGCCCAATTTCATACTAAGAAAATCAAAATACTAAACAAAATCAAATGTCCTTGTTTTGCTACAAATTAGACAAATGCCACTAAAATGTAAGCTCCAGAATATTAGGAATATTTGTCTTGTTCACTGATGTATTCCTATTACCCAGGACAGTACATGGCATAAGTAAAAAGTAAATATTTGTTGCTGAATAAATGAAGTCACAATTACATAGTTTCTCAGTTTTCTCAATTGTAAAATATGGGAATAACCCTATATGTACAACTTCTAGCTGAATCTCAAACCTGCAAGTATTTAACTCATCTAAGATAGAAAATGACATTACTTCTAAAGAAGGTTGAGAGGTTTTTCACATGCTTAAAAGAAGAATTCACTTTGGTTAAATAAATGTGTTTGTGATTCTGGCAATTTAATCTATATTAATTCAGTATATTAATGATCAAAATTAAGAAATAAGGGACATTTAAGCTGAGCATGAATAAGCTGAAAGAATTCTGAATTTAGGAGTCCTAGGTATCTACAGCCACATCTATTGCCAGAGGGCTAAAAATCAAACCAACGTACAGTTATTTAACCTCAATTTTTAAATTTCCAAGGGGACAAAAAATCTGAACACGATCCCGGGTATATATTTAAATAACCTTAAGAAAAATCAATGAAGAGAAGAATAATGCTTTTTGGAAATTCTCTTTATTAACAGCTTATGTAGACATTATTACTTCATAAAAGTTTCCCCAAAATAGGATGTCTCCAATTTGGCCCAATTGTGACCACAGTCTTTTGTATGGGGCAAGACAATCAGAACCTATGATTTACAGATGGTCGTCAAAAGCATATGACAACCTGCATTTGCTATTAGCACATGAAGGGGCAGCAGGGGGGAATGTGTCCTATGGGACTGAGCCCTTAAGCCTACGGATGTGATGCTATCTCCAGTTAGATACTGTCAGAATTGAGTTAAACTGCAAGACACCCAGCTGTTGTCACAGAATTGCTTAATGTTTAAAAAACCCACACAACTGATATCTAAAGTGAAGTACAGTTAACCCATAAACCACAATGGTTTGAGATGAGTGGGTCCACTTATACACAGTTTTTGATAAATGTAATACTGTAAATCACTTTATTTTCCTTATGATTTTGTTAATAACATCTTGTTTTCTCTAGCTTACTTTATTGTAAAAATATAGTACATATGTAATACATATAACAAAAAATATGTGTTAACTGTTTACATTATCCATAAGGCTTCCTTTCAACAGTAGTTATTAGTAGTTAAGTTTTGGGGGAGTCAAGAGGATTTAACTGTGTGGGGGGTCAGTGTCCCTAACTGCGTAGTTCAAGGATCAAATGTACTGATAAACTATTGATAGTAGAGGAGGCACACAGAGATGAGTTTATCCTTATAGGGACAGCCTCAAGTTTTGCTTAGAAATGATGTGCATTTGGCCCAAACACCTTCAAGAACCCAAGCATTTATCAGGAATCTGAATATTGTAGTAGTAGCTATACAGGGTATATTTGCAAATGAGAGGAATACCTAATCTAAAAGGTAATAAATAAACCTTTTACTTAACATCATTATTCCTATATTTCTTTTACTTCCCATACTATGCAGAAAGTAAATTCTTTGAAAACATAGACCACATTGTTACATCCCTCCAATACCTTGCAAATTACATTTTCCATTCTGTATAAGACATGATGCCAGCTAAATATGTGTTGAATAAATTAATGTTTCCCTGAGTCTAGGAAATAAACAGAAAAAAAATACCACTCTGGTTCACACGTACTTTAACTGAGATATATAGCCTTGCTAGTAAATCAATGGTATCAATGATTTTTATTAGTAGTAAAGTAGTGAAGTTAACACAAATTCTCAAGTCAAAAGGGGGGAAAATGCTGAATTTTAACACTGTCTCACACATTCGCTCTCTCTCATACACACACACACCCTACATATAGTTTACTCTGTGTGTTGTTTCTCAAACCCACATAGCTGCTCTAGACATTAATTTTTCTATGTTTACACCAATTCCTACATTTAATGAGTTATGCATATTTTTGCTAGCACATGTTTTTAGTTATTTACTCTTACTTTTACCAAATAAATTTACTAAACAAATATGTACAAGTACAAATTTGCTGAGCCATAGTACAACAAAATTAAAGCATTTAAATGAATGGTGATAAAACCACACAACTGGGACAGAATACAGATTTTCTCTTTTTAAATGTCTAGATGGTAGAGACTAAGAATTATTAATAAAGGAAATGAATTCTGTGCAAATTACAGACTTAATGATGACAATAATGATAAAATACACTAAAAAACAGAAATAAAGCCCAGGGGTGCCTGGGTGGCTCAGCTGGTTAAGCAACCAATTGTTCATTTTGGCTCAGGTAATAATCTCACCATTCGTGAATTAGAGTCCTGTGTCTGGCTCTGCACTGACAGCTCCAAGCATGCTTGGGATTCTCTCTCTCCCTCTCTCTCTGCCTCTCCCGTGCTTACTTGTGCACACCTTCTCTCTCAAAATAAACAAACATTAAGGGGCGCCTGGGTTAAGCATCTGACTTTGGCTCAGGTCATGATCTCATAGCTCCTGAGTTCAAGCCCTGTGTGTCGGGCTCTGTGCTGACAGCTCAGAGCTTGGAGACTGCTTCAGATTCTGTGTCTCCCTCTCTCTCTGCCCCTTCCCCACTCACAGGCTGACTGTGTCTGTCTGTCTGTCTCTGAAAAACAAATAAACATTAAAAATTAAAAAAAAAAAAAAAAAGGAAGCCCAGATAATATATAGGATCTGTGTTATTCCAATTCAGAAATGTGGACCTGGGACAGGACAAGAGGCTACAAATTTAGGAAAGAGACGCAAACAGATTAAAAAAAAAAAAAAATCCTGGCTCAACAATCCAAGGAGCTAAACAGAAGTAATGTGACAGCAAACCAGAACGTTAGGGTACTCTAGCAGAGTCTTCAGGGGTACTAAGACTCTTAAGAGATAACACAAAGGGAATTTGGGGGGGTGGGCACCTTCTTTAACTTGTAAATATATAAGAAAAATGCCAGAAAAATATAGCCATAATTATCTGCCTAAAACTGACAGTGCACAGAAAATTCCAACCTTGACAATACTAGAAAAGGAAGTAACTGGGATTAAGATAATTAAGACAATTATGACTTAGTTTACCTCAAATGATATAAGTAAAGAGAAGACACTAACCATAGTCTAATCAGCTGCTTCGGGGTTAAGTTAGTTGTATTCCTAGGCTCTATTTTCATTAGCCTAAGCCCAGATATGATCATATCGGTCAGCCTTGTTAAATTAAACAAGAAAGCTATTAGAGTGAGGTGGCTTTAATGCCTTGGTAGCCTACATACACAAACCAAACCCTTAAGCCTATAATGCCTAAAGATTAAGAAATCATAACCTAGGGACAATGAATCACAAACAGCCAACTAGGCTTTCTCAAATTGTACCACCTCCTTATTAATGAAGTCTTTCCCCTGAATCCTGTCTGCAGTACCCTCCTAACAACTTCTGGTCTGCTGGTGCTCAATTTGAATTGATTTTTGTACAAATAAACTCATAAAAAACTTAACAGCCTGCAGTTATATTGAACGTAAGGTGACGTAGGGCAAAGAGGAAACCTCCTTTCCCTCCACTAGATTTGAAGCTGTCTACATGTATTAGAAATGTGTTTAAATACTGGTACTGGTCTTCATTCTTCCAACAATATTTACTGAATGATTCCTATGGCTCTAGGAATACAATGATGCACAAAAGGCCAATACAATCCCATTCTCACTGAGCTTATAGCCTACTATAGGAAAGACAGTAAATAGATCAAACATGTGCAATGAAGCTTAATAAATTTCATGATGAAGGAAGTTCACTACATAGAGGACCTAAATTACACTTGCAGGCTCAAAAATGGTTTCAGAGGAAATGACAGCTAAACTTTAAATTGAAGAGAAGAAAGTTCAAACAGGAGAGGAAGTGCTCCACATAAAGAGCATGTATGAAGGCCTGAGAGAAAGGAGAATACACTAACTTTACCAGAATTTAAAGAAACAAAATATGACTGGAACTTTGTATGTCTAGGGGGAGAAGGGTAGAACAGAGGAAGAAGACATACAAGGGAGATAAAGCTGGAAGGCTGGAGGCTGGCAGACGCCATATTGTGAAAAGGCTTATTAGAAAACACCACAAAAAATCATATGTTTTTGAATGTATCAGTACAGGTGACATACAGTGCAATGTATATAATATAAAAAACGTTATGAAGACCTCTTTTAAATATTCTCCAACACAACAGCAGAAATAATAGTATAGAAAAAACAACAACAAAAAATAACCTGGTTTAAAAACGGCCAAGTGAGGGGTGCTTGGGTGGCTCAGTAGGTTGAGCGTCCGACTTCGACTCAGGTCATGATCTCATAGTTCATGGGTTTGAGCCCCACGTCAGGCTTTGTGTTGACAGCTCAGAGCCTGGAGCCTGCTTAGGATTCTGTGTCTCCCTCTCTCTCTGTCCCCCCAACCCACTCACACTCTGTCTCTCTCTCTCAAATAAATAAACATTAAGAAATATTTTTTAAAAAAATGGGCAAGTGGGAGCGCCTGGGTGGCTCAGTCGGTTAAGCATCTGATTGGCTCAGATCATGATCTCATGTTTTTGAGTTCCAGCCCTACACTGGGCCCTGCAATGACAGTGTGGAGCTTGCTTAGGATTCTCTCTCTCTCTCCCTCTCTCTGTGTCCCTCCCTTGCTCTTGGTCTCACTCTCAAAATCAATAAACTAAAAAACAAATAAATAAAATTAAAATAAATAAAAATGGGCAAATGAATTTGAATAGACATTTCTCCCAAGATGACTTACAAATGGCCAACAAGCATATGAAAAGATGGTCAACACCACTAATCATTAGGGAAATGCAAATCAAAACCACAATGAGATAATCACCACACAACTATTAGGATGACTACTATGGGGGGGGGGGGGCAAAGAAAGAAAAAAGAAAACAAGTGTTGACAAAGATAGAAAGAAATGGAAACTTTTGTACACTCTTGGTGGGAATGTAACATGGCGCAGGCACTATGGAAAAACAGACTGGGAATTCCTCAAAAAAAAACCCTAAAAACTGAATTATCATGATCTAGCAATTGGCAGGTCTCAAAGAGATATATGCATACCAATATTCAAAACAGCACTATTCACAAAAGCCAAGAAGTAAAAGCAACCCAATCATGTATCAGAGATGAAAAAAAAATAAATCAAATTGTGGTATATACATACAATGGAGTATTATTTAGCCTTAAAAAGGAAGGAAATTCTGACATATGCTACACTATCGATACACCTTGAATATAGTATACTAAGTGAAATAAGTCCATAATAAAAAAAAGACGAATATCATATGATTCTACTTATATGAGGTAGCTATAGTCATATTCACAGAAACACAAAGAATAGTGATTGCCAGGGGCCAAGGGAAAGGGTATATGGAATGCTGCTATTTAACAGGTAAAAACAGTTTCAGTTTTACAAGGTGAAAAAGTTTCTGCACGCTGGCTGCACGGCAATGTGAATACACTTAACACCACTGAATGATACTTAGAAAGATGGTAAATTTTACATTATGTTTTCACATATACACACGTTCCTCACATCTATCACCTAGCTTCCAAAGAGTATCAAATTTGATGATTTTCTTTCATCTCATCTCCTCCCTATCCTTTTCCCTTCTCCCTCCCCAATTAATATATTTTAAATCAATTTCCAAATACCTTATTTTTGCACTTTGGTAACAAATATTTTTGCACTTTTGTAACAAATGAGGATATCTCATTTACATGAAAAAAGGCCATTACCACACCTAATAAAATTAACAATATTATAGCAGCACTATCAACAATAGCCAAAGTATGGAAAGAGCCCAAATGTCCATTGATGGATGAATGGATAAAGATGTGGTATATATATACACAATGGAGTATTACTCAGCAATCAAAAAGAATGAAATCTTGCCATTTGCGACTACATGGATGGAACTGGAGGGTATTATGCTAAGCAAAATTAGAGAAAGACATATATCATGACTTCACTCATATGACGACTTTAAGAGACAAAACAGATGAACATTAGGGAAGGGAAACAAAAATAATATAAAAACAGGGAGGGGGACAAAACATAAGAGACTCTTAAATATGGAGAACAAACAGAGAGTTACTGGAGGAGTTGTGGGAGGGGGGATGGGCTAAATGGGTAAGGGACATGAAGGAATCTACTCCTGAAATCACTGTTGCACTATAGGCTAATTTAGATGTAAATTAAAAAAAAACAATAAAGTTAAAAAAATATATAAAAAATAAAATAATTGGCCCCAAGTACAAAAAAAATTAACAATAATTCTTTTTTATTATCTGATAGCCAATCCATACTCATATTTCCCTAAGTGTCTCATCAACATATTTTTTACAGATTTTTAAAAAAATCAAATCAGGTGGTCGGGATGCCTGGGTGGCTCAGTTGGTTAAGCATCCAACTTCAACTCAGGTCATGATCTTACAGTTTGTGAGTCCTAGCCCCACATAGGGCTCTGTGCTAACAGCTGAAAGCCTGAAGCCTGCTTCAGATTCTGTCTCCCTCTCTCTCTCTTCCCCATCCCTGCTCGAGCTCTGTCTCTCTCTCTCAAAACATTAAAAACAAAGAGAGAAAGAAATAAAAGAAGAAAGAATTCAAATCAGTTGGTTATGTCTCTTAAGGGTGAAGAATCTTACGGGTGCTTGGGTGGCTCAGTCCATTAAGCATCCGACTCTTGATTTTGGCTCAGGTCATGACCTCATGGTTCAGGGGATTGAGCCCCATGTTAGGCTCTGCACTGTTAACACAGAACCTGCTTGGGATTCTCTCTCTCTGCCCCTCCCCTGCTGTCACACTTGCTCTCCCTTTCCAAATAAATAAATAAACAAGCTTTCTAAAAAAGAGGTGAAGAATGTTAATAGCATGGAGAATTATAAGTAAAAAAAAGAACACAGTAATAGAAAATGTAATGCTGAGTAAAAAAATAAAATAAAAAAATAATCTAGATACCAAAGAGTATTTACTGTAAAACTGTAATGTTAAAATGTAAAACAGGCAATGGGGTGCCTGGGTGACTCAGTTGGTTAAGCATCCAACTCTTAATTTCAGCTCAGGTCATGATCTCACGGTTCATGAGTTCAAGCCCTAAACTGGGATCTGCACTGACAGCGTAGAGCCTGCTTGGGATTCTCTTTCTCCTCCTGCCCCTCCCCCACTTGCACTCTCTCAAAAATAAACACTTAAAAAATGTAAAACAAGCAAAAGTAATCTGTGATAATGAAAGAATAGTAGTTACTTCTGATTGGGAGTATTGACAAAGTAAAAACAAAATAGACATACCTTGGGCACGGTAATATTCTCCTATCTTGATCTGTGTGATAATTACATTGGTGTATAAATTTGTAAAAAACAATGTGTATTTAAAATTATTAAGTGGATTGTTATACTTCAAGTTCAGGGAAAACATACTAAAAATACCATTCATCTTTTAAAAATATCGTTCATATATATAAGTATGTCTATTTGCATAGTTATATAAAACTATCACTTAGCACACACATATCCTAACACCAAAATATTAATAAGATTATCTCTGGATGGCGAGATAAGTGATCTTCATTTTCTTTTCTAGGCTTTTCCACAATCTCCCCACAATTAAAACATTTAAAAAATTCCCTCTAAGCATTCATTCATCCTCTCTTCTCACATTGATAAAAATATAATTTTTTTCTCCCACACAATTTGTCTTCCTACTCTACAGCTCTGTCACTAGTCAAAACAAATGAGTATTAAAATCCAACTTTTGGTCCCTGGCTTACAATGGCCAACAAAGCCTAAACAGTCTGATCCTTTTTTACATTCCAGATCTCCCTTCCTACCACTCTCCCCTACATTTCACTCTACTTCTACGACATTGGTCACCTTACTAGTTTCTGAGCACATCTAGCACCTACTTGCCTTGGGCCTTTGTATTACCTGTTTGCAATGCCAGTGAGTTCTTCCACCACAAATCTACAAAACTCCATTACCAAATCTTTGTTCAAATGTCATCTTCTCAATGAGACCTATCCTAAGTCTCCTTTCAAAAACTACAAACTGTTCCACATTTATATATGCCTCTTAACCTTTACTCTCCCTCTTTTTCTTCTTACCACAACACTTAACACTTTCTAACAATATGTATTCATATAATTTCTTAATAACTTATTTGCATGTAATTGTTTGACTCCTCCCACCTTCAGACCCAAGAGAATCTAAGTTCTATGAATGGAGGAATATTTGTTTCGTTCTAGGTTATATCCCAAGCATTTTATAAGAGTTTTTTTGTTTCCTTAAGTAATCGCTACACCCAATGTGGAGCTCGAATTCACAACCCCAAGATCAAGAGTTACATGCCCTTCTGAATGAGCCAGCCAGGCATCCCTATCCCAAGCATTTAGAACAGTGTCTGGCAAATAGCAAGTGAGTAAGGAAGGAGTAAAAAAGAAGAAGAAAAAAAAAAGACCTGTGGAAGGTTTAATGACATACCCAGGTGGATAACAGAAAGAAAATTACATTGACAAATAATTCTTATTAAAATTATAAATTAAAATTAGTGAAATATCTTCAAGGTTTAAGGACTCACTCAGGAAAACTTCTATTGGTACTCAGCACAATTCATCATATTTAGTTTTATACACATTTATATTATTCCCCATTAGAAAGTGTGTAAACTGTAAGTAGTACCTGACACAAAACAGGCATTCAGTAATTACTGGTTTTATCACATGGATCTTACTAGGTAGAACATGACTAGTCCATCACAAATACCTACACTCAACTAAATAGCAGTCTGAGCACCTGGGTGGCTCAGTTGGTTGAGCATCCAACTCTTGATCTTGGCTCAAGTCATGATCTCACAGTTCGTGAGTTTGAGCCCCACAATGGGCTTTGTGCCGCAGGTACAGAGCCTGCTTGGGATTCTCTTCTCCCTCTCCCCATCTCTCTCTCTCAAAATAAATAAATAAACTAAAAAAAAATGGTTAAAATGGTCATTAAAAATAAATAACTAAATAAGTAAATATAAATAAACAAAAATAAATTAATTAAAATAGGTTTTGGGGCACCTGGGTGACTACACTGGAAGACTCTACTGTAGCAAAGCTGTCTTTATTTGACCAGACTCAGCTCATCCAGTCTAGATAGCCTTTTCTCCGGGTGCCTTTGGTCAAAAACAATCAGAGGCAACTGTCAAACTGTGGTCCTTAACTTTACACTTTGTATAAGCAGAAAAAGAAAGCTAGCACAGAGGTGTAAACTGCCTGGCTGAGTCCCAAGGCATGTCCCAGTATACACACAGAGCCCCTTAGCAAAGACTGAAAGACTTACAGGTTCCAGACATCCAAGGAAATTTCTGCCTACTCATTAGCTTATTGATAAGAGACTTCAGTAACCATATACAACAAAAAAATACAGACTTTATGGCATTAGTTCCAAAAGTCACTCAACAAAAAATAGTAGCAGTAAATTATCCAGAGGGGTGGGGTGAAGAGGGAGCAGTCAATATAAATTATCCCTAAGGAAGAGCAGACACTGAACTTACTAGCCTAAGATTTTAAATCAACTATTTTATTTTATTTAAAAATTTTTAATGTTGATTTATTTTTGAGAAAGAGAGAGAGCGCTAGCAGGGGAGGAGCAGAGAGAGAAGGGGACATAGAATCTGAAGTAGGCTCCAGGCTCTGAGCTGGCAGCACAGCTGACATGGCTTGAACCCATGAACAGCAACACCATGACCTGAACCAAAGATGGACACTTAACCGACTGAACCACCCAGGCTCCTCTTAAATCAACTTTTTTAAATGTTAAAACTAAAGGAAACCATATCTAAAGAACTAAAGGAGAATATGAAAATGATGTTTCACCAAATTGAGAATATTAACAGACAAATATTATTAAAAAAAAACAAAAAACAGAGGGGCAAATGGGAGGTTCAGGTGGTTAAGCATCTGACTCTTGATTTTGGCTCGGGTCATGATCTCACAGTTCGTGGGTTCGAGCCCCACATCAGGCTCTGCAATGAGTGCAGAACCTGCTTGGGATTCTCTCTCTCTCTCTCTCTCTCTCTCTCTCTCTCTCTTTCCCCCTTCTCTCTCTCTGCCCCCGCCAAAATAAATAAACAAACAAACATAAAAAAAACAAATTACAGATTTGAGAAATAGAGTAAAATGAAAAATGCAATAGAGGGGCTCAACAGTATATTATATAAGCAGGCAGAAGAATCAGCAAACTTCAGGCAGTTCAACTGAGATTAGCCAGTCTGAAAAAAAAGATGAACAGAGCCTTAGAAACCTGTGGGATGCCATTAAACATATCAATGTATGCGTAATAGGGAGATGAGAGAAAAAAGAACAGAATACTTAAATAACAACCCCAAACTTCCCAATGTGATTCTTAAAAAACCATGAATATACACATCCAAGAAGCTCAATGAATTTCAAGTAGCATAAACTCAAAGAGATCCATACCAACACAACATCATAATGAAACTGTCAATAGCCATGAGAAAGGGATTATCTTGAAAACATCAAGAAAGAAGCAACTCATCAACAAAGGATCCTCCCAAGATTAACAGTTGATTACTCAGAGAAACCATGCAGGCAGTGGGACAATATATTTCAAGTGGTGAAAGAAAGTGACAGTCAAGAATTCTACATCCAATTATTTAAAAACGAAGGAGAAATTATGACATTCCTGATTAAAAAACAAAACAAAACAAAAAAACTAAGAAAGATTGTTGTTAGTAGACATGCCCTAAAAATACATACTAAAAGGAGCCCCTCAGGCTTAGATGAGAAGACAGTAACTGGTAATTGAAATCCATATGGAAAATACAGAGCATCAGTACAGGTAACTTTTCAGGTAACTGTAAGAGACCTTATATTTTTGTTTGTAACTCTTTTTTTCCTCATATCTGATTTACAAGATTTACATTTGGCAAATAATTAGAAACGTGTTGATAGTATACAATAGAAAATGATGTAATTTGTATGATAATAGTAACACAAGGGAGGCGGAAAGGAATGGAGCTTCATAGGAGCAAAGCTTTTGTCTGTTATTGTAAATTAAATCAGCATTAATAAACCTGATAAACTTGATAAAATGTGAACTGTAATCCTCAGTCTAACCACTCACAAAGTAACTCAAAAAACCACGTAAAAGAACAAATTAAAATGGTACACAAATAAATAAACTTGATAAAATGTGAACTGTAATCCTCAGTCTAACCACTCACAAAGTAACTCAAAAAACCACGTAAAAGAACAAATTAAAATGGTACACAAATAAATAAAAATGGTACACCAAAAAATACCTTACAGAAAAGTCGACAATACTAAAGGAAGAGAGGAACAAAAGATATCTAATGTTCAGCAGTGAGGTTTTTCCCTGTTTAAATAGTAATCTCTTAGACACAAATCCATTCCTTAATAAGTAAATCACACTTCTCTGCTTTATCTCCCTCTACAGCACTTACCACATGACAACCTTTACTTTCTCTACGCAACAGAATCAAAGCTTCAAGAGGACAAAAACTTTATTTTATATTTTATTATTTTTATTTTTATTTTTAATTTTTATTTTGTTTTGTTTATAGCTTTAAACCCAGACACACACCTATTGAGTAGGTGCTTAGTAAACAGCCAATGACTGAATAAACAAATGAACAATCGGTAGAGATCAGCCTTTTAAGAAATGTCTCCCATTTTAAGAGAAGCCTAAGCGCACATCTACAATTTGTAGATTTGGTAGCAGGAATATAAACAACACCCCATCTGATGGGTTTCTATTTTCTCTGTTAAAGACATCTGCTGAGTTAGAAGGGAAGGTGGAACAACTGAAAATTTACAGACAGTAACTAGCTGCCTGGCATGCTTCTGCTGAAAATTTCTATATCAGATTCAAATTCTGATAGGTTTGATTTAGGCACTGTTGTCTAAATCAGCAGTCACATGATTTCATGTAAATCTGCCAGTCTTACAACTTAAAAAAAAATGTTTGAACTTTTAAAAAAATCAACAAAAATACGTAAATGCCTTGAATTCAGATTTTGAAAAGAACATTAGATGAGAAAAAGTCTATTACCTGTAAGTATTGAATTTATCAATTTTATTATCAAGTAAGAGTCAATTATACCAAAAGAAGTGAAAGCTGAGTCTTGAAGACATATTTGTACACTCATGTTTTAGCAGCATCATTCATAATAGCTAAAAGGTATAAGCAACCCAAGTATCCATCAACAGATAAATGGATAAGCAAACTGTGGTATATGTATACAATGGAATATATTATTCAGCCTTAAAAAAGAAGGTAATTTTGACATAGGTTACATGGGTGAACCTTGAAGAGATAATGATAAGTAAAATAAAGCAGTCATGAAAGAGACAAAAATGAATTATTCCAGTTACATGAGGTACCTAGGGTAGTCAAATTCCTTGAGATAGTAGAAAGGTGGTTTCCAAGGACTGCAGGGAATGGGCAGTTATCATTTAACATGCATAGGGTTTCAGTTTTGCAAGATGAAAAGAGTTCTGGACATGGATTGTGGTAATGGTTGCCCAATACTGAAGTGTATACTTAAAAATGGTTAAGATGGTAAGTTCTGTATTTGTATCTTACAATTTTATAAACAGAGGGGAAAGTCAATTATAGTATATTATGTATTAAAGGACAATAAAAATGACATACTGTTACTTTTAAAGAAAAAAACCACTTTCTTTAGAAACTGAATTTAAATCATCTGTACTACATGCCATATGTTTGTTTATACCAGTTAGCACAACAGAAGCTAAAGGTTTGAGATATTCACTGCCTTTGAGAAGGGAACTTTAAAAAAGAAATTGAACTTGGTTTGCAAAAGCTAGGATTTAAGGACACCAGAAACTGTGAAAACAGTGTAGAACACAAAGACCCTACTAACCAGAAAGATGGCGTATATGGCTAAAGAATAACTAAAGGACAGTCAAGGACTTAAGTTTACATAAGACTGGTAAAGTGGAAATAATAAAAACCTAGGGAGAAAGTGACCATCTACTAATGGAAGATATAGGATATAAAAAAAACATAATTCCAGAAAGAACTAATAGAAGACTTGAAGAAAAACAGACTCTAAAAAAGTACAGCAGAGACAGAGTATTATCCTGCAAGTAGGCTCAAAACAAAATGTAGCACAAGAATGATAAATTCTACTTCCATATAGTTAAAATTTCAAAATCACAATGATGGACATTTGAGACCATTAGAAGTCTGCAAAGAAGTTATCTGGAAAAGTCAGAGAATTATAAGCTCAGAGAACCAATTATAAGTAACTAAAGATTTAAGAAAACAAACTTATTGTAAGGCTAAAGCAAATTAAAAGTCACTGTCGTTGAGTTTTAGAAACAATTATTAGGTAGGCCTTTCTGAAGAATGGAAATAAAAATAAGTTTTAAGAAAAGGGACAAAACAAAAATCTCATAGTTACCATCTAGCCTTATAGTATCTCACTCTTAAGCATGAATAGACAGTCAATGGTCACCAATATTTGAGGAAAGCATGATGTACTGAAGATGGGGAGGCAAAATAAAAATGAAATTGAAGGAAACCATCAATAATAGGTAAAGAATGCTTCAAAACAGAAAATCCACTATGCCAGAAAAAAAATCCATTAAAAAAAACCAGAATACCATTCTTGTAAAAGTTCAAACAAGAAAATGTTTTTTATTTTTTTGTTAATATAACATAATATAATATATAATATAATATAAGTATAATATATAGAGAGAGTGAGAGAAAAAGCACATACATGCATGTGTGGGGGAGAGGCAGAGAGAGAATCTCAAGCAGGCTCCACGGTGTCAGGGCAGAGCCCAATGCTGGGCTCCATCTCAGGAACCAAGCTGAAATCAAGAGTTCGATGTTTAAGGGACTGAGCCACCCAAGTGCTCCAAGAAAATGCTTTATAAAAATTTAAGACACTAGACTGAAAAATAGAGTTGGAAGAATATATCTCAGAAAACAGACCAAAAGGGGAAAAAAAACAACAAAACACGAGACAGAAGAAAAATTTTAAGTCAAGCATGTCCATAATCAACAAAACATGTGCCCTAATGACTTGGGATTAAATTAACACTTCTCAAAAAAGATTAGTACTGCTGCCCTATAGGGGGGTGTTTGAAATGTCAGGGGACATTTCTAGTTGTCCCAATAACTACTGGGTTATACTAGTATTTATTTAGCGTCTCGGGGGCAGGGTGCTCAAATCCCTACAAGCATAATATAGTCTAACTCAAAAGTAGTAACTACAAAAATGCCTACAGTGCCCTCTATTGAAAAAGACTTCGAATACGCTCATTGCCTGACACAATATGCACTTTCATGAAATTTATTAACACCAGGATAAAACAAAGATACCGAGAGAAAAATTCAAGCCAAGCATTAAAAAAGATCCAGAATAAGATCCACCAAATTCTGTAAAAGCAATACTGAAAGTTCAAAGAAAATATACTCCAAATGTTGATGGAAATTTACTTTGAGCCAAATTACCAATCAAGTGTAAGACTAAAATAGACATTTTAAAAAGTTACAAGTCGCTAAAATGTACCTCCTATGTAACTTTATTCAAAAATCAATCAGGTAACAATTTCAGCAAAATGAAGAACTCAGCCAGGAAAAAAGCTGGAATGGGATCCAGTAAAAAAAAAGGGGAGGGGGGTTGGCGGTTGGGATTCCCAACTGCTGAAGAGTGGACACAAGTTTCAGAATAGCAACTCTGAAACAAACAGAACATCCCACAGAAGTTTCAGAATACCCACTCTGTATCAAATTTTAATAACAAGTCTCAGTCAGGGAAACCTGGGTGGCTCAGGCCCTTAAGCTTCTCACTCTTGACTTTTTTTTAATTACAAAATGTCTTTTAATGTTTATATTTGAGAGAGAGAGAAAGAAAGAGAGAGTGTGCGTGCAAGCTGGAGAGGGACAGAGAGAGACGGAGATAGAACCCAAAGCAGGCTCCAGGCTGTCAGCACAAAGCCTGACTTGGGGCTCAAACTCTCGGGGCTCAAAATGACGAGCCATGAGATTGTGACCTGAGCAGTAGTTGGACACTTAACCGACTAAGCCACCCAGCTGCCCCCCCCCTTTTTTTTTTAATGTTTTACTTATTTTTCAGAGAGAGAGAGACATCAAGGGCGGGGGGAGCAGACAGAGAGGGAAACACAGAATCTGAAGCAGGCTCAGCACATACGGACTCCTGATTTCAGCTCAGGTCATGATCTCACAGCTCGGTGAGATCCAGCCCCCACGAACCCATCTGCACTGACAGTAAGGAGCCTGCTTGGAATTCTCTCTCTCCTTCTCTCTCTCAGCCCCTCCCCCCATGCTCTCTTGCTCTCTCTCTCTTAAAATAAATAAATATTAAAAAAAAAAAGAGAGAGAGAAAGAAAAAGTCTATGGGGCACTTGGGTGGCTCAGTCAGTTAGGTGTCAGACTTTAGCTCAGATCATGATCTCAGCATTCATGAGTTTAAGCCCCACATCAGGCTCTGTGCTGACAGCTCAGAGTCTGAAGCATGCTTCAGGTTCTGTCTGTCTGTCTCTCTGCTCCTCTCCCTCTTGCACTCTGTATCTCTCTCTGAAAAATGAATAAACATTAAAAAAAAAAAAAAAAGAAAAAGTCTAGATCAGAGCAATGGGATAGACCGTTCTCTCCACTCCTCTCCCTCCATACAAGCAGCAAAACTGATAGATAGTATGATGCACTCTTAACCAAGAATTTGAAAACCCTTACAGCTTTCTAAGATCTTTTGGAAAAACAGCAACAAATACACAGAAAACTAAATAAAAAGAGGCACATAACTCTGAGAAAAACAAAAAAATGTACAAAAAAGGGAAAGTAGTCACAGTATTCACTTGATTCACTATTATTTACATGGTAATAATAATGTAAAATCTAATGATTTAACTAATTTTATTACCTATATTGAATAATGAAAGAAGACAAAAGGGGTGTGATAAATCCTCTTCTACAAGAGGTTGGAAGATAATGTAAGATATTGTCAGAGACAGTAGTTTCAGATTTCTACTATTTAAGAATAAGTAAATATCAGTTGACAGTGATTGTTTCTGGAAAGCTCGATTAGAGAACAGGATGGGGAAAGGACAAACTATTTTGACCATAAGCATTCTAGTATTTCATGTGTTTCTAAGCAAAATTGAGAAATGACAGTGTTTATATTCATACATTTTGTACTATTAAAAATTAGGGAGATTTATGCATATTGAGGTGGTACAATATTTATGATAAATTATAGTCTGAGGTTTTTTTGAACTAATATACTCACTCAACAATACCACTACCAGGCATTTTTCTAAGCACTGGAGATGAATGGAGATGATCTATATAATCACACATATACAGTTACCTGTACATCAGTTTCTTTTAATTTCAGCATTATTGACATATGGACAACATAATTTTTTTTATTTGGGGGGATAGAGGACTGTCCTGTGCATGTTTAACAACATCCCTAACCTGTATCCACTAGATGTCAGTAACACCCCCTCTCTGGTTGTGATAACCAAAAATGTCTCCAGACACTGTGAAACATACCATGGGAGCAAAACTGCCTCCCCACCCGACCCCAGTTAAGAATCACTGTTGTGTATGTATAGAAAAAGTTCTGGGGGGGTGCCTAGCAGGCTCAGTAAGTAAAACATGTGATTCTTGTTCTCGGGGTTGTTAAGTTTAAGCCCCATGTTGGGTGTAGAGATTACTTAAAAATCTTAAAAAAAAAAAGAAAAGAAAAAAGTTCTGAAATGATACCCAAAAAGACACCAGTGTTGTTACTAGAAAAGTAAAATTAGCAAAAAAGTCACTATCTTTGACATTCCGGTAGTTTGATTTTCATATAAATTTATTATTTCAACAGTAAATATTAAAAACACAAAAAATTACAAAATAAATTAAAAGCAACTAAATGCAGCCACAAAACAAAAATTTTAATCGTAAAATAAAATCTTAAGAAGAAATAGAGGGTATCTATCAGTTTTTAAAGAAATCAGTAAAAAAAAAAAAAGGAATAGGGAAAAGATAAACTAGAATATAAATTCATTAAAAATACTAGTAAGTTCAGGGGCACCTGGTTGGCTCAGTGGGTAGAACATGTGATTCTTGATCTTGGGGTTGCGAGTTCAAGCCCAACATTGGGCATACAGCTTACTTTAAGGGAAAAAAAAAATAAACTAGTAAGTTCAGCTTGCTGTTTTATGATTAAGTATTTTTCAACAATAACCATATAGATATAAAGAAACAATCCATTTCTGGGGCGCCTGGGTGGTTCGGTTGGTAAAGTGTCTGACTTGGTTTCAGCTTGGTTACTGGGCTCGAGCCCCACACAGGGCTCTGCACTGACAGTGCAGGGGCCTGCTTGGGATTCTCTTTATCTCCACCCCTCCCACATCTCTTTCAAAATAAATAAATAAACTTAAAAAAAAAATCCATATGTGAAATACCAATTTTAATAGAAGAAAATATCTACTCTGCAATATTTGCTGTGTCTTTTTTTTAAATAAGGAAAACAGAAAAGTTGCCAATAATCCCATCACCCCAAAATCATAAAGGTTTCTTAAATACTTGTACTATATTTTTCAACATATTCTTTAAAAGCTGATTTAGCATATAATATGGAACTCTTATTTTCAGTTTATTAGAAGCATTGAGTAGTCATTAAACATTCTTCATAAAAATCATTATCATTTTATAAGGAAAAAGTAATTTGACCCCACCTCCACCCTCGCATTAATCCCAGAGATTAATTTTAATTATGTTGTGATTTCTTTTATACTCCATTTCCCAGGAGGGGAAGAAGGGAATAAATAATTTTGAATACCTTATTAATAAAAAAACAAAGCTTGGTTTCATTCCAGTAGCAAATGAGAGGTCAAGGGAAGAACAGTAATTTACTATTGAGATGTTATTTCCATCTTGTGGGCTTTTTCTCCTATTATATACTACAAAAATTACCATTCAGCTTCTCATATCTAACAGCTTAACTTCACTCATTTATAATTTGTTTTAAATAAACTCTACACTCAATGTGGGGCTCTAACTCAAGACCCTGAGATCAAGAGTCGCATGCTCTACTGACTGAGGTAGACAAGTGCCCCAACTTCACTCATTTAACAAATATTTAGCAAATACCTATTACGTGCCAGGTCCTTTACTGTCACATTAGGTATAGGTGTGTATGTGTATATATATATGTTTAAAAAAAAAAAAAAAGTAGACTCTTCCTCTCAGTTTACAATCAATCTTAAGGGGGAAAACAAGCAAACAAGTCTAAAATTATAAATTACATTAAAGGTTAGGAAGCAAATGACCTGGATGTAGTGATATACATGAAGCATAAAGATTCATAAGCACTGATTTTCTAGAATTCCAATCCCATCCCCACCCCCTTTTTAAATATAATTTTATGGAGGAAGTCCAGTCCACTTTTTAAAGCTCTAGAAAAAAACCAACAAATGTTAGTCTAAGCCACTCTAAAATTATTTTATTACCTGAGACAACTATTAGTTGCATATTATTATACTCACCCACTGTTTCTCTATCATTTACCTATATCCTCTTCCCATTTACCCCACCCCCATTTTTTCTATTTTATCATCTTCTTTGTTTTGCCTTTCTCCATTCTTCAAGATTTCAGTAACAGACTTACAGTTTAAATGAACCAACCTCTGGTTAACAGTTTTCAAAGCTAAAATATTCATGACTTCTAATTTAAATTCAGATTTAAATGCAAACATGAAATAACAAAGCAATAAAAAAATTTTAATTTTACAATAGAATTTATTTTGAGGCAGCAATGCTGGTTGCTCACACATTTAAGAAGAATATAGCTATAAATGCTATGGGAAAATTTAACACAAACATCCAGCAATAGCAAAGTACTGTAGTTAAATCAACTGGCTAGTCCACATAGTAGAATACTATGCAGCTGTTAGAAAAAAGTGAGAATACTCTCTACTAAAAAATATAGAATGATTTCCAAGAAATATTAAATCAAAAAGTGAAAAATAGGGTAGTGTATATTTGCTTTTGTCTATTTGCATAAAGAAAATGGGAAGGATACATATAGTACTAATAAAAGTGGTTACTAATGTGCGTCCAAGGGTGGAGAGGCTTATGATAAGTACAAGACTTAATTTTGAACCACTCCTTATAAAAAAAAAAAAAAAAAAGTTTGAAATTGTTCAGTAAGAATTTTAAAGATCTTTTTTACAAACTCTATCTGAAGGTGATCCAAAATTTCACTACACAATTATAATTGCTCTAGTTACACTATTTTTTAGACCTTGTCACACTGAGCCTATCCATTAGTCATTTGCTTACAATTCTTCACCACTTAGGTGGTCCCAAGGAACACCAAGTACTGGTATCAACTTAAAAGAGTGTAACATACTGTTCAAAATCAACTTGTCAGCTTCTGACTTC
Organism: Acinonyx jubatus; assembly: GCF_027475565.1. Lineage (NCBI taxonomy): Eukaryota > Metazoa > Chordata > Mammalia > Carnivora > Felidae > Acinonyx > Acinonyx jubatus. The sequence continues at coordinate 79,237,882 of NC_069386.1, forward strand.
ATTACCTATACTATTTTATGGTGAGCAAGTTATTTAACCTCTTGCCCATGTTTCCTTCTCTCTAAAATGGAAATAACTGTATCTATGATTTAGGCATGGTATGAAAATTAGAATGATTCCCAACACACAGAAAACTGATTAAATGTTAGCAGATATTATCACTAATAGTTCTTTTTATGGACATGTAAAGTTTTCATCTATGTAATCAAACACCATGGTATGTTTCAATCAAATTCAATCAAATCAAATATTAATTCCTGTTAATGAGTGGCTTCAATGTACTAGAAAGCAGAAAAGTAAAATATTAACAATAAAAATAAAAGTGCAACAATGTAAGTATACATATGCAAGTCACTTTGAGTGCAAAGAAGGGAGCAATAAACACATTGCTAAAGTTTATAAAATACCAATAGGAGAGGGGCACCTGGGTGGCTCAGTCGGTTGAGCACCCAACTTTGGCTCAGGTCCACGATCTCACGGTTCGTGGGTTCGAGCCCCACGTAGCTCTGTGCTGACAGCTCAGAGCCTGGAGCCTGCTTTGGATTCTGTGTCTCCCTCTCTCTCTCTCTGCCCCTCCCCAACTTGCACCCGGTCTCTCTTTCTCTCAAAAATAAACATTAAAAAAAAAATTTAAGGGGCACCTGGGTGGCTCAGTTGGTTAAGTGTCTGACTTCAGCTCAGGTCATGATCTCACAGTCCGTGGGGTTCAAGGCCCGCATTGGCCTCTGTGCTTACAGCTCAGAGCCTGGAGCCTGCTTTGGATTCTGTGTCTCTTTCTCTCTACCCCTTCCCCACTCACACTCTGTCTCTCTCTCTCTCAACATTAATGTTAACATACAAACATTAAAAAAAAATTTAATACCAATAGAAGGAATGAGGATTTTGAAGAGAAAGCAGATGGAGAAATGGACTATACCCAATCATTAATAACCTTTTATCATTCAGGTTCCTAAATCTGGCTGATAATCAAAGTTACCAGTTATACATTTCAAAAACCCAGATTCCACCTCAGATTCCTTAATCACAATGACGAGGAATGGAATATAGGAATCTGTGCTTTTAAAGGATCCCAAGTGATTATGATCATTAACTAGGTTTGGGAGCCACCATAGGTCCCACTCTTGTACAATTAGAGACTTTAGAAGTATCTCCAGATAAAGTATATTTAATCATTACCTTTGGTAGCTCTTGAGTCAATGGCAAAGTGCTATTAACAATTAGTCATTCTTTTACACTAAACCACTAAAAAAACCTTTTAAAATAAATATATACTAAATGTTCTAAATAATAGTGTGGCTGCCGTTTACTGAACAATTATTCATAAATGACTAGAAACAACGCCCAACATCATTCCAACCAAAACCAAAGTAAATGACAGGAGAGAGGAAAATAGAGAATACAATTTAAAAATAGGCAAAAGATCTGAAAAGACACCTCACCAAAGAAGATATAAAGATGGCAAAGAAAACATATGAAAAGATGCTCAACATTGTGTCATTAGGGAACTGCAAATTAAAGCAAGATACCACTACACACCTATTAGAATGTCTAAAATCCAAAACATGACAACATCAAATGCTGACAAAGATGCAGCACAACAAGAATTCTCATTCATAGTGGCACCTCAGTTGGTTAAGCATCCAACTCTTTGATTTCGGTTCAGTTCATGATCTCACAGTTCATGGTTCATGCTTCCTGAGTTCGAGCCCCATGTTAGGCTTTGTGCTGACAGTGCAGAGTCTGCTTGGGATTCTCTCTCTCCCTCCCCCACTCCTGTGAGCTCTCATAATAAATAAATAAACTTAAAAAAAGAAAAGATTTCTCATTCATTGCTGGTGGGAATGCAAAATGGTATAGTCACTTTGAAAGACTATTAGGCAGTTTCTTAAAAAACTAAACATATCTTTATCATATAATTCAGCAAGTAAGCTCCCTGTTATTTACCTACATAACCTGAAAACTTATGTGCACACAAAAACCTCTACATGAATGTCACTTCATAATTGCCAAATCTTGGAAGCAGCAATAAGGTCCTTCAATAGGTGGACAGGGGTGACTGGCTGGCTCAGAGAGTGGAGCATGCGACTTTGCTCTCAGGGTTTCAAGTTCGAGCCCCACTTTGGGTGAAGAAATTACTTAAAAATGAAATATTCAGGGGTGCCTGGGTGGCTCAGTTGGTTAAGCATCCAACTTTGGTTCAGGTCATGATCTCACAGTTCATGAGTTTGAGCCACTCGTCCAGATCTCTGCTATCAGCAAAGAGCCTACTTCAGATTCTCGATCACCCTCTCTATGTCCCTCCCCACCTCATGCATGCTCTCTCAAAAATAAAAACATTTAAGTTTAAAAAATGAAATCTTTAAAGAAAATTGGTGGACAAAGAAAGTGCAGTACATATATACAATAAAATATTATTCAGCACTAAATAAAAAGATCAAGCCACAAAAAGACATTTAAGAAGGAATCTTGAACATTGCTGAGTGAACTGACATTCTGGAGAAAGCAAAACTATGGAAGACAGTAAAAGAGCACTAGCTAGCTGCCCAGGGTTTGGGGAGAGAGAAGAAATAGGTGGAACACATGGTATTTTTAGGGCAGTGAATCTATTTTGTATACTATAAAGGTAGATACAGGTCATTATACATTTGTTAAAAACCAAAGAACATACAATACAAAGGGTGAACCTTAATATAAACTATAGACTGGTTGATAATGATGGGTCAATGGTGGTTCACCGGTTATAACAAATATACCAAAATAGTGGGACTATCGATGGGGAAGAGGTTGAAAAGTGTATTTTCCCCCCAAATTTTGCTGTAAACCTAAAATTGCTCTAAGAAATAGTGAATGAGAAAGAGATAGTGGAAGAAAAAATTTGAAATCAAAAGAAAATTAAATAAACTCAAGGGAAAAAGCATTTTGTAAAAAGAAAAAAATGATTAAAAAAATACATTTCAAAGTTAAAAAAGGGGCACATGGCTGGATCAGTCTGAAAAGCATGTGGCTCTTGAGTTCAAGCCCCACCCTAGGGTAAAGATTACTTAAAACAAACAAACTTCAAAATTAAAAAAAAAAAAAAAAGTAAGGGTGGAACCCTCCTGCATTGCTGGTGGGAAAGTAAAATGGTGCAGTCATTTTGGAAAATAGTTTGGTAGTTCCTCAAAAAGTTAAACATAAAATTCCTCAAAAAAGTTGAACATGAGCCAGCAATGACACTCCTAAGTATATACCCAGGAGCTGTAAATGTAAGTTTACACAAAAACCTGTGCACAAATGGAAACAGCAGCATTATTCATGACAGCCAAAATGTAGAAACACCCAAATGTCTACCAACTGATGGACAAAATTTGGTATATCCACACAACAGAGTATTATCCAACCATAAAAAGGAAAAAAGTACTGCTACATGCCACAACGTGAACCTCGAAAACATTGTCTTAAGTGAAAGTCACAAAAAGCCACATATTGTATGATATGGAATCCTATTAGTGGTAGTATGCAATATCCACAGTAGGCAAACCCATAGAGACGGAAAGTATTATTTCTTTCACAGAGACAGAAAGTAGTGGTTGCTGGGGGAGGGGAAGGGCATTGGGACTAACTGCTAATAGGTGCAGTTTCTTTGTGGAATGATGAAAATATTCTGAAATAAAACAATGACGACGACTACACAACATAGTGTATACCACACAACATATACTAAAATCGACAAAATGTACATTCCATAAAGGGTAAATTTTATGTTACATGAATTATATCTCAATTTCTAAACAACTTTTTTAAAATCTAAGAGTGGCCCTACGGAGAGAATGTTCCTAAGCACTAACAACAGCCTGCTAACAAAAAACATAACTAACTCTCAACAGTGTAGTCTTACCCTCTCCCTCCCCTTCCCCCAGAAAGAAAATAAACCATTTCCAGTCAAGCCCCTAGATCCAACCAACCATGCTATAGGAAAAACAAACAGAACAGAATATATTAAGCTATACTATAGGGAAGGACTCAGCAAAATGCAGACTCTGGGAACCTTTATAAGGACCAAACACCTGATTTCTTTGAAAAAAAAAAAAAGGAAGAAAGAGAGAAAGAAAGAAAGAAAAAGAATGGCAAGAAAAAGATGGAGAGAGTTCCAATCGAATAATGGTGTGTAGTTATCTTTTAAAGTCCTTATCTTTTAGATACACACTGAAATATTCATGAATGCAATTATATGACGGAGATTTACTAGAAATACTCTAGGATGGGGAGGAGTGGATACAAGTATAAGTAAAATAAGACTGGTCAAGTTTAAGATGAGTGACAAGTCTGTGGAAGATCACAGGTACCATATTATTTTTGTGTATATTTAGAACTTTCCATAATAAAAAAATGAGTATATGCAACACAATCATATTTACGATGTAGAGAATAAACTGTTAAGACAGGGGCGTGGATGGAGGGAAACTGATAGGAGATTTCAGAGAATTCAGGCAGGAGAACACCCTGAAGGAAGACAGTGAAGTGAAGAAATGAAAATCACAGATTAAACCAGGATAATTTCCCCAGGTCAGTGGTTATCAGGCTTCAGGGATATTCTATGCAAAATTTTTCACCCGTCCTTTTTTTTTTTTTTTTTTTTAATTAAAAGAGGCTTCGCAACTTTCATTATATATGCAAAGGAGACTAAAATCCCAAAATATTAATTACTAGATTAAAATTTTTTTAGCATATTAATACAATCTATATTAGATAGGCCCTTGAATCACTGCAATCCAGTTAACACACTTTCAAAGCTCCTTCCAGCTTTAGAACTTCCTTCCAATTGAAATACCATGGTTAGGTACTCATACTTCAGATCTAAAAGTATTCTTACCCTCTAGGGGCTTTACAACAATTAGATAAACTAACATAGTAAGAATTTAAATTTTTGGCATATAGAAATTGCTCAGTAAATGTTACCCGTTTATCTGAAAGTCCATTATCTACATAGATTTGCCATCATCATTTATTGTCTCACCATCCTGTAAGTTCCTGGTTTATCACATTTTATTATTTCTGGAATACAAGCTTCATGAGGGAAAGGTCCTTATTTCATACATCATTTTGTGCCTAGCACAAAATAACACTCAAATATATTCACTGAATAATTACACTGGATAGAATCAATAAAACTCAAGACTCAATGATGACAAGGATGGTGATAAATGTTAACAGAGGAAAAGGAGAATAAGTAAGTTGTAAAAATAAGTGTGTTGTATGGGGAGGGAGAAGCAGGCATTTGAGATGAACTGAATAATTAAATTTATTATTTTTTTAATGTCTATTTATTTTGAGAGGGAGAGAGAGAGAGAGAGAGAGAGAGCATGTGCATGCATAGGAAAGAGGGAGAGAGAGAGATGGGGAGGGAGAGAGGGGAAGGGTGGGGGGGAGAGAGACAGACAGACAGACAATCCCAAGCAGGCTCTACCCGGTTAGAGTGGAGCCCTATGTGGGCTCAAACTCACCAACTGAAATCATGACCTGAGGTGCTGAAATCAAGAGTCAGATGCTTAAGTGACCCAGGCCATGCAGGCACACCTGAAAGTTTTGACTTTAAAGTAACAAGTTAGACAGGAAATTAGAAATAGGAGACATTTGAAAACCAAACCAAAAAAATCTAGTAGTCGTAAGAATACTGTTTGTAAAGGCAGCCTGTCCAGCCTGCCTGCTACTTGCATGATCTCGGGCCCATTAATTAACCTCTGCGTCCCAATATTCTAGTGCCCCACCCCGACAACCCCCTCAAACCCAACAACAAAAGAAATCAACTGTGCCAACCTCACTGGGTTGTTTTAGGATTAAAGGAATTAATACTGAAGCACTGGAATAACACTCAGCAAACAGTAACCAAAAGATGTTAGATAGTAAGAGCTAAGCAGTAGCTGAAAATCTGATTCCGAATGAAACATACAGCCAATATACTAAGAGAACAAGAGTCCCAGGGAATAACTGGGAACAATGGAGAGGTAACATGAAGAAAAGTTTTAAGTGGACAAAAGGGAAACTAGAGAATTACATAGTAGAAGCCAAAGAAAAGGATTTTAAAGAAGAAATAGTCAAGAGCAAAAAGTGCTGGTTAAGTGCATCAAGTCTGTAAAAAGGCCACATGATTTGGCAACTTGAAGGCTGACCATCAAAAGAAAAAAAACCACATCCTACAAGGTGTTCAGACAGGTTTGAGAGAGTAAGGCAAAAGGGCCGACTATACAGCAGAGTTGAGGGGTAAAAAGAGGAAGAGAGAATTCTAGATTAGTGGTCCCTAGACTTTTTGTTTGCAAGAACTTCAAAAACAGGGAAAATGACATAAGGTTGCGTCCTCCTAATTCTATCAAAGTTTTTTTCCTCTGTTGTCACCATCATTTGAAATAGGGAACTGCATTAACAGTGAAAATTTATGAAGCCTAAAACTCTCAGAATAAAGGGAATGCCTTTACACAAAACCACCATACTGTTCATATTTTTGTAATTTCATAGTAGATTAATAATAATGAAATAAGAGAGCCTTGGTGGCTCAGCAGGTTAAGCGTCTGACTCTTGATTTCCACTCAGGTCATGATCTCAGGGTCATGAGGTTGTGAGACTGAGCCCTTCGAAGGGTGTGGGGCCTGCTTAAGATTATTCTCTCCCACCCTCTCCCTCTCAAAAAAAAAAAAAAAAGTTGTAAGCAACTTAAGCAAATTACCTACGAAGGTCTTTAAGTGGCAACATCTGTCAGGTTATGACAAATCTGTAGGCCAGGATGTGCAAACACAAACACTAATTAAAAGTTTTACATTTGTTGGGACTCCTGGGTGGCTCAGATTAACCATCCAACTCTTGATTTAGGCTCAGGTCATGATCTCACAATTTGTGAGAACAAGCCCCATGTCCGGCTCTGTGCCGACAGACAGCACAAAGCCTGCTTTGGGATTCTCTCCCTCTCTCAAAATAAATAAATAAATAAACTTAAAAAATTTTTTTTTACATTTGTTGCATAATAGTTTTAGAACACGAACTCCTGGACTACATTTTCTATGCATTATCTATGTCATATTTTTATAGCTAACAAGCATTTGGTGTATATAAGTACATATATTACATACCATTACAGAGAAAAACAGGAGGACACATTTGCAACATACATAAACTACAACTGGCACACAATTGAGGTTCAATAAAACTATGTTGAAATGTACCAATGTGTACCACATAATGGTGGGTAAAGAATTACAGGGGTGCCTGGGTGGCTCAGTTGGTTAAGCGTCCGGCTTTGACTCAGGTCACGATCTCACGGTTTGTGAGTTCGAGCCCTGCGTCGGGCTCTGTGCTGACAGCTCAGAGCCTGGAGCCTGCTTCAGATTCTGTGTCTCCCTCTCTCTCTGCCCCTCCCCAGCTCATACTGTCTCTCTGTCTCTCAAAAATAAATAAACATTAAAAAAAAAAAAATTACAAGTCAGATTCCCTTTCTATAAAAAATGTTAAGACAACATAATATAGTGGTTATAAAAGTGGTAATAAGACAACAGGCTTTGGATTCATACAAACCAAGGTTCAAATCTCAGCTGCAATACCTTATAGGTGAGTGACCTTGGCAAAGTTATTTCACCTAAGTTTACCTCACCTATAAAATAGGAATGATATCTACCTCATAAGGCTGTAGTGCTCATCAAATGTCAGTTATAATTTTTCCATAACATGAATTGCCAAAATTCCCAAACGGTCTATCTTTTACAAGTCCTAGACCAAATTAATCCAAAAGTCTGGAAGATAAAGCGGGGACCTGCATAGTTTTAAAAGTTTTACAAGTGATTCTGATTAGCACCCTCACTTAGGAATCAGCGTCCTAGAGCCTTTACTCAAGCTTTACCTGAATCCCATGTAAGTTAATATCACAAGAATAAAATAGCACTATTAAGACATGATCCTCTACTTTAGTTCCAAGTTGCTAGGACAGACCTTTACCCAAAGCACTTTTTACAGAGAACAGAACCACACTGCAAAGTTCCAATTTAAAATCCTTTCCAAAGCCAGGGAAAATATGATTTCATATTGAAATTTTACATCAAAACTGGGACTACCTTAACCTAGTCATATTTGTTATTGAATAGTTCTCATACTGAACATTTTTTGGTCACTTCATCTATACATCAACAGTGACCCAAGGCTGTACACAATAATGATATTTAAACTTTCTTATACATTATCATTCTTTAAAATAAGTTTAAGTTTACAGTCAAAATACAGTGATGCTTCACCTAAACTCTAATAAATTTTTTATTTGACACTTTTTTTTTTTTAAGATTTTAGTTTTTGGGGCACCTGGGTGGCTCAGTTGGTTAAGTGTCCGACTTCGGCCCAGGTCATGATCTGGCGGTTCGTGAGTTCGAGCCCCGCGTTGGGCTCTGTGCTGACAGCTCAGAGCCTGGAGCTTGCTTTGGATTCTGTGTGCCCTTCTCTCTCTGCCCCTCCCCGGCTCATGCCCTGTCTCTCTCTGTCTCAAAAATAGTAAAAGTATTAAAAAAAAAAAAAAAAAGATTTTAGTTTTTAAGTAATCTCTACATTGAACGTGGGGCTTGAATTTACAACCCTGAGATCAAGAGTTGCATGCTCTACCGACTGAGCCAGCCAGGCAATCCTTGACACATACATTTTTAAATGTTTATTTTTGAGACACAGAGAAAGAGAGAGGCAAGAGAGGGGGGACAGAGAGAAAGACAGAGGCAAGAGAGGGGGTACAGAAGCGGGTTTGGTGCTGACAGCAGAGAGCTGGATGCGGGCTCAAACTCACGAACCGTGAGATCATGACCTGAGCAGAAGTCAGACACTAAACCAACTGAGGCACCCAGGCACCCCAACACATACATTTTTAAATGTGCTTCTCACAAGCAATCCTATTCAAGACTGAAGTTATCTAAAGTAAATTCAGTATTCCAGAAGCAAACCTGAAACCCAATTAACTAAGGAACCCAATAAAACATTTTATAGAAATATGAAGAACAAAATCATACAAATATAATCACGAACATTTTATTCCAAAAGAATCTCTGTGAAATAATGAAAATCCCTGGAAACAAGAGTCTAGAAACACTGCAGAATTTGTTCAAAACAAACAAACAAAAAAAACTTACAATGGCTTTATCAGGACTAATATGCCAATAGCACATCAAGTGGAAAGCAAACAAGGAAAAGGAATCTTAGAAGATTTTTACGGGTGCCTGGGTGGCTCAGTCGGTTGGGTGTCCAACTTCGGCCCAGGTCATGATCTCATGGTTTGTGAGTTCGAGCCCCGCATCGGGCTGTGTGCTGACAGCCTGGAGCCTGGAACCTGCTTCGGATTCTGTGTCTCCCCCTCTCTCTGCCCCTCCCCTGCTCGTGCTCAGTCTCTATCTCTCAATAATGAATAAATGTTAAAGAAAATTAAAAAAAATTTTTTTACCATTACTGGCAAAGAGAACTAAAAGGGAAAGAAAGGGCTAAGGCAGACAATATAGATCTCATTAAGTTATAGATTTTATTAATTTAGACACAAATAAGACATTTTTTCAGATACTTAAATTAGCGGAGCTTATAAACGCATTGTTAACTTGCAAGTTAAAATCCAATATTTCAAGGTACTTACAGGGCAAAATAAACGTCTCACCCTCTAGGGCGGGGGAATACAAGCTTTCATACCATAGTGCAAAGGTCATAGACACTGTATCCAGGGACTGGTGAGGTATTATTTAGTGAGTCCAGGCCTTGTGCATTTGTAAATTCAATTTTAAAAAATAACTATCTCACTATCTTCACAAAAATATTCTTTGCAACATAGTATAGTAAAAAGTTGTGTATCAGTAGAACTCTATAAATCCCAGACATCTTAAACCACATCATACACAAGTTTAAAGAAACAACAGACAATTCTTACCTAAGCTTTTTGAAAACTATACTTTTAAAAGTCCAAAAGTATATCAAAGCACAATTTTAAAACACTGAATTGACTAACAGGTATTAACTTGTAATTAATTTTTTTGAAGACTTGATAAAGAGTCAAGAAATATAAACACCAATGCTTTTTTTTTGTTTTTCAAGTAGGTTCCAGGCTGTGGAGCCCCGAGTGGGGCTTCAACTGATGACCCTGAGATCGAGATCTGCCCTGAGATCAAGAGTCTGACACTTAACTAAGCCACCCACGGCGCCCCGAAACATCCTTACCCTGTAAAAAAATGTTTTTTAAGTTTATATTTGAGAGGTAGAGAGAGACAGAGAGAGCGCGCGTTGGAAGTGCAGAGAGAGCGAGACACAGAATCTGAAGCAGGCTCCAGGCTCTGAGCTGTCAGCACAGAGCCCTGCTCGGGCTCAAACTCACAGATGGCAAGACCTTGACCTGAGCCGAAGTCAGACACTTAGCCAACTGAGCCACCCAGGCATCCCAACATCCTTACTTTTTTAAAAGTTTAGCTTCAACAACTTTGCAGAGTCCAATAAAAGTTTACTAACTCAAAATTAAAGTAATATACATTTGTTTGAAGACACTCTAAGTTAATCCAATCTTCCTTCTTTAAACACTACATTTTCCTAACTATTCACCAACATATATGACGTATATATCAGCCAACACTACTGCTTACATTCTAAATATATACCAGTCTGAAGAACAGGTGCGACACTATTTAGATGCATGCTTTTTTCCTCTAAGCCTAAATTTGCCCTGGAAAGGGATTTAAAAATAAACACAAATACCCAAGAGTTGAACAATCCTCTTAAAAAGATATAGCCGTTCTGAAATTCAAGACATGAGCGCTTCAGCTACCAACATCTTCCAAAAGTTAACCAGCCTATCAAAGTTTCACCTTAAAAAGATCAAATAAGGCTCAATTATTAAGGGTCCTGAGGATATTTAACTTTGCTTCCCCTGTGTTAGTAACGTGGGAAAGTACGTTTTACTTCAAGCTAGTATTAAATCTTTTCTCAGTCGTTTCATAAAGACAGCAGAGATACTCTGGTTTGGCTTTTTATGGATAAAGGGGATGGAGGAGGAGGAGGCCGGCTGAAGGGTACTTTAAAAAGAAAAACTCAATTTAGGGAAGCACAGATGAGTCAGTCACTGAGGAAGAACTAACTAAAAGAGAACCTAAGTGAATAAGGCAGCATCCCAGGTAAGAAGGTACCTAAAGTTGGCGATAGGAAATGAAAACTTCACAAGTATGCAGCAAGACCTGGAAAGAAGCGTGGCTGTCAAGGGGCAAGTGCGTACCAACTCCGGGGGAGGGGGCCAAAAATGCCAAATCGGATGGGGGGGGGGGGCGGGTGATGAGGAAAAAGGTAATGAAATGTCCATCCCAAACCTCTTCCTCGGGTTCTCCACCTCAACAGGCACAATCAAAAACCACCTCAATGCCCAGTAACCCCAAGCCGGACTATCCCACAGAAAGGAGTTTAGTCCCAAGCCCCGGAGGCCCGGCAGGCCGCCTCCAGAGGAGCCCCCGCAGACGCCATACTAAAAGTCAAAATGGCTGCCCCAAGGAAGCCCGCACCGCGCAGCTAAGAAGGGTTGGGGAACAAGCTTCTGCGGGAAAGGGGGAGGGGGGCTCTCGGAAGAGCCGTCGCCAGAACCATAGGCAGGAGTATCGTCCCCCCCGAGCTGCACAGGTAGGTTCCCCTCGGCCTCCCAAGCCCCGGCTCGGACGGAGGGGAGTCCCGGCCCCACCCCCCCCCGACCGGGAACCCTGCCGCCGCAGCCGTCCCGCACACCGCCCCAGCGAGGTACCTGCAGTTCGGCCCGCTCCACCTCCCAGTGCGCCCGCTCCATCTCGAACCGAGCCCACTCGTGCTGGATGTAGTGCAGGATCCCTGGGATAGTGTATTGCTGCGGCCGGGACAGCTCCGGGCCTGACGCGGGACCCGCTCCCTCGGCGGCTGGAGGACCCCCGCCGCCCGCCGCTCCATTCCCCCCTGGCGAAAGGCTCATGTTCCCCCCAGGTCCCTGCTGCTGCCGTGGAGGGGCCGCCATCCCCGGGCCGCTACCACCGCCTCCGGCAAGCTCGTCCATTGTGTGTGGGGCCCCGGCCGGGGCGCAGGGCGAGAAGCCGACGGCTGGGGGAAGGGCCGGGGAGGGTGGCCCCGCGCTGGCGGCGGGGCGGAGGCCGGCTGGGAGAGGAGCGAGGAGGGGGTCGGTGCTGTATGCTTGCCGTGGGTCAGAGTAGGGAGCTGCCGGTCGCCGCCATTACAGTCCCTCCTCCATCTGTCCGTCTCACTCACTCACTTTAGGGAAAGGGGGGGGCCGCGGCGGGAGGGGGAGAGGGGGCTGGGTTGGGAAGGGGATAGACGTAGGGCCGTCACAACCGCGCAGCATGCCGGGTAGAGAACGCCGCTGCCGCCGCACGCCCAGCAGCCAAATAGAGTGCGGCCTCACCATACGCAGGCGTACTGACGACTCAGTAAGGGTTGGCGTTTGAGGCTGGGTATGAGCTCTAGCCCCGCCCCTAGGCCCTCCCTCAGACTTGCTCCGGGTGTCTCCGTGTGGGTACCGGAACGTGAGCCGCTCGCGCTTTTGGGAGCCAACCGGTCTCATGCTGCCAACAATTTCCGTCGCTCAGTCACCAAGCCCCCAGGGCGCCTTTCCCCACCCAAGGGTCTCAGCAGCATGCCTGCCTACAGAGCTGGGTTTTAACCTGGCTGGGCGCTCTGGCCAGCCGCAGCCGGTCCCGGATTCCTGAAGTTGCTTTTGCATTCCTTGCGTGTTTCAGGATGTCCCAGAGGGTCGGGCCTCTTTCTGTGCTTGTCACTCGTTCTTTCTCTGGTTTCTTAGCACCAGTCAGTTTCTGAGGCTTTGGGGACGTTCTCTTTTGGCAGATAGCCCAGATCCTTCCGGACATGGTGACTGATCCCGGTCTCCGTTTCGAGCCCGGATTTAGCTAATTCTGCGCTTTGGGTCGCCCGTCGCAACTTGTTCCAGTTTGCCTCGCCTCTTCTTTCCTATCTGGGGTGGGTTGTGGGGGTGGGGGGAGGAGCAGGAACGAATGTTTTCATTTTTTTCTTGGGAGAAGGGATAGTGAAAAACTTTAGATCTTGACGGTGATGCGTTGAGGGAGAAAGATAACTTTGAAAGGGACTTAGACTAAAAATGCAATGTTTTAGAATGAATGGGTTTACAAATAGCAGGATTCATAGCAGAATCTTTTGATGAAAATAGAAAATAAACGCATCGTGAATACAACGTAAAATCCTAGATGAACAGCTGAAGATGTTTTCCTGGATCATTAAACGATGTTTGAATGAATATAATATACAAGCTTAATCTTTTAAGTACCATAGTGTGTGTTTTTATGTGCTTAGGTTGACAGGAAACATTCTTAATGAGCTAATAAGCTTCTAAAGAAAGTTAATATAGCTACTAACCTCTTGACTGAAAATTAGGACAAAAGTAATATTTAACGATATAATAAGGAAAAGATGTTAACAATTAAAGCTGTGCAGGAAAATTGCACATAAAACTGATGGCATTAACTTTTTTTCTTCTCTACTACCAATAAAATTATCACTATGGAATACACACAACCACTCAAGGTATAATTTCAAAAAGATAAAAATAGTACATCTAATTTTATCATGTCTGCTTTACTGTTACTACAGTTTAATGGACAGCATTGGACTTGTAACCCATGTTGCCATGTTTTATTTGTATATGAACTGGGGTCTTAGGTCACATATTATTAAGAACTATGTTTCCATATTATTAAAGTACTATTTCTCCATTTTATAGTGACCAACATACAACCTGCTTATTCACTCCTCTTCCTTTTTGAGGGGACTGATAACACATAAAAAGTTACAAAATATGTCTCCCAAGAAACATGTGTGAGCAGTTGTGATTGATCTTTGTCCTCAACTGAAGAAGAACATGTGCACTTGTACTTCCTACTGGTACCTCAAGCTCAAGTAAAGACTAGATTTATAATCCTTCTATTTTCCTCCCCACCTTCAAAAACAAACAATTCTGTTTCTTTTCTATTACCTATCTTGTTAAGTGGCATATTCAAACCCGAGGTCTAACAATTGTTCTAGTACCTTCCTTTCACTCAACTCTCATATCCAATCCCTTTCTCAGTAACATCCTTCATTTTTATTACTTATCTATTTCATATCTATTCCATCATCTTTATTCATGTATTAAATTTAAATGTTCACACCTCTACTCTTCCCTTACCTCCACTACCACTGATGCCTGAGGGATCTTCAGAAGGCAGATCCGATTCTGTTATTCCCTGCTTAAAATATTTGAGTCATCCTCAGATTTAGAATGAAGCCTGAACTGTAGCATAGCATATAAAAATACTTCAAATTCTAGATCCACTCTATTGCCTAATCTGCCATTACGCTATCATGGCACCCATTCTTCTCTCCAGCCAATCTGCACTGTTTTTGGTTCCTCAAAAACATAGTACTATTTCATTTCACAAGAATTTAACAGATACTGTACCCCTTTGGCTTTCCTTCCCTTCCCTTGGCAAAGTATTACTTTGCTAAGAAGCTTTTTAGATCCCTGAATTAGATTCACTTTTAAAATCTCAAGTGCTAGTGCTCCTAGGTGGGTGGCTCAGTTGGTAAGCATCCAACTCTTGATTCGGCGCAGGTCATGATCACGGTTTGTGATTGCAAGCACACATGTGTTCTCTCTCTCTCTCTCTCTCTCTCAAAATAAACATTTAAAAATAATAAGGAAATAAAATTTCAAGTGCTTCCTATTTGAAGAATTCCAGTTGAACATGTCTACACTCGCTTTCACTGTGGTTTTATAAATGCCAATAACGCAGTCCTTGGCCATGTTCTTCCCAGATCATACTCATGTATCTGAGGATTGCAGCCTGTTAGAGAGGTAGGAGCCATGCCCCTCTTGTTTGTAACTATACTCCCAGTGTCTGGAACGGTGCAATCTCCTCAAAATGATGAACAATTTAGGGGTGCCTGGGTGGCCCAGTCACCTAAGTGACTGACTTGGGCTCAGGTCACAATCTTACAGCAGGTGAGTTCACGCCCCACAGCCTGATGGCTGTCAGCACAGAGCCAGCTTTGGCTCCTCTGTCCCCCTCTCTCTCTGCCTCTCTCTTTCTTTCAAAAATAAATAAATATTCCTAAAAAATGATGAATAATTTAAATTTAGAATAACAGGTATATTTTTCCTTCACCTCGATCTTTTTGTATTATTTTTACTACCATTATTTCAGCTATTTCAAAGGTCAATGACTAAAACTGCCCTGAGTTCTTATTTTGTTTTTGTTTAGATTTTTAAATTATTTTTAAGTGATCTCTACACCCAATGTGGGGCTCTAACTCACAACCCTGAGATCAAATGTCTCAAGCTCCACCTATGGAGCCAGCCAGGTGCCCCTTGTTCTTGTTTTTATAATTGACTTTTTACCCTGAGTATCAAAAGTAAAAGACAGCAAGATTTTCTCCTCTGAGAGAATTAAAAAAAATTTTTTTTAATGTTTCTTTATTTTTGAGAGAGAGACAGAGAGAGAGAGACAGAGCATGAGCAGAGGAGGGGCAGAGAGGGAGACACAGAATCTGAAGCCGGCCCCAGGCTCTATGCTGACAGCACAGAGCCCGATGCCCATGAACAGTGAGATCATGACCTAAGCCAAAGTCAGACACTCAACAGACTGAGCCACCCAGGCGCCCCAAGAGGAGAATATTTTTTATATTATTTTCATTAGACTTTGTGTCCATGACTCCTGAGGACGCTCTGCAATCAGCTCCTAGAATCTTGTCCTCTGTACATAATGAGTTTCCCAGGCCATGGTATCATCTACAACTCACCTGACTAGAACTCCCTCCTGGAATTGTGGCTGAGTCATTTCCTGTCTTCAGTTTCACCTTTGAAACTTCCTATTTGTTCTGTCCTTTCATCTGTCCTGTTCATTCCTCCTCCTCTCCCACTGATTTGATTCTTAGTTTCAGTATACTGCTGAGAATGCCTATTTATATTAAATATAAATTTATAAATTTAGAATTTTAGATTTTTTTTCCTTTCCTGTTAGCTAATCTTAGACACCTCTGTGATTTGGTCAGACAGTGTCTGACCAAAAAGGGATTTGTCATATTTGATGTACATATATTGTGTCAGCAGAGGTATGTTAAGGAATTCCAGGTTTTTAAAATAAGTCAGGAGTAATTAACACTCAGATGCCTTCTTTCCAATTATTGTAATACCTGATGTACAAAGAGTTTTGGCCCTGCCTTAGACAACCATATGGTTCCCTGTAATTACTCACCTGAACATCCAGTTTTATACCTTGCTGACTATGAACCTGACATCCTTCTAACAGGGAGCTCAAACCGGTTCACAAACACTAATCCAGTCATCTTTTTGCATCATGTGGAAAGGTGGCAACAAGTATTATTATCTCCAGTAACACAAGGAAGCTGAGGTATAGAGTTATGGGTCAGCTCCTCAGGCCCTTAGTAGAATAGGAAGTGGGCCCATTCTTCTATCAGTGAGTGTATGTTTTTTTTTTGTTTTTTTTTTAATTTTTTTTTTCTTTCAACGTTTATTTATTTTTGGGACAGAGAAAGACAGAGCATGAACGGGGGAGGGGCAGAGAGAGAGGGAGACACAGAATCGGAAACAGGCTCCAGGCTCTGAGCCATCAGCCCAGAACCTGATGCGGGGCTCGAACTCACGGACCGCGAGATCGTGACCTGGCTGAAGCCGGACGCTTAACCGACTGCGCCACCCAGGCGCCCCAGTGAGTGTATGTTTTTATTCAGAAACAAATAAAATCTCCCTTCACTATCCTGCCTCCTACTGTCCTATCAATGGCTCGATATCACTGTCTCTGGTTCTCAAATCATTTGCACTCTTAAAATCATTTTTAGGTCGTTTTGGGGTGATTTCAATCACTTGAGGAAATTATGTAGTGTTTACATGTATAGAGAACAAATGAGTATTAGAGCCCAGAGGAAGATCTTTTAGAAGACCTGGCATGTGTTCAAAAACCAAAGGAGCAGGGGTGCCTGGGTGGCTCAGTCAGTTAAGCATCCGGCTTCAGCTCAGGTCATGATCTCGAAGTTCATGGGTTCAAGCCCTGCATCAGGCTCTGTGCTTAGCTCAGAGCCTGGAGCCTGCTTCAGATTCTGTGTCTCTGTCTCTCTTTGCCCCTACCCTGCTCATGCTCTATCTCTCTCTCTCTAAAAAATAAATAAATATTAAAAAAAAAAAGGAGCAAACTATAACGTAGATGGAAAGGAAAAAGAGGAGATAGCTTTGCCCTGTGCAGTGGTTGCACCTGCAAAATAAGATCACTACAAGAGTTGCCTGTGGCTAAGAAAATTGTAGAAATACATACAGGGCACTGGAACTATTCAAACAATATGTTGTGTGGGAAAGAAAAGGAAAAAGACCTTCAAAGATTATAGAAAAATAGGTACCAAAACCTTTAGGAAACTTAGCGGGCTATATAAAATTCTAGTCCAAGTTCATTCCTGAGTTGTCTTCTGGGTAACATGAGTCAGAAAGCAGTAGGCTGTGATAATATTATATAATAGCTAACTCACAGCGATGTCAAAATTGAAGAAAAAAAATTGCCTGCAGCAAAGTCCCTCCTGGACATTGGCTAAAAGTGAACAACCAGGTCTACAACCATAAGAAACAAATGACTGGAAAATGTGACTGAATGGGAAATTGCCAAAACTTTCCTAGGTAGTAATTTAACAGTCTTGGAAGTGTGGTTTGTCTCCTGTTAGAGCAACAGTGGAGGATAGTCAAAAGAATAATACCAGATACAGACACTTTGCCTGAGAAATCTATGCTAGAGAGTATTCTCTTTGGAGAATGTTTTGAATTTGGCAAAAAATCACAAAAATTGTTTTTTTATAACATTTTTTTAAGTTTATTTATTTACTTTAAGAGAGAAAGAGCACGGGGGGAGGGGCAGAGAGAGGGAGAGAGAGAGAATCCCAAGCAGGCTCCGCACTGTCAGTGTGGAGTCAGGTGTGGGGCTTGCATTCACAAACTGTGGGATCATGACCTGAGCCGAAATCTAGAGTCCGATGCTTAACCAACTGAGCCACCCAGGCACCCCTATAACAAAATATTTTTAAATGATGGTTTTGTCTTTCTATTAATAGACTCACCTAAAGCACATGATGATTACCCCACAAAAAAAGATTGAAGAATTCTTCAGAGCATTTTTAAATAAATCCTGTTCTCCTTTGCTCCTTTTGCTTTATAGGTTTTAATATAGTAATTAGATATTCTAAATCATGTGGTGCATAGACTTTTCCTATTTTTTTAGTTTGAAAAAAAGTTTTTTTAATTTTTTTATGTTTATTTTTGAGAGAGACAGAGACAGAGTGTGAGCAGGCAAGGCACAGAGTGAGAGAGAGGGAGACACAGAATCCGAAGCAGGCTCCAGGCTCTGAGCTGTCAGCACAGAGCCTGACGCGGGGCTCGAACCCACAAACTGTGAGATCGTGACCCGAGCTATAGTCGGACACTTAACCGACTGAGCCACCCAGGCGCCCCTATTTTGAAAAATTTCAATCATGGGGTGCCTATCTAACTCAGTCAGGAGAACATGCAACTTGATCTCCGGGTTGTAAGTTCGAGCTTCTCTACATTGGGTATAGAGATTACTTAAAAATAAAATCTTAAAAAAAAAAAAAAATTCAATCATGTAAAAATAGGAAAAAGGTCTTATGACTACACTTTCAACACTTATCAAGGTTTTGCTCTTCTTAGTTCATCTAGTCCACCTTTTTTCTGAGGAATTTTTTTTTTTACTCTTACAAAAATTTATTTAATAAAACAGTTTAATATAAAAATGTATGCAGCCATTTCCATATCATAGTAAAACTGGCTCATTGGAGAGGAGACGTGTGAAAGCAGTTGATTTCTGTAGTGAATAAGCCTTTGTTTAAACTCATTCTAAGGCTTCTAACATGATGATACTATTTCCTCATATTACCACCTTTCCAGTATTGTTCTGTTGCCCACTAACTGCCATCTCGATGCATTCATTTATCACAAGTTTCATAAAGCTGTCAAATTCCTCAATATTCCTTGGACACATGTGCCCCTTTTTAATTTCAATTACAGCTTCTTGGCCCTAAATTTTTCAACTTGGGAAGGTAAGCTTTGCTCGTGATATTACTTGACAAGATCAAAGATGCACTGAAACAGTATTCATGGCCTCCCCCATGCTCCCAAGGCAAGCCCATTAATATTTTAAAATAAATCTGAGACATCATATTATTTCATTGGTATATACTTCTCTAAGTATCTTTACAGATTAGGACCTTTTTTTTTTTTTTTAATATACCACAATATCAATGTCATACCTACAAAGTTAATGGTAATTTCTTTATGTAGTCTAATCCTTAGTTCATATTCAATTTCTGCCAATTGTGTCAAAAAAAATTTTTTTTAAAGAGTTCATGCCTTCACGGATTGCCTGGGCAGCTCAGTCAGTTGAGTGACCGACTCTTGATGTTGGCTTAGGTCATGATCCCAGGGTTGTGGGATCGAACCTGGCATCCAGCTTAAGATTTGTGGGGCTTGCTTGCTTAAGATTCTCTCTCTTTTTGCCCCTTGCCCCTCTCCCCTGCTCATGCTTGCTCTCTCCTCTCTCTCTCTCTCTCTCTCTCTAAAAAAAAAAAAAAAAAAAAAAAGACTTGGTGACTTCAAATCAGGATCCTAACAAAATCCACATATTTCATCTAGTTGATATATCTTTAGCTCTTTGTTGATTTTGCCTTCCCCTCACCCCAATATTGTCATGCCATTTTGTTGAAGAGACCAGGTTATTTCTCCTATAGAATTTTCCACTTTTGGCTGATTGCATTTTTATGGTATTATTTAGCATATTCCTTTCTCCTCCATATGTTCTGTAAACTAGATCTAGCTCTAGAGGCTACGTTTGATTCAGGTTTTATTTATTTTTTTGGCAAAACACTTCTCCACTGGGGATGCAGTGTACTTTCTATTGCATCACACCAGGCAGCACGTAATGTCTAGTTGTCTTAATTTTTGTAATGCACTAATCTTGATCAGCTTGATCTAGCTTTGTCAGCCCTAGCTAGCTAGCTAATTTTCTTTTAACAGATATATTATGTTCCACCCTCAGTAGTTCCTCTTCAGCGTGGGATCTGTCCTACAAAAGAGCTTGTGCTAGGTGTTGCCTGCCCTTTAGTGTCCTGGTTGGGACCTTTCCTTGTACTCATTGGCAAAAGAGACCCTGCCAGGACTCCTCCCAGTTCTCACAGTGGTTCTTAGATTCACTCCTGGGTCTCTCATTTCTTTTTTTTGGGGGGGGGCGGGGGGAAGCCTCTCACTTCAAATGGGGGAGCGGGGTCCCTTCCTTTGGATGAAGACTTGGCAATTTCTGGATTCTTTTTCTCTTTTGACCCTTACAAGACCACAGTTTCAAACCTCCACTCTAGCCAGCACAGTTGGGGTCACCCAGTTTTTGTTGCTAAGTGTAGATTTACTCTACCCATTAGAGTTCTAGAGTTCCAGGGGTTGTTTTCACCCAATTTTTGGTAAAGATGTTGCCTATAGACTTGTGGGTTTTTTCCCCCATCTTTGCTGCTATCACCATTTTTTTCTGAGGGCATCCTGGGAGCTCCCAAAACTACTCTGCTGCTATCACCACTCCCTTGCCTGTCTACACTCTTGGCATTTTAAAGTTTAAATTGCCTGCTACTTAACCTAAAGTTAATACAGCCTGCTACTGAAATAGTTTCATTGGACCACTACTAAAGTATTCGAGACATTTTTGCTCTTCAAGGATTGTGAGATATTTAAGCGAGTATAAATTCAAGTATGAATATCCTTGGGGCAACAGTTGGGCCAGCTCTTGTCTGACAACTTTAATATCCTATGTACATTTTCAGTGGGAACTATAACATGTTGCTATCCCTTATTGTGCAATTCAGAAAAGCAAAAGGTGCTCCTGGGCAAAGGGCAGCCAAGCAGGCCACCTGAAAAGCCCTGCATTCACTCTGATATTTGATCTGAACGAGAATGATACTAAATTCAGATACGTGTCTGCAAACTTGCCTTGGACAGCATTTGCTGGGTATGTTTTATTTATTGGAAGTAGAAAGGGAGATTAGCTGAACTCACTAAGAGGGCAAATCAGACGTAGGAATTTTGGAAGTTTAGGTCTAATTACAAATGTAAAGCACGCTGTTGTAAATGTAGTAATATGAGTTTTACTGTCCTAAATTTGCACATTATCTGCCTGAATCATTTTAGGCTCCATGTTGAGCTCAACTAAAAGCAAATAATCTGTTAGAATTGCACCTTTTGTGTTTTGCTCCAGGATCAGAATCAAACTGCCAAAATATGCACGTTAGCCAGTTAAAGGTTTTGTACAGAGAGTACAACCGGCTCGAGTGAGATTTACACTAGTGAATGAAGAGTGAAATTGTGCATCCCTGGTCATATTACTGCCATCACTGCATTACTGGTGTCTTGAGGCAAACCTGGAGGTAAAGAGCAGTGGATAGGAGCACAGACTCTGGAGTCAGACTAACCAGCCTTGAGTCCTTTCTCCACTGTTTTACTGGGTGACCTTTGGCAAGTGACTAAGTTTGCACATCTATAAAGTAGAAATAAAAACAGTCTGTAACTCATAGAGCTACTATGAGGATTAACTGAATGTAGGTAAAATATTCAAAACAGCACCTGGCTGTTTAGTAAGTACTGTGTTAAGTGTTTTCTACTATTATTATCTCCCCTCATGAGTTAGTTTGTTGGGTCATGTTCACACATCATATTCCAAAGAGTGAATACTGCCTTTCAGGATACAGCTGAGAAGGTCTTTCACAACCACCATCAAATATTGGGAGCATTAATTACTCATTTGTGGTGGCTGTGTCACTAATGAAAAAGATAGATCCTGTTAGGTAAGTAAACTGATCCCCAAACTGAAGCTTAATGCAATAATTTTTGTGTTTCATTGCTTCTTCTGTTCAGAGTGATGATCTGCAGAAAGAATTTGTTATTGGAGCCATAATTTTCCACATGATATCTTCAGGCCCTGAAATTATTGATAGAGATTCTGATATGCTTGATTTTAACTCAGGACATACTTTATGTAATTAAGAAGCTCTTGAAGTAAGAGCTTTAACACATAGTACGATTTTCTTGTATATTTTTTAGAAAAAATTCACAGAGTAACTAATTTTTCCTTAAGTAATGTGAACATTAGATTAAAAAAAATTTACAGTGTTGAAACACATTATTTGGAGATAAATTATGGAGTGATTGTTTTATATAAGCATTTTCCATAATTCCAGTATAGTATTTAAATTCAATGTGTAGTCAACTTCTCAGAGATACATTTTATGTAAAGTGAGATTCCTTTGTATCCCAGTGATGTTTTGTTTTTTCTTTATTTGACACAAAATGATAGGAACATCAGCAAATCAAATTTTAATTCCAAATTGCTTTAGTTTGATTTGAATTTAAAATCTGTAACATTGCACTTGACCCTTTAAGAGCACTTCATAGGCCTGTCATTCAAATCCTAATGCGATGCTGTTAGATGACTAAGCTTCAGAAGGACAAATGTATAAGAAAAGTCTGTCTTTGTATAGCTTTCACAGTTTTCATTGGCAGTCAGATGCCCAGCAAGAATTAACAAGACCTATCTAACTTAAGAAATACAGAAGTTATGGGGCACCTGGGTGGCTCAGTTGGTTGAGTGGCTTACTTCATTCAGTTCAGGTCATGATCTCACGGTTCGTGAGTTAGAGCCCCACTTCAGGCTCTGTGCTGACAGCTCAGAGCCTGGAGCCTACTATGGATTCTGGGTCTCCCTCTCTCTCTCTCTGACCATCCCCGATTGCTCGCTCTCTCTCTCAAAAAATAAACATTAAAAAAAATTTTAAATAAAAGAAAGAAGTACAGAAGTTAGGGGCACCTGGCTGGCTCAGTCAGTAGAGCATGCAACTTTTGATGTCAAGGTTGTGAGTTTGAGCCCCATGTTGGGTGTAGAGATTACTTACATGAGAGAAAGAAAAGAAAAGAAAGAAGTTAAATTTATCAGAATCCAGAATATCTGGTTTGAAATATTTCTAGTTTGAGGGGGAAACTTGATAACCATTTTATAGGAATGGGAAGTAATATGTAGTAAACTCAGTTATCTTCTCGAGTTTCTCCTTACAACACATTATAATATCAGAATAGCAAGTCCTGGGAGGATCCCAGCCATGAGACCTCTAGATCTCTGCTCTGCACTAACTCTTCTCTAAAACTAAGATACTGGATGTCTTTGTTAGTCCAAAAATCCGATAAAGATTTTTAGTCATTAAGCACAAGTATTTAATTTGTGTGGCTAATTTTAACCAAAACAATTTATCTTCTTCTTATTTTTAAAAATTTATTTATTTTTGAGAGAGTGTGCGCACACACACAAGTTGAGGAGGGATGGAGAGAGATGGAGACCAAGGATCCAAAGAGGGCTGGGCGATGAAGGCACAGGGCCTGATATGGGGGTGGAATTCACATACCAGGGGATCATGCCCTGAGCCCAAGTCACCACTTGGCATTTAACCGACTGAGCCACCTAGGCACCCCCGAACAATTTAGAGTAAGATTACCCCCACAATGGTATTTCTTCACTCTTTTTAACCCATGCCCATGTTTTGTCAAAATAAAATGTATTCCCTATTTTAATGTTATTTTAAATTTCAAAATAAATTACCCTCCACATAAAACTAAATAGAAGAAAGATAATTTTAGAAGAAAAAACTTAGATTTCAAAAGATAAATACTGTTATCTCTATTGCATGTAGTAATGGGAAGGTTGAGTCCCATTATTTGAGCCATTATTATGAGTCTCATTATTTGCCCCAAAGCAGCTTTTCTATCCAAAGAAGAGTAGAAGGTAAGATAACAACAACAACAACAACAACAACAACAACAACAGGCTCGTGTGAACTGCAGCCATTATCAATTTGTATCTTTAAACTGTACAATACCTCCCACCACCACCAGACCTGGTAGTCAATACCTCTCTGGCAGATGACTGATGGGGAGTCTATTCTCAATCCCTCCATCCCCCACTACACACACACACACACACACACACACACACACACACACACACACACACAGAGATGACTAATGAGTAAAAATAAAACAAGTACTTTCAAACAGACAATGTAATGGTCTATTTATAGTACATAAATCCTCATCCTCAGTTTTTGAAATATGACTTTTCTCCCCCTGCCTGAATCATGTTGCTGTAAAGACCTTACAGTTCACCCTCTTATTTAGGATAGGAAGTCTGATACTTGAACATCTCCAAAAATACAATATCTACCTTTTTCAGTAAAACTGCTAGCTTATCTCTGATTGATTTATTTATGTATTTTTTAAAGTTACAAGTAACCACCCTTACTTAAACTTGTATCTTGGACCGAATTTGATGAGATTTCTAAAAAAAAATTTTCATTATTGAAGTATAGTTGACAATGTTACATTAGTTTCAGGTGTACACTATAGTGATTCTACAATTCTGTATATGACTTAGCGCTAGTGCTCACTGTGATAAGTGTACTTGATGAGACTTTTTGATCAATTTACCAAAATGCCTTTAGATTTTAGGGTCTAATGAAGCTTTAGAAATTTTTCAGATATATTCCTAGAAAAATGACAGACCAGAGTATTGAGGTTTATTCCCAAAGTACTTTTCTACAGAAATAGGAGCTTTGGGATTTCCACAAATCCTGAATTTGACTAAAATTTAACATTTTATTTATTTTTTTTACGATTTTATTTATTTATTATTTATATCTTAAAGATATTTATTTATTGGGGCGCCTGGGTGGCTCAGTCAGTTAAGCATCCGACTTCGGCTCAGATCATGATCTCCCAGCTCATGAGTTTGAGCCCCCCATCGGGCTCTGTGCTGACAGCTCAGAACCTGGAGCCTGCTTCAGATGCTGTCTCCCTCTCTCTCTGCCCCTTCCCTGCTTGTGCTCTGTCTCTTTCTCAAATATAAACAAACATTAAAAATATATATTTATGTATTGTGACAGAGAGAGAGCAAGAGCGAATGGGGTAGGGGCAGAGAGAGACAGACAAAATCCAAGGCAGGCTCCGTGCTTTCAGCATGACAGCCGACGCGGGGCTCCATCTCACAAACTGTGAGATCATGACCTGAGTCGAAATCAACAGTCAGACGCTTAATCGACTGAGCCACCAGGCGCCCCTAAGACTTTATTTTTAAGTAATCTGTATATCCAACGTGAGGGCTCGAACTTTACAACCCCAAGGTCAAGAGTTGCATATTATACTGACTGAGCCAGACAGGTGCCCCAAAATTTAACATTTTAAAGCGTTTTAACTACTTTAAAAGCAAGTTTTATTTTTTTTTAGTGTTTATTTATTTTAAGAGAGAGAAAGAGCACAATTGGGGTACAGGGGAGGGGGTGGGGCATCGGTGGAGATAGAGGTAGAGAGAGAGAGAGAGAGACAGACAGAATGAATAGTCCATGCAGGCGTCTATTCCCAAGAACTGTGAGATCTTGACCTGAGCCAAAATCAAGAGTCGGACACTTAACCAACTGAACCACCCAGGTGCCCCTAAAACGAAGTTTTAAAAGCAGCACACGTGTAAATGTGTTAAATGCCAAATTACTCAAATGTGGTTGAGGTATTTCTTGAGTGACCCAGGGATTTAACACAAAGGAAGAGTCTCCAGTGAAGCTATGGAAAATGTATTCTGGATCATAAAAAAGAGAGAGATTGGAGGAGAGGAATGGTTGGAGAGAAAGGAAGAGTGGGTGACAGGTTTCCTGAAGTCAAATTACAGTAGTCTTAGAACTGCAGCAGCAAGAATCTATTGGGAAGAATATCTAACCTACACTAGGGAGGAGGATGAGGAAGTTTTCAAAAAGGGGGGCTCTAAGTGCTGTACATTTCCTTCATGTCATTTCATCCTCACAGTAACTCTGTGAGGCAGCTGTTATTATTCTTAGATGACAGATGGGAAAACTGAATCATTGAAGAATTCCAGTTAAATATGAAGCAAAGAAACTGTTTTAGTGTATAAAGAAAGAATATACAACATATTACAGACTCTGAGGGAGGTGATCCAAATTAGGTGAACATCTGCTACTGACCAGTATTTCCTCTCATTTACGGATGGAGACATTCCAAAACAGCTAGATAACTTTGAGGCCTGTGGGAATCGATATGATGTGGCAAGTAGAATCTAGTAGTTTGTATTTCCATGTTGCCAATGTTTAGTCCATACTGATAGATGCTGTCAACATGTCCACTTTGAAAAACAGTACACGTTTTAAAGAAATACCACATTTAGAAATGTCACAATAAATGAAACAATAGCTTAATTAGTTTGAGTTAACATTTATTTTCCAGTTGCATAATTTCAAAAATTATGTAACGCAGCTCAGCGTTCCTAAACAAACTTTTTGTGTGTGACAGAAAGCAACAGATCTCTTAAAACTTGGGAAATAAGGCAAAGTAAAGATAGAGAATAAAAATTGCCCCTAATCCTACCATCCAGATTTAAGCAAAATGCATTTTTAGTATAATTACTTCCTTCTCTGGTTATTGCTGCATAGTAGCTCTGAACTTTATGTAATGTACATGTACAATGATTTTTCGTAAGTTTACAAAGTTGTGCAAATATTTTCACACAAATAAATACAATATTAGAAGATTTTCATCATCCGTAAAAGAAACCCCATCCCCATTTTCCCCTAAACCTCTTCTTGCCCCAATTGACTACTACTGTGCTTTCTATCTGTATAAATTTGCCTTTGCTGGACATTTCAGATTAATGGAATCATTTAGTAGATAGTATTTTGTCTCTGGCTTCTTTCACTTAATGTTTTCAAGGTCCATCCATTTAGTAGCATGTCAAAGAAGTCTTCTGTTGCCTTTTATTGCTGGGTCATTTTCCATTGTATGTAGATATACCATATTTTGTTTATCCATTCATTAGCTAGCTGGTAGACATTTGGGTTGTTTCCACTTTTTGGCTATTACGAATAATGCTTCTGTGAACATTCATGTGCAAGTTTTCTGCGGGTGTAGTTTCATTTCTCTTTGGCTTATACTTAAAAGTAGAATGCCTAGATGATATGGTAGATTTGTGTTGGAGTTTTTTAAAACTGCCAAATTGTTTTCCAAAGTGGCAGTAACATTTACTTTCCCATCAGCACTGCTTTGGGGTTCCAGTGCCTCTACATCCTGGCCAGCCCTCGTTATTTTCTCTCTTTTTTTTATTATAGCCACTCAAATTAGGTGTGAAATGGTATCTTGTTGTGGTTTTAATTTGAATTTTCCTAAGGATTAATGATGTTGAACATTCTTTCATGTACTTATTAGCAATTCGCATGTCCTCATTGTTCACATGTACTTTCAAATTGTCCATTTTTTCAGTTGTGTTGGTTGTCTTGCTAGTAAGGAGTCTTTCATGTAAATACAAGTCCTTTATTAGATATATGATTTGCAAATAATTTCGCCCAGTCTGTGACTTTGCATTTTCTTAATGGTGTCTTTTGAAGTACAAATTTTCTAGTATAATAAAATCCAGCTTATTAGGGGCTGGGTGGCTCAGTCGGTTAAGTTGGACACTTAACCGACTGATTCATGATCTGATTTTGGGTCAGATCATGATCTCTTCCTTCGTAAGATTGAGCCCCACATTGATTCTCTCTCCCTCTCTCCCTCTGTCTCAAAATAAATAAACTTAAAAAAAGTTTATCAATTTTTTTCAATTTACAGATTGTTCTTTTGGTCTCAAATCTGTTTCTTCTAAAAGTTTATAGTTATGGGGTGCCTGGGTGGCTCAGTTGGTTGAGCATCTGACTTCGACTCAGGTCATGATCTCGCAGTCCGTGTGTTCAAGCCCCACATCAGACTCTGTGCTGATAGTTCAGAACCTGGAGCCTGCTTCGGATTCTGTGTCTCCCTTTCTCCCTGCCCGTCCCCTGCTCACGCCCTGTCTCTCTCTCTTTCAAAAGTAAATAAACATAAAAAAAATTTAAACAACTTAAAAAAAGTTTTATAGTTTTACTTATATTTAGGTCTGACCTATTTTGAGTTGGTTTTGTGTCATGGTGAAATGTGAAGGACTAAATGCATTGTTGTAATTTCTTGAGGTTAAGTGAAATATTCTAGTCAACTACTAGTAAATTCTTTTTTTTTAATGTTTATTTATTTTGAGAGAGAGAGGAAGTGGGGGAGGAGGAGAAGGGAGAGAGAGAGAGAGAGAGAGAGAGAGAGAGAGAGAGAGAGAGAATCCCAAGCAGGCTCTGCACTGTCAGCACAGAGCCAAACACAGAGCTCCATCTCATGAACCGTAATATCATGACCTGAGCCAAAATCAAGAGTTGAATACCACCCAGGTGGCCTAGTCAGCTACTAGTGAATTCTTGACAAAAGAATGGTTGTCTGCTTCCTGGAAATGTCATTATATTCCAAAATATGTACAGCTTTGAGAGAGACCAGCTGAAGCCATGAGGGATGAGACCAGCTAGCCAGAGCACCTGATGAAACTGAGGACATTTGGGGTGACATGTCAAGACAGCTTGCCCCCTCAGGGTGCATGGGTGGCTCAGTCAGTTAAGTGTCTGACTCATAGTTTCAGCTCAGGTCATGATCTCGTGGTTTCGTGAGTTCAAGCCCACATCTTGCTCTGTGCTGGCAACACGGAGCCTTTTTGGGATTTTCTCTCCCTCTCTCTCTCTCTCTCTCTCTCTCTCTCTCTCTCTGACCCTCCCCTGTTCACACTGTCCCTCTCTCGAAATAAACTTAATTAAAAAAAAATAAAAGCTTGCCCCCTCAATCCAGCATTCTATGGTTTAAGAGCTATGACCGAATTAAAGAAATTATCATCACACCTGTGTTTCTGTTTACTCTGTTTCTTGCTGTCTTGTACCTGGTAAGCACTCAGTTCTTGTTATTTAGTCTGACTTGATGTTGAGAAAGGTGAACTTCATGACCTTGTAGGTGTGCACTTTAATGAGTCTTCTATGCTTTGCCACTCCATGTATGGTTCCTGCTCCAGACCTACTAAATCAGATTCTATATTTTAACAAGCTCCCCCAAGGGATTTGTGTGCTCATTAAATTTGATAAGCATTGGTCTATAGCAGAGCAGACTATAGCCTGCAGACCACATCCAGTTGCTGACTTTTATAAATAAAGTTTTCTTGGAACACGCTACACCCATGGCTTTACATATTATTTATATCATGTGGGCTGCTTTCATTCTGCAGTAGCAGAGTAACTAGTTGAGAGAGAGACCATATGGCCCTCAGAGCCTAAAATACTACCTGGCCCTTTGCAGGAAAAGCTTTTCTGAACCCTGAACTAGGGGAAAAGAAGGAAAGCTCCCAAATGGTGATGTGTGGCAGAAGAATTACTGGGAGTCAGAGGTTATCCAGGTCAGAACAGAGTTTGACCAAAGAGCAGACTAAGCCATTTATAGAACATATACCTTGACACATACACACACACACACACACACACACACACACACACACCATCTATTAAAATTAGTATGCCTCTTAGGTAAAAGAAAATAGGAAAGCCTGAAGTGTCATTATTGAGAATGTTAATAAAAATAAACCTCATACCTAAATATCCTTAATATACTGATAAAAATTTAGATATTTAAACAATAAGCAAATATAACTAATATAGCCAATATGACATAGACTTATACACACAGACACACCAACAAACAAACCCTTTTCACTCTAATACATGACCCCAAGATCAAGAGTCGCATTCTCTTCTGACTGACCCAACCAGGCACCCCTCTCTCCTTAAAAAAGAAATTTTTTTATTAAAAAAAAATCTTAATGTTTATTTTATTTTTGAGAGAGAGAGAGAGACAGAGCACGAGTGGAGGAGGGGCAGAGGTGGGGGGAGACAGAATCTGAAGCAGGCTCCAGGCTCCGAGCTGTCAGCATAGAGCCTGACACGGGGCCCAAACTCAACAACCGTGAGATCATGACCTGAGTTGAAGTCGGATGCTCAACCGACTGAGGCACCCAGGCGCCCCCCCCCCCAATTTTTTTGAAATTTTATTTTAGAGAGAGAGCACATGGAAACAAGAGGGGCAAAGGGAGAGAGAGAGAGAGAGAGAGAGAGAGAGAGAGAGAGAGAATCTCAAGCAGGCTCCATGCTTAGTGCAGAGCCAATGGAGGGCTCAATCCCACAACCCTGGGATCATTAACTGAGTTGAAATCAAGACTTGGCAGCTTAACTGACTGAGCCACTCAGACACCCCTCTTGTTTTTTTTAATGTTTATTTATTTTTGAGAGGAGAGAGAGAGAGAGAGAGAGTGCAAGTGGGGAAGGGGCAGAGAGAGAGGGAGACACAGAATCTGAAGCAGGCGCCAGGCTCCCCAGCTGTCAACATAGAGCCTGATGTGGGGCTCAGGCCCACAAACCATGAGATCATGAACTGAGCTCAAGTCAGATGCTTACCTGAGTAAGCCACCCAGGCACCCCACCCCTCTCCTTTTTAAAGAGTAAGCTTTTTATTTGGAATCATTTTAGATTTATGAAAGAGTTGCAAAGATAGAGAATTTCTGAATACCAGACCCATTTCCTCTAATGTTGTCATTTCATCTTTGGTATATTTATCACATCTAAAAAACCAACATGGGTAGCATTATTATTAACTTTCTAAGTTTGTTTATTTATTTATTTGTAATCTCTACGCCCAACGTGGGGCTCAAATTTACAACCCCAAGATGAAGAGTTGCATCCTTTTCTGAATGAGTCAGTCAGGTGCCCCTCACCAATTTTTTATTAATGTCCTTGTTCTCTTCCAAGATACCACATTTCGTGTGGTCACCATTATCTCCTTAATCTGCTGTGATCTGTAACGGTTTCTCCCATTTCCCTTGTTTTTCCTGATCTTGACAGTTTTGGGAAATACAGGTCAGATATTTTTTAGAATGTCCTTTAATTTGGTTTTGTCTAATGTATTTTCACATGATTAGAATGGGGTTATGGGTTTGGGGAAGAACACCACAGAGATGAAATACTTTTCTCATCACCTCATATCAGGGGGACATGACGCCACTGATGATGTTAGCCTTCATCACTTGGTTGAGGTGGTGTGTGCCAGGTTTCTCTACTGTGAGGTTCCCGTTTTCCACTTCCATATGCTGTCCTTTGGAAGTGAGTCACTAAGTCCAGGTCACCTTCCAATGGGTGGGAGAAATTAAGCTCCCTGGAGGACTTCCTGGAGGAGAGAGTATCAACATACATACAGGTATCTCCTTCTATTAGTAAGATTTTGCTTTTAGGAAAGATCTACATTAGTACCTGTTGTCATTAACTGAAAGAAATCCAGAGAGCATTTCATGCTTATGACAAAATAGTGTCGAGCATCCGTGTTGCAGTGAGCAGTCACAGAGGCAGCACACCTCAAGCAGCAAGAGTGGCCCCACCAAGTTCCTTCCTTGGCAGCTACATTCCGCATGCCAGCATCAAGCCACCAGAGCTTCGGACTGTGTCTCTGAGGATCCGTGCTTTCTCTCGATTTATTTTTTACATCCCTTACACATCAGAAAAACCTAAAAGAGGTTACTTTTTTGTGTCTGGGAATGCTCAAAATTTTTCCCATATACATTAATGGTAATTGCTTCTTTGCTTTACCACCGTTTCGGCTTAGTAAAGGTTTCCCAGGAACATTCTACTTTCGGATAGCTGGGGGAAACCTGTATGTGGGATTCTTCTGTCCTGTTTATTTATTTATTCAATCGTGTATTTATCAGTATGTACTCATGTGTACTTATTTTATACTTTGGGTAATAATCCGATACTGTTATTTGTTATCCAGATTGTTCTAGCTTTGTCTTCCAGATTGTCTGGTCTATCTCTTTTTTAACAGGATTTATTGAGATATAATTCACATACTATACAAGTCACCCATTTAAAGTATACAATTAAGGGGCACCTGGGTGGCCCAGGCAATTGAGCATCCGACTCTCGACTTCGGCTCAGGTCATGATCTCCCAGTTCCTTGGTTTGAGCCCTATGTTGGGCTCCCCGCTGACTGTGCAGAGCCTGTGTGGGATTCTCTCTTTCTCCCTCTCTCTCTCTACCCCTCCCACACACTCATGCCCTCTCTCTTTCTCTCTCTCAAATAAAGTGTGCAATTCAATGGCTTTTATATACTCACACTTGTGCAACCATCACACCTCCCATCCCAAACTCCCATCCCTGGCAACCCTTCATCTATTTACTATCTCTAGAGATTTTCCCATTCTGGACATTTCATATAAATGGAATCATGCAATATATTTTCCTTGTGATTGGCTTCTTTCAGTTAGCAGAATGTTTCCAAGGTTCATCTGTTTAATCTTTTTCTTTTTTTTGTTTCACTTCTTATTTTTATATGATTTCTGTCTAGTCTCTATAATCTTTTTTTCTTTTTTCTCTTTTGAGGGAAAGAGAGCATGAGCAGGGGAGGGGCAGAAAGAGAGATAAGAATACCAAGCAAGCTCCACATTATCAGTGCAGAACCCAAACTCACAAACCGTGAGATCATGACCTGAGGTGAAATCAAGAGTTGGATGCTTAACCAACTGAGCCACCCAGGCACCCCATCTATCCAGTCTCTATAATCTTTATTCAGATCTTGCTTTTACATAATAGTAATCCATGTGGGTATAAAATTTGGTGTTCTGATTTGTGACTTAACATTATTTTATCTACATTTTCCCATTTTTCTGCAAAGTCTGCGTATTTATTTTAATGGTTAAAACACATCAAGTTGGTGTCCATTTAACACTTGGTTCTCTGTAGTATCTGAGCTTGTTTCATTTTTCACTATTATAAATAATGTTGCTATTTTTTCATGCGTATGGATTTTAAATTATACCTTAGGATAGATTCTCAAGACTGAAATGCTTGAGTTAAAAGGTAGAATAATTTTCATGATTTTTTTTTTTTGGTTAAATTGTATCAGGTTACATTGTAGAAAATTTGTAACAATTTAAGGGGCCACTAACAATGTATACAGACACCTGTTTCCTTATAATCTTAGCATGTCTTTCCAGTTTAATACACAATGAGAGGAAATGAAAGAAGTCAGTGTGTTAAATGTTTTACAAGAATTACATTATTTACCCCATTTAATCTTCCACCGCCTCTCTGTAAGCTGCCTTTTACTCCCAGTTGACAGAGCAAGGGCTGGGTGCCAAAGGCTTCAGGGGTTACAGCCAGAGGGCAAATACCAAAGGTCAAGTCCTGGAAGATTGCAGAACTCCAAGCCAGGTCATTAAGAACTAAGGCCAGAGAAAGAATGGGAGCCAAGGCACCGGATCCAAGAGGACAAAGACCCAGGAAAGCCTGAGCTAGAATGATTCAACAGGAGGTGCTCCTGATGAATTCCAAAACATATCTCTTTAGTGCCTTTTTGTAGGATCCAGCCAGGGCTTTGTGAGTGGACCTGGTTCATTTAAAGCTACCAGAAGAGAATAAACACTTGGCTAACCTCTTGATATACTTTGTTTACACTTAGGTTTAAAAAATACAGTTGCCATACTTGCATGCATATTTACATGTAAATGTATAGAAACTCCAGAAAGATATACACTAAAGGTAAAAACATTGGTTTTCTTTGAGAAAACTGACAGGCTTTGGGGCAGGAATTAGGGTACCAGGGTAATTTATATGTCTGCTTTGTTTGAATACTTATATGATTATTATTTCATTCATTCAGTAAACATTTATTGGATATTCTCTATATACTAGGCACTGTGCAAAATCTGGAATAAGATATGGACCCTACCCACAAGTTCATGTTCTAGTATAGTGTTTTTTCAAACTTTTGGGCCACAGGTCTCTAGTGGCTTCTGAAATTAAAAATCAGTGGGTCATACTGAATTATAACCCAAAGTATAAAATAAAATATCCATGAGTTTCTATTGATATGAACAAGTGATTTAATAAATAAATAAATAAATAAATAAATAGGTACAATAGACAGAAGTCCTGTGCAGTAGAATTCCAAATAATTTACATAGGTACTTCTCCCTCAAAGAGATGGAACATAACTTTCCACCCCTTAAATTTAGGCTACATATAATGACTTCCCTCGAAAAAGTATAGTATACAAAGGGGGGAATAAACTTACAGTAGAGAAACCTGACAAAAACTATCTCAGCCAGGTGACCAAGGTCAATATCAACAGTGATAGATTATGTTGATAGTATGTGCCTTTCACGTGTTGTGATGAAAATATCACTTTACCTCTATGGTCTTCCTCCCCAAAACCCATAACCAGTCTAATCATGAGTAAAACATCAAACAAACCCAATAAAAGGACATTCTATAAAATACCTGACCAGTATTTTTTAAAACTCTCAAGGTCATCGGGGCACCCGGGTGGTTCAGTTAGTTGAGTCCGACTTCGGCTCAGGTCATGATCTCAGGGTTCATGAAATCAAGCCCCGCAATGGGCTCTGTGCTGACAGTTCAGAGCCTGGAGCCTGCTTCAGATTCTGTGTCTCCTTCGCTCTGCCCCTCCCCTGCTCATTCTCTTTCTCTCTCTCAAAAATAAATAAAAATTAAAAAATAAAAAAAAATAAAAAACTGTCAAGGTCATCAAAAACCTGAAAAACTGTCAGCACCAAGAGAACTCTAAGGAGACATGAAGATTAAATATAATGTGGTATCCTAGATAGGGTCCTGGAGCAGAAAAAGGGCATTTGGTAAAAAATAAGGAAATGTGAATAAAGTATAGACTTCAGTTAATAATCATGTACTGTATTGCTATTCATTAATTGTAACATAAGATGTTAATAATAAGGGAAATGGGGTATGGGTATATGGGAACTCTGTACTGTCTTTGCAGTTTTTTCTATAAATCTAAAACTGCTCTAAATATATGAATTTAAAAAAAACAGTGTCCCACAACTAGCATTTTTCCTCAACATTTCATTGCAACAGTTTTCAAATATACTACAAAGTTGAAAGAATTGCACAGTGAATTTGTGTATGTTCACCACCAAGATTCTACCATTAACATTTTACTATATTACTTTATCATGTATCTAACCATCTATTATTTCTCTATCCATCCATTAATTTATCTTAGTTTTTTGGTGCATTTCAAAGTAAACTATAGATATCAATATACTTCTCCCAAATACATGAATATCATTAACTAGTATTAGTTTATTTTTATGTAAAATTTATATAAAATACATGAATTTTTTAAAATGTTTTTTTAATTTTTGAGAGAGTGAGAGACAGAGCACAAGAGAGGGAGGGGCAGAGAGAGGGAGACACAGAATCCAAAGCAGGCTCCAGGCTCTGAGATATCAGCACAGAGCCCCAGGCAGGGCTCAAACCCATGAACTGTGAGATCATGACCTGAGCTGAAGTCAGGGGCTTAGCCAACTGAGCAACCTAGGCACCACTAAATTCATGAATCTTAAATGTACATTTGGTACATCCATATATCTTGTGTAACCCAAATACCTCACAACTACATTTTTTATAAAATGTCATAGAAGTCACTAGAGTACAATACATATAGTACGGGTAGGTGTTGTTTGGTAAACTTCGTATATATTTGAATCAGATATATATGTACCTGTATGCTGGGTCACAATGTAAAATACATCTCTTACTGTCACAATGAAAAAGTGAAATCACTGGTCTTGTAGGGTAGCTCAGCATGTAATGAAATAATGATTATACAGGATGAAAAGTTTTATAAGATACAGTAATGAGTTCAAGGAGAAAATAGCCAGCTCTTTATGGTTAGAAAGAGGGGACTGGGGGACACCTGGGTGGCTCAGTCGGTTAAACATCTGACTCTTGATTTCGGCTCAGTCGTGATCTCACATGTTTGTGGGTTTGAGCCCTGTGTCACGCTCCCCACCAAGAGTGGGGAACTTGCTTGGAATTTTCTCTCTCTCTCTCTCTCTCTCTGTCTCTCTCTCTCCCTCTCTCCCTCTCCCTCCCCTGTGCTCGCTAGCGCATGCACACACACTCTCTCAAAATAAATGAATATACTTGAAAAAAAAAAAAAAAAGAAAGAGGGGATTGGGATAACCAGGAAAGGCTTCACTGAAGAAAAAAGGTGATATATTATCATAATAACATTTTCTAACACCTATATAGCACCTAACTGGCAAACACTGTTTTAAGAACATCACATATACTGGGGCGCCTGGGTGGCTCAGTGGGTTAAGTGTCCAACTCTTGATTTTGGTTCAGGTCATGATCCCAGGGTAGTGGGCTCCATGCTGGGCACGGAGCCTGCTTGGGATTCTCTCTCTTCCTCTGCCCCTCCTCCATTCACTCTCCCCCTCCCTCTCTCTCTCAAAATAAAACAAACTTAAAAAAATGTAAAAATAAAATAAAATGTTAATGTTTAAGAAAAAAAAACATAAATATATATAGATATATATAGAGATATATAGATATATATATATATATATATATACACACACACACACACTAACTCCTCTAATCCTCACAACCTAGAAAGTACTATTGTTATTCCAATTGTACCATGGACTGAGTACTAAAAGATTAGTAACTTGCCCAGGATCACAAAACTAACTGTGAAGCCCCAATGCATACATTTTTACTATTGTGCTGTATGAGGACTTTATGTTTTCCTGGTGGAAATTTGCTTCTTAACTTGAAGGATTTTATTTCAATCACTTTTATGGGGGCAAGATTGTTTTTGTCTAATATTACGTGTATGTGTGTGTGTGTGTGTGTGTGTGTGTGTGTGTGTGTACTAGAATAATCTGGAGCTAGAAAGGATATTAGCCATCATCAAATACCACTTTCATTTCTAGAAACTTCATACTCTACCATTTTCATGCATTGTCATAGTTTGGTATTTCCCAAATTGTGCAGCAGCATTAGAGAAATTGACTTGATTGTTCCCAGAGCTACCTAAAGTTGATGCTTATTTAGTTTAAATGAACACTAATGACACTAATACACTGAGCAAGGCATAGAGGCAATGTGATAAAGAGAGCATTATATTCTAAGTCAGGATACCCGAATTCAGGACTTCACTCTACATCTCAGATTATCAGTTTTCCCATCTGCAAAATGAAGGGAGTGCACATTGGGGAAGACAGATGTGAGGTGCATATGTTGCCACACCCTGCTTCCTAACCCACAGCTGACATTACTAATCATTCAAGGCATCTTTGAACCTGAACAGTTCCAGAATCCTTCCCAACATGGTGCTCAAAGCAGCTAATACAGTTAGTCACAGTTGGCACCCAAGTTGAAATCTATTTGTCATCTTTGGATAGGACAGTTTGCAAAGACTCTTCCAGTTCTAACTCCCACACTACACCATCAGAAATATGACAGTGATGCCCAATTCAGTATGTATTTCAATCTTTCCAGTCTGTCTTTTCTGTGGGCATTAAGTTTCCATCATATGGGGTCTTGGGACATTGATCTGCTCATATTCTACTACGACTCTACCAGCCTCCCTCATCTTGGCCTTTAGGCATCCTAGCACCCTTTGGAGAATGCTTTCCCCAATGAAATTTCCCTTCTTCATTCGTCCTTGATTCACACAGGCTCTTGGGCGTGGAATCCCCTAACTTCTGGCAATCAAACATCTTCCCCAGCTTTGTGTGTTGCTGAATGCAGAGTTTTATAAACACAGGAAGTTCATACCTGCTCCCTGGCCACTCCCAGCACTTGGCTAAGCATATTCTTTCCTTACTGCCCTACCTGAGTTTCATAATTATTTGACTTCCCTCCTCCCTGATGATGAGTAACCAGGATAGTTGCTTAAAGCATTCATCTTCTGTTCTCAAACATGTACTTGTCTCTGAGTCTCCACATTGTATATTTCGGCATTGTGTATTTTATAATAGAGTTTACAGTTTTGCTTGGCCACTATTACCACTGTGTAATCCTACAGTTATAAATTGTGTAATTGTTTATGAGCATGCAGGAAAAAAAAAAGATGATGTATTCGAGTCTTTAGATGCCTTCAGCTACTATTTTCAAGACTTGCATCCTAATGACTGTCAATTCAACACGCCCTTGTTTGCCATCCTTGCTCTTGAAGTCAGTGGGAAGGAATGCTGTGCTTGTTAAGGTAGAAACCAATTTGATCTGTTGGTGTATCATCTCAATGTGATCATTTTACATTTCATTTTACCACTTAATGCAACCAAGACATTTAGAGGCAAAGGTTTGGCCATGAGTACCTTTGTGACAATATTTTATTTTCTTCTACCTGGCAGCTGGAATCCAGAGTCTAGGACTGTAATTTCTAACTTTTGTGAAGATTGTTTTAAATTTTTTTAATGTTTCTTTATTTTTGAGATAGAGCGTGAGCTGGGAAGGGGCAGAGAGAAAGACACAGAATCCAAAGCAGGCTCCAGGCCCTGAGCTGTCAGCACAGAGCCTGATGCAGGGTTTGAACCCACAAACTGTGAGATCATGACCTGAGCCGAAGTTGGACGCTTAACCGGCAGAGCCACCCAGATGCCCTGAAGATTGTTTTAAACTTTGCTAACTTTGCTAAAAGGGACTAAAAGAATGGGTGATAACTTAATTTACTAGTTGCTGGCCATAATTTACTGGCAGTAATTTGTGAGAAGAAAAGCAGCCCTTAATACCAAATGACTAAACAGAGTATGTTGCAATCCCACCTACAGTAGTGAGCCTATCTTACTGGAAAAGGGAGTGAATGACCACAGCCCTTCCCCCCACTGGCACAGCTGCCATGTCCCCAGCTGGGTCTAGATAACATCCTGTTCTGCACCCTGAATGAACACAGTAGCCCAGGCTTTGCCAGACTGGGCCTGGCTCTTTCTAGCTCTTAATGTTTGGAATTGTTGTGAGATAACCACCTGTCTGATAGGGTTCAGGAAATGAGATGAACTGGGAGGGCAAAAAATAACACAAAACTTAGTCTAAGAATTATCCCATAATCTGTTGCAACTTTCTCTGTAGAATTATTCCAAATTTTACAAGTTCATTTAAGAACTATTATTAACCTTTGCACTGAATTTTCAAGGATATTCCAAAATGTGAATATGATACTGGCAGGTGAGTCAGTGAGGTCGTTCTGATACTCATAATGAAAGAAGCACTGGCCAGTTGGCTGAGCGTCCGACTTTGGCTCAGGTCATGATCTCACAGTTTGTGGGTTCAAACCCAGCGTCAGGCTCTGTGCTGACAGCTTAGAGCCTGGAGCCTGCCTTGGATTCTCTGTCTCCCTCTTTCTCTGCTCCTCCCCTGCTTGCGCTCTGGTCTCTCTCTTGAAAATAAATAAACATTAAAACAAGAAAGAAAGAGAGGGAGGGAGGGAGGGAAGAAAAGAAGAGAAAGGAGCACTAGTCATTGTCAATATTGTGCTCTTTTGCACTGATCATTTCAAAATACAGAATAAGTATAGGAAGAACAAGCACGAGATTCAGTACACCTGAGTTAGAAATAAAACTGCAAGCATGAACCCTTGAGTGATAAGGACAAGTTAGCAGGTGTCAGGGATCTGTGCATGAGCTTGACCTCTGAGCTGCACCTCATTTCTGACCCAAAGTAATATAGAGACTATGGGTGTTTAACATCCCTAAACTTCAATTTGCTTGGCCTTAGAATGGGGATAACACAAGTACCTGACTCAGATAATTGTGAGAATAAAGAAAATATGTAAATTGCTTGATGTAGGACCTTACATAGGACTTGTTAGAGGGCCTTATGGGGGGACTTTGGCAAAAAGTGGAGATTACTACTATGGCTTCCAACACTGAGGAAAGAAAAGTTCACTCTAGATCTTGTCTCCACTGTCCATAAAATAAAGTTCACATTCCTTAGTGTGACTTCTAAAGCCGACTTTATTTTATGTGAGCAGCCCAATTTCCTGCAACTATTATGCTTGCCCCCTGAACTACATCTGCAGTGAACTTTACAAAGCTACCCCTGTTTTCTCTGCCCCACAGTCCCTCATTCTTCAAGATCTTGCTTAAATGCCCCTTCCCTGGGAAGCCATTTCCAACTCTCCCATAATGTTCCCTATCCCTTCCTTCTGTGTACCATAGAAGTATACCTGTCCCCATCACAACTCATCTCCTTGTACTGCTATTACTTGTTTACCTACCTGGGACCTTTGCTAGGGGTAAAGATCAGAAGATCAGAAATCACTACTTCTTAATTTTCCATCAGACAGAACTTTATAGTTCTAGTACAAATACCCTCCACTCTGCCTTTCATGTGCTGAATTTTTGCTCAAGCAATGAGAAATTGCTTATATTCTTCATATCCTTTTGAATATTAGCAGAAGCTGAAGAAAAATAGCCTGGCTGTGTCCTTATAACCTCAACACAGTCGGTAGGATGAAGAAAATCAGACCACAAGTTAGACCTATGTCAACTCTTAACTTGTCCTCTTAGGATGGCTCCAAGTCTGAATCTCCCAAGGAACACATTTCCAGGCAGTACTGGAATACAGAAAGTAGGGGACGGCATTCACTCAGGTCTTATATCAGTGCTATACTCAGCAGGGAGCAGTTCTATCCATTTTGGGAAATCTCCATAATTTTCAACTTCTGAACTTTTTAAGACCTTTCTGCATTTTTACGTGTGTATGACTTGAGTGGTGTGATCAATGTTTCTGTAAATATTTACTGTTTTTCTATTTCACTTAATGCCAGCAGTTTTGTACTTTAATAAAATGTTCTATTCCCTCTCTCTCTGCCCCCTTCTGCTTGTGCCCTGTCTCTCTCTCTCAAAAGTAAATAAACATGTTTAAAAAATTTTTTAAATGTTCTAAACATTGCAAAAAAAAATCACTGCTTCTTGCTCTTTGTAATCTCTTAGTACTTGACACATAGTTGGCGCCAAAAAAAAAAAAAAATGATGAATCAAATGAACAAATAGGAGTAGAAGGACTGTGGAGACTCAAAATTATGTTTTGGAAGATAGCTAATGAAAATGTATGTTTAGTTACGTATTAAAACCTCATTTAATTAATAGAAGTAAAGATCAGTATTATCAGATCACATTTTATTTACTTCTGCTTCATATGTAGAACACATTTAATACTATTCTTTGAGGACTGATCTCACCTTTTCGTTGTTCTTTCATCCCTCAGGTTCTAGTTTCAGATACCCCTTGACATAACTTTTGAACTATCCGGAAAAATACTGGCCAGGAAAAATGATAAAATTTTTCCTCATGGTGAATAAACAAGGGCAGACCCGACTTTCTAAATACTATGAACATGTGGAGATTAATAAGCGTACACTTCTGGAAACGGAAGTCATAAGGAGCTGTCTCTCCCGATCCAATGAGCAAGTAAGTTTCTGATTCTCTCTTTTATCTCTGTATTCAACTTGTCAATGGCAGGTCTGTTATTACTGAGTCTCGAGGGCCATCGTTTTCTTTGAACTACATTCTTTCCATAGCTATTAGGGAAAATAACAAATGAAGTGACATGAAGACTGAAGCATAGCTCTCTTTATATCCCCTTAAGGAAAATACAAACAAGGAGAACCAGGAAACATCTTGAGTTCTTATTTAGGCCAGCATATTTGTCTCAATGCACTGTGGAAGTGGCAGCTCAAATTTATTCCAGCTAATAGACATATCTTCTTTTTTTTGTTCATATGAATTTAGCCCTTACAACTCTCAGGAGTGCCTCTAGCAGGTGGCTTTCTTTAAGCCAAGGGATGAAGGTCAGATGATTGGTATAGAGGTGAGCACTCGAGACAGACTTGGTGCCAGAGGATGACAATATGATCCTCACGTGAAGTGTAATTTTTTTTCTGCTTATAATTTTTATAAACTTAACACAAATGTAATACGAGAACTAGTGACTTAAAAACAAAACAAATTTGGGGTGCCTGGGTGCCTCAGTTGGTTAAGTGTCTGATTTCAGTTCAGGTCATGATCTCACGGTTCATGGATTAAGCCCCTCGTCAGGCTCTGTGCTGACAGCTCAAAGCCTGGAGCCTCCTTCGGATTCTGTGTCTCCCTTTCTCTCTGCCCCTCCTCTACTTGCACTCTGTCTCCTCTCTCTCTCAAAATAAATAAATAAATAAATAAATAAATAAATAAACAAATAAATAAACAAACTTTAAAAAATAAAATAAAAAAAACAACAAATTTGATTGGAACTTGTGTTATGATGTAGATGGAGTAAGTGGAAGTTAAAAATTAATAGAAAATAGTAAATCTATCCATTCTGTCAAAATTGAGGTTAAATAAAATCATTAAAATAATAACGAATAGGAATTTTAAAAACTGAGTTCATTTTTACAAAGAAGTTTAATTGGATAATTACTGAATCCAGGTCCTAAACTTTGAGTCCACTGAAAATCACTGAACAAAGTGCAGCAAAATCAGAAAGCTTGTTTAAATCGCCCATTAATTTTGCCACTTTTCCATTTCACAGCATATGTAGAAAGGCTGCCTGTGGGAACCCCTGCTAAGTCTTAAAATATTAAGGTCCATCTGTGCTCAGAAGTTACATGTTGGAACTGTGTTTCCCTTGGCTTCTAAATTGATTTTCCAGTCTCAACATCTCAGAGTCCTCTTTGAATTACCACTTTGGCCTGCCATGGCACACACCGCCTCATTTAGTTGTCTAAAGGGAACAGAAACTATTAAAGGGCCGTGTTAATAGCCACATACTTTAAGTAAACATAAACAAACTCCAGAAGCATTCCTGTTGAATCTTTCTGCAGAATGCAGGCGCTGCACAATTTCAGGCACTATTTTCACTGATAGGTTACCCTTGGAAATACATGCTTTGGAATGAATATACTGTTACATAATTTTGAAGCATTCTAAATTATTTTAGATTTTAAAAGGAACTCCCTGGGCTTTGGGATAATTAGGCACTGAAGTAACACAATCTCAGCTTAGTTTTTATGTTATCCACAAAGGTACTTCGTTGTTTTGTTGTTGTTGCTGTTGTTATGTCTTTTTGTTGTTGTTGTTGTTGTTGTTGTTGTTGTTGTTGTATGTCAGAAACTCCTGAGAGGCTTTGAAAGATGTTCTTTAGTTCTTTCAACAAGGATGTATTTCCTTGAAAGATCCAACTGAGCAGAAATCACGCTGGCTCTACAGTGAACAAAAGCTGCAGAACGGTCCTGTACTTCTTTTATCATAATTTTATTTCTTTTTTTTTAATTTGAGAGAGAAAGAGAAAGGGGGAGGGACAGAGAGAGAGAGAGAGAGAGAGAGAGAGAGAGAGAGAGAATCTCAAGCAGGCTCCATGTTCAGCACACAACCCGACATGGGGCTTGATCCCACAACCCTCGGATCATGACCTGAGCTGAATTCAAAAGTCAGATGCTCAACTGACTGGGCCACCCAGGTGCCCCTATCCTAATTTTAAATAAGAGCCTCAAATGCCTCCATTTTAGATTCTCAAATGACTTTCCTATGGAAGAAATTTCACAATTAAAACTTACCACTTCATCTCCAGGTACACCAAGAGCAATTCGGGCACCAAAAGCGATTATGCCAGTGCAAAAAGCCATACAGTTCATGTTCAATCACATTTGGTCAACCACACCCAACAGTCCAAAGAAAGGGCAACAATGTGCTGTTAGCCTGCTGTCCAATTTCTATCTACCCAGTGCCTTCCCAACATCCTTTGTACAATGGATGTAGGAGAGAGATGAATGGGGAGGGAGTTGTTTTATCCACAAGTCAGTGGTGGTAAACTAGTTATTAACTCCTAGGAAGCAATGTTTACAACGGGAGATTTTGACTATCATCTGCCCCACAAAAGCCAAGATTTTAAATAATTTATAAAAGAGTCTACATTGATTCTTTTCATGGGTCTAGAAAAAAGAAATCAAGATTTTTCTTGATACATACATGTATGTATGCCGTATATATTTGGCTGTTCACTGGCTATTAAATAGGACAAAACTAAATCTCTGATTGCTTCCAAAAGAGCCTAGCGGAAATGGAAAGAAGAAAATCTTTGTCATGTTGGCTTATTTTCATGTTGGGGGCAGTCTGGTACCTTTGCCTGCTGACTTCCACACAGAGCAAAGCAAAGGAATGAGAAGGAGTTCAGGGGGAACCCATGTGGATGCTCAGAGCCTTTTTTTCTAGACCCCTTCTCTGCCTCCCACTAGAGATGCTTCCATAGTCCCCTGAATATTGTGAAGAGGCAACCAACAAAGATTGTTTAACATTTTTAAATTGTAGATTTCTAGGAATGTGTTGACCCAATACTGAAATCAGAACCTAGAAATTATGCATGCCATTTTGAAGAAATACTTGTTGTCAGGGCACCTGGATGGCTCAGTCATTTGAGCGTCCGACTTCAGCTCAGGTCATGATCTCGCGGTTTGTGGGTTCAAGTCCTGAGTCAGGCTCTGTGCTGACAGCTCAGAGCCTGGAGCCTGCTTCGGATTCTGTGTCTCCCTCTCTCTCTGCCCCTCCCCTGCTCATGCTCTGACTCTGTCTCTCAAAAATGAATAAACATTAAAAAAATTGAAAAATACTTGTCAACTATAGCAATTAATATCTAATTGTGTTTTTTCTAGTGCTCTTTCATTGAATTTAAGGATTTTAAGCTGATTTATCGACAGTATGCAGCTCTCTTCATTGTGGTTGGAGTTAATGACACTGAGGTAAGATAAGAGAGGAGCCTATGGAAAATGCAAGAAAACTAAGAATAATAGTCTGATTTTTATTCCTCCGTAAATGGATATATTCCTCCCTACTTGCCTACCTAAGAATTATCTTGACTCTTGAAGGATCTTGGT
Source organism: Acinonyx jubatus (assembly GCF_027475565.1). Taxonomy (NCBI): domain Eukaryota; kingdom Metazoa; phylum Chordata; class Mammalia; order Carnivora; family Felidae; genus Acinonyx; species Acinonyx jubatus. The sequence goes on from NC_069386.1 coordinate 79,282,619, forward strand.
TTCTGTCAAGGTTAGGGAAAGCTGTGCGGAAAAGAAATACCTGGGATTTTTCTTGGATTAGATGAGTAGCTTGTGGGGAAGCACAAAACCACAGAATGCCTTCCTCAACCCTAAGCAATACCAATGTCTTACCGTGTTCTTTGTGGCACACTGGGGCAGCTTAGCGTTGTAGCGTTAAATATAGGCTCATATACAAGAAGCCAGAGCAAATGATAAATATGGTTGTGTTGTGATTGAATTTCCTCCGATTTAGTTCACCTTTCCAGAAATGTCAGTCCCAGATCAACAGTACCTGTGGCTATTGAATCCTTGAAAAACTGTTTAAGATCTAAAATACTTGGAAATCTCAAGTTGATTATTTTTTTATGTGTGAACCAAACCTTGAGGTAGTTTCCCCATCTTCACAAACAGAAAAATAGTGGCATGAAGATCCTAAAAAACTGCTTCAGCCGCTTGATGACGAGGTCAGGGAGTAGTGCTCAAAACCCTAAACACTAGACTCGGCCTGGTTTCAGTCCAGCTAAACTCATTATGAACTTAAAATCTTAGAGGTTAAGATTTTTGACATTTCCCCTACCGATAAGCGTCTTTCCAACAAGTGAGTCATAGAACCATTCTGACTTGTCAGTGTCAGTGTCCAATTTCCACATGAGCTATACTAAAACTAACTGTACCCTTCCTTTTTTATTTTAGAATGAGATGGCAATTTATGAATTCATCCATAACTTTGTGGAAGTTTTAGATGAATACTTCAGCCGCGTGGTAAGTCTAAAAACTAAAAAAATGGTTTTTGTCTTCAGCCCAACTTCCCAGAAATAGGTCTATATCAAGAACACATGTTAATATAGAACTTCAATGTGCAAAAGTTAAAACTCAAATGAGGCCACATTTTCTTTACCTTTCCTTCTGGCTCATCAAAGTGTTACAAACCTATGTGTGCCTTAGATCTTTATAAAGACTTAGTTCTGCAAGACTGAGAACCTCTTATTTCTTTCTTTTAATTAAGAGACTTTGCTATTTAATTTATTCTCCCTCTCTCTTTTATTTTTATTTTGCTTTCCCTCCTAAGGCACCAGGACCCTTTTTAGTTTAGGAATCATTTCTATCCAAACCCTTGCTTTGATGGTCAAAACCAACTCCCCTTAAGGAACACATGAGTTCCTTCCCCAAAACCCCTTTTTAAAAAAATGAAATGAAACAAAACAAAACAAAACCCCAGCTGTATTGAAATATAATTTACATACCCCAAAACTCACCCATTTAAAGCATGCAGGCCTTTTTGGGCACCTGGCTGGCTCAGTAGGTAGAGCGTGTGACTCTTGATCTCGAGGTTTTGAGTTTGAGCCCCACGTTGGGTGTAGACATTACTTAGAAATAAAATCTTAAAAAATAAATTAAGTAAAATAAAGTTTATAGGTTTTAGTATTTACACGAGTTGTGCAACCACCACACAGTCAATTTTAGAATATTTCCTAACCCCAAATAAACACCATACCTATTAGCATTTCCTTCCCAGTGATCCCCTCCACCTGCTCCAGGTCTACTTTCTATCTCTATAGGTTTGCCTGTTCTAGACGTTTCATGTAAATGGAATTGTATAATATGTAGTCTTTTGTGACTGGCTTTTTTTACTTAACATAATGTTTTCAAGATTCATCCATGTTGTAGCAGGTATCAGTACTTCTTTCCTTTTTATTGCCAATTAATATTCTGCTATATGGATATACCACATATTATTTATTTATTCATTAGTTGATGTATATGTGGGTTATTGATACTTTTTGGCTCTTATGAATAATGCAGCTTTGAACATTTGTGTAAATATTTTTGTGTGGCATCATAGTTTTAGTCTACCTAGGAGTGGGATTGCTAGGTGATGTGGTAATTCCATGTTTAACATTTTGACGCACTGCCAAACTGTTTTCCAAAGTGGCCGCATGATTTAAATTCTCTTTAACAGTGGTTGAGGGTTCTAATGTCTCCATGTTCTTACCAAAGTTTGTTATTATCTTTTTGATTATAGCCATCCTAGTGGGTATGAAGTGGTATAGAGGCCAATCAATGGTGGTTTTGATTTGCATTTGACTACTGGACAACAAACATTGAGGAGCTTTTCATGTGTTTATTGGCCATTTGTATATCTTCTTTGGAGAAAAAGTCTTCAAATCCTTTGCCCATTTTTCGCTTGCACTATTTGTCTTTTTATTGTTGAGTTGTAAGAGTGAATTGATTGAATACAAAAACAAGTCTATTTGATTGAACTAACTTGAGTACCTATCAGATATAATTTAAAAATATTTTCTCCCCTTCACTGGCTTTCTTTTCACTTTCTTGATAGTGTTCTTTGAATTACAATAATTTTTAATTTTGATGAAGTTCAATTAATTTTTCTTTTGTTGCTTATGTTTTTGGTGTTATGTCTAAAAAGGCTTTGGAGCACCTGGGTGGCTCAGTTGGTTCAGTGTCTGACTCTTGATTTCACCTCAGGTCATGATCTCACAGTTCCCTAATGTCATGAAGATTTACTCCTGTGTCTTTTATTAACCCATACACAATTTCTTGTCTTCATGTTTGTTGAAGCAATAAGTCAGGCAACATTTGCCACCATAATGTCTGTCAAAGTGGCTAGCACCATTCATCTGAAGAGCACTCCTGACAAAGGGACTGATTTTGACATTCTCATCCAACTTACAGTATTTCAGGATGGCCAGTTTAACCTTCTTTCTCTTATGCTTATTCTTCTTGGAAGTGGTGTTTAGACTTCTTCCTTTTCTTAGCACCACACAAAGTCTCAACACAAGATGAAGAGTGGGCTCCTTTTGCAGTTGTAGTCAGAGTATATCCATCTTCCGGTTGCTTCCAGCAAAGATCAGTCTCTAATGACCAGGAATTCCTTCCTTATCCTGAATCTTGGCCTTCACATTTTCTGTTGTATTTGAGGGTTCAGCCTCAAGAGTGATGATCTTCTCCATAAGGGTTTTCACGAAAATCTGCATCCTGGTGGTGGTTCCAGATGGCAGATTGGAAAAGCTTGAGTAATTTTTGTATATGCTATGAAGTGGGGTCTAACTTCATTCTTTTGTATGTGGCTATCCAATTTTCCCAACACCATTGGTTGAAAAGACTGTTCTCCACCGCCCTCTTAGTGAATTGTCTTGCACCCTTGTTAAAAATCAGTTGACCACAAGTGTAAGGATTTACTGAGGCACTTGGGTGGCTCAGTCTTTTGAGCATCTTAGTTTGATTTCAGCTAAGGTCATGATCTCATGGTTCCTGAGATGAAGGCCTGAGTTGGGTTCTGTGCTGACAGTGTGGAGCCTGCTTGGGATTCTCTCTCTCCCCCTCTCTCTGCCCCTCCCCTGCTCATATTCTCTCTCTCTCTCTCTCTCTCTCTCTCTCAAAATAAATAAACATTTTCTTAAATTTTTTTTAATGTTTATTTATTTTTGAGACAGAGAAAGACAGAGCATGAACGGGGGAGGGTCAGAGAGAGAGGGAGACACAGAATCCGAAGCAGGCTCCAGGCTCTGAGCTGTCAGCACAGAGCCCGACGCGGAGCTTGAACTCACAGACCGCGAGATCATGACCTGAGCCGAAGTCGGATGCTTAACCGACTGAGCCACCCAGGCGCCCTGATAAACATTTTTAACCAAAGAGCACATGTTAAAAAAAAAAAAAGAATCAGTGAAGGTGTTTTACTCTGCTCCCATAGGCCTTCCTGAGCCTTAGTTAGATATTCTTGAGAGGTAGTAGTGGCACAAGCTGAGTTTTCAAAGTTGTTATGTTTCTTTCATTTTGCTTTAAAAATTTTTTTAAATGTTTATTTATTTTTGAGAGAGAGAGACAGAGCATGAGCATGAGCAGGGGAGGAGCAGAGATAGAGAGGGAGACACAGAATCCAAAGCAGGCTCCAGGCTCTGAGCTGGAAGCACAGAGCTCAATGTGGGGCTCGAACTCACAAACCATGATATCATGACCTGAGCCCAAGTCAGATGCTTAACCGACTGAGCCACCCTGGCACCCTTCTTTCATTTTGCTTTTAAATAAAAAGATTTGGAAGAAACTGTTTCTAGGCTGCTTCTTCCTGAGGCAGTGAGTGAAATCTCCATAATAAGTAATATTGAGTTCACTAAAGCCTGCTAAGGGCAAAACTCATGTTAAGAAGTTATATCTTCAGCCTAACTCCTAATACCAGAATTGTTTGGCAAATTCCTTCTGCATGGGACAATCAACTAGCCTGTCTTCATTGCCTTAGTGCAGTAGTTTTCAAAGTGGTGTTCCCAGCGACATAAACATCACCTGGGAACTTACTAAAAATACAAATTGTGGGCCCACCTCAAAGTGTTGAATCAGGAATTCTGGGTTGAGGTTCAGCAATCTGTGTTTTAACAAGCCTTCTGTATGATTCTGATGCATATTTAAATTTGAGACCCACTAACTTAATGCATGAGGCTTACTGTCAGCCACTTCCTCATTCAGGGGTTGGATCTTGGAATTGCCTCGTGGCCTGCAGGATGGCAGTGCATCTAGTTAGGAAGGAAGTAGTGCTGAAGCTGGAAGATGGCAAGGAGTCAGGCCTTTCCAGACTGGCCTTGAGGAGACAGGGGCCACTGAGGCTGGCTTTAAACTCCATGTTCGTATTGACTGCTTGGAGAGGATGCCATAAATCAGCACTGACCAATATAACTTTCTGCAGCAATAGAATTGTTCCATGCGTGTGTTATCCAGTACAGTAGGCACTAGCCATGTATGGCTTTTCAAAACTTGAAATGTGATTACTGTAAAGGAGGAAGTGAGGAATTTAATTTTAATTCATTTAATTTACCACAATGATGCTAGTGGTTACCATAGTAGACAGCACAGCTCTAGCTCCTGCTTAATCCTGACAACACTGTCTTACTTACTTACTTATTTATTTTTGAGAGATAGAGAGAGAGAGAGAGAGAGGGAGGGAGAGAGAGGGAGGGGCAGAGAGAGAGGCAGACAGAGGATACCAAGCAGGCTCCACACCATCAGTGCAGAGCCTGAAGCAGGGCTCAACACAGGGCTTGAACTCACGAATAGTGAGATCATGACCTGAGCCAAAATCAGGAGACACTTAACAGACTGAGCCACCCAGGCCCCCCTGACTCCCACTCTCTTAAGACAGACTGGTTTGCAAGTCAGGGTCTGTGATTCAGAGCTGGCCATGTTCAGCCGTTTTAAGGCAACACCTATCAAGAAGAATAACATTTCCCAAAAGAGTAATGTTTTAAACCTGGGATGATAAGAGTGAGTACAAGGGCTATCATTGCTAAGGTTTTTGAAATTATTATTATTATTATATTCAGTGACTGAGAATAAATAGCACATTGCTGAATTCTTGCTGTAATTCTGGGAAGAGAGTCAGTGACCACATAAACCACAGAAGTGAAGATTAGAATTTAATGTAAACTGGTGATTACACAGGACTCGGACAGTACTGGGAGATGACTCAGTTTAGGATGACAGTAGCAGAAAGGAGAGAAAAGCGGAGGGAAAAGAAAATAGAATCTGTCCCACTCAAAGAATGCCTTGTCATCTAAGATTTATTTTTAGGTTTGTGAGTTTTAAACATTCTTTCTGAGGCTATTTTTAATCTTAGTTTCCAAATCTTAAATTTGGAGATCAGTCTCATGCTGTCTGAGCTGAAGGAAGCATCTCAGCATCACGTTTCAAAACAAAAAGCCAACCCAGTTAGCTTCAACGGAGGCAGTTTTGCAAGAGAGGACAGTGGCTGTTGAGGTGGGCTCAGCATTTTCAGTCCTTCACTTGACAAACCCGAAGTCCTTCCAGATACAAATTTAACTCTGTTTACTTTTTTCTCCCTCTATGACTTTTATTTTAAATGTTTATTTACTTTTGAGAAAGAGAGCATGAGCAGGGGAGGGACAGAGAGAGAGAGAGAGAGAGAGAGAGAGAGAGAGACAGAAGATCTGAAGAGAGAGCCCAACACAGGGCTCGAACTCCCAAACCGTGAGATCACCACCTGAGTGGAATTTGGATGCTTGACCAACTGAGCCACCCAAGCACCCCAACTTTTTTATGATATAAACATCTATGATCACTAAAAAAAATTAAAAATACATATAAGCAAAAAGAAAGGGGAGAAGACCATGAGTAAGTTCATGAACTACTGATAGATACTATTAGGTACATTTCCTTTTAGACTTTATGTATCTGTCTATATCCAACTATATCTGTATCTATCTTTACATATACATATATCCATGGGATAATACTGAATATACCGTGTTGTAACTTGCTTTTATTTAACAATGTCAGTACTTATATATCTGTATCCTCATTTGTGGATCTGCTATAATTTATTTAACTAGTCCCCCCTTGATAGATACTTAGCTTGTTTTCAATAATTTGCTACTATAAACAACATTACCCTGAACATCCGATCACACATTGTTATGCTGTTATCTAATTATCTCCTTAGGATAAACTTCTAGAAATAAAACTGATGGATTCAAAGGGTATGCATATTATTAAGGCTTTTGATACACATATCAAATTAGCTACGCGTCATCTGAACAGGTTGAGTTAGTCTAGTCCCTCTACCTTTCAAAGATGAATTGTTCTGGTTGGCACAATTCCTCTAAACTGCAGCCTGTTTTTCTTCATAAAGAAAGCACAAGCCCAGACTCCGAGCCTTCCTGCTCTCACGCTTCTATGTACAGAGCTGCGTCCCCCACCTGCTCCCCGGCTTGTGGCCAGGGCAGCTGCTAACTGCTAAGCGCACGTGTCCCAGGGGCTCATTCTCATCCTTGTACTCTTTTCTCTTTTCCAGAGTGAATTAGATGTATCCTTTTTCAAAGCCATGAGCCAGGTTTTCCTCAGTACTTGGCAAAGCACAGGCTAGTCCTGATCAGGTAAGTGCCCTGGGTCAGGAAAACAATTCAGCAGAATCCAGTATGCCGATCATCAACAACCCACAAGGTAGTCAGAGGTATGTAGCAGCTTTGCGGAAACAACCCTGCCCTTTTTTATAAAGTAATTTTTGTTATGATTTTTCTATTTTTCAGACATGGCAATACTATGGTAGTAGTTGATAATAACTGATATATAATAGTGTAACTTCTTTTAAGCATATAGAATAGACCTTTCCAGAATCTAACACAGCCAGAAAGTGCTTGGTCCTCCTAGAGAGAATGGATTTTCATGGCTCCAGGTATAAATCTCCAGAAATCCCCCATGTGATCAGAATAAGGCCTTCAAGGATGATAAAATGGAGGGTTAAAGAAATTTCCTGACTTGTATCATTTACTTTTATAGCAGAGAAAGCTCTCCTTTTCTTCACTTTCTTCTCCCTTTTAAATCAAAGTATGCCAGGGCCTCCTCAAATAAATATTATTTGCTTCAAATACTGCAGACCTGTGGATTTCAGCAGGGCCCCCTGGGCTTTGTAAGTACTCTGAGAAGCAAGTGGACATTTTAAGTTAATTTTTACTACAAAAATCTGCATACCATTTGAAAACAATAAATGAAAGAATCCACTGGGAAAACATCAGGCTTAAATCTAGAATAGTAACATTAAAATAAATATGTATTAATTATAACATGTTTATATATCTATATCTACATAGATATAGATATATATATCTATACCTACATAGATATAGATATATATATCTATACCACACACATATCCGTTAGACTGGTATATTTGGGGGAAATGGCCATTTAGCGTTTACTGTTGATAGAAAATGTCATCATGTTGATGACAAATTGGAGGCTGTATCTGGGAGCCTCTTTAAATTGACTGAGAAAATCTGAGTGCCCTCTAGTGGTGACTGACCTAAATCTATGCTCCCTTTGACCTAGGACACCCAAGACCAGGCCGTGTATTAAGGTGTTATTTTTATTCAGCATGTTACATTCCATTTTAACTAAGCCCTTTAAAGCAACTCACAATAAATCTCTTCCTCTTGTACAGGGGAATAATAAAAATGCCTTTTGATTTAAAAAATCATCAGAAAGATGGCAAAAGCTGTTAAGACACTTCATTAGGAGTACAGAAACCCAAGTTCTGCTTTCAAACCTGCCACCAAACTATATGTGTTGGACAAGACACATAACCCCTTTATTTCAAAATAAGAGAATTAGGCTATTAGAGCTTTAATTCCCTCTCGGCCTTAGTATTTGATGTTGCCATGACTCTAAGTGAGCTGAGTTACCTTACACCTAGAACAGGAAGAAAGAGTCTAACTGGTCTAAAAGTTCAGAAAATTAAAGTGAGTCAGATATAACAGAGTACGTATTATAGCTGAACTTGTTGTATTGATGTGTCTTACGTACTAACTACAGGTAGAGACGGGTTTGTCTTTATAACCCTCTGGGGTATAGCCTAGCTCCAAGTCATGAGCTCCACCATTCTTTCTCTTTTCTTTTTTCTTAAAGATTTTATTTTTAAGGAATCTCTACACCCAAAGTCACAACCCTAAGATCAAGAGTCGCATGCTCTTCTGACTAAGCCAGCCAGGTGCCCTGAGCTCCAGTATTCTTGTTCAAATTTAATTTCCACACCAAGGCACACAGTTTGTATTCTTTCCCTCTATTTTACTTAGTTTCATTTTTGCCTTCCCTTCCTTTCTACCTTATTTTTTTTTTAATTGAAATACAATTAACTTACAAGGTTAGTTGCAGATGTACCTCTGACTAACTGACATTTTACTGGCCTTAGGAATTACTTAGGCATATCCACCTGAAAGATTAGGAATTTTGCGTCGGTAAGAGAAGGGAACTAAGTCTTTCCAGACCTGGCAGTGTATGCCTTTGCTCCAGGCATAATTTCACATGGACTTCTGGTGGCCTAAAAGTGGAACGGGTAGCAGGGCAGGTAGGATATGAGATACCTGTCTTCTATTAACATTTTTAAAAGATTTCCACCCTCAGCCATCTGAAAAAAAATCTAATTAAAACCCATGTCTTTAGTCTGCCTCATACATAGTTGTTTTTTTTTTTTAACTATCATGGGTCCAGGGAAGACCGCTACATGCCAGTTTCATAACGGTAAGACAAGGGAGCCTGTTGGAGATGCAGCCTCAGTTTCCTGCCCCCTTCTCTGTGCAGGACCATAGGTGTTCTGCATCACCACCCTGGTAGCCTGTAACCAGGAAGCTGCTGAAGCAGCTAACATTGTTTACGTCTGCTGTGCCAGGAAAGCTTCCTCAGGCCTTGAAAAGCTGAAAACAAGCAACTTATAATCACTGCAGCCTGGAGCTGGTTCTCCCAACACTCAGAACACCCATCTTTGTGCTTGCTTGGGCTTAAGAAAGCTTTCCTCGTCCGCCCACAGGAAACAGACATGTTTTTAGGCTTGGCTTTGGTGCAGCACCCGGAGGGTGGAAGTCAAAACCTCACGGAATTCCCAAGAAGCCCTTTACTTGCAAGCTTTTCCTCCAGAAGCTTTATCAGCCTGAAGCACCTTAAGAATGGGGCAGCTTTCCAGAATCCACCTGTTTAGACTTTGAGAAATAAAATGCACCATTTGTATACAAGCCCTAGAATGGGCCTGTTCTAGTAGGACTAACATCACAGAACATGACAGATGAGATTTTAAAAAATGACCTAAGCACAAGAAATCAGGACAGAAATTCCACTAAATGGAAACTGTGTGTTGCATTTAGTGTCAAGAGGGGCAGACTCTTGGGACCAAGCATGTCAGTGACATAAATCATTCACGTGCAGTGCAGAAGTTCCTATACACTCTTCGCGATCTATTCCACCTGCTGGGTTGAAATGTTGGCCAGAGAATTCCTGAGGCCCTGCTTCTTTAGGGAAAGTTTGCCCTATCACTCTAGTAGACTTATTTAAGACTTCCCATTCTGTGAATGAAGATGGTTTTTAGGAATCAACTAATGAGCTTCTCCAGATGTGTTCAGCTATGTAGCCCCAGGTTTGCTGAATTCTCCAGACAAGTGATAATTCAAAGGAGCTGTCTCCACCTGCTTTGGTAAATAGGGAATGGCACCAGTGAACAGTGCTGTGTGGGAGATGCCCAACTCCTCCTCAGTTCAGTGCATACTTACGGTATGTGTGAATGTACAGAAAACCTTAACAGCCTTTTTGGTATTTGGTGCCTTTAAAGAGGCTTAAAGACCTTGGTTTATTTGGGCTAGAGTAGAATCCAGGAGTGCTATCTTTAGACTTCAACAACTAGCGTCCCTTTCCTGGGTCCTGTGCTTTAGAGGGCAATACTCTGGCTCTCCTTCAGGAACATCTCTCTCTCCATGGGGTGAGGATGCTTATCCAGAGCCTGCAGGTACCCAATCCACTTCTTGACCACCCTTCATCTACCTTGGTCCCCAAAACTCACTGGGTACCCATATACCTGAGCTTGCTGCTAGCAGGACTGGTATAGACCTCTCCCCAACCCTTACCCCAGGACTGGTGGGGGTGGGGGTGAGGGGTGGGGGGCAGGAATGACAGACAACCTGGGATAGTAGCTGGGGAACAGGCTGGAATCCTATTTATATTGCAGTGCCACCTATACCATAAATATAGGGTAGGCCTAGAATCCAGAATGTTTTTCTTGATTCAAAAATATCTTTTAAATAAATCTTTATTTTAAAGTCCTTAAAACCCAAAAGCCTGAGCAGTTCTAGAACCTTAAAGCTCACGTGGGTGATGTGAAAGTACCTCTTTATCGCAGTTGAGGGTGGGGGAGAAGGAAGGGCTTCCCTGCAACCTGCTTGCACTCTCTGTGACTCAGCTAATTTTCTACCATGGTGCTCCCTGGAGGAATGCAGGCACCCAGGCAGCACTAATTAGCACCACCAAGATTTGCAGTCAGGCCCTGATTAGGGCCCAGAGCCCACTGTGGGGCATCAACCTCTTGTTCCTTCGTTACTATCCTAAAATTACAAACACCTTTAGAGGTCCAGAAACCAGAATAGGGCTTCTCTGATTAGGAGATAATTTCAAACTGATTTAATGAGAAATCACAAAAGCACTTGTTCAACTAGGGGCTTTGGAAATGCTGGTAAGAAGAATAAAGTTCTCCAGGGAATCCCTCCAACACCACAGTGGTAGCTTCTAAATAAACTGAAATTGTCTCCATGTTCTGTCAGAAAGTCACAATAATAAATTAAGTCATTACCAAAAGATTTCTTTTGAGGTATTATGGAGTATGTGATTATATCAGGAATGGCTTGATATTGTCAGATAGGAGTAAACTAGCCCCCCTCTTCCTGAAGGTTACATTTAGAGTCCTAGGATTTGAGTACTTTGGAACTAGAAGAAAACTACACAATCATCAGGTTAAAACCTCATTTTTTAGATGAAAAGGCTGAAGCCCAGAGGGGTTCTGTGACATGTCCCAAAACATAGGGCTACTTTGGGACACAGCTGGTACCAGTCTCTGGGTTTCCAGGGCCCCTGACTCCATGGCTATAAAATTAGAAGATTAAATTAGACTATATATATATATATATATATATATATATATTTTTTTTTTTTTTTTTTTTTTTACAAAATTTGTTATCATCTGGAGATTGTGGTGATTTAAGACTTAACAAGGCATTTATATAGTGCCTGTCACCATGCTATCTTGGTGTTGTCAAAGTTTTTCCTGATGTAGGAAAGAAGTTTTGGGGAAACCCTAGTTTTCGGTTGGAGGAGTCGGACATGGTGAGGGTATCTGCCGGTCTTCGTAAGAGCGTGCTCTCCAGGAGTGGCGTTCACATTGAGTAACTTCTAAACATCTTTTTTTTTTCTTTTTAAGGTATGTAAATTGAAAGCAGGGCTGCAAGGGGTGAGAGCTGGCCCGTGGGCTCAGGGAGTATGTCTTTGGGAAGGGGAGGCCCTGAGGGGTAAGGGAGCCAAAACCTTGTCAGCACGAGAGCTGCAGTCAGTGCTGTCATGAGTGAAGAGTCTCAGAATGATGAACAGTCCCCAAGGGAGTCAGCCATTTACCTGGGAGAGGGATGTGAAGGTTCCAGATTAAACAGGTTTGCCCTCCGGACTTCTCCGACTCTCACTGGACTCTCACTGGCCTTCGCCGTCTCCTTATTTTCTCTAAGTGCGTTCTCTGCGTCCTTCGATGCTATATCCATCCGCCACTATACCTGCCCAAGTCTGCCTGCCTGCCTTCCGCCCACTCCTTTTGTTCCACGCTTCCGGCTTCCAGCTGTTTGACTCAGAAATAGGGACAGCGGGTTATGAGGGGCAACAGTGTTAGGGGAAAAAACAAGAGAAACGGACAGGCTCATTTGACCCAATGCTGACTTTCATATTTGTGTGATTTTACATAAATCTATATAAATTTTTAAAAAACTACACCTGGATGTCTTGTTGCTCTCAGAATATGAATGGGTCTTTAAGGAAAAACCTATTGAAAACAAACAAAACAAAAAAGATAAATTCCTTTTCAGTGGCCTAATTCACAGGAGGCAATACTAAGCCTAAAAGTGAGCAGCAGACTATATTACCAGTAGAGTATATCCCGGACTGTGCACTGTCGTGAGTCTTCTATGGAATAATATTTGAATTTTTGTAGAAAATGTGAACACAAGGCCCTTCACAGTTTACCTAATTTCATGGGAGACTGAATTAAAATATAAACAGGAAAGCAAGTTTTTTCCCCACCCCACTTAGTTTTTCAACAACTTTGTTAGCTAGGATCTTAAAAAGAAAGAAAGAAACCAAGGAAGACGACAAGGGATCTAAGACCAAAATCTAGAATTACACATTTTAGTTTCTAGGCTGAGTTCTACCTTAGAATTGCTTTTCAAGTCCCATTTGAATGTATGCTGCTCAGTTTTCTCTTATTAAAGGATAAATAGACCACTACAGTGGTGTTAAATTACCATACTGAAAAAGTGATTTATGATTCAGAGACCAAAATTCCAATGTGGGAACCAGAAACATTTTAATTAGAAAATTGGTTTCAGGTGGCACTAATATTACTGGGGTCCTAAGATATTCCACTTCAATCCACATTACACATAGAAATTCAGCAAGGCTTTTGGGTCTCAGGATTGGGAAAAAGTGGGGCTCTCTGAATCTGCTCTTTAGGAGGCTGGCTGTAGTTCACATCAGCTCCAACCACAGGGTGTCCACGAGGGGAAACCAAGTGCCTGATGGATCTTTAAGTCAGTCAGGTTCAGTGTAACCCCCAACTAGGACCCTCTTGAAAAAGTCCCTTCTCAGCTCACCACAGTAATAGACCAACAGCCTGGGCCTTTGTCGCTTCATCCTATTTGAGATGTCAGGGTTGAAGCATGTTTGCCTATGTTTATTGCCACAGGGCTTTGCATTATAGGGCTTTTTTTTGGTCCCTGCTCACCTGACATGTAGCTCAAATGTCATTATTCTTGGCTTCACCAGTGTGTACAAGTTGCTTATAAACCAAATCAAGATGTAAACAACAGCTGGATTCTTATTTTAAAGGAGCCACATGATTCCAGGTGGAAATCTGCTTTCAGGGTTTTGCCTCACACTGGATTTGGTCTGTGTTTTCCCTATATGGTGCCAGAAAGCTACATGGTTATTAAGGGTTTGAACCAGATACTCAGACAGGCAGTCACATGCCCACGGTACAGGGTGATCTCACTGAACAACTCATGTTTCTAGGATGTTGGGAAATTCAGACTTGTTGAAAGACCTTGTCTTTACAATGTGAGGATGTCAGTGGTTGATATGATTCAGCAGCAATTCTAATCTGAATTTCAAAACAAGTGGCTTCTTGCTCAAGGGGACATCTGAATTTTAGATCATCTACTTACCAAAGTCTTCAGCTTGATCCCTAAACTAACTCAAATAGACAGATTAAAATTAGATCTCCTCTCTCCAAGAAAATCATCTTGGATGAGTTCACATTTTCAATGCACCAAGGCTTTCATTGCCCTTAATGAAAACAAAAGGGGATTCTGCAGGCCATTTTTCATGCAGCCCCCTGTGCTCCCCAACTCCACTTTGTACTGAGCTGACATTCCTACTTTGGCTTCTAAGTTCTGGCTTCTGGGTCTGATGGAGTCAGGGGCCTAGTATTCCAGTCCCAATTTGGTCATGGACAAAGCAATCATCATCTATATAATTGGAAGACATTATTAATAGGTGTATCAGAATAAAGCTTTTTTTTTTTTCTTTTTCTTTTCTGGGTCATTTAAGGACAGTTCCCATGGGTTCCTGAAAAACAGTTTATTCTGCTAGAGGACTATTTGCACAGAGCTTAATGAGATATTAATGCAGAGCCTAATAGGAACTTAAAAGTCATTCACAGGGTTGTATCATTTTCTGTAGATGTACTTCACTAAACAAATACAATATAGATTTGAACATGTGAAATTATTGAGAAAAAAAACCAGGTGGTAACAATTCACTTTACCAAGGTTCACTATTTAATTATGAACTTCCCTAGTGCATTTAAATCACTCATTTGTTGACTGAAGTTTGTCTATCTGAAACAACGTTTCAATCAGCTGTTTTTTTTTAAGAGACCAGGATCATGTTCTTTAAAGACATGGATTAATAAGCTATTAAAGTATAAAATTCAGAACCATTCAACTATTATCATCATCTCATTGTAGTTCCCATTCTCCTTTCACAAAAGTTCTCTGAAGGGGCTACTGGGAGAAGAACTTGGCTCCTTCCAATTAGCTAGACATTGTAGTCTGACAACATTTTCGTCTTCCCCCATGTGCTATACTGACTTTCCACTAAGAACATCAGTGGAAGTGGCTCCATATTTCTCAAATGAGTATTTTTAGAACTGTTCATTTATGCAAGATAGTCTCATGAATTTCAGAATTTTTATCTACTTGGGAATTAAGTCAGCATTGACTTGCTTCCTTCATTCATATCTACTCTTGGTTATTTTTTTCTTCAGCGCGACAGAAAAGATAGCTTAAGACATAAGGCTTTGTAAAAGCATTTGGTTTTGGATGAAGTATTTAGGGCTGAGGGAGGGTACATACTCAGTAGCCTCAGGCCTCTCCTGAGAAGTGTAGAAGCAGAACCATCAAGCCAAAGCTGTGGACGTAAATTCCAGGTCCTGGCAATTATCAGCCATGTGACCTTGGACAATGGCTCTGAGCCTATTTGCTCCATGCAAAATGAGGATAATGTGTAACATTTATACCATAGAGTTGTAGAGAAGACTGAAAGAATTATGTAAAACAACACAATGCCTGGAACATGACTATTCCATAAATCGTGGCTATTACTGTTGAGGTTATTATTGTCTGGGAAGACAATACTGTTCTTGTCCGGTCACCTTCTTGCCGATGTCACTTACTTTATTCTCTAGTTCATAGTAGATTCACTTTCCCTCTGGCTAAAAGGTATAGCTATTCCATTTCTGTGCACATAGGCCAATTAGCTTAACCAGGATGAAACTGGGTGTGCATGTGTACATTAAGGTAATAATTTCTAAAATAGACACCAATTTTAAATCTGATTTCATAAATTCTGTAAAATAAACAATACTTCATGCTTAGACTAATTTACATGGGAAAAATTATAGGCTAAGTGGTTATTTAGTGTTACATGTTAATGTTAATAACGTTTTTGTATCTCTAGAACTAATTTCCTTAATGTGAACTTAGATAATGTTTAATTTGGATAAAGTACACATTATTTTGGATGAGATGGTGTTGAATGGCTGCATTGTGGAAACGAATCGGGCAAGAATTCTTGCCCCTCTACTCATTCTTGATAAAATGTCAGAAAGCTGAATAATGGAAGTCTCTGCCAGACAACATCAACTTGTGGAAGTGAGAATACCATGGAATACCTCTTTACATCTGTAGCCCAAAAAGTCTGCAAGACTGTACCCTGCAAAATGGGGTACCCTTCCAAAGACATTTTATATAGGTGTTTTCCACAGTTCCTAAGTGGAAAACAAACTGTATTTTAAAATATGGTGTACAAAGAAAATTTGTCTCTAAGAGACAAATTTTATTTTCTAACCATAAGCATTTTTTCCCCACTTGTTCAACTTTTGTTGAGTGCTGAGGGTATCTTTTTTGTTCTTTGCTTTCCTTTGTATATTTAATTCAGGATAGCAGCATGAGAAGAACATGAGACAACTATCAGCCAATAAAGTTCTAAACACAGAGCACTTCGAATGTTTTCTGAATGCTTTTTCCTTAAAATGTCTTAAGTCCAAACCTCACTGAATTGTGTACCTAATAAAAATCGAGAATTAAATTTGATTTGCCAGTTTCTAAAAGCCTAATATCCATTTTATTGGCACTTGGTAATTACAATGTCGTCATGTAATTGATTCACTTATAATGTTACTACCAAAAACTGAGTGGTTATACATTAAAGGGGAGCCCTTACAACCATACTTTAGGCCATGCTGTAAATGGTTTGTCTTATTAGTAAACTTATTTGTAAATGAAGTTTACTTTAGTTCAAAGTCTAAAAACAGAATGCAAGAGAGTATCTCTGTTCAGGTTGGCATGATATGAAGCCTTCTCCCCCACTCCCTATCTTATTCCTTTGACTCCTTGACATGTCTGGAAGCAAAGAGAACTTAGTCACCATAGAAAACCAATGACCTAATCCTTCTCAACTTTTCTAGATGTTTTTGCTGCTCAGTAGAGCACAAAGAACTGTCTTAGGTAGAAAACATATTTATGTGCATATAGGGTAGAAAGGCAGATATAATGGAGGGAACAAATATGATCATGGTACTTTAAGATATTGTGCCATCCTATGGAATTCCAGGAGTTCTTTCATCTACAATACTATTCTCCAAAAGAAGACATAAATGGACATTCCAGGCACTGATGATTCATTCACTACTGTTTTTGTGTATGTGTGTATGGGTTTAAGTCTTTGTTTCTAAAAATCTACTTACATATTTAAAGTTTGCATCTATAAAGATCCAAGCAACCAGTCAATAATGGATTCTAAAAGCAAACTTGAGTTGGTTTAGACCCATTCAGAAAAGCAGAAGAAAGGCTTCTGACCTGCCAGAACAATGTGTATTGATCCGATACCTTTGCATTAAGTAGCCAAGGTCTGGGGAAAGCCCAGCGTAGATGAAAGTGCTTTGGAGGTCTTTCTAAGACATATTAGTTGGGAAACACTGTCCTAGTTGGTAGGCACTTAATCAGTAGCACATTCAGGTAACTGCTGAAACTGGTACACCAGAAGTAACTAGGGAGTGAACAAAATTAATTTTCAGGTCACACCAAAATAGCACTTGAATAACATCTTGGCACAGATTTCAGTACCTTTAGAGAATAACAATTAAAAAAAAAAATACTAGGTAGATACCACAGAAAAGAAAGCTGAAGAATCCAGTATACGTGGAGACCCTAGTAGATATCTTGTAACACTTGACTCATGCAAAGTCAACTGTAATGTGGCTATCTGTCCTTCTAGGCTGTGTCATCTTGCTTCAGGTTTATTGCTGAACCGTGATGAACAGCTTTAAGTGATTTTCACACTCATGAAATTTATGTCTCAGATTGGTCAGCTGTACCTTGACTCCTAACATTTCATTTACTGAATATATAAGACTCATCAATTTTACAGGCTACAGCAATGTGCTATGCCAGGATTCAGCAAACCTTTTCTGCAAAGGGCTAGAGAGTAAATATTTTAGGCTTTGTGGGTCATGTGGTTTCTACAAAACCTCAGTTCTGCCATTGCAGTGTAAAAACAATCATAGATAATACATAAATGAACAAGCATGGCCGCGTTGCAATAAGTTTATTTATGGACATTTGAAATTTGAATTTCATAAATTTGAAATTTCATTTGAATTTTGACTTTTGAAATTTGAATTTCAAAAATTTTTCACATCATAAAATATTGTTCTTTTTTTGCTTTTTTTCAACCACCTGAAAATTTTAAAGCCATGCTTAGCTCATGGGCAATACAAAAGTAAGCAGCAGGCTATTGTTTGCTGACCCCTGTGCTAGATTATAGATTAGTCTTGGTAAAAGCTGGGTAATGACAGACATTTTACAGACTTAAACAAATGGCAATACTAAGCACATAAACTGGATTTTAACTCTATCACTAGAATAAAGTTTTAGTCATGTATCCATGACTTTATTGAGACCATCACCACGACTATTTTTTGGATTAAAGCATAGGTCATACATTTAAATATTGCTATTGTGTTTTATTTTAACTTTTATTCTCAGAACTGTGAAACTCACAATAAGATGAATTATTTAAATGCTGCCACTGATTACATAGTCACAACATTCTCATGCAGAGAATAAAAACAGTATTCAAATGATTGACTATAGTGGGACATATCTCTTCTAATGTAGAAAGGGAATGTATGTACCTTTTAAACAGGTAAATAATGGGCAATTCCAAAAAAAATGCTTTTCACTCCTAAAAAAGCCATCTGTCTAAATCAGTCCTACTGACGTTTCTTTCACCTAAGGGCAGAGATGTGATAAATCACAGAATTTGGAAAATGGAAACAGAAGCCATTCTTCAAAACCAGGAAATGGCCATATCCTGGTGGTTTCTTTTCACACTAACAACATTCAGAAATCATTCTTGAATCTTAAACTACACATCCCTGCAGATACAATGGTAAGTAGCAGATCTGGTGTTTAAAAAGTTAACACAAATAACTTGGCCATTCACAGCTGAAGAATACTTTAAGACAGAACACAACAGTTGGATCACAAGCATGTGAACATAGATTTCTCCTAGATTTCCAGTTTCAGTAAGTGTATTTACTATAGAAAAATACATTTCTTCATGTAGTAATTTCAAAAAACTATATCTCAGTGATTCAAAATAAAAACTATCTGGTTAAGTTCTTAGGTCTGACCGTTGCAGTGAAATAGTCACATGACACAGTTTTGTACGCTGCAAACATTTTAATGATTATTGTTGAGCATACATTTTGGAAATTTTTTACTTCAAACTGCAACAAGTTAAATAAATGTTTATAATATACAAAGAAAATACAACCAAAAGTAAAACTTGCTTTAAGTGTGCCTTGCATCTAGACCAGTGTTTTTTTTCCCCCTTAATATATCTTTACCTTTGAGCTGCACAAACACACTTAAGAATTTGATCTTTATAGTATGGCATTTAGGAAATAAAAATATACTCCCACCTCAAAGAAATAAAAAGGTTGTGCATGATTATATGCCAAACAAAAGAGAGAACACTAGAATACTCTGATAGTGCAGGCATCATTAAAAAGGAAAAGAAAAAGCTTGAGATGCTCATTAACTATGTTTTAAGGAAGCAGGATTTTTGACCAAGTAGCTTAAAAGCCAGCAAAACGGGGATCAGTGACGGCAACTGTAGTGTATGAAGTATGAAACGACAAACTTTACACAAATACACTGTTAGAAATTTACCAGTGAACACTGAAGATCTGAGAAGCTGCTCTTTGGAACAGTCAAGTAGGACCACCTTTTTCCAGTCACTAAGCCCTTGTAGCAACACAGTGTTCTGTGCTATATACTTGCTGGCTGGGTAGTTAAAGGATTTGTTTTGTCATTAGCAGCTAACCAACTTATTCCACGTGTTCTTAAAGCCTTAATGGTTGAAATAAAGGCAAGTGTCATTAGCGTAGAGGATCATATACTTCTCTGCACACAAACACAAGAGGCTTCACTAGTATTTTATAAGTCTCTGATGTCTCCCATTTCAAAGCTCAATTGAGATGAAAGCCTTTCTCCATGGTAGCAGCTAGCAGGCGCTCTCTCATGATCTCCTCCGAAGAATATTCCGGTAACTTGAGATAATGCACACATGTATTTACTGATGGATAGCTTGCATCAGTAGCATCGACCTACAAAAAGAAAAGTGAAAACACAGGAAGACCAGGACTTTAAATTTTTATTTCTTTCAATCCTGAAGTAAGTAAATTCCATTTGGATTCCTCGTTAGCTATAAAGTTTGTACCTTGCGAACAACTGTGAGCCTGGGATGCAGGTTAGCCAGTCCACCTGGGGGAAGAGTTGAGCAACCAGTAGTAAACTGCAGGAATGCTTTCCTTTCATCTGAAGACATGCCACACAAAACCCTCACGAATCTCAGGAAACCAGGGCTACAAGAAGAAAAATATAATTATACTCATGTGAGAGCTGATTTAAATGAAAAACACTACCGCTACCTTGTAAGCCAGCAATAACCCAAAAAACAATTATCAGTAGTATCTAGAGTACTAGAGACTCTTGACTCAGCATGAAATGAGCAGATATAAGCTACTTTAAAAATATCCTACAAAGACTGTCTTGTACTTATAAACAGTCAGAACCAAACTGATGGAGTACAGGGACCAAATATGCAACAAAGCCAGCAAATCAGAAAAGCTCAAGATGCACATGCATAATTCATCTAAATATGGCTAAAGGGGATCTGAAACAATCCATTTTTGTTAACGGTGAAATAAACTGCTTCTATATGCCACAACAGGCATGAATTTCACAATCATAATGTTAAAGAAAAGGGGGCACCTAGGTGGCTCAGCCAGTTAAGCGTTGGACTCTTGGTTTTGGCTCAGGTCATGGACTCATAGTTTGTGAGTTTGAGCCCCATGTCAGGCTCTGTACAGTCAGTGTGGACAGAGCCTGCTTGGGATTCTCTCTTCCCCTCCCTCTCTCAAATAAATTTTTAAAAAATTTTAAAAACTTAAAAAAATAGTTGACTTAGGAAAAAAAATGCTATATAAACATTAGAGTTAAGTTTAAAGTAATTCATAATAGGGCTGACCTTTGAACAACACAGGTTTGAACTGCTCAGGTCCACTTGTACATGTAAGTTTTTTCAATAAATACAATATAGTACCGCAAATATATTTTCCCTTCTTCATGACTTTCTTTTTCATTATTATTATTATTTGAGTGTAGCTGACACACACAGTTATATTAGTTTCAGATGTACAACATAGTGATTCGGTAAATTTATACATTATGCTATTCCATCACAAGTGTAGGTTCTCATAAGTTTCTTAACATTCTTTTTTTTCTCCAGCTTACTTCACATAAAATATGTTCATGTTACTGGTAGAGCTTCTGGTAAGAGCAGGCTATTAGTAGTTAAGTTCTGGGGAGTCAAAAATTATATACGAATTTTCAACTGTGCTCCTAAACCCTGCATGGTAAAGGGGTCAACTGTATTCTCTCATTTTAGTTAATTCGGAAACTTTTTTTTTAAGTTTATTTATTTATTATTATTTTTTATGTGTATTTACTTTTGAGAGAGAGAGAGACAGAGGTGTGAGTAGGGGAGGGGCAGAGAGAGAGGAAGACATAGAATCCGAAGCAGGCTCCAGGCTCCTAGCTGTCAGCAAAGAGCCCAATTCAGGGCTCGAACTCACAGACCGCAAGATCATGACCTGAACTGAAGTTGGATGCTTAACCGACTGAGCCACCCAGGCGCCCCATGTTTATTCATTTTGAGAGAGAGACAGAGACAGTGTGAGAGGGGGAGGTGGCAGAGAGAGAGGGAGACAAAGAATAACAAGCAGGCTCTGTGCTCATAGCACAGAGCCTGACACGGGGCTCGAACTCACAAAACTGTGAGATCCATACCCTGAGAGGAAACCAAGAGTCAGATGCTTAACTGACTGAGCCACCCAGGTGCTCCTGGAAACTTTTAAAAAGAAAAGGTAATATACAGCCTGTAGTCTTAAAAAAAAAAAAAAAATCTAATAATCAGTGGTATGAAAGAAAAAACAACTCAACTGTTTCAGACTAAAGACCTATCCCTCCAAAAGTTTCCTATCACAACCAAATGCTATTTCCTGATAAGAGACAGTGGTGATGAGGGGAGTGCTATTAAGGACATTACTGGAGTAATCAACAAACCTGGACTATGGACTACAGGTTAGCTAACAGTATGAATTTGCTAGCTAATGTGGATACATGGGAGAATATCCGTATTTTCAGAAAATGTACACTCAAGTATTACAGAGTAAAAGGGCATGATATAAGCAACATATTCTCAAATGGTTCAGAAAAAAACAGTATACATACACATATACCACGTGTAGGTATATATATAAATATGTGTGCTTATGCATAAATAATATAAAGCAAATTTTAAGTACAGTTGAATCTGGGCAAAGCCTATTTGGAAATTCTTTCAACTTTTTTTTACAAGGCTCAAATTTAAAAACAATAAAGGTTAGTATAAAAACAATGAAGCCTAAAGGTTTACAATTCACCCAATTCTTAAAAGAGCGAACAATTAAAATGGAATCTTAACACGAACAAAGACTCAATTTTCTTTTTGTATAAACTCAGCCTTATCAATGGATATGAAGACTTAACTGCTTTCTCACTTATTTTATGAATGTAATTCACTGAGTCATAGTTCTTTAGACAATCTGTCATTTGATTTTGGGACAAAAACTGTTTTACTGACCTTAGAAAATAAGCAACACTTACCTGTCACGTGTATAACCCAACTTAGGTTCAGTATAATTAATAATATCCTCTGCTGCCCAGGATGGTGACTGGTTTCCACAAAGAATCATTTGGACTTCTTCATGGCTGAAGGAACTTAACTTCTCCATTGGAAAAACTTTATTAAACCCATCTACATTATACATAGCAAAAAATCAAAAACAATAAAACATGTAATTCAATTTCTAAGTTATAATTCCAAAATGCCAAATTTCAAATCAAAATACCTAATATCAACAGAATGCAATATGAATAAAATATTAATAAATTTTTTAAAAAACAAATATAAATTAAAATAGCTTGAAATCAAAGCTATGCTAAGGTTTTAAGTACAGAAATTTCCCTTAATACTGCAAATGTGAACCGAGATACTCTCTCAGTCACTATGGTCAGTAGCCAAATTCTAGTAATTTCTTAACCAACTCTTTGCATCATACGAGCTAGCTGAATCTATATTCTTTTTCAGAACTAGTAAGTGACAAACAGTCTAATATATTGTGCTTCAATTTTCTCCTGAAGAACTTAGGTTCTAACATGGTTTAAGTCATCCTGATCATGCAATGTGGAAAGTACGCAAACTTATGTTCACGTACAAATGAAGAAATGGAGGACAAAAGTGGGTCTCCCATTACTTAGGAGGAACAAGCTGAGGGTATGCCACAGCTTGAGAACATTCCAACCTGTTCTGGGTAATCTGCAGGACCTAACTATCTGGAAGTCAAAAAACCACAGGGCAAATCTAGAGACTACCAGCAATTCTTGACAAGGTAAGTGCCTGAATTTCAACTGTCTCCAAGTAAAAGGAGAGGTATTAAGCTCAAGAGCCCTAAAAATTACCTCTAAAGGCTTCCATCTGTTTCTGAATACCCGTATGCATACAAAAGTCAAACATCAAATCCACATATTCTTCTGCATTATCCATTGTTATCATCTGCAAAGGAAAATTTGCCAACATTATTGTTAATATCCAGGGATGTTTTCAGTAGCTCCTACTACAACTGGCCTCATCTAGAGGATGTTTCTGAACTTAACAACTGTATCAAAAGCAAAATTTTTACCTCATCTTCCCCACTTGGCTTGAGATCCACAGCTGTAAAACCATATATTCTTGAGGAAGGGCAAAACTGGAAATTTAAACTGGGAAGACAAAAAGTATTAGATTAACATTCAGCTACCACTGGTGTTTAATTTTTAAAACACTGCTGCCAAAACCATGATCCCCCCCACCCCTCTGGCTTAGATGTTAAGCATGAGGCCTTTTGAATGCAAAAACCCCATCCACAAAAACTAGTAGGCCAATCATCACCAAACCTGGCTTTGCAAAGACTGCAGGAAACCACCACCTTTCCAGATTTCATTTCCCTTTATGGCACAAAATTAATAAAGGGTTTTTGCAACAAATTAGGACAGCAACATCTTTACTTTTTTTTTCCAAGAAGAAACTATTGCTTCACTAATGTTATTCAGGCTCTGTCCCTACCCTCAAAAAGGACCTTGAATATATAATAATTTATCAAACAAAACTTCTCAACATTATCAAGAAAGGAAGAAAGAGAGAAAAAGAAAAATAAAAAGAAAAGACAGACTTGCAGTCAACCCAAAATCACAGAAAAACATACCAAGGGTATAATACTACATGTATAGAAATCAAAAGAATTTTATCAAAAGATCTGTAGCATCGGAGTCAGTTAGTACAGCCATTGGACATAAGGCCTACATATAAAGCAAACTACTTTGAGCTTTGCCAAATACACTATATATATTAATTAGCTATGATTTCTCCAAGTATCTTTGACTTTGGACTTTCATACAATATATATACATTAATCACATCTGATAAATCAGATAACCTTCCAGAGATCTGACGATTAATAAACTATATTCTGGTATTCTGAATATTGTCTCTATAATATGAACTCTTTAAAATTCAAATCAATAATATTTCCTACAGCATATTATTGTTCTTAACCGACTATTTACTCATACATTGCAATTAGGGGGGACAAAGAAATAAAAGCTTTAAAATCTATTCATCCATTAGGTTGAAGAATGTATATATAAACTTACCCTAAATCCTCTATGCTAAGTGGAGGACCAGACCCTGATGGATTCTTTAGCACTAGTTCCTGTAATTTCGTGTTCTTCTCATCTTCAGAAAGACCTTTGTTGCTTAAAATCTGACGCCTCTTGACAGCAAGGTCTTTAATTTCTTTTAAAAATCGGGCTCGGTGTGGGTTTACTAGTTCAAAGTCTTCCCAAGTTAAAATTCCATTAAACCAAGCTGGGGGTTTTGGTTTGGGGGGATCTAGAATAAACTCTGATTTTGAATCCTCTTCAAAGCTTCCTACAGAGAGTGAATCATGACCTTCTTCTGTAGAAGCTTCAGACTGACTTTCAGTACAGTGTAAGTCTCTATCACCTCGTGACTCATAAATTAATTTACTCATATTGCTTTTAATGTCACCCATACACATAAGTTTAAAGAAAGGCTTAGAAATAGGTAAGTCCACAAGTCTATTGTCTTGAATGCATTTGGCCAAGAAAATCCCAAGGAAATGAAAGAGTTTTGTGATCCTTTCAAGCTCATCACTATCTTGCGGAAATGGTGCCGTGAACAGCCCACATGATCTCTGCACATAGTATCCGGGAGGTTTCAATCCACCTCCAAGATCAACCTAATTTTTTAGAGGGAGAAATAAAAATAAAATTAAACAAAAGATGCATAAGTATTAAACATCTTCATCAATTTAGCTATCTTAAAGTATTTATATATACCTTTTATTAGGTTTTGGTGACTGAATTTTCTTCTTTAAAACCATTTTAATAATATCAAGATTAATCAATAATGGGGGCCCCTGGGTGGCTCAGTCAGTTAAGCATCCAACTCTTGATCTCAGCTCAGGTCAAGAGTTAAGCATCCAACTCTCGATCTCACAGTTCAAGAGTTTGAGCCCCACGTTGGGCTCTGTGCTGTTAGCATGGAGCCTGCTTGGGATTCTTTCTCTCCCTCTCTTTCTACCCTTTTCCTGGTTGTGCTCTCTTTACATTTAAAAAAAAAAAAAAAAAGGCAAAGGAATTGAAGGCAAAAATGAACTAGTGGGACCTCATCAAGATAAAAAGCTTCTGCACCGCAAAGGAAGCAATCAACAAAACTAAAAGGCAACCAATGGAATGGGAAAAGATATTTGCAAATGACATATCAGACAAAGGGCTAGTGTCCAAAATCTATAAAGAACTCACCAAACTCCACACCAAAAAAACAAATAATCCAGTGAAGAAATGGGCAGAAAACATAAATAGACACTTCTCTAAAGAAGACATCCAGATGGCCAATAGGCACATAGAAAGATGCTCAACGTCACTCCTCATCGGGGAAATACAAATCAAAACCACAATGAGATATCACCTCATGCCAGTCAAAGTGGCTAAAATGAACAAATCAGGAGACTATAGATGCTGGTGAGGACGTGGAGAAACGGGAACCCTCTTGCACTGTTGGTGGGAATGCAAACTGGTGCAGCCACTCTGGAAAACAGTGCGGAGGTTCCTCAAAAAATTAAAACTAGATCTACCTTATGACCCAGCAATAGCACTGCTAGGAATTTACACAAGGGATATAAGAATGCTGATGCACAGGGGCACTTGTACCCCAATGTTTATAGCAGCACTTTCAACAATAGCCAAATTATGGAAAGAGCCTAAATGTCCTTCAACTGATGAATGGATAAAGAAATTGTGGTTTATATGCACAATGGAATACTACATGGCAATGAGAAAGAATGGAATATGGCCTTTTGTAGCAACGTGGATGGAACTGGAGAGTGTTATGCTAAGTGAAATAAGTCACACAGAGAAAGACAGATATCCTATGTTTTCACTCTTATGTGGATGCTGAGAAACTTAACAGAAGACCATGGGGGAGGGGAAGGAAAAAAAAGTCAGAGAGGGAGACAGCCAAACCATAAGAGACTCTTAAAAACTGAGAATAAACTCAGGGTTGATGGGGGGTGGGAGGGAGGGGAGGGTGGGTGATGGGCATTGAGGAGGGCACCTATTGGGATGAGCACTGGGTGTTGTATGGAAACCAATTTTACAATAAATTTCATATTAAAAAAAAAGATCAATAATAAAAAAGTTCGAAAACCTGGCTTAAATTCTGAAAGCATAACTTATTTTTAATACTTTCTAAAAGCAGAATCACAATCACAAAATGGGAAATAAATCTTACATGACGAGATTCATCATCTGGAAAGTTATCATCACAAAGCCATGCTCCCAAATCAGTTCTCTGGAATTCTGCTGCCACCAGAGCATAAAATTCTAATGTAGGGCCCAAGCCAGTTCCTTCTTCTCCTAAAAATTCAACCTAAAATATGAACAAATTGTGGGGGAAAAGTGAGCTTAAAGAAAATGTTTCAAAATTATCCCATTCTTACCAAATAATACATTTTTTTTTAATAATAGCAGAATAGTATAACAACACAGAAGTTTTATTCTAGTTTTTCTAAAAAGTATATTTATTGTACACTATTACACATTTAAACACCATGGTGAACATTGTTCACAAAGTGACTGATCTCTCACACCAACTTTACAAAATAGATTTTCATCCCTTTTGTTACACCAAAGGAAACCAAAGTTTAGATAAAAAGGTTAAATTATTTGCTTGAGGAAATGATGGCACACAGATTTGTCTGTATGCCTATATGACACCAAAACCTAAACTCTTCCTCTATTCCTGACTTGAGGAAATTACTTCCAAGGTTTTTGTGTCCATACTCTACATAGTCCCCAAATGATGTGAGAGGCAGCTTACAAAAACATACAGTGCATGGTAAAAAAATAAAATAATTAAGGATTTTCTACTTAGAGGAATATATGGGTAGGAAGAATAAGATGAAAGCAAATAGAGTTTAAAGTGAAAGCCATAAGTCTCATATACTTTCTAAAGATACAGCGTATCTGTCACGATCAGTCTCTGATCCAAAAGATAAACTAAGCAGCTGGTTCATATTTGTGACAGAACAGAGATTTCTTTCATTGTCCCTCATAGAAGAAAGAATAAGCATATAGGATATGCTTGACAATGCCTATGATAACATCTGTACAGAAAATACATCATGTTTTATACTGCCATTTATTATAATAGCTCTGAATACAGACCCATGGTATAATGCCAAGCACAGTTTAATATAAAACAGTATGCTCCAAAAAAATGTGTATATCTAATAGCATAGCTTAATGTACAGGTAAAACTGAGAACATCAAAAAAAAATTTATCTTTATTTATTTTGTGAGAGAGAGAGACAGACAGAGCATGAGCAGGGGAGGGACAGAGAGAGAGGGAGACAGAGAATCTGAAGCAGGTTCCAGGCTCTGAGCTGTCGACACAGAGCCTGATGTGGCACTTGAACTCACAGACTGCCAGATGATGACCTGAGCCAAAGTCCAACGCTTAACTGACTGAACCACCCAGGTGCCCCAAAATTGAGACTATCAAAAAAATCCTTAGTGAGTGCTATTATTCAGTTCATTAAGAAATGAGAAGTATCCTTCTCATTTGCTTCATTAAGAAATGAGAAGTATCCTTCAAAAAGACCAAGCATTCTCCTACCCCAAGAGGGAAGATACTCTTTGCTACTCATCAAATCAAAAGATCCTAACCTTTAAGGAGGTGAGCTGACATCCTATTTCAAAAGATGTTCTATGAGAGGGAAAGGCCTTACACAGAGGGCAGAGAAATCCTTTCCCGTTTCTATCTAATGCAGTTTGCATGCTGTGGAACAAACAGGTTGGCTGGTTCTCTGTCATTCCTGCATACTAAAAGAAATTCTATGTGCGGTACCTCAAGAACTGATTTCCGATCTGCATGTATTTGCATGACATTCTCAGCCCATTCCATCAGAGATTCACCACGTGGAACTTTTACTCTTTCATGCTTGAGACGACCCACTCGAAACTCCCCAGGATCATCTCGCCTTACACTACTGGTGGTCCTTGTTCTTTCCACGGTGGCTTCACGTCGGTTTTGTAACCACACTATTGCTCTGAAACAGAAAAATACTCATGTAGCTGTAACGTTCAGTAATAGTTTGAATGTACTACTAAACCAGCAACATAATTCCAAGATAAGAATTTTAAGTTGTATTTTATTAGGTGAGAAAATACAGTAAACTTTTTATTGTATCAATTATTATTTCCTCTCTGAGTTAAAACATATAAAGCTCTTTTATTATTTTCCTTAAACAAATTGAGGAAGTACTTGGGCCTGCATTTTTCCTCTTTACCTGAGTAATTAACAGATCAAAATAAAGGTCTCTGGTCCAAACCACACAGAACACATAAAAATACACACAAACTGGGGATTAAAGGAATAGCATAGGGAATATAGTCAATAGTACTGTAATAGCATTGTATGGTGGACAGATGGTTGCTACCCTGGTGAGCACAACATAATGTACAGAGTTGCTGAATCATGGTTGTACACCTTCAATTAATGTAATATGGTGTGTCAACTTCAATTAAAAAAATAGACAAACTTATAATACACAAAAATACAAGCAAATGATTTCTTAACTATCAGAGAAACTATAAAATGGTTAAGCTGACTTAATTATTTATTACTGTGATACAAACTGAAAAATGCTACTGATTTTAAAGTATTTTCTTTTGGGGATACCCGGCTAGCTCAGTTGGTAGAGTGTGCAACTCTTGATCCTGGGGTTGTTAAGTTCGAGCCCCATATTGGGTGTGGAGGTTACTTAAAGTAAAATCTTTAAAAAATAAAAAATACTTTCTTTTGGACAATACAGAGCTAACCCACCCTAGAGGGTGGGAGAATCTTGAACTAGAAGGAAGAAAATGAAAGATTTGCTCTCATGTGTGCTACAATTTGTTGTTAATCTCAAGCCAATCAGCTATAAACTCTGAGAATCAGTTTCCTCATCAATAAAACAGAAACCATAACCAATGCCACTTATGACAACAGGGCTATGATCTCATATGTACAAATGATTTGTAAATAGTGTAACTATCATTATACTGCTCCATTTTAAATTATAACTTTTCTACTTACATCTACTTCGAAAGTATTCTGGGTACTCAATCATTCAAAAAATATTACTGAATACCTCCAATGTGCTGTACATACTGCTTTAGGAACTGCAGCTAGATCAGTGAACAAAAACTGCCAGAAATTCCTGCCCTCATCAAACTTTCATCTAGTGGAAGCAGACAGAAAAAAATAAGTATAAAATTATGTAGTATGTTTGAAGACTGTAAGAAAAAATGATGGCCAGAAGGAAGGAACCTTTCCATGTTATCAAAGGTATTCATAAGCATTTAATTTGGTATTCCTGAGATAATTTATGTAAGCTACTTAGTAAACTGTATTGTAAATGCTGATGGAAAACACAATACATCTGATCCTTGAGTAACATAGGCTTGAACTGCATGGGTCCACTTATATGTGGAATTTTTTTTTTTTTTTTTTTAAATAAATAACAGGACTACACACTTTTCTTCCTCATGATTTGGGACCTGGTGGCTCAGTCGGTTAAGCGTCAGACTCCATGAATGAGATCATGGTTCTTGAGTTTGAAACCCAGCATTGGACTCTGTGCTGACAGCTCAGAGCTTGGAACCTGCTTCAGATTCTGTCTCTCCCTCTCTCTCTGCCCCTTCCCCACTCACGCTCTGTCTCTCTCTCAAAAATAAATGTTAAAAAAATTTTTTTAATAAAAAATGAAATAAAACATATTATCTTCCCTAGCTTACTTGTTCCTAAGAATACAGTGTAGGTGTGCCCAGGTGGTTCAGGCACCCTGAGGTGACTCCTGATTTGAGTCAGGTCACGATCTCACAGTTTGTGAGATCAAGCCCTGCGTTGGGCTCTATGCTGACAGCATACAGCCTGCTTGGGATTCTCTCTCTCAATCTCTCTCTCTCTCTGCCCCTACCTCTCTCGCTCACACTCCAAATAAACAGACAAATAAAGAAAACTTAAAATACATGTTTGTCATCAGTAAAACTTCTGGTCAATAGGAGAAGTCAAAAGTTATACTTTTTTAAATATGATTTTCAACAGTGCAGAGGGGTTGGCGTCCCTAACCCCACATTGTTCAAAGGTCAACTGTAAGAGAGTACATATCCAACTGGAAACCAAAACGTGTTTCAATATTGATAACTCTTTATAAGAAAACAAGATAATATATTCCTTCCATCAGTCCTGACATAAAGTATACTTGCACATTTTGAGCTTATTTGACATTAAAAAAATATTAAAGGACACATTTCCTACCTTGACGCACCAAATGCTGTACATGTGAAATAAAGCTGTCTAGTTTCAAATGGTATTAGAAAAGGACACTTGCTGGTTAACTGTTCACACCAGTCTGGCAGAGCCCCACTTGCCAATGCCAATGGTTCCTGTAAATTAACAAAAAACAATGTCTTAAGCCAATTATTTACAAAGACAAAAAGGAGTTCTTAAAAGTAATTAACAAAGAAATTAATGCAGCAGACCATATGGTCTAAATCACTGAATCAGAGAAACAGTAGAGATGGTGGAAGGTAGAAAAGGAAGAAGAGAGAGTACTTGAAAGTCCAAAAGTTACAGACTGAAGAGTTCGACTGAGTTTATTACCTCAATCTGCTGCAAAATTTTTGTTGTGATTTTTTTGCTAGTGAATTCATCTGGTGGAAAAGTAAACTGGGGCTGCTCATCACCTTCTGTAAAAGTAATAAAATTAATAGAAATATAAACTGACTTCCTTTTTAAAATGCCATAGAAATGAAACAAGGATTCTTACGGACCTTCTTGGGATATTCTTGAGTAAGGGTCACTTGCAACTATATACAGAATACGCAGCAGCTGAAGGACATCTTCCACTCCACAAGAATTCTGACCATTACCGGCTTTGGCCTGAGGTTGTTCTTTCGTCAAATTAAGAATATCACTACTCTGAAGGGTAGAAATGGCCCCCTGGTTTAATCCAGACTTTGTTCCATGCTCACAAAAATCCTAAAGAAAAAATTAGCAAACTAGCCATTAATCACATTTTCAAGAAAAGCAATATATCATACTATTAGTATTTGAAAATGCTGAAATTTTTCAAAGAATTGCCTTCTTTTTAAATAAAAACACTATTACCCAAATTGAAAATCAATGTGTTCTAAACCATTAGAGCTCCCGAATAAACTATAACCACTGTAAGCTATAGTTAAAACCATGTACTTAGATCCAATATCACAAATCATATTTGAAATTTTAGTACTTGGCATATTAACAACATTAATTCAACCTCATTTTTTCAAACATGTCCCAATGAACCTTTTTCTTAAGAATCTTAAAAAGCTGCAAACAAAGCACAAAGCCATTCCCAATTGTGTTTTGAAGCCAATATATACCTTATATGCAGCTATGAGCTGAGAACAATTTCTGTTTTTCCTAATACTTTTATTAGTGCCAGTTAATTTCCAGTGGCGCAGGAAAGCGGCGTCTGCATTCTTCTGCAGGTAGGTTATCAAGTCATTCTTTGGTAATTCATCAGTGCCAAGGTACTGTTCCACATGCTCTATAGACCAACAACCCTACAATAGGAAAAACCAAATGTTGGCCTTTCCTGATTAAAAGTCTATGCTATTTCACATGCATTACATAAGGTAGCTTTAAAATCATGCATTTAACCTCATCTAAAGAATTCCATGTTAGTAATTTTTTCCCCTCAAATGTTCAATTAAAAGTATCAGTTTTTCTTTATTTTTCCCTTTTTTCACTAAGTAGCCAAGACCCATTTAATATAACTTACCATTTTTCCATTTTCTTTCTCTTTGTCAGAATCCTTCATTTCTCTGTACATGATTCTAAACATGAAGATATTTTTCACATTAATTCATAAATCAAATGATTTGTGGTTATTTCCAATAAGGCTTCAATTCTTTAAAAGATATATGAACGATGTCATTCATTAGCCGTATGTTTAAACATTAAACTCAGGGAGAATTTATGAAAATAAATGTGTCAAACATGGGGGAAAGTAGCAGAAATCATGTTTCTGAAAAAGAGCTACTATTTACAAACTTAGCAGAATTGCAAAGAATGCATACATCAAACCTAGAACTTTTAAAGGTATGAAGTAATACATTATGTCATGTTATAACTTTCATATACTGTTGTAAAAATAAAAAGAGATGAGAAATGGTTTGCTTCTGGGTCAAGATAGAAAAATAGGATAGGAATAACATGGACCAGGAGCACTTATATTCACACAGGCAGTGAAGATCAAATTTGAAACTTTAGTAAAAATTGAACAGGGTGGGGGAAATACCCTGACAGCCTTGTGTACTCTCTCAAAAGGATCTACATCACTTTATTAGACATTATATAAAATTATCAATGATGTTAACAAAACATCAGAAAAATAAGTTTACATAAGGATGATTGTTAAGTGTTATTAAATTATATTAAACTATATTATTATATAAATAATTATTATAGGGAATACTGAGCACCCAGACAATATTGAAAACACTTTATGTATATTAATTCATTGATTCCTCACAGCTACTCTCATTTTACAGATTAATAAAATGAGGCACCAAAATATTAAATGTGCCCAAGTTCATTATTCATTACTTGTTCAACGAATGAATGAACAAAGAGAGGTAGATTTAAACTTGCAAACCCCAAAACAAATAATAGAAAATATTTAGTACTTCATACACAATCCCAAAGAGCTCAACAATTATTACATAAGATATTAGTCTAGTTTATTTCTAATTAAACCAGTTGAAACCTTAAACCATTCTACATCATGTGTCAGAAACACTCTTGTCTGCTGCTGTAAACCAAGAGAACAAGTACCATTTTGTTTCTACAGGAAAAAATACAGAACTACAATGCTTCTTGGCTCACGTACCATGAAAATATTTACTTAAAACATTACGTGAAAATCTCTTACGTGTATGTTGGCTCCCAAATACGCCTAAGTTTATCTGATTTCACATTGCCATTACAGGACAACTGAAGCAATTTTTGTACATAGTAAAAAATAGTTGATCTGAAATTAGTGAGTGGTAATTCAACTTCACGAGTTGTTCCAAGACCTGTTACTTTCAAAGTGAGGGCTAATCGAGGTGATGGAGTACATTCAACTTCTTCCAAGAGCTCTGAATGAGGTGTTCCTAAAAATAAGACATCAAAAAAATTACACTAAAACAAACAGTCCAGAAAGAACACTGCACTGGGAGACAAAGCTACATGGTATCTAAACTCTTCTGCCATTTATTAGCTAAAGACAACAACTACTTAGGACTCTCCTGGCATCAACATTTTCGTTTTTTAGAAATGAAAACAATCAACCTAGGTTACTTAAAGATGGCACTAAAGCTGCATTTATACATAGGATAGGGATCTCTCATTATTACAAGAAAACACATGCCACTATCAACAAAGCCAAAGTATGGAAAGAGCCCAAATGTCATCGATGGATGAATGGATAAAGATGTGGTATATATATACAATGGAGTATTACTCGGCAATCAAAAAGAAAGTATGAAATCTTGTCATTTGCAATTACATGGATGGAACTAGAGGGTATTATGCTAAGTGAAATTAGTCAGAGAAAGAAAAATATCCTATGACTTCACTCGTATGAGGACTTTAAGACACAGAACAGATGAACATAAGGGAAGGGAAGCAAAAATAATATAAAAACAAGAAGGGGAACAAAACATAAGAGACTCTTAAATATGGAGAAAAAACAGAGGGTTGCTGGAGGGGTTGTGGGAGGGGGTATGGGCTAAATGTGTAAGGGGCATTAAGGAATCTATTCCTGAAATTATTGTTGCACTATATGCTAACTAATTTGGATGTAAATTAAAAAAAATAATATTAAAAAAATTTTTCATTTAAATTAAAAAAAAAAGAAAACACATGCTAACTGTATGATTTCAGAAACATTTTATTCTTATAAATGAGAAAACTAAAATTATTCATAATTCTACATTGAGAAAAAAACCACCTACTGAGAAAACCACATACTCTGGTCAATGACCTGCTCATGTTCAATGAGTGGATTGTGAGGTAAACACCCACACCCACATACAGGTTCACAGTGTATTTGGTGGTGCAATCTTTTTTTATTAGTTCAGGAATTTTTTCCTCATATCATGATAGAGTCTTTTAAAGTATTACTTTATTCATTGCATGGCATTCATACCATTATACCTTAACTGAACCATATCCCTGTTATTATACATAATAAAGGTAGTTTCTAATTTTCTGACAATATAAATAATACTTCTACAGTCATCAGTATATATAAATCTGGGTACAGAGCCAGTATTTCTTTGGTATAGACTTTTAGTAATAACAATATGAAATATATTGCCAAAGAGCTCTACAGAAAATTTGTAGAAATTTATATTGTAGGAATTTATATTCCCTAGCATAGGTTTTTCTTTTTTGAAGGGATCTTGGAATATCTTGATTCAGTCTATACACATCCTCACCATAAAACATTATACTACGAAGCATATTTACTTCCATATTTAACACAGGTATCATTCTATCATGTAAAGAATACATTCTATACTTAATCAACATTTAAGTCTTCCTTAAGGATAATATACTGAGTACAATACTGACGTTTATTGAAGCACACACCAACTGTCATGCTAATAACCTTATATGTTTTGCCTCATTTAAATCTTTTAATTACCTTGTCAAACAGAAACTATTATTTTCTACACGTAAGAGGTGAGAAAATTCAGGCTTACACTGATGATATGCTCAGTATATTAGCTTCCTATTGTTGTTGTGACAAATTACCATCAACCAGGTGGTTTGAAACAACTAGTTCTAGAAGTCAGAAATCTAAAATGGGTTGGCAAGGCTTTGTTCCTTTTTGGAAGCTCCAAGAAAGAATCTGTTTCTTTCCCTTTCCTAGCATCTAGAGGCTGCCCATATTCCATAGTTCATGGCCCCTCATCACTCTTATCTCAGCTTCCTGTTGTCTAATCTCTTTCTCTGTCTCAGACCTTCCTGTATTCCTCTTATGTGGACCCTAGTCATTACACTGGACCTACCCAGATAATCCAGGATAATTCTCCTATCACATCTGCAAAGTTACTTTTGTCAGGTTAACATTACCTATTCATATATTCTGGAGGTTAGGACCTACATGCCTTTGGGGGATCATAAGTATGCCTACCACAACCAAAATAGACTTGTGAGAGAGAGTTACCAGGATGAATAACTCCAGAAACCATAAATGAAACCACTATACAACATTTCTTTTTCTTTTTTGCTTTAAAGAGAAATAGAGCAGAGGAGGAGCAGAGACAAAGGGAGAGAGAGAATCCCAAGCAAGCTCCATAGGGTCAGTGCAAACAAAGCCCAAACCACAAGATCATGACCTGCGCTAAAGTCAGATGCTTAATCAACTGAGGCGCCCCATACAACTTTTCAAAATAAAATCTGAACAGGAATAATTCATAGCAGTTCAGATCTAGTGGAATACAGGATATAAACAATCCACCTTTAAATGAGTCTTCCTTTAAAAATTACACAAATACAAAACAAAGTGCTTTAAATATACTGTAATTTGCTCCTTTAAAAATAATCTCATTTTTAAGGACTTGTGGCTGATATACAGTTTTTTTCCTGCAAACTTTTACTTATCAACCTGCACATATAAATAGCCACTTACTTTCCTGATTAGATATAACTACCTTCTTTGGTATCTATTAAATTTAAATCACAAAAACTAAAATACACAGTACCTGGGGGCGGAATCTCTAGATCAGTTGTTTGTTGGACATTAGTCCGACCAGGTCTAGGATCAAAAGCAGGAACCAAAGCAGAAAACTGCCGCTTAAGCACATAATCATCATCCCATGTTCTCCGACGTCCTCCTTTAGTTTCATACTCTTCTTCTTCCTATTAAAATAAAATTCCACATACAGACAAACAAGATAAAACTTTTCATTATTACAAAAGTCATTATTACAAAAGCTATCTATTTCTTTTTTTAAGTTGATTTATTTATTTAGGGAGAGAGAGTGTGTGTGCAAGTGAGCAGGGGAGGGGCAGTCAGAGAGGGAGAGAGAGAATCCCAAGCAGGCTCCAGCTGTCAGCACAGAGCCAACATGGGGCTCAAACTCATGAACCCTGAGACTACCTGAGCTGAAATCAAAGAGCCGGATGTTTAATCGACTGAGCCACCCAGGTGCCCCAATGTGCTATCTTTAAAATAAGGTGTATAATAAATACTTCTCTATAGGCATTACACTTCCTTATTTAGCTGTATTTCTTAAACACTCAATGAGCCAATATAAACATGTATAGGCACATACATTTCTTAATGATTTAAGCTTACCAAAAAGTAAGTTGCCTTAGTGGTGGTTACATAGAACTACACATGATAAAATGATAAAGAACCACATACATACATTGCACCAATATCAATTTCCTGATTTTGATATTATACTCTAATTAGGTACGATGTAACCACTGGAAGAAATTGGGCAAAGGGCACAAGACTGCCCTAGTATCTTTGCAATTTCCTGTGAATCTGTGAACTTACTATTTTTAAATAAGTTGCTTTTTAAAAAATGAAAATTTTATTACATACTGAATTATATACAAAATATAATGCTAGGAAGTTGCTTTAAATAATGACGGGACAGATAAATCAAACACGTTTGATAAAGTGCTAGTAACCACTAGAATCAGATGATGTGTTAGTGGGATTCCATGCACTATTCTACTTTTAGAATGTTTGAAAATTTCCCTAATGCAAGTTTTGAAGGAACATTTTCTCCTCCCCTTCACTATTACTATCAACAAAAAAAGAGTTCAATGAATTATAGATGTTGCAAATGTCTGATGTAAAAAGTAACAATTATGTATGTACTTAGAAAGACACACATAGCCCCTCATGTTCTGAATACTTAATTAAAATTAACTTTTAGAACAATCAAAGGTATACTTGATAGCTCTGTAGCCAGAACGTTTGGGTTTTAGTCCTAGATCCAAAACTTCTATGTTTGACCTTTACCAATCACTTCATCTGAAAATCAAGACTAATAAGAACCCTCAAAAAGTTGTTAAAAGGTTTTAATTAGTTAATACACTTAAAGTATTGAAAACAGTGCCTAGGACTTAACTAATGATCAATAAACGTTTAGCTAATAGACTAATATTATCTCTACTACTGAAAACTATAAATCTTAGATTATAACAGTTAATCATTTTAATATATGTTCACTGCTACCCAAGGGTCAAGATGAAGGGTTTTCAAACAAGAAACTCCTTTATGCATTATGCCAGAGCAACCATGGACTCTATCTAGAAAACAGAACCGAAGCAGTAAGGGAAATTTCTTTTTGCTAATTCTATCTGGTAGCTAGCTTCTTAACCCCCACCCCAATCTCCATATATTTTTCTAGACATTTTGGTTGATGCCTTGCTCTGAAAGGAAGACAAATACACTGAAGGGAAGATAACCATTAAGATATTACCTGCTCCCCAATAGGTCGGCTCCCTGCTCCAGCAGGGACTTGTGGCAGCTGCGAGGTGACAGCATGGTGTGTTACATCAGAGCGGGAGCCAGCTCGACGCTGTAGGGATGGACGTCTCAGAATCTGAAATAAGAAAATGTGAACAGACATGTCTAATTATTTAACACCTATATATATCCCCATTCAGACTTAACCTCAAACTATCAGCCCCTATTATCAAAACTATCTTGGGGTGTCTGGGTGGCTCAGTCGGTTAAGTGTCCGACTTCGGCTCAGGTCATGATCTCGCGGTCCGTGAGTTCGAGCCCCGCGTCGGGCTCTGGGCTGATGGCTCGGAGCCTGGAGCCTGCTTCTGATTCTGTGTCTCCCTCTCTCTCTGCCCCTCCCCCGTTCATGCTCTGTCTCTCTCTGTCTCAAAAATAAATAAACGTTAAAAAAAAAATTTAAAAAAAAACTATCTTTAAAACACTTCATATTCATTAGCCATCTTCAGAAAATTGAATGCTTTATATTCAACTTACATTGTATACTAACCTTCACAAGAAATATGCTATTGTAATCTGTTTTTAAGTAATATATACTAAAAGCATTTCTTGAGAGTTTTTCACCCCATTAAAACCCAACTTTATGAAATTTTTAAAAATCTACTAAAATTTTATAAAGAGAAATAAAAAATATACAAGTTATAATAAAGGGTATTTGCAGGCAAAAGTTCAGTTTGAAGACAATCATAGTGGTTAGTATTAAGAGTCTAGATCAAACTTTCTAAGTGTGGGTTCCCATTTTTGTACTTAACCTAACTAATTAGGACATGCTTTTTTTTTTTTTTCCTATGCTCTACCTCGTAGATATAAGGACTGATGAAAATAATACACAGATACTGCCTGCAATATACTACGTACTAAAATATAATTATTGTGGAAGAACCATGAAAATTATATTGTTTAGGATTAGTGCAGTTCTTTACACTTTTAAATCAGTCAAAACATCAGCATGTGACATTGTAGTATTTTCCAAATACTGTAAAACCTTGGATTGCAAGTAACTTGTTCTGCCAGTGTTCTGCAAAACAACATTTCTAATAAATTTTAATTTGCTAAGCAAGCAATGTCTTGCCATATGAGTAGTACATGATGCCAAATGTCACATGATCACAACTGAGTCAATGGTTCTTCTCTCTCACTGTGGATTGGAGATGATCATCTCCCATGCTCGGATGCTTGGTCTCAGGTCGTGGTGTTTGGCAGAAATGTGATTTTTTAGAATGTTGGAAGGTACCCACAACTGGCACTAGTGTATTTGTTGTCACTTCAAAGCACCTATGGACAGTACTTTGCTTTTCCATACAAGCATAAGCTTAGGAATGCTTTGCTTCATTCTAGGTCAGGCTGCCTGCAGATATAGACCCTTTCCTCGGCTGCCTTATTGCCGGTTACATTAAATAGAGTATATGACAAGAGTTTATTAATACTATACTGTAGTCAACATCCATGCAAGTGCATACCATGGCTCCCCCTGCAGAAAAAGGTTGAAAAGAAAGGTAGTAAGGAGATGATTACAGTCAAAATTAAGAAGGAAATCATCAAGAAGTACAAACGAGGTAAGCGAGTGGCCGAAACTGCAAGATTTCATAAGAAGTTTACGTCTGCATCTGGTCTACAGATGAGGAGGAGAGAAAGGCAGAGAAATCCCTCATCTCAATAAGATTAGGGAAATGTGTAAAATGTGGGAAATTGCAAAATTGTGTAGAAAAGCACCACCCAAATAAGGCTATAGCAATGTGAGCAATGAATCTGTTTAACAACAATGCAATGTTACATTTTGGGAAATCCTCAAAAGGAGGCAAAAGCATGTGTCATTGGATAGTTTCCTCGTTAAAGATGCACAAAAAGAGGGGCGCCTGGGTGGCGCAGTCGGTTAATAACCCTCCTCTCCCTTGTCTCCCTCACACCAGCCACAAAGGTTTTCAAAGGTAAGTGCAGATTAATTTATCTTCCTTCTTATTTTCTATTTTCTTTATTATTCTGTATTACATTACAGTATCGTAATCATTTTTTATATGAATATTTTTGGGTTGTGGAACAAATCATCTGAATTTCCATTATTTCTTATGGGGAAATTCGCTTTGATATGCAAGTGCTTTGGATTACAAGCATGTTTCTGCAATGAGTTATGCTTGTAAACCAAGGTTTTACTGTATAACCGATACATTTTCTTTTAAGGGAGAAATGCTCAGATTAAAAGTGCTTTTCTTAATTAACCACGTTTTTCATACTCATGCCATTATTTCCTTGCTTCACAGTTTAACCAGGACTTTGCTTTTCCTCTCTTCATTCCAATTATTAACATCTTATATTAGTTAAGAGAATGGGAGACACTCTCTCTACCATAACCTCCTCGTATTCTTGGTCCTCCTGATTGTCATCTTCATTCTCATCATCTTCCTCATCTGGCTCAGGCAAGTCTTCATCATCATCTAGCTCAGCTAATAGAGTACTGGCACGGCAGCTATCCAGGAAATCTGGAAAAGAAAACCAACAACCTTACTGTCAACACAATTAACAAAGCATGATAAGGTAACTTTGCATATTGGTTTTACAAAACAAAAGTAAAATTCAAGACAGACAAGTATAAAGACCACATTTAGCAACGCCACCCTTCTACCACCACGAAGACAAAATGAGTAATACTGGTCACAAGCATGGCAGAAAACAACAGGATAAAGTTTGACCATAAACTAAATCCAAGTCTACAAAATCATAATATAAAAAAAGGTCAGCAGTACGGGCTAGGTTTAAAAATAAGAATCCTATCACCATTCTCTTTATAAGTCACAGGAAGCACAACATGGTGCAAAGAGAACACTTTGGAGTCATTCACTCTCAAGAAATATCTCTATTGAGTACCTACTCTATTCTAAGAACCGTGACAGGCACCAGATATACATAGTTGTGAACAAAACAGACCTGGTCCGAGCCCCCACGGAATTTATAGGGGAGAGACATTTAAAAAACAAACAAATGAATATATAAATAGGAACTGGGGTGCCTGGGCAGTACAGTCGGTTAAATGTCCAACTCTGGCTCAGGTCATGATCTCGCCATCTTAGAGTTCAAGCCCCATATCAGGCTCTGTGCTGATAGCTCAGAGCCTGGAGCCTGTTTCAAGTTGTGTGTCTCCCTCTTTATCTGCCCCTTCCCCCCTCACACTCTGTCTCTCTCAAAAATAAACATTAAAAAATAATAATCAATCAATAAATAGGAACTGTAAAAGACTGTAAGAAGGAAAAGACAGAATAAAGTTAATCTGAGAGACCTGGGATGTTGATAACTGCTTAAGGACACTACCTATCTACTATGGAGTAACATATGTACTGTCTTTCCTATTATCTATATTCCCCCCAACCCCCAATGAAGACTGTATCAGATAAACATGGTCCCACATAATGAAGATGCTGATGAGCTGTTCTTCACAAGAAATGAAAAGAAAAAGTAATAATGAGGCTAAAACAGAAGTTTTTACTGGATACAAAAGAAAAAACAAACTTCTATGGATAAAAAGACACACTCTATATTCCAAAAGAACATTCAGAAGACAATTTATAACTGCTTTGTAGAATCTTCTATCTGCAAACCTCTGAACCAAACACATATTTTTTAAGTCTAATAATTACACAGGACTGAAATTCAATACCTTTTATTAGAAGGCTAGTAGAAGAATGAGGCCCGATACTATAAGCAATTAGTTTCTAAGGCACATATTTTTTTAACATTTTCATATTCTGGAGTCAGAATGTGTCTTACAAGCAATGGCAAGTCTCAGCTGAATTGTCAACATTTTCTCCTTAGTGACATAAAATAATTATAATTATTGCCATCTTAAATTTGATGAAATATATTACCCTTAACCCATGTAAGGTACCATCCTACAATTTAGGAGTGGTCCTCATAAATGTGATGTGGTAGTACACACACAAAATCAATTCCACTTTTGGTTTATTTTCAAAGGAACATAATCTGACTGAAATTCCATCTCTCACATGTTATAATTCACTGAAGCCAACGGCTTTTTTTTTTTACTCATCTTCTTATTTAAACAGCTCCTTATTTCATAGATTTGACCATATCACAGAATCATGTTCCTCGAAACCTAATACGGTAAAAGTCTGCATACATAAAAATTATTCTGTAAGGCAAATGTTACCCTGATCCTTGACAGAAGCACCCTTAAGATAAATCTTCTAGTTTTAGGAATGTAAAAAAAGGAATTTATAATCATGTAACATTAATTTTCAAAAGGCAAATGGGAGCCCTAATACTTTTTTAATATTCTTTACCACCAGCATACCCACAACATTTTTAAGTTTCACATAATCAAGAATTAAAGTTTCAATTAAGTTAACATGTAACCAATGAGTAGGGAGGGGCAGAGGGGCGCCATGAGAAAAACTAGAGTAGAATATAGCTTATTCGATGAATTTACATTACTTTGGTGTAATCATCATCATAATTTTGCTATATACACATTTAATAGGTAAGGTAGATACAGAGAAATGTAATGATCTTCCTAAAACCAGAGAACATCAGATCCAATTCTTGGCTTGAAATAGGGGAGGACACATTCAGAGGAAAACAAACACACATGAAAATAAGATTTACACACTCCATGTTAACTAACTAGAACTTAAATAAAAATTTGAAAAAAAAAAAAGATTTATATAAAAGAGTACTTAAACTGTATCTTCATATAAAT
Organism: Acinonyx jubatus; assembly: GCF_027475565.1. Lineage (NCBI taxonomy): Eukaryota > Metazoa > Chordata > Mammalia > Carnivora > Felidae > Acinonyx > Acinonyx jubatus. The sequence goes on from NC_069386.1 coordinate 79,325,281, forward strand.
GTTCTTTTATTTGAAATTACCAAATTTAATTTTTATTTTATTTTTATTATTTATTTATTTATTTATTTTTAAATGTTTATTTATTTCTGAGAGAGAGAGAGTGAGACAAAGCGTGAGTGGGGTAAGGCCAGAGAGAGAGAGGGAGACACAGAATTGGAAGCAGGCTCCAGGCTCCGAGCTGTCAGCACAGAGCCCGACGCGGGGCTCGAACTCACGGACCGCGAGATCATGACCTGAGACGAAGTCGGACGCCCAACCGACTGAGCCACCCAGGCGCCCCTCAAATTTAATTTTTAAATAGAACAGGCACTGGCATCAAGAATATATGTATGTATGTATGTATGTATGTATGTATGTATGGTAAAAGATATTCCAAAACAATAATGACGGAAGTGCAACCTTTTTGAAAGGCAATTCAGCAATTACTTCTTTTAAAAATTTATCTTAAGGAAATATACAAAAATACAGTTCAAGATGCGGATTCATAACAATGTTTATGGTAATGAAAGGGTGTGATTTAAAGGTCCAAAATGGAGAATTTATTAAATAACAATTGCATAGTCTAACAGTGGAATATATGGCAGCCACTTCAAACACTGGAGAAATCCATCAAACAATATGAAAATAATTTTACAATGTACTAAGTGAAAGGAGCTGTCTGGAAAGATGATCCCTTTATGGGAAAACCAGAAGAGCCAGGTATAAAGTTCAGTCACCAATGGCCAATAATTTAATCACTGTGCTTAAGTCATGAAGCCTCAAAAAACAAACAAACAAACAAAACCCAAAATGGGGGGCTCAGAGAGCTTCCAGGCTGGTAGTATCCCTAAACACCAAGAGTACAAATGTGCCTGTGCGTGGGACCTTCCTGACCTCACCCTATGCATCTCTTCCATCTGGCTGATCCTGAGTTATATCCTTTTTATAAGAAAAGGGGTAATCCTGTAATAAATAAAATATTTTCCTGAGTCCCGTGAGCTGCTCTAGCAAATTAATTGAACAGGAGGAGAGGGCCAGAAGAGCCTCCAATTTATAGCCAGTCTTTAGCACAGATGACAACCTGGCCTTGCAATTAGTGTCTGAAAGGGTGGGGAGATAATGTTATGGGCTGAGGCTTTTACCTATGGGATCTGACACTATCTCCAGGTAGTTAATAGTGCCAGAAGTGAGTAACTTGAGTCAAACTGTATGACCCCCCCAGATAGTGTCTGAAAACTGCTCAATGTGGGAAAACATTTGGTAATCAGCGATGGCAGCAGAAAGTGTTGAGAGTAGAGGAGGCACACAGGGGGAGTGTTTTTCCTCTTACATTACAGTGTACAAAGAATATCACTTTACAAAGCCTTTTAATCTATTACACTTCTATTCTTCTCTGATAAAGGTGTCAATTATCTTTGTTATTATGATTCTCCCAATAAAACTTTGTTAGTGGACCAAAAAAAAAAAGGAGACCACAGAAGTTCCTAGATACCTGCTTATAATCAGATAATTTAATAGTCCCTTATAGCATTGAGTTTTTTCATCATACATGAAGATGCCATATCTTTAAGAAGAGAGAATTACTACTTTCTAATCAAAAGTTAAAACAACATAGCAGAGGGGCGTCTGGGTGGCTCAGTTGGTTGTCTGACTCTTGGTTTTGGCTCAGGTCATGATCTCATGGTTCATGAGTTCGAGCCCCACAACAGGCTGTGTGCTGACACTGTAAAGCCTGCTTGAGATTCTCTCTCTCCCTTCCTCTTGGCCCTTCCCACACTCTATCTCTCTCTCAAAATAAAAAAATAAACTTAAAAAAAACAGCAGGAAAACATAGTAAAAGCATCACTAAACAAACACCTAAATATTTTAAACTATAACTTACCATATAACGAATATTCTGCTTCCTGACCTGTGTCACTCTCACTGGAGGTTGACGTGAGACTGGTGGTTAAAGTATTACTTAAGGACTGACCAACTGATAAAACTGTTGTTGCTGTGGCTACATTGCTGCTGCTAGTCACACTGGATGTTGACATTGTCACTGTTGATGTGGTACCAGGAGTCGTCAAATTGGGGAAACTCTGAGCACCCATGAGAGGAGAAGCTAAAGATAAAAAATGAAGCAAATCAGGACTGATGAGATTGCATAAACCTTAGAAAAAACTAGGTTGTATATTTAGTAAAAAAGAATGAAATCATGAAACACTAATTATTAAAAGACTGAAAAGCAACAACTTTGGGAACCCAACTGAAATCCAACTACAAGTCCTTGTTTTTACAGCCCTGTTATTTTCCAAGAAATTAAGCCTTGCTTTTTTAGAAAGGGAAACAGGCAATGAATTAATTCCCAGTCATGTTTTCCAAAGGAATTACTTTGACCAGTTAGCTTAAATTAGAATTAAAGGACTTTTAGAAGATAGTAGCAATTTAGGACCTAAGGAAAAGTTAAACCAGTGTGATGCTCTGATTTCAGTTGACTATGATAAAATTTAATAGTCATCTATTTCCTCATGCAGCTGAAGTTAACAATTGATCATAGAAGGGTGAAAAATAGAAGTGTGTTATTGTTTCATCCTTTCAGATTACGAGGTTATTATACCTGATCTGAATTCTTAAGAGATCACGATTCTATAGAACTTAACTCCATATTCCTAAAGTGCTAAATTTGACGTGGTTGTATGTAACACGGTTAATGATCTAGTTAACGACAGCAGTCAGAACCCACTGAACAAGAAACCCTACTTTGCAATCCCTCAGAGTGGAAAAACCATTGGGTTCCATAAGGAAAAGCTCACTTACTTGCTGTGCTCATCACATTCCTCCCCAAAGTATTAGTGTTGTTATCACTGCTGCTTCGGCTTAGATTCATGTTGTTCGTGGCATTAGTCCGTGCTATGTTTGCCACTCTCCTTACAAAACTCTCCAAGCTAGATGTTTCTCTTGAGGACAGATTAGGTACACTTGCACTAGAGCTCATAGGGGCCCCAGCAGCCAACAAAGAACTTACTGACAGTCTGTTACTTGCTGAAGAGCTAAGGGGTCGTTGTGAAGCTGCTTCTTTATTAGTTAACTCAGACACTGAACTAACATCAGGAGAACTAACACTAACAATTCCCATGGATATTGCACTAGACTCCCCAGGAGTGCGAACAGAACTATCAGGGCCTAACTTTCTTTCAGCATTTTCACTTCCCGTTTCCGCGGTTAAGGTGCTGGTGCTTGCACTGGATGATGACCCTACTTCTGTTTGAGGGACGTTTTCAGCAGATGAAAGAACAACAATTGGTTCATGGACATCAGCTCCTGAAACTATACTGTGTTCCATTACAATTTCTGATCTCCGTTCCGTTTTGGTCGAACCCAAGCTGATGTCGCTGCTACTGGCCACGCTACACACAGAACTGCTGCTTCCTTTTCTACTTGAGGAGCCTGCAGCAGCAGATGTCTTGTCTGGACAGTTGTTTTTCACCAAGCTGCTCCATGATTGCGTTGTGCCTGAAACAGTGGATGAAACAGGTTTGGGTGATGCCACTGTATCAGGGTCGTACCCTGGTGCAAGCTTGAGGTCAAATTTTCCTTCTGCGCCCATACGGTAAGAGTTTGAGCCACCAGCATCCCAGGTGACATCAATCCAGCCTGGAAAGGGACAGGAGTTTGTGAGACCCAGCAGAAAGCAGATAGGAGCGTGTCAGACAGTAGCTCCACAATATGGGATCAGCTTTTCATCAGTGCTGTACTTCTCTGAATTTCTACAGTCATTTAAGGTCTGCCAACTAAAATTAAACTCTTCCTTTTATTTCTCTCATTTCTGAACTGCTTGCTCTGCTGATATCTGAAAACAATGTAAGGGACATGTTTACATCTACGGGCCTATCTTTGAAGGGGAAGAACTGTTAAAAAACCGTAAACAGATGGACACAAATGGTGAAAGAAATACTGCAAGGTCAGTTAAATAGAGATGAAATCTAAATAAAAAGGTTTTTTAATTGCTAAATAGAACTATGTAGTCAAATGTTCTTTACAGAAAAAAAGTTCTGACTCACCATTAATTTTTAAGTTTGGGCTAAATCCTAATAATTGGCAAACAAAATATCCATATATCACTGCATAAATTTTAGGTCACTAGCTCAAATAACACTAAGTTAGCATTTCAATTGTGTTCTCAAAGTTCAGTGGTTACTTGGTTTTCTTATGATTAAGTTTAAAAAATTTAAATACACACAGAAAATTCTGAAAACAAAAATTTTAAAGTATGCTAAGCTCTTTTATTAGAACCTATAAGCTAAATCTAATAATGTGTAAAGAACTAATGAATAGTTCATTATTCATACATATTATACATGATATTCAATGTATATTTACTTGTAAACAATACTTGTTCTTTAAAAAAAAAACAGTAACTTCTAAAAGCAGTAAAATAAATTGCCTATTAGGAAAATAATAAAAATTTTACAAATTTATTTTAGTGTCATAAGCTAACTACTGCAAGGGAAAAACACAACACAAAAAACATATGTATTTTTAAAAATATAACCAGTCTTTATAAAGTTTGAAGTTAGTTTATGCATACATGCAGGTACCCCCATGCATGTTCACATGTGCACACAACACATAACAAGTTCATGTATATTTATGATGACAGGCTAAGAGGGGTGTAAGTAATACTGAATTACCTGTGGGGATTATATGCTTAGGAGTTCTAGGAGATGAAAACTACCTGCCCCAAATCTACATCACCTAGTTCTGATGAGATTTCAATTGTCTCCATTTAGTCTATATGCTGAAGTAACTTCTGAAGAACCAGCACTCAACTATCTCTTCTGCAACATGGAACAGTGTGAATAAAGGCTCAAAAACGTATCCCAATTCCAAATGAAATTAACATTTATATTGCATTAATCAGTCTAAAAATATACTGATAATTTATTTCATAACAATCATCAAGATCTGTAATTGTATGTTTATCGGTTTCATTCAGAAGGCAGGGTATCATACTTTTTTGGGGACCATTGTATATCTGAAGTCCAACAAAGTACCTTTACATTGCAGGGACTCTCACATTTGTGGAATACATGAAAAAAATGGATATTCCCACTGACACATAGATTCTTTAGGAAGGATTTAATTGATAATAATGCAGAAAATAATTTTTAAATGTAAACTATTTATATTACTATTGAGAGTGTAATTAAACTGCTATCTAAGGGGAACCAAGAAAGGACACATACATACTATCCATATAAGTGCATAGGTACAAAACTCTGAGCTCCCACTATGCCCGAAAGACAGGAAAAAAGATAACTAGCCATATTAGAAACAGGTGGTTCAGGGGTGCCTGGCTGGCTCAGTCGGTCAGTAGAGAATACGACTCTTGACCTAGGGGTTGTGAGTTTGAGCTCCATGTTGGATGTAGAGATTACTTAAAAGTAAAATTTAAAGAAAAAAAAAGAAGAAGAAAGAAAAGGAAATCACTGGTTTATTTATAAGCTAAGTACTCTCTCTGACATAAAAATTTTCATGTGAGACTTAATAAGAATGGCCACTTTGGTCGGCCACAATTCTGAACTCCACATTAGATTAGCAAAAGTAAGCTTTTCTTACATACTAAATTCTATAATTAAGATTCCCATTTTCCTAGACAGCTGCTTCAGCTGACTGCAGCATGAGAAAAATAAACTGCATTCATATAGCCCCAACTAGCTAACACACTTAAAAGCCCAAACAATTTAGGAGAAATGGAATATTAACGGAGTATTATTAAGATGTCTAAAAAACATTTAAAATTTCTGGGTTGGGGCGCCTGGGTGGCTCAGTCGGCTGGGCGTCCGACTTCAGCTCAGGTCATGATCTCACAGTCTGTGAGTTCGAGCGCCACATCAGGCTCTGTGCTGACAGCTCAGAGCCTGGGGCCTTCTTCAGATTCTGTATCTCCCTCTCTCTCTGCCCCTCTCCTGTTCATGCTCTGTCTCAATAATAAATTTAAAAAACATTAAAAAAATTTTTTTTTAGTTTCTGGGTTGAAGGTACTAATGTCATCTCAACTATTATTGGTTTTTATGAACTTTGGCAGTTACATATATGTTCATTCACCATAACCCTGCTAAAATGGCAATGATTTGCAATTAGAGTTAACTATATAGAAATACATTAGGTAGTAAGGTAATTCAAGGAATAGAACCTTAAAAACAATAAAATCAAGAGTTTATTTAGGTAAATAAATGCCCAGAGCACACAGAACATGAGTATATTAAGATATTAAATGTTTATTCACTCTCCTAAGCACTGTCACCTTTATTATAGCTCTTTAAATATTTGGTGTAAGAATATAAACATTTTACTCCTTTTTGTTTTTAATGCCAAGCAAAATTCTTAAGAACACACTACTAGCTAAGCAAATTATCTGCTAATAAATCAGCCTTTTAAGTTATATGGAAAAAGTTAGCCATTATGAGTTGCTTCTGGGAGTTAAAAGCAATTGATTAACAGGATATGGACTTCTCTAAAATCCACAGCATCAAAAGTTTAAAATGAACTTGATTTAGGGGCGCCTGGGTGGCTCAGTCAGTTAAGCGTCTGACTTCAGCTCAGGTCATGATCTTAGGGTTCGTAGTTCGAGCCCTGCATCAGGCGCTATGCTGACAGCTCAGAGCCTGGAGCCTGCTTCACATTCTGTGTCTCCTCCTTTCTCTGCTCCTTCCCGGCTCATGCTCGCTTCCTTGCTCTCTCTCTCAAAAATAAATGTTAAAAAAATTTTTTTAAATCAACTTGATTTAAACAACAACCCTTACCTTATAAAACATCAGAGTTTAAAATCCAAAGAAATGTTAGTAGGCTGAGAAGCATTATGAACGTTATCTTACAATCTACTAATAAACAAAGAGGCTACAATTCTTATTCTATTCTTTATTGAAAAACAGTAACTAAAGATGTTAATACTTTTTCTTCTACATGACTGAGTATAAAAAAATGACTGCCTGATTCCCATCAGGCTAACAAGTGTAAGCAATTAAAGATCTATGGAAACTTACAAATAATAGACAAAAAAAATGCAGAAAATGTGTCTTTAGAATATTCAACTTATACTAGCTTATTAATCACTTCAAATATTAGCAGAAGTTCCAAATCAAAACAGAAAATAAAATTTTCCCTTAATACTAGGTAAATGATTTTTCATTTTTAATGTTCTTCTACATAGTGCCAGGACATTCATAAAATGTGTAAACTATCCCAAAAGAACCAAAGGAAAACACTCTGTTATCGAATACTCCATTTTTACACTACAAATGCTAAGTACCTACTCACCATTATGCAGTTCTCCTGTGACGGTACCTTCTCCCTGTGGGCTGCCATCCTGATCTCGCCATTTCCAATCAAGGCCTCTGATCACACGTGCCCCTGGAACCATGTATTTCAGAACCTGGGAGCGTACGAGACGTCTTTGTCTTCTAAGATTAGCTTCTGCTTCCTTAGCTGCTTTTCCTGTAAAATAGAAATTAGAGAACTATAAACAAGTCACTTTTTATAAATCAAATTGTTCCAGTAAGTGAAAAACCTGCTAACATCTCTTTACCTAGCTGGTCTTCACATACTCCATTTACAGTGCCATAAAGTTCGAATCCAGATAGTGACAGGTAGTGGGTTTGTCCACTGGCATTCTTCCCCATCTGTTTAATTCTCACATGTCGCCACCCTTGTTTCTCATCCTTTGGTGGATCAAGAGGCCAGGTTGCTGTTGACCTGTGAAGGTGTTAGGGAAAAACTGGTGTAATGTTTTAAAACAGATGGGGAAGATTTTTTACATAATAGAGATCTACTGAAAAACCAACTTCTACATTCAGTCTACAGTTTGTTACACAAGAAGCAAGAAAGCAAAGGAGAACAACAGCCATCAAGAACATAAGTTAAAGATGGTATGTTTAAATGTATACTATTAATGACTTACAACATTAAATGATTTATGATTAATACAATCCAAGAAAGAAGAAATTTTATGAGTAACAAATATGCTTGAAAATTTTATAATGCTTGAAAATATGCTTGAAAATTTAAAGCTTGAAAATATTATATGCTAATTAACTTGGATGTAAATTAAAAAATAAAAATAAATAACAAAAGAAAAAGAAGAAAAAATTATCCATTAATCCTAAAGATAAGGAGTTCCTTCCATACTACATTAAATGCAGAAATTAATTTAACTCCATGCCCTATACTCCCCTCAAAATTAAAACTTATTAGAACTAAAATTTCTAGAAGTACTTTCTGCCTTCAAAAAAATAATATACGATCGGGGCGTCTAAGTGGCTCAGTTAAGTATCTGACTCTTGATTTCATGATGTTACAGCTGTAAGATCAAGGCCCACATTAGGCTCTGTCCTGGACATGGAGCCTGCTTGAGCTTCTCTCTCTTTTTCTCTCTCCCTCTCACTCTGCCCTTCCCTGACCACCCCCAAACTCTCAAAAAAAAAAAAAAAAAAAAAAAAAAAGACTAAAAAAATAATATATGATCAACCTATAAAATTTAGGAAAAGAGACATAATTAAAAAAAGAAAACTTTAAGTCAGGCACAATTCTACAACAAGCAATAGCTACTGTTAATTTGGAAAACATACACATATATCATGTACACATATGAAGAGTTTAGTAAAAAACTAATTCCATTTTTTTGTTTTTATTAGTGTGCTATATATACACATATATTTCAATTCCTTTTTAAATAAATAGGCTCAATGTTCTACTTGTATTTAATCTAAAGCTGCTAAAGTTCTGGCAAAATTATTATTTCAAAGTTTTAATATTTAAATTATAGTATCAAGTGATGTTTTTAAAAAAATCTTGCTTCAATATTCCATAAAGAAGAGAGCTCTAAGGGTATACAGTTATAAAAATAAACAAAGCTCTTTACTGAGTTTTTCAATTTGCAAAGACTCCTCAACTAACCCTGGTTCATTGAGACTGCAGTCATCAACATGGGTATACAAAGAAGTCCAGTTCTGTCCATCTTTGGATACCTGGAAAACCCAATTTCTCAGTGCAGACCTTCCATAACCACGAGCATGACGAAGTGTATATGCTGATGGTATCACCCAGAGACCCAGATCTATGGCAAACCAGGCATTCTTATCATCATTGCTGTGGCAATTTAAAGCTGAATTATCACGACTTAGTATGTCTTCTAAGCGGCCATAAGGTAGATTTCTTCCTTCTGATGATGTTACTACTACAAGTCCATAAGCAGCTGGATTCACCCATTCATATGCAGTTCTAAATAAAATAAAAAAAATTAAGCAGTTAACACTACTAAAATAACTGTATTTTGTTCATATTAGTTTTCCACATAAAACTGTATTAATTTTTAAAAATCCTACAATTGACATTTTGGTTTTTTTCTTCATAAAACATAACTGAGATAGTCTTAAATTTAATCTCTAAGACAAAAATTCCTTAAACTGAAAGACACTCAGAGTAGTTAATAATTTTACTCTACTACCAAGAATTTTTTACCAGGTGAATGTTTTCACTCTACATTAAATAGCATGACTTACTTGGCATTTGTCCCAATCCAGTAAATGATTCCATTTTCATCAAAATCATGCTGGTGCCGAAATATAAAATTTTGGCCTTCTCTTAATTTTCGAACAAAAACAAATGAAGATCGGTCAAAATCATACCACTGCTTTGCTACCTACACCAAAGAAAATACAGGAGACACTCACCTTAATAGGGCTATTTTCAACTGCACTGCCCACTTTTTCCTGTTCCTTCAATGTGATTTATTTTATTATAACACATACTCATTAAAGAATATATGGGGGAAAAAACCAGAAAGATACAAATTTCTACAACCAAAGTACCCCACACTATTCATATGATACACTACTTCTTTGGTCCATTATTTCAACTGATAGAGTAAAAAACATCTGATCATACTGTACCATAACATTTTTTCTTATCAGTTATTATATTTATACATTTTATATAGCTACATAATATTCAAATAAATGGAAATAATTATAAACCTGATACTCCTTTTTGACTAGCATCAAGGTTTTGTTCACTATTTTAGTGACAAATGACACTAAAATGACTCCAATACACATCTTTACGAAGAAACCATTTGTAGTATACAAAGATTATTTTCTTAGAATAGAGTCCAGCGGTGCCCAGTAGCTCATTTGGGTGAGCATCCAACACTTGATTTCACTTCAGTGAAGATCCCAGAGTTGTGAGAGTGAGCCCCTTAAGATTCTCTCTCATTCTCTGTCTCTGTCTCTGTCTCTCCCCCCACCCACACACACACATACACAAAGAACAGACTCCAAAAAATGGAATTACTAGGTCAAACCTTGTATTACCATAAATCTACACACATATTTCCCTAACTACTTTTCTAAAAGATTAAACCACAGCAGAGAATGCCTATTTCACCATGGCCTTGCCAAAAACTCACCATTTTTAAGAGATACTGTTCCAGAGATTCAACTGTAGCTAAGGGTTCCATCTTCAACATCCTGCCAGTCCTGTCTATCAATGCAGTTTCACCAGGTGCACGTTCCAACCGAAATCTTAATCTTCTTGTAAGTATCTGTGCAAAAATTATCAAAATGCTTCAGAAAATACACTGTTTTTCTCTTAGAATTATAAAAGTGAGACATGTTCTCAATAGTAATTGAGAATTATAAAAGTACAACCATAAAAGGATAAATGTCTGTTTTCTATTAATTTTTTTTTAAAGAATCACTGAATAAGTGACACTGGCTTTCAAGAAAGAAACAAAATTAACTACATACGCAGATAATTTCTAAACAACTTCAAATATACATGGTTTAAAGAAATTATAAAATATGCAAAATCAAATACTTATATGGACATGTGGGTAGCATGTCAAGCTCCATGTTGGGTATAGATATTACTTAAAAATTTTTTTAAATAATAAAGTAAATAAAAACAATGTGCCACAAAGGCCCTTACCCTTCTTTACTATTTTACCTAAAATTAAACACAAAGTAGAACTTGACATCACATTTAATCTAACACCATGTCAGGCTTATAACAACTTTAACTCCCTAGACAAGCTCTCTAGTCTGGGAAACTAGTAGCTTTGGTAACATTCCTGGGTTCTTGGGGGTATGGCAAGATTTTTGCCCTAGAACACACTGTCTTGGCAAATACAGATTCTTAGTTACTTATTAAAGGCTTTATTTGAAAGAGAAAGCTTTCTATTCCATGCAGTGCAATGCAGGATAGGTTGGATAAAGGCAAGATTGAGCCAAAATGACCAGCTAAGGAATTCTAAAGTAACCTACAGAAGATGTAATTTCTGTCTATTCATATCTGCATACCAGATACTAAGAAAAGAATAAAGGAATGAATGAATGTGAATGTCAACCAAAAAACATTTAGGAAAATAATAAACATTTTAGAAAACCCATTGACAGATTTCCCACAGAATCAATAATAGCTAAGGCAGGCCATCTGGCTTTAACCAATGACATTAAAAAAAAAAAAAAAAAAAAGGCAGGAAAAAAACTGTCCTTGAACTATTCTCACACTTTCTCATCTGCTGATACACCTAGAAATGAAAGGACTTAACTCCTAATTCTAGAACAAAAGGACCCATTTATTTCCTGCCTTTTCCACTGATAGTCTTTTTCCACTTACCACTGATCAAGTATGATTTACAATAAACATTTACTGAAAACCCACAGTGATTTGATCAAATTAAAAATTGAAATATTAATAATTCAAGAGTCATTAAAAAAACCAATCAAGTGGCTTTAGGGTTAGTCTTTAATGAGTAAGCAGAATCATTACAGACTGCCCTTAAATGTATTCAGCAATAATAGTGCCTGCACTTTTCCTGGTTACCTGCAGGTTATACGTAGATCCAGGTGTATCATACAAATGGAGAGGGAGACGTTCAATAGATTCAAGTACAGCTATTAACTTCCGAATTAATGCAACTGCTGGTCGACTATGAAGAAAAAAAATTGTTGAGAGTGTTTATATAATTTCATACCCAAGTTCATAGAGAAACTGCAGTAACCAACCTCATGTAGACCCCTAGTTTCTTTATGAGTGTAAAGAAAAGTTTAATTTTCTATTAGACTAAATCTAAGCAAGCAAAGATACTCTCATAACTCAATTTCCTTCATTTAAGAATAAAATATTTCAGGGCACTTGGGTGGTTCAGTTGGTTAAGCATATGACTCTTTTTTTTTTTTTTAATTTTTTTTTTTTAACGTTTATTTATTTTTGAGACAGAGAGAGACAGAGCGTGAACAGGGGAGGGGCAGAGAGAGAGGGAGACACAGAATCTGAAACAGGCTCCAGGCTCTGAGCTGTCAGCACAGAGCCCGACGCGGGGCTCGAACTCACGGACCGTGAGATCATGACCTGAGCTGAAGTCGGACGCTTTAACCGACCGGGCCACCCAGGCGCCCCAAGCATCTGACTCTTGATCTCGGCTCAGGTCATGATCTCAGGGTCATGAGATCAACCCCTGCACTGGGCTCTGCTCTGAGTGTGGAACCTGCTTGGGATTCTCTTTCCCTCTCTCTCTGTCCCTCCCTGGCTTGCATGTGCATGCTCTCTCTCTCTCTCTGTCACAATCAATAAACAAGTAAATAATAAAATATTTCATTTACAAGACTTACCAACTGCATTCAAGGTAGACATGCAATTTATTTTTTAAAGTTTAAACAATTTTATTATTTAGTATTTGATACATATAAAAATATACAAAGCAGCAAAGTTTAGAAAATGGTATTATTTGTTAGCAAGGCAACACTGGTGTAATGCTTCTGAAAAATAACAATTTGTATCAAGGACCTTTAAAGATCATTTACAATCTTTAACTCAGTAATACTACTTAAAGGAATTTATGTGAAAAGATGTTTCCATTGAGATAAGTATATTTTAGTATTAGCAATAATTTCTAAAGAGCTAAAATGTTTAATGCTGTAATGCTTCAATAAATTACTATTCACCCATAAAACGAGGTGACTCATTTAAAATAGTACCTAAAATTAATGAAATGAATTTCATTTATTATTTTAAAAATTCAATCACATTCAAAAGTAAATAAAATAGTAAAATGAACCTTCATCAACCCAAGACCCAGCTTCAAAAAATTGATTTCAATTTCCCCACCCATTTCTCTCCATCCAATATATTTTGAAGAAAATGCCAGAGAACATATTTCATACAGAAATATTTTGAGTATGTATCTCTACAAAGGAAGAATTCTTAAAAAAACAAAACTCATTCTCACACCTAAAAATGAATGAACAATTATTACTTAATATCATCAAATACTTAATCAGTGTTCAAATTTTCAGCTATATAGTAAAGAGGTTTCTAATTTCTTAACTTTTTACTTAGGTGTAGATGACACACAGTAGATGTGTAGATGACATTACATTAATTTCAGACATACAAGGAGGCATGTAATTTTATTAAACTGAGTAGTCACAGCTGCATTCATAGCAGACATGTAATTCTTCTTTTATTCCATAAGATTAAAAAATGCTTTAAAAATCTTTCCTATTATTATACACTTAAAATATAAAGCTACACTATTTATTAAATTTAAAAGTTCCTGTTTTGTATATAAGCACTATATATTAGACTCTACTTTAAAAAAGAAGCATACCAACTTTCAAACACTGCAAACAACAAATAAAAAGAAACTGGTGATTTACCTTTCATCATCTTCATTTTCACTAAAGGCTGTTTTAAAAACGTTTATTCTTTCTACCAGTTGACTACAATCTTGTTTCATATCTAAATCCACACTCTAAAAAAAAAAAAACCAAAAAGAAGGCACAAAAAAATGTTTTCAGGCTGCTACCAAAATTTATCAAAAACACACACTACAAAGATGAATACTAATACTGTGTATTATTACAAAATTATCAATATAATCTGGTAAAATCATTTTTCTTTCAATTAAAATTCTTTTTAGTTTATGATTAGTAGGCAATAGCTAATAGATTTTTCTTCCTCCCTGAATGTTATATAATGGGGTAGCAATTACACTGCTAAATTAGCTTTTTCAAGTGTAGTATGCAAGGTGATTTCAGATTACTAACAAATGAACATTTTGCATTTTAACAATATTATATACTTTAATTAGCATTAGAAAATACTAACTGGTATATTAAAACAATTATTTCACAGATATTACTAAGTGGTGTGTGAATTTAATCAATATAATTTTAATAAATAAAATTAATGAATGGTATATACAACTTACAGAAGTTAAAGTGAATTTTAAGACTGTATACCACATATAGTGATTAAGAGCAAAAACTAGGGGTGCCTGGGTGGCTCAGCTGATTGAGCACGGGACTCCTGATTTCAGCTCAGGCCATGGTCTTGCAGTTCATGAGATTGAGCCTTGTGCTGGGCTCTGCACTGAGAGCATGGGGCCTGCTTGGGGCGGGGGGGATCTCTCTTTCCCTCCCTTCATCTCTTGCATTCTCTCTCTCAAAATAAATAAAAATGTTTTAAAAGAAGAGCAAAAACTAAAGTAGAAAATTGAGTTGAAATAGAAGGCAACTTTCACTTTTTATACTTTTGTCAGAATTTGTTATAATAAGTATATATGGTATGTTTGTTACAGAAAAATTTTTATCACAATAAAGAGATATTAAAGGTAGACTAAATTGTAGACACACATTAGGTTATAACAAATACTTGTCAAATATTCAGAGTAACTTCCTAAACAGTCATGGCTCATAAACTAATTTTATGCAAATAATGTAAGTACTTATGAAGATCTACAGAGTAACTTCATTTCAAGAAGCAATCAGAGCAGTGAATAATGCTAAAACTTAGGCCAAAGTACATGTTTTGTTAAACAAAACCTAGAACAAACTCTAAGTGGGAAACTAAAAAATCTAAAAAGATTCAATTACTAAATTCAACTGGCTCAAACTAATGACACAACAAAGGAAAGGCTAGAGAAATTATAAATAACATTTATTAACTTGGTTTTTAAATATTTCTTGCAAAACACTGCTTTGCCAGAAGTGCAGTTACAAATAATTTTTTAAACTACATAGTCTGTTCTGTGCTACTTTGTAAACTTACATTGTTTAAAACAGTAAGAAGGGCTTGCACCAACCCACTACTGCACATTTCATATGGTGAAATTGTGTTTTCATCCTTCAAAAGTACAATTAGATTTTCTAAAGCTGTCTTCATTAAATCTCTCCAAGTGTTCTCACTCTCAATACACTAAAAGAAAAAAAAAATTAATGAAGACAATCAAAAAAATAAACAGGTTGTAATATACCTAATTTATCACAGTATTAACTGCCAAGCAAATAAGTCAGATATTAAACAAGAATAAGTTCAAATTATTAATGTAAATGATCTGTACGAGAGTCAGAAAACATTTTAAGGGTCAACTATAAATAATTCAGGCTTTACAGGCTATTTGGCCTCTGTCACACCTATTGAACTCTGCCCTGCAGCCACCAAAGCACTCACAGACAATATGTAAGAGTGAGCATGGCTGTGAGCAATGTAACTGCTTTTGGATACAGTCATTATTTTATATAATTTACATGTATCAGAAAATACTACTCTTATGATTTGTTTTCAACCATTTAAAAATGTAGAAACCATGCTTAGCTCACAAAGCCATATAAAACAGGTGGCAGGCCAAATTTAGCCCATGTGTGACAATTTGCTGACCCCTAATCAATACCTAGAATATAAAGGATAAAGGGGAAAAACTAAACAAAGAACAATGTGTGCCATAAAATCTAGAGGCTAAATAACATACTTGTCTATTTGTGTGAAGTTCCCAAGATGACTCTAATTGAGTTGCTATGTTTCTGAGCGTTACCACTACTCCACGAGGCATGCTTTCAACAGCTTTGAAGTGGTCATCATATAAATCTCGAGCCATAGTTCGTACCTACCAAATGAAAATTGCAAATGTGAATTTTCGTTACAATTAACAGTTTTAACAAAGTTTCCCTTTAATTTCCCTATATGTGTGCAACTTTTAAAAGATTTTTGTGCCATTACCAACCTCCAAAAAATGTTACTACTTCTAATCATATATGTCAAAGGTTCTAATGGCTGTAAAAGTACTATAACTAGATTTAAGCAATATCAAATAAAAGAACTCACAATTTTAATTTTTGGTTAAACTTTATAGTCATATAACAAAGAGGAGCTTATTTCACTTAAACCCATTTGAACAACCTGTAAATAATTAACTTTGTTCTTTTTTATAAAACTAGCCTGATTATGGTGAACCATATAGAAAATATAAATAAGCAAAAAAAAAACAAAACCAAAAAAACCAAACCCAAAAAACTAAAATGCCTATAATTCAATCAACCATTAAACCTTTTTAAATTTTTTTGTTTATGATTTTATTTTTTTAATTTACATCCAAGTTAGTTAGCATATAGTGAAACAATGATTTCAGAAATAGATTCCTTAATGCCCCTTATCCATTTAGCTCATCCCCCTTAATTTTTTTTAAACTTAAAGACCTAACTGGTTTTTATTCAATGATTCATGGATCAGGCAGCTTTCCATCTAGTAAATAGGAGTTCCCTCAGAGTTGAACCTTTTAACATTTTGTGGTGTATTTTAGGTTTAATTTTTTTCTATTTATAGTATTCACACAAAATATATATGACACTTTTATTTGCATACTTAATCATAAGGAAGAATGACTATTATCGGTTTGGGCACTAGTTATCTCTCATTTAAGTTAATGTTATCTGAAAGAACCCATTTGTGTCCCAGGCTTGGGTCTGATAAAATTCAGTACATAAGAGCCTTTAAAAATATTTGCTTAGGGGCGAATATCAGTGTCTCAGTCGGTTAGGTGTCTGACTTTGGCTCAGGTCGTAATCTCATAGTTTGTGAATTCAAGCCCCATATTGGGCTCCACATTGACAGTGCAGAGCCTGCTGCGGATTCTGTTTCCCACTAGCTCTCTGCCCTCCCCCACTTGCATGCGCTCTCTCTCTCAAAAAATTAATAAAACTTAAAAAAATTGCTTAAATAATGTAAATTTAGGACTTATGTAATTTCATTAAAATCACAAACTAACCTAGCATAACTCTAATGTGATTGAAAAAACTTCACTCCTGAAATGAATATTACTTCTTCATTCTATTTTGGTGTGCCTTTCAGAATTAAAAGGAAAGTAAGTTCTGACTAGTAGACAAAATTTAAGAAACTACTCTTTTATAAAACAGTATTAACAAATAAAAATGAAGATTAAAATAGTTAAAATTATTTTTACCTAAAATCAGTTGATACGTACTTTCATACCAAAAGAATAGCCATATGGTCAATGAGGCTATTCCTTGATTTACTACTAATACTACGGATTTCAAGAAACTGAGTCAAAATTACTTATTTTTCAAGAAAATGAAAACAGGACTCAGACTATGTTCTTGATTTACTTTTCTTCTGTAGTGTGAAATTTCAGTACCCTGTGAGTCTAGATTTGGTTGGATAATGTAACCCATAAGGAATTGCAAGAAATTCCTGAGACAGCTCAATGGTAGCTTTACAAAAATTTACAGTTGAGGGGCACCTGCGTGGCTCAGTCAGATAAGTGTCAGACTCTTGATTTTGACTCAGGTCATGATCTCACTGTTTGCGAGATCAAGTCCCAAGTTAGGCTCTGCGTTCACAGCATGGAGCCTGCTTGGGCTTCTTTCTCTTTCTCTCTCTCACTGCTCCTCCCCAACTCATGTTGTCTGTCTCTCTGTTTCTCTCTCAAAATAAATAAACTTTAAAAAAATTATTGTTGATCCTCATTATTTGAGAATTCTATTTTTGTGAATTCAACTACTCACTAAAATGTGTTTGTAATCCCCAATTCAATACTAGCAGTGCACAGTCACTTGTGGGCATACACAGTGCAGCAAAAACTCGGGAGCTGCCTCACGTGCATGTTGTTAGGTGAGGTAAACAAGGTCATCTCTACCTGTAAACAAATGTCATACTTGCTTAAGTCCTCATACTATAAACAAGTATCTTTTCCACAGTCTATTTTGGGCATGTTTTTCACATTTTTGTGGTTTTGTTGACTTCACTGTTTAAAATGGCCACCAAATATAGTGCCTGAAGTACTGTCCACTGTTCCTAAGCACCAGGCACAACATGTCCCTTATGGAGAAAATATGTGTGTTAGGTAAGCTTCATTCAGGCATGACCGTGCTACTCAACACATGTTCCGTGTTAACAAATCAATAAGACACGGGGGCACCTGGGTGGCTCAGTCGGTTAAGCGCCTGACTTCAGCTCAAGTTACAATCTCACAGTTCACGAGTTCAGGCCCCATGATGGGCTCTGTGCTGAGAGCTCAGAGCCTGGAGCCTGCTTTGGATTCTGTGTCTCCCTCTCTCTCTGCCCCTCCTCCACTCATGCTCTGTCTTTCTCTCAAAAATGAATAAACATAAAAAAAATTTTTTTTAAGTAATACACTTATGGTGTCTTTGAACAGAAAGACACATAAAAAACAAGGTTATGTATGCATCAGTTACAAAAATGTGACCTCATAGGAACCTAACCCTGTATTTCCCCAAAGAGCAATGGTTCAGTATTCACAGAAACTTTAGTTAACACAACTACCATGAATAATGAAAATGGACTGCATTTAGTTGAAACTCCTTTTAGCATCTAATTGCTATCTCCAATTGAGTAATTTCTTCCTCAACTGTCCTTAAGATACCCTGAATTAGAAAAAATTTCTGGGATGCCTGGGTGGTTTAATTGGTTGAGCGCCTGACTCTTAATTTCGGCTCAGATCATGATCCCAGGGTTGTGGGATCGAGCCCCACATCAAGCTCTGCACTAAGCATTAAGCCTGCTTAGGATTCTTTCTCTCTTTCTCCTTCTGCCCCTCTTCTCAGCTTGTAGTCCTTCTCTCTCAAACAAACAAACAAACAAAAAAAAAACAACGCATATTTAATGGATAGAATTTAAAAATTAGTACTGTGATTTTGAAAGTGGAGTCAGTAAACATTTGCTCCTGTATCTTTTTGAAAGAATTATTTCAGAGGTGCCTGGGTGGCTCAGTTGGTTGAGCATATGACTTTGGCTCGGGTCATGATCTCATAGCCCATGGGTTTGAGCCCCACATCAAGCACTGTGCTGACAGCTCAGAGCCTGGAGCCTGCTTCAGATTCTGTGTCTCCCTCTCTCTCTGCCCCTCCCCCTCTCCCTCCCTCACTCCCCCCCCTCTCAAAAATAAATAAAAACATTAACAAAAAAAGAATGATTTCATATAAGATGGGCCATTAAACTAGGCATCAAAATATGTGAATCTAGAAACAGGCATTCAAGTTGCTTTATCATAAAGCTAATAATTTTATCAGGATTGTAAAATATTAGTGATGTATTTTCAATTCCACTGTATTACTAAAAACATTACTATCAATAATAATTAAAGCATGAGTTCAGGGGAGCATGGTTGGCTCAGTCAGTTAGGTATCTGACTTCAGCTCAGGGCATGATCGTGCAGTTTGTGAGTTCGAGCCCCATATGAGCTCTGTGCTGACCACTCAGAGCCTGGAGCCTGCTTTGGATTCTTGTCTCCCTCTCTGCTTCTTCCCTGCTTGTGCACTTGTGCTCTCTCTCTCTCTCTCTCAGAAATAATAAATAAACTTAAAAAAAAAAAAGCACGAGTTCAAAGTTTTTGTGAGACATTAGTCAAATCATTTAAATTTTACTGTCTTACTAATTTTCACTGTTTCAATTTTGGTATTTAGCATGTGTATAAAAATCATAAGCAAATGCATATGTATTGTGGAAAATAAAACAATAAGCACAGAAAAAGAAAAACTGAAAGTACGTTAGATTAGGGTAACTTATGTTATACGGTTGAAGGTTTTTAAATGCTTACAATATACCAATGAAACCTTACCATGTCAGTATAAAAAAAAACAAAAGAAAGAAAAAGAAAATCTCACAGTATACCTTTTGCTTTGTTTTTTCTAATTTAGATTTCAGTTTTCTGCCTCTTTTGCCAGTCCAACCAGTCACAAATTCTGAACCTTAGAAAAAAAAAAGGACATTGCAAAGAATTTATTTTAATGCAATGTAACACACTCATTTATTCTTATAAATATTTTATATTTCCTACTTAACTTACCCAGAGAAGTTTCTGCAGTAAATGAATGTTTGGTTCCTCTATTAGATTCAAATACAAAACCAGGTAAATCTTCTTTCAATATTGTTGCTTGCTGACCATCTGAGTTATGAATAGCAATTTCTCCTTCTTTTAAACATGTTAGTGACCAATTCCCTACAGTGAGTTTAGTAGGTCCTGGTGCTGACAGTATAGGTTGACTTGAAGTAGATGGCTTTACTTGGCCTCGAGCTCTTTGTAATTTCTCTAAGAATTCACTTCTGCTTTCTATAAAAACAAAATAATTATTTTAAAACCTCATTCTTTTCAAATGATCCTTTTTTTATAAAAAAGTAAACTACCAATGAGAATATCAATTTTATGTAAAGAAGTGCATTAGCAGAGTTTTGTTCTGTAGTGTATTCTCAGTCATTAGATGTATTTAGATTCAGGCATAAAAGCAATCCTATAGTTAAAAATTTTTGAAGTATAAGGCTTTTGGAAAAATATACAACTAGAGACAGCATCACACACACATATACAATTCATCATTACATGATATGAGGTAGCTTCACCTAAAGGATTAGAGGTATTAAAAGTAGACGCAACGCTACTACTTGTCTCAAACCAAAAAAAAAAGGCATTTCTTAAATGCTTTCATGGTACAATAGTTTTTCTTTGTTGATATTAAAGAAACTGGCCATATGATCATCAATGATCATGTTTCTATGACAATGCTAGCAAAAATATTAGAAAAACAAATCAAAATTACAGAAATTTGTAAAACATTTTAATTGAAACAAACATTACCTGAACTATCCGATCCACCTTCAGGACTACCACTTGAATACATGGTGGCAAGTTTCCCGTCCAAGATAAATCTGAACCATCCATTACTGCCGTTAGATAATTCCAAGGCTGCTGCATCGCTCCATATGTATAAGCAGTCCCTTCCCCTAATGATTGACCAGTCTCTCCAATGATACGGTTTACCCTGCTGCAATTCTTTAGCATCTTCCTGTGGTTCATCTTCCTAAATGTGTAAAATTATTCAATGAAACAAAATAGTATCTCTTCAAAATATTCGCAAGTATTTTTTAAATATGTCCATGTATCAAATTTAGAATTAAAATATGCTGAATTTGGGGTGCCTGGGTGACTCCGTCATTTGAACATCCAACTATTAGTTTAGATGCACGTCATGATCTCACGGTTCAAGGGTTTGAGTGCCGCAAGGGACTCCACGATGACATCATAGAGCCTGCTTGGGATTCTCTCTCCCTCTCTTTGTCCCCCCCACCACCCTCAAAATAAATAAACATAAAATATATTATGTGTGTGTGTATATATTAAAATATGCTGAACATAATATTTAGTTGCCTCTAGTTTAATATGTATTGATTCACTGAGTTACCTATAACTAAATCTTGTAAGTCCTAAAAATGTTAAGAAACTCACATAAATAATGACCTAAGTTATAACATTTCCAGCTGCAGTAGTACAGAAAGCCAATGGATTAGGTCTACACACAACTAGCTAATTATCTAGGACCCTGGCAAACTCACCACATCTCTGGGCCTGATCATTAAAAAAAAAAAAAAAAAAAAACCATAAAAAGGAATGTTTTTACTGGATCAATGGTATCCAATCCTAGAGGTGCACCTGAATCATCATAGATGCTTTTTAGGAATAAAGTTAAGATTCCACCCTTAGCAGAGTGAATTAAATATACTGGATCATTTGTATGATCATAAAAAGATTTCAGAGCATGTTTAAAACAAAGAACAATTTGTAAACACTGTTTTCCTACCCTGGCATCCTAAAAATTTTTATTCTGTTGATAACATGTAATATAGAGAATATTCATCATAAACATATATGAACTTGGCATGTGTGTGCATGCATGGGTGTATGGGTAAAGCACTTTTAAACTTCATAGAAACTTATTATACCTAAATATGTATTTTCCCCCTGAAATAGTTAGTTTGTAACACTAAAATATTATAAAATGTGGATTATAAATTTCTCTAAACATCAGTACTTGTGCTCTAAGCCATGCAGGTTAACAAGGTCCATTCTTGTTTACCCTACTGTAAACAACTAAAAACTAGACAAAATATATGAAAAAGTGATTTTCAAACACTGGACAATATGCAACACAGGACCATGATCCCCCAGAAAATAGAAACAAACAAGGTAATTTCCTTAGGCCCAGACACAAATTTCTTGCTAAGGTGTTAAGAAGAGGAAACAAAGAATCCAGGACTATGAGTTGAGGAAATGGAGATCTGTGTTTGAAGAGGCTAAAAGCAAACAGAATATGTAGAGGATGAGTTCAGGATTAGGGAGCCAAGCAAAAAAGACCTCTAGAAATCCGCAAAGTGATCAGCATGTCTCTAGCAAATATTCTGCAAAGTGATCAGCATGTCTCTAGCAAATACTAAACCACTCATTTCTAGGGGGATACTCCATAAGGTTGGGCAAAGAACGGAAAACTGTAAGCTGAATAATTAATTCCCAGAGATCATACAAGGTGGTCAGAAAGTTGCATTCTAAATCCTGAACAATTTCCAAATTTGATAAAAACTGTAAGCCCACAAAGAAATTTAAACAATCCTGAGCAGGTATGAACACTCACATGTACACACATACACAAACACACCAAGCAAAGCAAAGGACAGCAAAGTCAAATTGCTAAAAATCAGTGATAATATCATAAGAACAGCCAGAGTAAGAAAAGATGTTGTGAGAAAAGATTTATGTTATATAACAAGGAACTAAGACAAGAAATGGAGCAAATTTCTCAATGGAGACTATGCACATCAGGTGACAAGGGAACATCTCTCAAAGTGCCTGAAAAACAATTAGCCAAAGTCCTTGTGGGCATTGAAAATATCCATCAAAAGTGAAGGCCAGGGGTACCTGGGTGGCTCAGGTAGCTAACTGTCCAACTCTTGATTTCGGCTCAGGTAATGATCTCAAGTTTCATGAGTTCGGGGCCTCACACTGAGCTCTGTGCTTGCAGTGTGGTCTGCTTAAGATTCTCTCTCTCCCTCTCTCCCTGCCCCTCCCCTGATTGCTCTCTCTCAAAAACTAAATTAAAAAAAAAAAAAAAAAAAAAAAAAAGAAGGCCAAATAAAAATGTTTTCAGGGGCGCGTGAGTGGCTCAGTCAGTTAAGCATCTGACTCTTGATTTCAGCTCATGATCTCACAGTAGTAAGATCAAACCCCAAGACCTGCTCAAGCTGGGCGTGGAGACTGTTTAAGATTCTCTCTCCCTCTTCCTCTGCCCCTCTTACACTCATGCTCTCTTTCAAAAAAACTTTCTTCAGACAAATAAAATTTGAGGGAATTTTCTGGGTTGTCTTTTCATTTTCTAAACAATGTACCTTGAAGAAAAGAAATTGAATTATGATAAAGTAAAACTTACTGATTTTTTTTTTATTCTTTTATAGTATAACCATTTTTTTTTTTTTTTTTTTTAATTTTTAAGTAATCTCCACACCCAAGGTGGGCCGTGAATTCACAACCCTGAGATCAAGAGTCAGATGCTTTTTCAACTGACCCAGCCAGGGGCCCCTACGGTATAATCTTTTAACATCCTATTTAAGAAGTCACTGCCAAGCTCAAAGTCAGTAAGAGTTTCTTCCTTTTCCTCTAAAAGTTTTATAATTTTAGCCTGTACATTTCAGTCTATGACTTTTTTTTCTGTCAATTTTTTACGTGGTACCCATGGTAAGGGTCAAACTTTCGTTTTTGTGTGTGTACGTATCCACTTATTCAAGCATCACTTGTTGAAAAGATCATCTTTTCTTCATTGAACTGCCTTAGCACTTTGGTTGAAAATCAACTGACCATGTATGTGTGGGCCATTAACCTATTCCCCCCACCCCGCTGCTAACCTACCTTTTATAGTTAAGACTTGAAATCTGCTGGTAGATGTCCTTCAACTTATTCCTTTTCAATGTTGCTTTGGCTATTCTAGGTCCCTAGAATTCTCATATGTTAGAATTTTCTTGTTAATTTCCACAAAAAGCTGGGCATCTATAACCTTTTTTATACGTTTTTATTGAAATTCCAGTCAACGAACAGTGTAATATTAGTTTCAAGTGTACAACACAATGATTTAACATTTTCATACATTACCCTGCGCTCATCACAAGTGTACTCCTTAATCCCCATCACCTATTTCACCCAGCCCCCATCCCTCTCCCCTCTAGTCACTATCTGTTTGTTCTCTACAGTTAAGAGTCTGTTTTTTAGTTTGTGTCTTTCTCCATTTCACCCACTCTTTGCTAGTTTGCTTTCTTTCTTAAATTCCACACAAGTGAAATCATATGGTATTTGTAACCTATTTCTTGGATAAAAGAATTCTGGGGGGATCACCTAATATCACCTCATTTTTTTAAGTTTCTTTGTTTATTTTGAGAGAGAGAGAGAGAGAGAGAGAGCACCCAAGCATGTGTGTGAGTGGGGGAGGGGCACAGAGAGAGGGAGAGAGAGAATCCTAAGCAGGCGCCAGGCTGTCAGCGCAGAGACTAATGTGAGGCATGTACCCACAATCCATGAGATCATGACCTAAGGCTGAAATCAAGAGTCAGACGCTTAACCTACTGGGCCACCCAGGCGCCCCCAGGTATCACCTCTTATTCTGTTTTGTTGTTAAATCCCTCAGGTTCCTCAAGTAATTTAGGAATATCTCTATCACTCACCCTCTCAGGATTCTACAATAAAAACCTATACTCTACCATTCTCTCAAAAATATTACCTCTCTGTCACTAATATATAGGAAGCATTCACTACATGTTAGGTCTCAGTGCTGGAATCTGTAGAGACAGATAAGGCATATTTTAAATTTGCAATCTAAGGCAAGATTATCAATGGATACTGAAACTCACAGGTATGGAGCACGAGGGTGACTCAGTCAGTTAAGTGTATGACTTTGGCTCAAGTCATGATCTCACCGTTTGTGAGTTCAAGCCTCACATGGGGCTCTTGGCTGTCAGCACAGAGCCAGCTTTGGATCCTCTGTCTCCCTTGTCTCTCTGCCCCTCCCCTGCTTGCATGCTGTCTGCACATGCCTGCTCTCTCTCTCTCAAAAATAAACTTAGAAAGAAAGAAAGAAAGAAAGAAAGAAAGAAAGAAAGAAAGAAAGAAAGAAAGAAAGAAAGAAGGAAGGAAGGAAGGAAGGAAGGAAGGAAGGAAGGAAGGAAGGAAGGAGGGAGGGAGGGAGGGAGGGAGGGAGGGAGGGAGGAAGGAAAGAAGAAAGAAAGGAAGAAACTCATGGGTATACGTTTAATGAGTAACCATAGATTTACACAATCTCCCTATAAATAAATTACTTATTAATTACAACAGGAAAAAGAGTAACTCTGTGATAGAGAAACCAGACAGAGACAAACAACCAAGTGATCCAAGTAACATCATCAGCAAAAAAGCAGACACTGTGTGCCTCTAAGAGAAGGCACATTATACATTGAGAAAAACGTAAATCCCCTCTGTGGTTTCTCTGCTTAAAACACATAACCTGAATCTAACCACATAGAATCACGAACGCAAAGTAAGGGTCACTGTCCAGATTAACTGGACTGTCCTCTTCACAAATGCCAAGGCTATGAAAGAAAAAGAAAGGCTGGGTTCTTAGGAACATGATAACTAAATGTAATACATGCTCCTGGATTCGATTCTAGACCAGGGGGGAAAACTGCTATTAAGGACAACAGCAAATTTGAATATGGTCTTTGAATTAAATATAGTTTTATATAATATTAAATTTCCTGATTTTGATAACTATACCAGGATTATACAAGAGAACATCCTGGTTTTTTGGTGAAGTTTTAGGGTGTTAAAAGAGGCACTATGTATCCATGCCCAGTGTAGGATTCAAACTCAAAACTCTGAGATCAACAGCCTCATGTTCTACCAACTAAGGCAGCCAGGTGCCCCTCAAATATTTCTTAAATGTACACATACACACACACACACGCACACACACACACATAGTGTCTATGCAAAGTTAATAGGGCAAAACGTCAATAATTAGTAAATTTATAAAGAACACTCCAATACTCACAATTTTTTTGTAAGTTTTAAATTTTATCAATAAGTTTTTTAAAGTACCACTACTTCACACTGCCATTATTTTGCCAAAAGCCATCATAAATTAGAATTAGATTTCCTCAAAGATACCCTATTCCAGATAACCCTGCAATTAAGATCACTCACTTTTTCTGGTTTTGATTCCTCTTCATTCTCATCATCAGAGGAAGGACCTGCCAAAGTTGACACTTTGCTAATTACACCAAGTCTGGCTAGCTGATCCAAAAAAATATCACCACCTTTATCCACCAAATCCCTTATGATCTGCAATGCCAGCAAGTGACCATCATCATCATCCTGGGAGGAAAAAAAAAGAAAATTATGGGCAAATGATAAAAGTAAGTTTAGTTGCCTGAAGTAGACAAATGCAGTTGTTTCTCAGACAAAACAATTTACTGAACTTAAAACAAAAATTAAATTATCTTACTGACCATGTCTAAAGGAAATTAAAGGTGCATGACTCTCAAAAAAGATAAAAAGCTCACCTCCTGATCAAGGACGGTTGCAGTGATTTCCACTAGTACTGTAGGCAAATTGTGACCAACATCAGAATCGCAAACTTCTTTTAAGAGTGCTTCAGAGCAAAAATGAATCATTTTTCGAATGAGAGCAAGACTTGCCTTCCTTAAAAAAAAAAAAAAAAAAAAAAAGACTTTTAGGAAGCCAGGGTAAGAGGCTAAAATAAAATAAAATGCAACTATACATTAACGAAAACTAAAATATCCAATGTAAGTTTTATACATTCTGCTAAAAAGTACACTTTAATAAAAGTATATAGGGGCGCCTGGGTGGCTCAGCCGGTTAAGTGTCTGACTTCAGCTCGGGTCATGATCTCACGGTTCGTAAGTTTGAGCCCTGCATCAGGCTCTGTGCTGACAGCTCAGAGCCTGGAGCCTGCTTCCGATTCTGTGTCTCCCTCTCTCTCTGCCCCTCCCTCCCTCTCACTCACTCACTCTCTCTCTCTCTCTCTCAAATAAATAAACATTAAAAAAATTTTTTTAAAGTATACAAAAAAGGGGCGCCTGGGTGGCTCAGTCAGTTGAGCATCCAACTTCGGCTCTGGTCAGATCTCACGGTTCATGAGTTTGGGCCCCACATCAGGCTCTGTGCTGACAGCTCAGAGCCTGGAGCCTGCTTCCGATACTGTGTCTCCCTCTCTCTCTGTCCCTCCCCCACACACGCTCTGTCTCTCTCTGCTTCTCAAAAATAAATAAAACTAATTAAAAAAAAATTTTTTTTAATAAAAAAAGTATACAAAAAATAATACTAGCACTAGTTTATGTTCACTTTTTTAGGCAATTTCACAAATTTTCTGTTAATAAACTCATTACAACTGAAATTATCTTTAAACTTTCTTAAATGTGCTATTCTATTTTATATTTAACAGCATGGCTATTAACATGTCATGGTAATTTTAGAAAATCAAGTAAAGAATAAGTTGTAACTATCTTAAAATTCCCTATAACCGAAAACACAAGGCTCTAACTTAAAATATCTGGTAATTTATATGGAAATCAATTCTCAAATTAAGCATTTTTGTCCTCTGTCAAATTTAAACTCATGGTCACTATAGTTATGCCTCATATAAATGAAAATAAGAGATTCAAGTAATCCCATGTCCCTAGATATTCCAACTGTTAACAATTCAGCATGCTTCCTTCTCCTTCTCATCGACTGCTTTGCTCAGAACATAGATACTCCATAAAATCACACAAACTAATCTCAAGGAACCTGTTCTTCTAAAATAAAATAAATATATATCCACACACTTTTAAATTATAATAGACTAAAAGGAGACTGATCTATTACAGAAAAGACAAAAGTTCATCTGACACATATTTTCTAAGCATAGAACAAAATCCTAGGCACCAAGCTGTAGATATCATTAATTCTGGGGTAACCTGCACAGGAAAGGATGGAGGGACAAAATTGCTACTAAAGTCCGTGAAAGCATGTACACAGCTATATTTCTATAGCATGATGTGCATCCTTACTCTCTCTGGCTGCAATTCCTAAGACCAAACATTCTTCAACTAAAAAAAGTATTTTATTACAAATTCATGTACATTACAGAAAATGGCAGGTCAATGAAGGGCAAACTGCCCTAATAGGATTAGTTCTTTCCAGTTTTTGTTAATGGTTATTTATATTTGGTTGTAAAATAAAAATATTTATATATTGTCTATCTGCCACTATCGCGCTAAGCCATTATAAGCAGAAACCCTTTTATGTATTTTAAAGACACTACACTTCATTTAATCCCTACAACAAACCCTATGAGGTGGGTTTTATTAGCTCAGTTTTACAGATGCATAAGTGAAACAAAGAAAGGTAGGCAAGTCTACTAAGGTCACAGGGCTAATACATACAGAACCTAAACTCAAACTCTTCTGTTAACTAATACACTATAAATAGTATTCAGAACCTAAAATTTTCCTCTCTAACACTATTATATAAATTATGACCATTTAGCTTGCAAGGCTTTTCTATTATAAAGTGCCCTATTTTTGTGGAAAGTTTTATTTCTTCATTGGAAGGATTCTTGGATCTAAAGGTCTAAAAACTTTCTTATGCACTGAATGTGTATCAGTACTGAATCCATACTTGGCAAACTGATTTTTAAAAAGGCTATTAAGCAACAACATGTACAGACCTTGAGGGTATTATACTAAATGAAAAAAGCCAGAGAATGACAAACAATGAATGGTATCACACATGTGGAATCAAAAAAAAAAAAAAAAAGGGTCAACTCACAGAGATGACAGAGTAGAAAAGTGGTTGCCAGGGACTGAGAGTGAGGAAACTAAGATGAATGAGGTGTGAGGATCTAATGTAAAACATGATGACTATAGGTAATAACACCATGCTACGTAACTGAAATTTGCTGAGAGCAGAACTTAAACATTCTCACACACACACAAAAAGATAAACATGTGATGTGATGGATGTATTAGTTAACAAGATGTGAATCCTTTCACAAGGTATACATATGTCAAATCAACAAGACATATATGCTTTAAAAATCCTACGATTTTATGCCAATTATACCTCCATAATTATACCTAATATTTTTCTGTCAATTTCTTGAACACTTTGCTATGTCTTCAGCTCATTTTAAGAGGCTCTTACGTTTTTACCAAAAACCTCTATGTGTGCTTTGTATAAAAAAAAAAAACAAAACAGTATCCCTCGGTCACAGTTGCTAACAAGTATTTATTTGGATTATGAGTTTATATTGCTGGCACTTTCTTGGCTCTGGGTAATATTGTTTCTCATATGTAGCTTTTTTTGATAGACTCAATTTGAATAACAATCTAAATAAATTTAACATGATAGCACTAACACAAACAAGCTTTGAAAGTCATTCTTCCTATCAAATTCTGATAAACATTCAAGAATATTTTTTTCCATAGTTTTTTTTAAAATTTTGTTTTAAATTCACCTAGAATTTGGTTAGATATACAGTGTATAGAACTAACCTGATTTTTTTTAAGTCAAAACACAAAAAAGACATTCTTTTATTTTTTTAAGTTTATTTAGGGCAGGGGGAGAGAGAATGCATACGACTAAGCAGGGGAGGAGCAAAGGAGAGAGAAAATCTTAAGGAGGCTCCACATTCAGTGAGAAGCCTAATGTGGGGCTCAATCCCATGACACTGGGATCATAACCTGAGCTGAAATCAAGAGTCAGCTGCTCAACCGAGTGAGCCACCCAGACGCCCCACAAAGTAGACATTCTAATGCCATTTAATAACCCTCCCTTCTCTCAAATGATCTATGAAATCTCCATTATAACACATCCAATTCTTATATATTATTGGCTCAATTTGGGGGGCTAGACTATTGTACTGATTTATAAACTCTTATGCTAGTTATCATAAAGATTTAATTACTGTAAGTTTATACTAGCTGTTCAGATTATTAAAATCTCACACATTCATTCGTCCAGATGAACTTTAAGATCTGTCAAGTTCTAAAACAAACTCTGTAGTTATTTTTAAAACTGCATAATCTCTGAATTAATTTTGGCAGAATTTATATCTTTATAATATTTAATATTTTCATCCAAGAACAATTTCCCCTTTTATTCAACCAAGTCCTACTTTTTTCTCAAAAAAAATTGGATCCTCAAGGATTTCTGAAAAGTAAACTCAATCTTTGTCCAGTTATTGACACTAACTCCAAAGCTGTTTACCAAACCTCTTCAAAATTCTATGCAGCCTTTCCTTAAAAACAAAGTGTACAGTCCTAGGTCTAATCATAACAAAAATACATAAATAAAATCATTATGTTGTACACTTTTAACGAATACAATTATATCTCCATTAACTGGAGAGAAGAATCTTAGAATACTATCAGGTTTTTACATACTACACCACCATTAAAACTGCCCTCTTATGAGGCATAGCTGAATATGGTGTTTTTTTCAGTAGTTTACAAAGCCAGACACCATGCAAAAGTAAAGTCTTCTCTTGAAAATGCCTACAATAGATGGTATGCTAAGTTTGTTCATAACATACCATTTTTAAAAAAAATAAAGACAGGGGCGCCTAGATGGCTCAGTCAGTTAAGCGCATGACTCTTGATTTCGGCTCAGGTCGTTGGATTGAACCCTGCATCAAGTTCTGTGCTGACAGTGCAGAGCCTGCTTGGGATTCTCTCTCTACCCTTTTCCCCGACTCATTCTCTCTCTCTCAAAATAAATAAACATTAAAAAAAAGGACAGAAGGAAAGGAGGAAGGAAGGAAGAAAAGAAAGGATATTGCTATCCTGTTTAAAAGCCCTAGGGCGCGTGGGTGGCTCAGTTGGTTAAGCGTCTGACTTTGGCTCAGGTCACAATCTCACAGTTTGTGAGTTTGAGCCCCACGTCAGGCTCTGTGCTGACAGCTCAGAGCCTGGAGCCTACTTCAGATTCTGTGTCTCCCTCTCTCTCTCTGCCCCTCCCCTGCTTGCACACTGTCTCTGTCTCTCTCTCAAAAATAAACGTTAAAAAATAATAATTAAAAAAAAAAAAGCCTTTACTAATCTGTCATACGATTTTTATTTCCCAAGCAGACACTGTGTATTACAGAATATTGACAGGTAACAGCTGAAGTCCATACATTGTAGACCCTCCTTTAACAGTATGATCAGAGTACACAGGCTGAGTATTCAACTATTCAACTCTTAAAATGAGGGGCACCTGGGCAGCTCAATTGGTTGCACATCCAACTCTTGATTTCAGCTCAGGTCGTGATCTCACCATTGGTGAGATGGAGCTCCATGTGGGACTCCACACTAACAGTGCAGAGCCTGCTTGGGACTCTCTCTTTCTCCATCTCTCTCTCTTTGCCCCTCTCTTGCTCACGTTCTCTCAAAATAAGTAAATAAACTTTAAAATAAATCTTAAAATGAAATGCTAAAAAAATCAGGTTGTAACCTACTCCCCTTTGTTTTTAATTTTTTTAAATAATGCTAAATAATTCTGTAAGTGAACTTTTTTCAAATACCTCTAAAATATTAGGCACTATGCTAAACCCTTAATCACATCTAATTTTTTTTCTTTTACCTAAAGAGAATTTAGTGTAATTATCTCCACCTTAGAGATAAATCAATTAAGATGAAAGAAGTTAAGTACTTTGCTCATGGCCACCAATCTAGAAATGGCAATGCTGGCATCTGGACCCACTTTGCACTGACTCCAGAGGCTGAGCTCTTACCTAAAACTTGGGCTTTCTTACTTGCCACAATTAAATGTGTCTATTTATTACCTGGGAGAATTTGGCATCAAATGCACTAAACTAAAATTACATTTAGATAACCTTAAAACATTTAAAAGGGTGACAAAATAAACATCTAATAAAAGAACCCTCTTATATGGTAGCATACTTTATAATTTTCTGATGACCTTATCATGAAGCAATTCTACTCCAAATGTATCAGGATTCTTTTATTATACTGACAGCTAGTCCTCTAAAATTTTCAGGTCAAATTATCTTGTTCAAAAATGAACTTGCTCACTCAAGACAATTCTAAGTTTTATTAAAAAAAAAAAAAAAAAAAGGTGGCCCCACTAACACCTACATCTCTGTAAGCTATTTGGAGAAGAATAAAAACCAAGTACTTCATATTCACAGTCAACTGACACTTTTCTCCTACTTAAAGCATGCTGCTTGCAGTTTAATGTCAACTCTTAGGCACTTGATCCTACGAAACTACATGTTCTAAAGACCTCCTTAACTTAAAATGACCAAAATAAAATTCTCAATCATTCAGCCAAAAATTCAGCAGTCATTCTTCACCCTTTTCTTACCCTCACCACTCGTATCAAACTGGTCATCAATCCCTTGGGTCAAACAACCCATCTCTCAACCTTCCGAATTTATTCCCACCAATCCAGCCCCCAAGCAAATGTTTGAAATTCATACACTTCACAGTTCACAATGAACTGTTTAATAGCCTTCTGGCTCTCCCCCAGTCTTTTTCTCCACTGGGCTGCCAGTGTAATCTTTATAAATCACAAAACCAACTGTAACAAATATCCTCACAGGTATTTAATGACCCTTCTTTAACTCTGGAGTAAAGTCCATGCTCATTAGCATGGGCCACAGGGGCCTTCCATAGGTCATAAAGGCTCCTACTTTATATTATTCACTGAGCTATCCAAACATATCACAGTAATCCAAACATACTCCATCGATACTAAAATACTTGCTACTGCTAACAAAGCACACTCACTCATGCACTAAATATTTACTGAGTTACCTACTAAGTATCAAACCCTATTCTATACCTCCTTGTCTTTGCAGCAGTACACAGGGCTAGCTCTCAAGGCAATAAAACAAACAAAAGTCAAAGAAGAGCAAGATTTCAGACACTGAAAGCTCTATGAGGACTGCAAAACATCATAATTTACGTGAAATGTGTCCTAGGGGTAAATTTAAATTAGGTGGATAAATACCAGTGGACAAAACATTTGAACTGAGACCTAAATGATATGAAGCAACAGACCATTCAAAAGACCCGAGGACAGGGGTGCCGGGGCAGCTCAGTCAGTTAAGCGTGTGACTTTGGCTAAGGTCATAAGCTCAGAGTTCGTGGGTTGAGCCCCACATCAGCTGACAGCTGACAATGTGGAGCCTGCTTGGGATGCTCCCTCTCTCCCTCTCTCTGCTCCTCCCTGACTTGTGCACTCTATCTCAAAATAAATAAAACTTAAAAAGTTCAACTGCACACAGGCAACATGCTATATATGAAAAAATTAGCTGAAGTACAGGTATTAAATCCTGAAAAAAGTTAACAGTTTATTATACTTTATTTTACTTAACAATCTAGGAAGTTTGCAGCTATCAGCAGTTCCAGTGCAATTACAGGTGCAACTGGGAATTCAGGGATCTCTGTGGAAATGTTAGTATAGCGAATCTTATACATAAAATACATGTATACTTTTGATAGCATGTGAGGGGATCTCTCTAAAACTGACTTCATTCTAAAACTGACTTCATCTCTCAACATGGCTTTTATTGTTCCAGATGTTTTTTTTTTTTTTTAATTTTTTTTTTTTCCCAACGTTTATTTATTTTTTTGGGGACAGAGAGAGACAGAGCATGAACGGGGGAGGGGCAGAGAGAGAGGGAGACACAGAATCGGAAACAGGCTCCAGGCTCTGAGCCATCAGCCCAGAGCCTGACGCGGGGCTCGAACTCCCGGACTGTGAGATTGTGACCTGGCTGAAGTCGGACGCTTAACCAGCTGCGCCACCCAGGTGCCCCAATTGTTCCAGATGTTAATGCATGTTCTCTTTTTACAATAAATTCATGACCGTAAGATATCAATTTGACATACATGGTTTCAGTGCCTTCATAGGCACCATGGGTTTTCTCTTCTCCATCCATTATATTCTTAGGAAATTCTAATTTACTTCCACAGGAACTTTAGCAGTTTCTCATCAGCCCTGCAGCCACTGCATAAGGTCCCCACACCACCACAGCCTCTACTCCAGGGCTGCTCCACCATGACCAGCTGCCTGTTGCCAAGGGTCTAAATCTCACTTTTTTTTTTTTTTTTAATGTTTTATTTATTTAGAGAGAGTGCATGGGGAAGGGGCAGTGAGAGGAGGATAGAGGATCTGAAGCCAGCTCTGCACTGACAGCAGCAAGCCTAATGTGGGGCTCAAACTCACAAACCGCAGGATCATGACCTGAGCTGAAGTCAGATGCTCAACCGACTAAGCTACTCAGGTGCCCCTAAATCTCACTTCTGCATTAAAATTTTCTCCAATTTGCACAGCTTGATTAGCTGTTAAGTCATCTATATTCCCAGAGAACTCTGATGGTATGTCTAATCTCTCACTACTCTGTATTATTACTCACATCATCCTCACTAAACTGCAAGGGTACAGTGAACAAAAGCCAGGTCCCATTTATTTGGGTAACTCTTCCAATAACCATCTCACACTGCCTCTACCTAAAAGGCCTCCATAAAGCTCAATAAATGTTTGCTGTACTTACCAAAATTTCTCTAGAGTTGATATTCAGAAAGCTACAAAAACTCTTAGGAATCTAGTCTTCTTCACTTTCTAAACTCCTTAAGTCAGATCATCAGAAGAAAAGATTTAACTCTCCAATCAAATTTCCAACCTAACTTCTTATGAAATCTAACAATCTAACTTATGATACCTTTTCAATATTAAAATAAAGTTCAATCCTTTTGGAAGAGGAAATAGTGTACAAATTGCATAATTTAACTAGTAAACACAAATACTATGAATAACTACCTTATTGAAGGCAGCATAGTTTGCTGAAATGTCTGTGCAAACACTGGCAATAATCTTTTCAAGTATATAGGTGCCATTTCCGGATCTCCTTTTGGCTCATTACATTCTTCTTCATCTTTATTTGTATCTTTCTTTTTCTTATCATCTCCTTTATTAACTGGACACATCCAATCACCTGCAGATATTATTCAATAAATAAACTTTTGGAAACTTTTTCTCTCAATGAAAAAAAAAAATTAAGATGAATGTACCCAATTTCAAACTATAATTATCCCTAATTAACAATATTAAGTTGAAATTAAGATACTGTATCTATCAAAGGTATTTGTAAGAATACTACTGTTCCAATTTTTTTGTATATATGCTGCCAAAGCAAGCACATGAATACTAAAGAACATTAGTCACACCAATAAACTGAATCTCAAGGAAATAATTTTGGATATTCCACTTGATTCCAGAAATTATCTCATAAAGACTCTGCATTCATCTACTCAGTGAAAACTTGAAAATGTGGTCAAAGTACTTCAGCTACACAATCCCCAACTATTCTTTACGACATTCCCATGCCCCTTAAACTTTTGATTTTGTCATTCTGGAATCACGCACCCACAGTCTCAAAGTACACTAAATAGCACACTATTAAAGGTTTATCAAATGTGAAAGTATATGTACATAATTATTTGACTTCAGAGAAAAAACTCATTTATATAATGTTAATATATATACAAAAAGCTATGTCTGTAAAAGTGAAGCTGAAAAGTAATAGCAGATGGCTTAAAGACAAAGATTTTGCCACTCACCTGGAGACTGAAGAATAGCTACTACTTCACTGTGGCCCCTTTCCCGAGCTTTATCTAATGGAGTTTTCCCATCTTCATCTCTCAGATCTGGGTTTGCACCATGCCGTAACAGAGTCTAGAAAAGTAAAGCATTTAATTTGAATATAAGAACTGACATTTTATTTCTTCAATATCCAATTCTGCAATCATTAGACTGTATCCAAGGATTTCAGATTCTCATAATTACTTAAAGCAGGCACCAACTCAAATCACTACTTTTTTGCATATATCACCTTACAAGTGGTCTATCTATATCTTGAAAATATTAGAGATTAATTTCACTTGGTTATTTATTAACAACTCGAATGAAGTACATTCACATCTGAACCTATCATCTTCTCCGTCAAACTCCTCCTCCCAATATTTTTTAACGCAGAGGTCCTAGTGTAAGTTTGTGACACGGTAATTTCCTCATTTCCTATACAGTACCAATTACCAAGTTAAATCAATTCTCCTTGAACAAGCTACAAAATTTATGTCTTAAATACTAATTCACCCTATTCACTTTTTTTTTTTTTTAATGTTTATTTTGAGACAGAGACAAGAGAGTGCAATTGAGAGAGGGGCAGAGAGAGAGGGAGAGAATCTCAAGCAGGCTCCACACTGTTAGCACGGAGCTGACGCAGGGCTCAATCCCACAAACTGAGATCGTGACCTGAGCTGAAACCAAGAGTCAGACATTTAACCAAATGAGCCACCCAGGTGCCCCTACTGTTCACTCATTTTTAATGGTCACTGAACTCTCTCCCTAGCAGACTGTAAGTTCCAACAGAGAACACATCTCATGTTTTTCTTATCAGTCTCAGAGCTGCAGTTTTTTAAACTTTATCATGATGTGATATATCTGACAAATAAGTGAATACATACACACATCTGGAAAGTATGCAGTACTGGCTAAAAAATCCAAACTGCTGGGGTTTGAATCATAATTCAGTATTTTACCAAATCTAGGATGCCACAGATTATTAGATACATCATTAATTACCACTAAGAAAGAAAAAGATGCCAGTTAAATTGTGGAACATGCTTTCCTATTGCTTGGGTTTTGAATGTATTGAAAGAACTTTCTTAAAGTTAAGACTTTTTTCACACATTACTTGGACAAACATAAAAAAGAAAATATAAATGAACTATAAGGTATTCTGAACCTTCCTCATATTCTGAGCACAATTCTTCATAATTAATTACTTTTTGATTCATAATCAACAAGATCTGTATTTCTACAAACAATGCTATCATCTGTGCCATAAAGAGCATTAATGATGCAGCATTTCTGAGTGCTCCTCTATCAGACAGGAGTCTTTACTGAAATCACTAAATCCATTTCACAGTTTTGTTGCATGAACAGGTAATGATAACTATACTGCAATTTCTATCCGGTCAACAGCAATTATACAACATTTCCTATTTAAGAGATGTGAAAATGTGTATGGAGGGGGAAGAGGGAAAGTGGCAGTGTATCACAGAATCAATTAAAACCAGAAGGATCTATGAAGATTAAATGATAAGACATGTTAAATACCTAAGACACTGGCTAGCACAGAGTTAAGTGCTCAGTACTACCTATCATATCATTATTAGTAATAACAGCTATTGCTCACTGTAGGCTGATGTATAACCAAGACAGGTTAGGGTTAGATACAATTCATTTGGCTCTTTCTCTCCCACTCAACCACTCATAACTGCAAAACAGTACAGGTCAAAAGAAAACAGGTCAATAAAAATTTCTTATTATCCTTAGAAGCATCAATCTCTCTAAAAACTAACCAATTCAAATTGACAGAATTTGGCCTTGAAGAAAACACCTTTCCCAGGTTAGAAAGTAAAGTTGTTATCCCAAATTTTCTGATAGTGTAAAGACAGTAACAGCAACTATCATTTGAGCATCTACGATGTGTTGACTACTACACTGTTTTTCATGTATTTTTTTTCTAATTACAACAATAATCATGCTATGAATATACATACATTTAATTGATAAAACTTCATATCAAATTTTTGCTGAAGTGCTAACAATCTTTTTACTAATAAGTTGAAACTTGAATCCAAGTGTGCCTGACTTAGTAGCAGACTAACATTACACTGTGTAATTACTTCACATTATGAATTTTCTAGAGACCTAGATCAGTCTCACATTTGGTTCAATTCAACCCTTATCATTTGATTTTGCTGGACCTCAATTTCTCTCCTAAGTGTAAAAAGAACTTTCCAAGGTCCTTTGCTAACCTAAGAGTCAAAAATATTATGATTCTTCAGCAAATAAGTTATTTGCTTTAATGATAAACAAAAATAACACAAATATGTACAAGGTTACTTGGTGCCAAGAGTAAGAAAGAAAAGACGAAGTGTTTAGCAACAGGTGACTGGCTGAATAAATTTGTGGTATATCTACATAGGGTAAGTATACACATGTAAAAAAGTTACCCAAATGCTAAAAGGAAAAGGACTTCAATATATACTATTAAATGAAAAAAGCATAGATCAGTGTATGTAACATACTACATTTTGTATAAAGAGGGAATAAGCATATATATTTGTTTGTATCTATGCTACGAAACACTAAAAAAATAAAAACACTTACTTATAATGAGCAATGGGGAATGGAGTGAATGGAGATGGCATGGAAGCATGACTTATCAGAATAAAAGTTTTTATATCATTCTAATTTTGGAACCACGTAAATGTTAAATATGAAATTAATAATTTAAAAACCTGGATTTTACCTTTGCTACTTGAGGTCTTCCAAAACATGCAGCATAATGTAATGATGATGACCTTTGACCCCTATTAACATCAGCACCTCTTTCACAAAGAAATTCTACCTGTAAAATTATGAAGAATCATAAAGTTGCCTTATTAACAGTTCTATCTTTGATTTAAAACACTAGCTTTTATTTATCAGCTTACCATTTCCTGAGTTCCAAAAGCAGAGGCCCAGTTTAATAGAGTCTGACCCACATCATCCATAAAATTTACTTCAAAGGCTGGAAGTTTGAAGGAGAAAAATAAGTTTTTAAAAATCTAACAAAATCACACTGAACTTCTCTACAGTGGGAACCATTTCAAAACTGTTATTAGTAACCACTAACCACAAAATCCAGAGCCAATTTTAAACACTTAAGTAAACCATACAGTAGTAAATAACCCACAAATTCTGCTAAGAAAAAATATTCTAAAATGTTTAAGCCACTGAAGATTCACCAGGCTGTAAGCCTTAAAAATAAACATAAAGTAAGAAACAAAAAACCTAAATATATAACACAACTCAACAGGATACAAGTTTCCTTTACTCATTTCATTTACTCATTTAATAGGCATTTACTCTGGTCTTACCATGTACCAGGCTGATAATTATATACATGGGGAGAGGATACAGAAGTGGATGGCCATTCTATTATCTGGCTCAACTGCTAAAACTACTGTCCATAATCTAAAAACTAGAAATTGCCCATATAATTCCTTATCTCACACATTTTTCTTTTTATATTTAAAAAAATATTTTCCGGGGCGCCTGGGTGGCGCAGTCGGTTAAGCGTCCGATTCAGCCAGGTCACGATCTTGCGGTCCGTGAGTTCGAGCCCTCGTCAGGCTCTGGGCTGATGCCTCAGAGCCTGGAGCCTGTTTCCGATTCTGTGTCTCCCTCTCTCTCTGCCCCTCCCCCGTTCATGCTCTGTCTCTCTCTGTCCCAAAAATAAATAAAAAACGTTGAAAAAAAAATTAAAAAAAAAAATATTTTCCGACCTCCTGTGTCAATTGCATCTATAAGTGCATCGGTATCTTTACTTCGAATACAGTCTATAAGCTGCCGATGAGAGCGCTCCCCGGAGCTATCCAATCTGCGAAGTCCTGGGATTCTGCCTGTAGATCCAGCACTAGACTTTGGCAAAGCTTTTCGTCCTTCAAATAATAGCACCAAGAGAAGGTCAACCAAACGCATGGTATCAAGCACACATCTTTCATCACCCTGCAATGCACTTTCAATTGAATCCGGAAGTTCTGACCTCAGGAGATCCTAGAAAGGGAATGGGAGAAAAGTTCAATGTATTTGCATTATACAAAAACACTTTTTCTGCAAGATTAAAAATCAAAGATTCAAAAACACTCTTACGTGTGTGACTACTGGAGAGCCTCTGCAAAGTGTTGAGAGCAGACTTACAATTGTCGACACCTGGTTACTCAATTTGGAATCTGCAGCTGTGGAAGGCGCTCCTGTAGTGCTGCGACCTGGTTTACAAGCTGATGATGGTCCTGATACAGTACCACCAGCAGCAGCCATGCGTGATAACAGCTCCTCAGTTAATCCATGCTTTGCTAATGGAGCTGGGTCAACACCACGACGGGTAAATCGGTCTGCTAGTGATGCAAAACACCGCAGAGCTCCATCTGAAACCTAATGATGTAAAGAATATGCATATGGATAAAATTCACCTAAAAAGGGCTAAAGGTGAGTACTGCTAATTTCATTACTGAGAGTATAAGAAAGGCAGCTACAGAAAGGATATAAGGTCTAGATTTTAATCCTGGCTCCACATTCTGCTAATTCTATGACCTATGGATGTTACTTAACTGCTTAACGAGCTGTTTCCTGATATGTTAAATGGGGTAATAGTATTTATAATTCACTGTCCAAGCTTAAATAAGATGATACATATGAAGAATCCAGATAGGCAGTGAAAGCTCAATAAATACTATTATTATGAACAACTCTGCCAAAATAACCAATGAATAACCAAAAATAACTAAATGGAATGGTAAAAAGGCATTTAAAAGTCCAGTTCTATTTCCTAAAGTATGCTCATTCAAAAAAATTTTACACATATAAGATTTTAAATGCTGTGTTATTTTATTCTACTTCAATGAGAACTACTTAAGTCAACAAAATTGTGCTGAGTCATCAAATCACACTGAGTATAAGGTAGCTTTAAAAAATTATATATTTCTGAAATGTTTAAATTTTACAAATAAACTCATCATGTTTATAATTTAAAATGTTTGGGGGCTCAGTTGGTTAAGTATCTGACTTTGGCTCTGGTCATGATCTCACGTTTTGTGAGTTCGAGTCCTGTGTCAGGCTCTCTACTGACAGGTTGGAGCTCGGAGCCTGCTTTGGATTCTGTGTCCCCCTCTCTCTCTGCCTCTCCCCTGCACTTGCTCGCTCTTTCGCTCTCAAAAATAAATAAACATTAAAAAAATTTTTTAATAAAAAATAAAATGTTTCACTGCCGAAACATAAAAGGAATACCATATAGAAATATAAAATGAGAAAAAGAGAAAACAGAATTACCTCTACTTCATCAGAGTACAGTATAAAATCACTTTTTGAATACAAAGTATACAACAGTGATTTATTTACCTGATGATCCTCATGTTTTAATAAACTAGACAGAGATTCCACACAAATTTCTAAAGAAGAATCTTGAGGTTCCATTTTGCCACAGAGTCTTGATACCACAGCCATGGCAGAGTGCAAGGTATCTTTATGAACCAAGTGTCCGCTGTCACGAATGAAGGTAAGCACACAATTTAAGCCACCAGCCTCGAAGACTGCTCCTGACTCACGAGTACATATCAGTTCTAACACCTACAATTAATTAACAAAAGAATACAGTAAGTCCAATTTTAATTTTCTAGCATCACAGAAAACATAATGTACCCTCTAAATTACTTAGTAGCCATACTTTAAAAAGTAGAGCAAAATGAAGTATTATATTTAATTTAGTCTAATACATGCAAGGTGTCATCATTTCAAGTGTTATCAATGTTAAAAAATTCATAGATTCAGGGCGCCTGGGTTGCTCAGTTGGTTGAACATCTGACTTCAGCTCAGGTCATGATCTCGTAGTTCATGAGTTCAAGCCCCCCACACATGGCTCACTGCTGTCAGCCTATCAGCTGAACTGACTTCAGATCCTCTATCTCCCTATGTCTGCCTCTCCCCCTCTTCGCTCTCCC
Organism: Acinonyx jubatus; assembly: GCF_027475565.1. NCBI lineage: Eukaryota > Metazoa > Chordata > Mammalia > Carnivora > Felidae > Acinonyx > Acinonyx jubatus. The sequence continues at coordinate 79,367,023 of NC_069386.1, forward strand.
AAAAATTAAAAAATTTGATATATCTTACATTATTTTATGTATTAAGTCTTCAAAATCCCATGTAGGTTTTATATTTATAGCACATCTTTGTTTGGGGTAGCCACATTTGAAATGTCCTATATGGCAACCACGTTGGACACTATTGGTTCAGAGGCTAAGGACTATATAGCAACCTAAGCAATTAAAGTAACTAAGCAAAAGTTTATAAAGGTCCTAGACATTTAAAAAAAATCATTAAATGCTTGCTATTACATTATTCATCATCCTCACACTTACTCTAGGAAGGTCAAAACATTAAAAACCAAATTTGATTTCTAAATTATGTTGATGTTTAAGGAGTTTGGGTAGAAGTAATGAGTTAACAGAGTCCACAGATCTTATGAGCATACCAGAAATTTAGACTATTCTTTAAGCAAGAAAAAAAATTTTTTTCAAGCAAGAAAAATATTTTCAGCATAAAAATAATATGATCAGGTTTCTAGTTAATAACTGGGAATGCAGCACAGAAAGAGTGTAGAGGCAAATGCAAAAAAAATTCAAGCATGAATATTCAAGACAGGATGAGAGCTTAACTAAGGCAGTTAACAGAGACAAACAAAAGGAAATAAATCAGAAAAGCACTTGATTATGAATTACATGTGTGGAGTGGATAAAGTACAGGTTTCTGTTTAGAGTGACTGGGTGAAGTCGATCACAATTATCAAAATAACTGTATCTGTAGTGAAATATCATGAATTCAGACATCTAGCTGGAGTTGTCCAACAAGCCTTTGAAAATGGAGTCTAGAACTCAAGAGAGGTCAGGCCTACAGATAAGAATGTCTGAATGGTATTGATGTTAATAGATAAGACAGTCTAGGCAAATTTATATAGTTTTAAGAAGGTAAAAAAGAACCTTATATAATATCACCACTAAAGAATAAATCAGTAATAATAATCTGCAAAGGAAACAGAAAAAGGGAGAGGAGGGTGTAAGAGACAAGAAAGAATTTGAAAATATGAGTCTGTGAATAAACAGTGGAGTAAAATAACAGACCTGAAACATGAAGTGACATGATCAAGAGACTGAGAAGAGAAAAAAAGCTCTAAACAGGAAAACATATACCTCTTCCTCCGAGGCTACAGACAGAAATAAATCTACAGATGAGGAGGCAGAAAATCAAGACAGTAACACCTACATCCGCAGCTCTCAAAGTGGAAAGAAGACATTTTTAGGAATCCTTGAAATAAAAATTTTTTCCTAATACTAATACCATGACCGTAATTATTTTTTTCATTCTCACTTTCTCGGGAATATACAGCGGAGTTTTTGAGAAGCTGTATGTGATATAGCAACAGACTGAATGCCAAAGTAGGTATGACGATCCACCTGTCTTTTTTTTTTTTTTAATGTTTATTTGTTTTTGAGAGGGACACAGAGCATGAGTGGGGGAGGGCCAGAGAGAGGGAGACACAGAATCTGAAGCAGGCTCCAGGCTCTGAACTGTCAGCACAGAGCCTGACACGGGACTAGAACCACGAACTGTGAGAACATGACCTGAGCCGAAGTTGGACGCCTAACCAACCGAGCCACCCAGGTGCCCCCCACCTGTCTTCTATTAAGCCAGACACTACCAAAGACATACAAAAATGCTTAACAATGCTACTGTTCTAATTTTCTATTTGTTCAAGAAATAATTATTTTCATTAACAGGGGCACCTGGGTGGCTCAGTTGGTTAAGCCTCTGACTTCAGCTCAGATCATGATCTCCCCGTTTATGAGTTCAAGCCCCACAACAGGCTCTGTGCTGACAGCTCAGATCCTGGAACCTGCTTCGGATTCTGTGTCTCCCTCTCTCTCTCTCGGTCTCTCTGTCTCTCTGCCCCTCCCCAGCTTGCTCTCTGTGTCTCTCTCAAAAAATAAAAAAAAAAATTAAAAAAAACTTTTAAATGTATGTTAACATGAGTTTGTTATTTTCAGATAAATATTCTAAATTTCTGTTTTAATATCTAATATAGTAAATATAAATATATAACCTACATAAACAAAAGCTCTTTGAGGGCCCTTCAATAGTAAGGCTTATAAAGTGATCCTGAGTAAGTGTGAAAACTGCTGACCTAGAGCAGCAAAAATCAAAACAAGAATGAAACAGGAATCATAAAAAGAAAATCATACAAAATCTAAATGTGTTCATTAAGTACATCTAATAAAGCCACTAGCCCAGTACTGGTGCTTTTAAAATCACAAAGTTTATAATTAGTCCCACCAGGAATGAAAACAAAACAGCTAACTCTAAAAGAAGTATAGCAAAATGGTTAGGGGCACCGTGGTTCAGTCAGTTAAGCATCCAACTCTTAAACTCCGCTCAGGTCATGATCCAGGAGGGATTGAGTCCCAAATCAGGCTCTGCATTGGGTGTGAAGGCTGATTAGGATTCTCATTTTCTCTCTCTCAAATTAAATGGAATGGAATGGAATGGAAAGGAACGAGGAACAAGGAACAAGGAACAAGGAAAAAGGAGAGGAAGGAAGAAAACTAGTTAAATCCATGGGGCCTAGAACCAGACTTCCTAATGTTCATATTCCTAATCTTCAAATTTTGACTGTGCCACCACTTGTATCAACCCCAGTGAAGTTACTCAACTTCAGTGTGCTTGAATTATTTGAGAAAGTAGAAATGCTGATGTTAGCAGCACCTATGTCATATGAAGTTGTCATGAAGGTTTAAATGAACACATGTACAGTGTTCAGTACAATGTCTGACTCCAAAAGTTAATGTTACTTGTGGTTGCTGTTATTACTATTTTCAGAGAAAATCATTTGGCTAACAACAGGGATAACCTATCTCAAAATGATTGTGGCTACCAGAAACCCAAGAGCCAGCACAGAAGCGCATGAGCAGTGAGTGACCCACAATTTTCCATCAAAGATAAGATTTCTTTCCCCAAACCACAGAGGATCTTCCTCCAATGCCACAAGGACCGTGATTTCCACTGCTGTCAACCACTCTCAAAGAATAATGAAAGAATTTTTTTAGCAAAATATATTTTTTATTCTCTAAGTGACCTTCAAATGGGCCAAGAAATAACAAAGACTTACCTTTACACATTGTTCAGCTAAGTCTCTGCTAGTCCTGTTATTAAGTTCGACCACAACTAAACGATTACAAAGTGCTTTTATAGCTCCATCAACCCCAACAATCCTTCGGGTGCATTCTGCAGATACATCCAGGTAGTATGTGATGGCACGGGCTGTCACCTCTAACACATTGTCTGGAGCACTTTCATCAAGAAAAATTTTGCAGAGGGCTGGTAAGAAAGTGCGAGGAGGACATCTGTAGTGAAAAAAAATCATATTACACCTAGAATTATTAAATTCTTCACATCAAAATATTAACAAAATAAATAAAAACTGTAACATAATACAGCACGTTTTATACTGTGTCTGCATATGTATTAGGCAGTATTTCTCACAATGCTTTTGTTTCTATAACAATTCTCACATGCTAATTTCATCACTGCTGAAAATATCAAGTTAACAGTTTAAATAAAGTAGCAGCATTATCTTGAAACCCCGTTAAAAAAAATTCCTACTCAATACTCAGCTCGAACATCAACTCCTCTATAAAACCTTCCCTAACCTCTTCAGATAGCTAAGTGGTACTTTCATGTTCCTAAAACCTCATACAAACAGTGCCCATGCTATCTAATCTATCATTTTATTTCCTTATTTACATTAAAAGGTCCTGAAGGCCAGGAACATCATTCAATCCTGTTTTATGGGAACAAGTACTGATTTGGGGTTTAACAGACAAGGGAAAAACATACAATTTTGTAATCTTTCTGGTCCAATTTCCCCATTTGTAAAGCAAAGATAATATCTAAAGAATACATACTTTATATGGATGTTACAAAAATTAAATAAAATTATATAAACACTTAGCTCAGTACATTGTAACCATATTAAACTAATTAACTTTAGCTCTTCCTCCTTCCTATGAATAGTCTAATGCCTGCTAATATAAACCTGCATAAAACAGTTTTATCAAAAGTAGAATTTGTGAGGTACCAATAATATCCCCTATATTTTATCAACACTTAAAATATGAAAGACCATGATTCACATTTCATAGAAATCTCAGTTACATGAAATCAAATACATCATTCTAACTTCTCTGCACAAACTAAGCTTTAAATGGATTACAGATAACACAAAAGGTAGTGTGCTCTAAATGTTTTAGTGGAATTACTTTGTCCTCCAAATTTTTGTGTGCTTACCTTTAAAACTATCTGTATGAACATCAAAGCAACTCTACTCTTAATCTGCTTAGATGATCTTAACTTAAGGAGTCTACCAGCAGGAATACTACCAAAGATTTCAGAAGATCTCTTACAGAGGCACCTGGATGTCTTAGTCTGTTAAGCATCAGACTCTTGATCTCAGCTCAGGTCATCATCACTCAGTTCATGAGATTGAGCCCTTCGTACTGCTCTGCTCTCACAGTGTGGAGCCTGCTTGGGATTCTTTCTCTCCCTCTCTATCACCACTTCACCCTCTCTATCTCAGCCCCACCCTCTCCCTCTATGCCCCTCCTCTGCTATCACTCTCACTTCAAAATAAATAAGCTTAAAAAAAAAAATCTCTTGCATTCCATGATTGACCAGTCATTGATTAAACACAGGTGGTTTTTATTAGTCCACAACACTAGCAATCTCTGTCACACAGTCACTTGTAATCTTCCTGAGCAGGAAATGCTCTGAGGCAACATTATAAGAGATAGTCCTCTAGCTCTCAGGTAAGATCAGAAGACTGACTAGCATATCAGAATCTTAAAGCACTTTTGCTGCTGTCTACCTATGCATATGTAGTAAACTGAAGAAATGAAAAGAGACTATAAAAATGTTAATACTATTGGGGAACAACATAGTCTTTTTTTTTTTAACATTTATTTTGAGAGGCAGAAAGCATGTGAACATGTGCGCATGCACACGCAGGGGAGGGGAAGACAGGGAGAAAGAGAATACCACGCAGGATCTGCACCATCAGCACAGAGCCCAAAGCGGTGCTCAAACCCACAAACCATCAGATCATGACCTAAGCTGAGATCAAGAGTTGGACACTCAACTGACTGAACCACCCAGGCTCACCCAACAACACAGTTTTTAAAACTATTTTTTTCTTTAGAAAACAGTAACTTTTGAATAAAAAATAAGATGCTGAAGCAGACAGTCCTTGATTCAAAGGACAAGAACTGATCTACCACATGCTTTACATTAAAATTTTTAATTATTCATCTTTCTTACCCAGTACAAAAACTGCCCACCAAAAAATTAACAGAAAACAAATGTTTAGTGTAACTTTTCTATATTTCATGTGGAAATGTAGTATTTGCCAATTTGGGGACTATATTCCCTGCTGTGTCCTCCAAAATATGACAAATCTGAACAAGTATGGGTAGGGGACAGTTTAAAAAAAAAAATTTCTAAACACAGGTTCTCAGATTTTAACTGTGATCAATTTTATTACCAAGAGAAAAATAAAGATGGTCAGAACACATAAGAGCTTACTTTATGTCAGGTAGAGTGAAAACCTGCTTCATGAACTTTCTAAAATTATAGTACAGAACATGGGCTGTACAAATGGGCAGAAAAATAATTCTTTTTATGGCTCCTTACTTTTTCAACAATGAGAAAGTATTTAGGCATTTTCATATATAAAATCACTAATTTTTTAATTTAGAATCAAAGCAGGGGCACCTGGGAAGCTCAGTTCATTAAGCACCCGACTTTGGTTCAGGTCATGATCTTGCAGTTTATGAGTTTGAGCCCCACATCAGGCTCTGTGCTAACAGCTCAGAGCCTGGAGCCTGCTTCAGATTCTGTCTCCCTTTCTCTCTGTCCCTCCCCCTCTCATGCTTGCTCACTCTCTCTCAAAAATAAATAAACATTTTAAAAAAAGTGTTTAGAATCAAAGCAAATTACAAAATCTCAATACAAATCAACTATAAATTGAGCAAAAAGGCAGGGAAAAACATGCCAATATTAATTAATGATCTCTAAAAAGCACAAAACAGTTGAACTATACTTATATTACTTAAAAGTTCATAATGAACTAAAAAAAATCACTAACAAGTATTTTTTTTTAAAACAAGTATTGTTTCTTAACATACTCTACTGGTTTTCCTGCTTTAAAACAACCATTGTAATATTAACATGGAATACCTTAAAACTGTGCCTTCAGTTGTTGGTTAGGGATTTTTTTTTAACTTTTTTTTTTTTTTTGAGTATAGTTGACCGAGAATTTTTTTTTTTTAATTTTTTTTTTCAACGTTTATTTATTTTTGGGACAGAGAGAGACAGGGGGAGGGGCAGAGAGAGAGGGAGACACAGAATCGGAAACAGGCTCCAGGCTCTGAGCCATCAGCCCAGAGCCCGACGCGGGGCTCGAACTCACGGACCGCGAGATCGTGACCTGGCTGAAGTCGGACGCTTAACCGACTGCGCCACTCAGGCGCCCCGACCGAGAATTTCTTAATATCATTTTCAGAGAAACCCTATCTTGCTAGATAATTCAACTTGGTCGTTGAACTCAACCTCAACTTTATGGTTATCACAGGCACCTTAAAAAGAGCATATCCTAAACAAAACTCCTGCTTTGTTCCTCCACTCCCAAATCATCATCTTTGTGATTATTACAACCATTCAAAAGGCCAGAAACCTAAGAATCATCCTTAGTTTTTCCCCTATTTTCCTCACATTACACATCCAATCCATAAGTTAAATCACACCAATTTTCCCTCTAAAATATATCCTAAATCTGTCCACTTCTCTCAATCATCTTTTACAAGCCAACCTCAAACTCTTGTTTGGACTATTCAAATAGCTACTCAGACATCCACATAAGATATATGCCTAGCATTGGGGTGTCTGGGTGGCTCAGCCAGTTAAGCATCCAACTCTTGATTTCTGCTCAGGTCATGATCTCATGGTTTGTGAGTTTAAGCCCTGCATCAGGCTCTGCACTAACAGTGCATTCTCTCTCTCCTTCTCTCTCTGCCCTTCCTGTGCTCATGTTCTCTCTTTCAAAATAAATAAACATTTAATAAGATAAAATAAAACTTTACTTCATAAAATTTGGCCACAATAAAATTAATAAACTTTTAAAATTAAACACAGAATGGGGCACCTGGGTGGCTCAGTTGGTTAAGTGTCAGACTTCAGCTCAGATCATGATCTCACGGTGGGTGAGATTGAGCCCCACATCAGGCTCTGTGCTGACAGCTCAGAGCCTGGAGCCTGCTTCAGATCCTGTGTCTCCCTCTCTCTCTGCCTCTCCCCTGCTCGCTGTCTCTCTCAAAAATAAATAAACAATGAGAAATAATGAAATATGGCCTTTTGTAGCAATGTGGATGGAACTGGAGAGTGTTATGCTAAGTGAAATAAGTCATACAGAGAAAGACAGATACCATACGTTTTCACTCTTATGTGGATCCTGAGAAACTTGACAGAAGACCATGGGGGAGGGGAAGGGGGAAAAAAGTTAGAGAGGGAGGTAGGCAAACCATAAGAGACTCTTAAAGACTGAGAATAAACTGAGGGTTGATGGGGGGTAGGAGGGAGGGGAAAGTGGGTGATGGGAATTGAGGAGGGCACCTGTTAGGATGAGCACTGGGTGTTGTATGCAAACCAATTTGACAATAAATTTCATATTAAAACAATTTTTTTAATTATATTAAACACAGAATTATTCAACCCCCCACCAAGAAAATAAAGAACCTAAAGCTGTACACACACACACATATACATATATACAAACACTTCAGGACACAAAGAGTTTCTGATGAGAATAACAAAAAATTACCAAGTAAATTCCAAAATGAATTCAATCACTCATATTTTTTTAAAGTATATTTTTTTTCATTTTTTGAAGTGTATTTATTTATTTTGAAAGAGAGGGGGTGCCTGGGTAGCTCAGTTGGTTAAGCCTCCAACTTCAGCTCAGGTCATGATCTCACAGTCTGTGAGTTCAAGCCCTGCATCAGGCTCTGTGCTGACAGCTTGAAGCCTGGGGCCTACTTCAGATTCTGTGTCTCCCTCTCTCTCTGCCCCTCCTATGCTCATGCTCTATCTATCTCTCTCTGTCTCAAAAATAAATTAAAAAAACATTAAAAAAAAAAAAGTTAAGAAAGAGAGGCAGGGAGGGCGAGAGGGCGAGAGAGCGAGACAGAGACAGAGAGACAGAGAGAGAGAGAGAATCCCAAGCAGGCTCTGCACTGTCAGCACAGAGTCCGATGGGGGGATCAAACCCATGAACTATGAGACCATGACCTGAGCCAAAATCAAGAGTCAGATGCTTAACTGAATGAGCCACTCAGGTGCTCCTCCAATCATTCATATTTTATTCCTGTATTTCTAATACAGACCTTATTTCTGTATGAACACATACTTGAGGTACATACAAAACCATGCTGGGCAAATATAAACATCATTTTAAAATTTCCATTCCAATTTCTCTTAAAAGATAAAAATCAAAATTTAGAAACCTACTCATTCATTGCTCAAGGAATGAAAATTTGTAACATTATCTTCAATTGGATTTTCCTACAATAAACTGTAAAGTTCAAAACAACCACAAGGTCCTCTATCAAATGCAGTACCATTTTGAAGGTGGTTCTAAGAAGATAATTATATACAAACACATTTGGTCAGATTTCTAAAAATAATTAAATATTTCAAACAAATGAGGAAATTTTGATTTCCTTTTATATATAATTGTGAATTCAAGACTTCAAAAAAGTTATCAGACAAAAATGTACAAAGATTTCAGTGATATGAACTATATATATCTAATAACAAGGGCATAATTAAGTATATGACATAATTGTATGACAGGTTATGAAGGTTTTATTAAGGTACTTACTGAAAACTTATGATACAAATATTGTTTAACAGAAATATAAAATAAATGAAAAAACTCATAGCCATTAGTGTTTGTGTAAAAATATCCTGAGAAAAAAACTAGAGGAAAAAGTTAAAATGGCTTATTTCTGAATGGTGCAGTTATAGATAATTTCTCTGAAAATTAGAGAAATTCTAAGCTTCTTTAAACTCTGAGAAATTTGGGAAATTCAGAATTCTCTAAACTTTTCTGATTTTTTTTCAAATTTTTGAAACAAACGTATTTTGTAATTCCCAGAAAATAAATTTAAAGTTTGGGACAAGTCAACTTCACTAAGCTTATCACAGCCTATTTCTCCCAATGATTGCAACCAAAAACCTTGGACAAAACAAAAAAAGCAACTGAGACACCTGGGTGGTTCAGTCGGTGAAGTGTCTGACTCTGACTCTTAATCTCAGCTCAGGTCATGATCTCATGGTATGTGTGTGAATTCAAGCCTGATGTCAGGCTCTGCACTGAAGGCACAGAGCTTGCTTGGGATTCTGTCTCTCCCTCTCTCTGCCCCTCCCCCACTGGTGTTCTCTATCTCACAAAATAAACTTACTGGGAAAAAAAAAAAGTATCTGAGGACTCTGAAAAGTACACAGCAGATAGACTGGATAGGAAGTCAAAACTTAAATAAAGACCCATGATGGAAGTGAGTTTCAGGGGCTTTTTCCTTTCCTCTTTTCTTTCCTGGTTTGACCCCTGGATGAGGCAAGTCCCCAAACTATGTAGCAGGAGCACAGAACAAAAACTCAGAACCAAGAAAGAGGGTCGTTGTGAGCCAGAGAGTGTGAGGAAAAAGTACTGAGGCTTTTTCTCCTTGCCTGGCCCAAAGGCTAGCCTCAGAGTTAAGCCTCAAACTAAACCATGAATGACACATCCACAGTGCAGTGGAGGTGGCCTGAGCATCTAAGGCCCTGCAGAGAACTGGGAACTAAGAAAAGGAGCCCCTGTGGTCAAAAGAGCATGAGAAGAATCCTATTATCTTCTTCTTTTTTTCTCAATACTTTCACCTGGGGGGTAGTCTAGTCTAGTCCCAGCACAAGGGGGAAGAAGAATGGAGGATAGGGGGTGGGAAGAAGTGTAGCTGTAACATCAAGAGAGTCCCAGTTTCAGAACACTAGTAAAAAAGGGCTCTGGGTAGCCAAAAGATACAGGGGAAATCTCTGAAGAAAGAGCAAAAAAGACACAAATCCTAAGCTCACCTCCAAACTGCACAGTGGAGGAGAGGTGAAGAACAGCAGCAAAGACTTTGACAACTATGACATAATCCACCATCCAAATCCCAGATTATACTAAGAATGACACATGTACAGAGTAGACCAAAACACCATAACAAAGGCTATGAAATCACGGACATTGGAACCACCACCTACAAAGAGCAAGACAGAACTTGCAGTCTAAATCTAACTGGGTTGACTACATACCAATATAAAACAACAAAATCAACATTATCTCCAGAGGATTTTTATAAAACCCAGAATCTCACAATATCCGAAATATCTAAGATAAAATCCAAAATAACTTGAAACACAATCAGTACAATCTGATCTATCCAACTCAAGAAAAAAAGACAGCCAACAGATGCAAGCCTGAGTCAATCTAGATGTTAAAATTACCAAAGAGGATTATAAATCAGCTTTTATAGCTATACTCTACCAGGTAAATGTGAACATTCTTGAAATGACTGGAAACAGAGTTTTCAGCAGAGAAACAGAAAATATAAAAAAGAATCCAATAAAAGTTTTAGAAATAAAAAGCACAATTTGTGAGGGGAAAAAACCTTACAGATGGAACAGAGAGTAAAAAGATTGGGAGAAAAAAAAGGAAAACTCTCAGGAACCTGAGGGAGCATTATCAAAAAATGTAACATTTGTGCCACTATTGTCCTAGAAGGAAAGGAGAAAAAAATGGCTATAGAAAATAGATTTGAAGAAGCTTCCCAAATTTGGTCAAAGACATACAGATTCAAGAAGTTCAGTAAACCTCAAATAAGACAAATTCAAAGACAACCATGCACAGAAAAAAATCATTATCCAATAGCAAAAAGCCAAAGGCATATATTTTTAAAAACCTTAAAAAGAGCAAGGGAAATACAACACAAAGAAACAAAGATTAGAATGAGCACAGATTTCTCATCAGAAACCATTAAAGTGAGAAAACAGTGGAATGATATCTTTAAAATGCTGAAAAGAACTCTCAACCCAGAATTTTATATCCAGCAAGAGTATCTTCACAGCATGAAGGCAAAATAAAGATATTCTCAGATGAAGGAAGACTAAGAGAATTTCATCAGTAGCAGACCTCCTTAAAAGAAATACTAAAGAAAGTTTTTCAGAATGAAAGAAAAGAACACCAGAGAGATACATGGAACTTTACAGGAATGAAAAAAAGAAATATATACATAGGTAAACATAATAGATTATTCTTCTCCCATTACCTGACTGCTGAAAGTGAAAATTGTAACAGAGTATCTTGAGATTTTCAATGTATATCAATTTAAAACACATAAATATTAGGGGTGCCTGGGTGGCTCAGTTGGTTAAGCAGCCGACTTCAGTTCAGGTCATGATCTCAGAGTTCACGAGTTCAAGCCCCACACTGGCCCTGTGCTGACAGCTCAGAGCCTGGAGCCTGCTTCAGATTGTGTGTTCCCCTCTCTCTCTGCCCCTCCCCTGCAGGTGCCCACTCGCACACGCTCTCTCTCTCTCTCTCTCTCAAAAATAAACGTTTAAAAATATATATACATAAAGGGACAGAGACAAAACACAATAGCTAAGTTAAAATATAACACTACAAAATATTCTATACTTTGAAAGACAGGAAAGAAAAAAAAACTGAACAAAAAACAAATATTCAAACATTATACATATATCCAAATACACTAAAAGTTATATCAAATGTAAATGGTCTAAATTCACCAATTTCAAACAAGAGACTGTCAGGTTGGATTTAAAGAAACACAAGCCAATAGCTCAATAGAGCACGTGACTCTTAATCTCAGGGTTGTGAGTTCAAGTGCCACAGTGGGCGTGGAGCCTACTTAAAACACACACACACACACAAGCCAACCATATACTGTCTACAAGAAACCCACATATATACAATGACACAGATTGGTTAAAACTGAAAGGATGGGAAAACATAGACTAAACAAACACTATCAAAAGAAAGCTTGCAGGGTGCATGGCTGGCTCAGTCAGTGAAGCATGTGACTCTTGATCTTAGGGTTGTGAGTTTGAGCCCCATGTTGGGTGTAGAGGCTACCTAAAATAAAATCTTAAAAAAAAAAAAAAAAAAAGCAAGCAAGCTTGAGTGGCTACAGTTATAGAAGACAAAATAAACTTTAGAACATGGAAAATTACCAGAGATAAAAAGAGTCTTTTCATAATGACAAAAGGGTTGATTCACCAAGAAAACAATCCTTTTAAAGACACCTCAAGGCTTCAAAATACTGGAAAAACAGAAATAATGGAAGAGAAATACTTGGAGACTTCAACACATGTCTTTCGGGAACCTATAAAACACATGGACAGGCAATCAACAATATGGACTGATCACCACTATCAATCAACCTGACCTAATATGACACTTAGAGAACATTCCACCCAACAAGAGCAGAATATACATTCTTCTCAAGTGCATGTGGACAAATCACCAAAAAACAGACACATGGGCCATAATACAAACCTTAACAGATTTAAAATAATTAAAATAATATAAAGTATATTCTCTGACCACAACAAGAACACAAAAATATCTGGAAACCCCCAAATATTTGTAACTTAAGCAACACTTTTAAATAACCTATGGGTAAAAAAGAAAGTTCTAAAGGAAGTTTTTAAATTTTGTGAGCCAAATGAAAAGAAACAAAATCAACTAAAGCGAAAAGAGGAATTTATTATTAAATGCTTATATTAGACAAGGTCTCAAATTGTAACCTAAGCTTCCACCTAAGAACCAGAAAAAAAGGACAAATTAAACTTCAAACCAATGCAGAAGGAACTAATACAGAACAGAAATCAATAAAACTTAAAACAAGAAAATATAAAAAATGTACTAAACCAAAAGCTGCTTCTTTGAAAAGATTAATAAAATTGGTAATCTTTAGTCGGATTGATCAAAAGATAAAAATTACCAGTCTCAAAATGAAAAAGAAAATTATCACTACATACTGTACAAACATCCAAAGGATAAAAAAGGAATACTACAAACAACTCTATGCCCATAAATTCCTTCAAAGACATACTACCAAAATTCACTCAAGAAGAATTAAGTAACCTTAACAGTCCTCTATTACAGAAAGAATTAGTTAAACATATCAATTTATTCCTACGGATTGTGTTGTTGGTGTTTATTTAAGAAATATTTGCCTAACCTAGGGTCACAAAGGTTATCTCCTATGTATTCTTCTAGAGATTTTATAATTATACATTTAACATTTAGATCTATGATTAATTTTAAGTTTATTTTTGTGTAAGGTGTGGGATATGAATCACAGTTTTCTTTTTTCCATGTGGATACAATTGTTCTAGCACCATAAAAAACAAACAGACAAAAAAAAACTACCCTCTTCCACTGAACTGCCTTTGCACCTTTGTTGAAATGAGGTGTCCCTGTACATGAGTCTATTTCTGAACTATTCCATCTCATCAATCCATTTAGCTTTACATCAATACCACACTGTTTTGATTACTGTAGCTATAGAACAGGGATTCAAATACAGTATCATTAGTCCTCTAACTTGTTTTGGTTAGCATAGGTCCTTTGCATTTCCATGTAATTTTGAAATCAGTTTCCCAATTTCTGCATCTTGTCAGATTTTTCTCTAAGAATTTCAGAAGAAATGAAAATTCATATTTACACAGAAATCTGTATGCTAATGTTTATAGCAACCTTGGTCATAATGACCAAAACTAGAAAAACCATTTACCTTCAAGAGGTAAATGGATAAACCACCTCTGGGATGCATCCATAAAATGGTACTACACAACAATGGGAAGGAAGGAACTATTACACACACAGCAACATGGATGATTATCAAATGCAATATACTACATTTACATTTGAATCTGAAGCCAGATTCAAAGGCTACACAACGTATATATGATTCTACTCATACAACACTGTGTAAAAGACAAAACTATAGCAGCAGAGAACAAACCACTGATGGTCAAGCACTGGAGTTGGGGAAGGATTTAACTTCAAAGGTACGGCTCTAGGAAACTGCTATGCATTTCAACTGTGGGTGGTGGTTACACGGCTCTGCATTTGTCAAAAGTGGAACTTTACTGTAATTTAAATATATTTAAGAAAAAAAATAAAGATCATGCATATAATAATCACAGACCTCCCTGAATAGCACTAAAAGTATACACCTATGGTATAAAATCTTATTTTCAATTAAAGAGTTTTTCAAAATTTTACTTGCTAAATATTTGTCTCTTACTTTATGGGTAGAAATTACATTTATACAGTGTATTAAACCTAGTACTATACTATAATACCAACCTATAGACTCAAAGGTCTATGTTTCTTAATTAGGAAACATTAGGATTACTCATCTATATGGAACTGTCAGAGCAGTCAACCACACCAATGAGATTAAGAAACTTCAGATGAATCCATATTTAAGCAATGGTTTCCAAAATGCTACCTGCAATCACATCAGAACCTTTCCCTGATGAAAAGCAGAGATAAATAACTTAAAATAAGAACAAGTTTCATAAGGTTCCAAAGGGAAATAATTTCCCTGGGCACTGTAATAGTTTTTATACTATATCATACTCTTTTTCTAGACTGCATCACTTGAATTTTGGCCAAGATTTCTTAAGATTTACAATATAAAATTTAACTTTAAAAAAAAAGGAAGTTATGTATAGTGGCAATATTTTACTGACTACGGTCTGTAAATTCTCCATTTCTTTTATATAAAACTAAACAAAAGTTTAACTATAAAAGTCTAATAAATTTGGTTTTGTAAAGATAATAAATAGCATCTTTTAAGTCCTTTCATCTTTTATTTTATTTTATTAATTTTTTTATTTTAGAGAGAGAAAGAGTGTGAACAAGGGAAAGGGGCAGAGAGAGAATCTTAAGCAGGCTGCATGTTCAGCATTAAGCCCCATGCGGGGCTCGATACCATGTCCCTGAAATCATGACCTGAGCTGAAATCAAGAGTCAGACATTCAACTGACCAAGTCACCCAGGTGCCCCAAATCTTTTATTTTATTTTTGTCCCTGTCCCAGCTTTGACTCTGTGTTGCTTAACTAAAAATAACTCATGGCACGGCAGTTGAAAATTATGGCCTTCCCTCTCAAAGAAAAAAGGAGTAAAATTCCAATATGTAGACTTGCTTTTCTCCAGTTAAAATACACACACAAATCTGACTGCAATTCATCCAACAAATATCTACTGAATGCCTTTTTATGCCAAGTGTTGTGCTAAGTGTTGGGGGGTAGGATAGAAAGATGAGCAAGACAGTGATAAGCTCTGAGGAACTCAAAGGTCTAAAATTTTCTATAAACTGGAAGAGTTGGCTTTTTTTTTTACATTTTAAGGCGATAGACACTTTGATAAACAAAGCTCACTGAAGATCATTATCTATGAGCCCCCTAGAGCCCAGGGATGAAAACCTTAGAGAATGGTTTTCATCTTCCAGCGCTTCTTTCTGCTGTCCACTGAAAAGAAGTATATAAACACCTGATTTCTGTAAACAGAAATTACTTAACTTTTCAGGATTATACATATTTGGTGAACATTCTCTAATCAAGAAAGCATCAGCTGTGGGCTGATCAAAAAAGTAATTTCACTTCCCTGTTACTCTACCATGAGGTAGATGAGAACAGGAGTTAATATGGAAAAGGCAGGTACATAAACACAGAGAGGTAGGGAAAATACATATTGATGCTGTCATTGTTTGTACTACAGAGAATACAATGCTCCTTCTCTTGCATGCTTACCAACTAATTTCATGACTCTGTAAGTACTTTTTTTAGGCATTTTAGGCCTAAGTGAAAAACAAGCACAACATGAATAATTTCTTCAGTTTCTCAGTATCTGGATATTAGCTATTGTATGCCAGGCACTATGCTTAGCAACAGAAAAACAAAAGTAGTAGTTATATTATGTATCTAGTACTGTAGGAACACAGGAGATGTCTTCGAAATCAACATTTAAATTCTGTCCATTAGGTAAAGACCCAGAAGATTTTGTAAAAGTGAGTGATACAATCAAATCAGTATTTTAAGACCCTTTACACCTCAAAAAAGTTGGGGGAAAAGACCATGAATATTTTAAGACTATAACTCTGGGTACAGTCAGCTTGGAGACAGGGATATCTGTTATGAAGCTACTAGCACTATATGAGCATAATAATTTCCCCATACCAATCCGAGGTATTGTCACTCTTTTTAGTCTCCTACTCCAGGGAGAAAACAGATGTCATCAGACAGAAATCCCTTCAGCTTTTTACCATCAAACCTAAAACATCTGCATTTAATCTCTCCATCTTCCCTGCTTTACAACAAGAACACATAAAATCTCTCTCTCCAACAGTGAGAGCTTTGCTACTAAACTAAGATATTCTGATCAACAGCTTCAGCATTATCTGGCAGCATACTAGGAATGCAGACTATCAGGTAGCACACCAGACCAAATGAATCATAACTTGCAATTTAACAAGATCCCCAGATGATTCACATCATGCACACTGAAGTTTAAAAAGCACCAGTCTTAACAGAAGCTGATTTTCTCCCAGTTTCTCAGAATCCTAAACACTATATATATTCCATTCTCTCTCCTACCTCTATAACCTTTAAAAGACAAAACCCTACACCCCCATTCCAATCTAATTTTTCAAAAACCTTCTCCACACTCCCCATCTCTATTTCTTCATATCCTACTTCTGGACCAATTCAAATCTGCCCCTTATCACCCTCCATTCAGCTCTCATTAAGATCAATGATCTCAGTCAGTTAAGCGTCCAACTCGACCTCAGCTCAGGTCATGATCTCTCAGTTCTTGAATTCAAGCCCCACGTTGGGCTCCGTGCTGGCACTGCGGAGCCCTCTTGGGATGCTGTCACTCCCTCTCTCTGCCCCTCCCCCACTCATGCCCATATTCTCTCAAAATAAATAAAGAAAAAAAAAGATCAATGCCCTTGAGTATGAGGCTAAAGGACATCTTTCAGTCTTCACCCTACTTGACCTCTCACCACAATTAAACACAATTGTCCTTTCTCTTTTTGAATCACTTTCCTCCTGTGTTGACATGTATACTAACGATGCAAAAGCAATGGTGGATGAAACTGCTGGTGCTTCAGCATGAATCAAGGCCAGGGGTACTAAACTGTACTACTACTAACTGGATTCTTCACTGCCAAGCTCTAGCATGGGGGGGAGGGAGGAGCCAATTTCACTACAGAATAACCTTGATGAAGCAAAAATAATTATTTTACTGTAACTCAACCCTCGAATACCTATTTTTTTTAATATCCTACATCAGAAAATGGAAGTAAGTGTAAAGCACTTCTGCATCCTGAAGAATGATGGTTGTGTCAAAGGAAAGCACTGTTATAGAACTGAACTAGACACTTTTTTCATGCAACACCATGTTTACTTGAAAGAACTTCCGACAAACCATGATTATTCAGACTTGGATATCTAGCAAACATTTTCTTAAAACTTAACGAAGTAAATAAGCCTTCCACTTCAAGGAAAACAACTGACAGTATTTATCGCCAATGATAACATTAAAGCTCTCAAGCAAAAATGACAATTTTGGAAAACTTGTATCTGCCACCATGAACTGGACAGCTTCCCAATATTGAAGCTTTTCTGATATCAGTATTCACATTAAACAAATGTGAGTTTGTGATACTGTAGAATGACATATGTTAACATTTGGAATATCTGTACAGCTCAGTAAATCAATGATCAGTGCACAATTGTACAAGCTTAAAAATGGGTACAGAGTATAAAAAGTTCACTGACATGATTCAGAATCCACATTGTAACTAACCCTTAAGAAACTATCACTTGTCCAGTTTTGTATGGTATCAAAGAAGAATACCCATAATTATATTTAAAAAATCATTACAACATTCCTCCCTTTGCCAACTACATCTATGGAGGATTTTTTTTTCATACATTTCAATCAAAATACAATGCAACAGACTGAATGCAGAGGCAGATATGAGAATCCAGCCAAATCCAAACTCATGTTCTTAGCCCCTCAAAATTCTTCCAGTGTTCTCTCTCAATGAATGGCACCATCATCCATTATAACCTGAATATTCCAGATACCTCCTTTCTCACTCTCATATACAATCATTCGACAAGTTCTATTTTACCTCCTGAATCTATCTCAAATCTATCCACTTCTTTTTATTTCTGTTACTACAAACCTCTCTCTCTGGATAATAATCTACCAAGTCTACAAGCATTTGTTCTTTCTGTCCTCTCCACCTATCTACTTTTGTTAGAGTAGTTAATGTTTTTGAAAGACAAACATAATCACATCAGTCACTCTTACAGTACTCCACAGTCTTCTACAGTACTTTTATCTCTTAAGATAAAACCAAAAGCTTTTCTTGTCATATATACAAGACTCCATCCCATCTAGCCTCTACCTTCTACAAAGCACTCTGCAACCTTTCCTTGTCCCAGTGACAGTAGTTTTCTCTAAGTTACTCAATCACGTCATACTTAGCCACTTCAAATTCTTCACACATCGCCTCTTCTTTGAACACCTTTCTACCTCACCTCTTCATACTTTATCCCATAAACTTATTCATCCTTCATATCTCTAGGAAAAACCACTTCCTCAAAGAAGGCCACAGTGACCATTCCCACCCCTCCAGGTCATGTGTGTTCTACATACGGTCATAGCACCCTAACCTTTTCCTTCATCGCACTTATCACAATTTATAACCACAATTTTATTTCTATAATTACTTAATATCTGCCTTCCCTATTAGACTAGTAGGCACCATAAGAGCAGAGACTCTATCTGTTTTGGTCATCACCATATCTCTAACATCTGACATAAAGTAGGAAGACAATTTATAAGGTTAAACCTTTGTCACTGTTGTAAGTATTTTTTATTTTTTCTTGTAAATACACAAGAGAAGGTTTTTACCACTGTATTCAACCACTTTGGAATCCAGACTCGAGAGAGTCTTCTTTGGGATCTCACCCAAAGAATACACTAGGAAAATCTTTAATAGTGGTTGCCTTTGAACTGATTAGTCAGAAACAGGAGAGCAAGAGACTTTGTATCCTTTCATGCCCTCATAATTAACTAAGATGATTATTTTTAAAAAAAGAGCCTTCTGGTACCTAAAAGTAGTACCCCTAATATTTCATTTTCTAGATCTTCTGGGGAAATCTTAGATTCCACCCTGAAAAGACAACTTTTCAATTATACTGTCTGAAAATATAGTAGGCAGGATCTACGAGAACCCAGGATGCATCTACTTATAATAGTATGTACAATAATCATCCATTTTAATGTGAATGCAAAATCATTTGTAATTCATTTAATTCTTATTAAATTTGTAACATATTAAATTTAACTCATTAACCACAAATGAAAGCAAAAACTAACCCCGAACTTGAATTTTACTCTCTAGGGCATAACCTTATAAGTTCAGGCATTACTAAGAAACATCACAGTTTCACAGAAAATATATATTCATTAACTTCAAAAAGACAGTCAAAACTGGTACAAAAAATGGAGAGCCATGTAAAATCTAAATTAAAAAAAAAGACTTAACATCTGCCTTTTTTGACTAAACATATAACTATTAATATCTGAACATATATTTACTCAATGTAACTAAGGACTCTTTGCTAGTATCTTATGAATTCAAGTTGGTATGGGAGATTTTCACCAATATTCAAAATATGCGTATCATCTTGTTTTTCCCTACCTTATTTGTTGACTGTTGCAAAGAATTTAAAAAGGCTCTCCAAAATCAATCACTTTTACAAAATAAAGTCCCAAAATGAAATTCAAAATTAGAAATTTAATATTAGTATGCAGCCCACTTGAACCAAAACACTTCTCACATACATTCTTTCATTTAATCCTCACAAAGAGCCTACAATAAAGAAGATAACTGCTATTTTATAGAGAAAGAAAGGCTCTCAAAAGCTAAATTACATGTAGCTGATCAAGAATCCAAGAATCTGAACTCAGATCTCTGATGCCACAGCCCATTCTTTCCACCTCACTATGGGGCCTCTCTGGTTTAAATTTTCCTTATGACAAGAAAAATCTGACTAAAGAACAAAGAGAGCAAACTAAGTTTTGTTTCTTTTTTTAATTGTCACAAATTTAATCAAACATCCATTTTTAGGTAGACAAATGACTGTTATGCCACATGAAACAGGGATAACCATTCCAATTTGAAATAGTCTTGTATCTTTACTAAGTAAATAAAAAATATAAGTCACATCGACTTTAATTTCATCTTTCTTAAAATTACATTGTATCAAATATAAAAGTCTAGAAGGGAAAATGGAAAAAATAACAATTATGTTACGATGGTAGAATTTTATATAGGGATGAGTTTTATATTTTAAAAATGTCCTTAAAAATTGTTCTTATATGGTAACACTTTTTTTAATGCCATTACAAATTACTATACATTAGTACCTAAGAGAAGATGCAAAACAACTGTTAATTTGACTAGCAAGTGTAACTTTTTTTTTTTTTTATTAAATTTTTTTGAACGTGTATTTTTGAGAGAGACAGTGTGAGCAGGGGAACCGGGCAAAGAGAGGGAGACAAAGAATCCAAAGCAGGTTCTAGACTCTGAGCTGTCAGCACAGAGCGCGACGTGGGGCTCAAACTCACTAGCCCTGAGCCAAAGTTGGACATTTAACTGACTAAGCCACCCAGACACCCACAAGTATAACTTTTTAAAATACCAAAAGTGGGGCCCCTGGGCAGATCAGTCGGCTAAGTGTCCAACTCTTGATTTCAGCTCAGGTCATGATCTCATGGTTGTGGGATCCAGCCCTCTGTCAGGCTCCATGCTGAACATGGAGCCTGCATGGGATTCTCTCTCCCACCCTCTCTCTCAAAATAAATAAACTTTAAAAATTTTTTTTTTTTTTTTAGGGGCACCAGGGTGGCTCAGTTGGTTAAGTGTCCAACTCTTAGTTTAGGCTCAGGTCATGATCTCACAGTTCATGAGTTCAAGCCCCACATCAGGCTCCACACTGTAAGTGCTTAGAATTCTCTCTCTCTCTCTCTCTGTCCCTCCCCAATTGTGCTGTCTCTGTCTCTCTCAAAATAAATAAAAAAGAAAAGAAAAAGAAAAATTAAAAACAAAAAATTTTTTTAATAAAATACCAAAAGTAATTCTCAAGTTAATAAAGACCTTCTAATGAAATCTATGAATATTCAAAATTCTACTTCACTTTGCCATGAATCCTGCTAAAACAAGTGTCAACAGGAGGGCTAAATTATTATAAAGTTTGTTAATAACAAAAACTAGTTGACATAAATTGGCCATTAACAAACTGTGATTTTGAAACTTTGTTTATAAGGGTTTTTATCTTAAGATTTTTATCATTTTAATCAGATTTACAACCAAAAGTTATTTTCGTTTATTAATTCATCTTATTCATTCAAAATTGAAAACAATTAAAAATACTTTGTCAATTTAGTAATAAGAGCCTTTATTGCCATCCAAAGAAATTAAAATAATTATACCAAATTTTAAGTCAACATCTAAAACATTTTCTAATTTCTTCAAACTAGTATTAAAACAAATACAGAAAACAACTGAGTTTTCATTTACTAACTACTGGAATTCAAAATTGTAATTAATTAATATAAAATAAACAATAAAAACCAAATGTGTTCAGCATTCAGAAGAATGGTTAATCTAACTGGGCAAGTATCACCCGAGGGAAAAAAACAACATTTATAGCCAATCTAGTAATGAATTCTCTTTTACATTTCTGCACTAATTCTACATTAAAACCTCTGAATAAAACTGTTTAAACTCTCTAAAATTTCAAAATCTGTTTCTACCATTCCAAAAATATGCTATAAGAGTAACATCCAATTTAAACCCTCCAAACTGAAATTTACAAAGCAATCATTTGCTTTAACAAAAGTACAATGTCATATAATACTAATGAAGAAAGGGGAGATTGGAAACTAAGTTCATTATCTTTTCTATTTCCTTGTTTATTTCAAGGTAATTTCTTGGTACAGAAATAGGTACCTTTAAAGAAGTATTTGTATTTTCTCAGTTCATAACGTATTTTGAAAATGAATCAAGTTACAATTAGTTTTCCCTAATTCCTATTCATTCAACAAACACATTTGTGTCATGACAATGATCATTACAGGAATTTCTTCACTTACTAATTTTTATTTCTCAGAAATAAAATGTAAAACTGCAGAAACTTCTAAAAAGTTAACTTTAAAACTCACTAGAGAAAATTCTATGCAAAGTGAAGTCAGCAAATGGTTGAAAACAGATGTCACCAGAGCAACTCCAAAAGATGATGAAGGGATGTACTTACGTTTCAAAACAACGATCCACGTTGTCAGACATCAAAAGCAGCATGCATAGCTGTTCAAGGGCTATTAGCTGCATGTCCCTTTCATCTCCCTGTCCCATCTGTAGCCATTCCAACAATGTATCAGGATCCACATCTGCCATGGTTTTTTAAAAGCCTCTTTGCTTAAATTAAAAAAGTAAAAGGAAAATTCCTTTTAAATATCCAGGACAGATCAGCTTGGGTTAAAATTTTTTTTCTTTTATATCAGCTAGAACCAAATGTTCCTGGTGTCCTAGGAATTAGAAAAGACTCATAAGTATGTTTGGAGAAAGTACTTTAAAGCAGTTTTTCCACTTCCCTTACTTATTCCTCATGTTTAATGTTTATATATCATACTAAATAAAAACCAGTTTTGCACAAGAGTATAAGGGTAGGTAGTTTCTACTTAACTGGAAACCAGAGCTGTCTTTGTCAAACACAGTCAAACAAGCTTCAGATCCCACTACTGCTATCACCCAACGACTGTGCCAAAAGGCAAAGAACACCTTCCTAAAGGTTCTTTTTTTTTTTTCCAGCAAACTTCTTCCCCCCTCCTCCACCCAAAACTGATCTTCAGATAAGGGTTAGATTCAGTATTTTGAGGAGGCTCTAAACACTTTGATCCAATCCCCCTCTAAAAAAAGTTTCTGCTTTAAGATTATCTCCAATTCCACAAATTCTGCTTACTTCCTAATTTACTTATTGCTTAAGATGTCCACATACGAACAATAATTAGATACAAGATGTATCTATGAATAAAGGCTTGGTTAAGAGTTCTGGCAGTCCTGGCAACTATTCTTAAAAGTTTAAAAAAGAAATGCTAAAAGTAAATGCAATGGACTAACACCTTACGGATCAGAATACAAGCCAATCTACGGTCCTCTTTCCCCATCCCCACAGAATGGGGCAGTTGGCTTAAAAACAAAACAAAACAAAAAAACACGAAACAAGAGAAGCAGCCCCAAAAGGCAAGTCATTACAAAAGTCCGTAGGCGCCCTGACGGGACGACAGCTTTGGGTCCCACGTACGCCAGCTGCAGGTGTGTGAATCCAACCGCGGATCACGGTGGGCACCCAACGGCGGCGACCAGCAGGAATGACCCAACACTCCGGGCCCAGCCGAGCCCCGCGCCGGGAGGCGCAGGCACCTGGCTCTGGTTTCTTGGCACCAAACCCCGCTAAGTTAGCTACCTGTGTCTAGGAGGGGGAAGTTCAGGAGGAGAAGCAGCAAGCTCCAGTGCCCAGAACAGGCCGCCGGGCCGAGCAGGGCGGCGGGTCTCTCGGGAGCTGCGCCCGGAACTCCATGGCTCCGGGGGACGTCCCTGGCCGACCCGGCGGCGAACCCTTCTCAAGGGCAAGGGGGGCCCGCCGCGGGCTCCGGCTCCGGCAAGCCGGGCCCCGCCGCGGGCAGGGCCGAGGGACGGGAACAAAGGGGCTAAGCGGGTAAGCCCGCAGCAGCCCGGCCGACCTCATCTGGGGCTGGGGTCTCACTCCCGGGACGCCGCCGGGCATCCCGGATCCCGGCCCCCAAGCTGGCCCTTCCGACCGCGTAAGGCACTCCCGCCTCCCTATCCTTTAAGCTCTTACCCGGGCTTGTCGTCCCAAACCGCTCCCGTCCAGCTCCAAGCAGGCCGCGGGCAGAGCCAGGCCCGGCCGCGGCCCTCGAGTTACCAGGAAGCCGCAGGCCGCGCAGGTCGAGCCGGGCAAGCGGCACAGGAAAAGCCGCGCCTCGTCCCTCCCCTTCCTCCGTGGGGACCTGGTGACAGGGAAGCGAGAGGTTCCCCCGACCGGCTGCAACCAGCGCACGTCCGGTCCCCAGCACGCGGCTCCTCAGGCCTGAAGCTCAGAGGCTCGCGCGGTGCTGCCGGCGGCGGGGGGAGTCCGCGTCCATCGCGATCCCGGAGGGGTAAGGGAGGAGGGTCGAACGAGAGCGGGGCGGGGAAGCTGCGGAGGGCAGCCGAGCTCGGCGGAGGCGGAGCAAATCGACTCTCCCGGCAGCGGCCCCGCAGGCCGCCACGTGGGGCGCTGCGGAGACCTGTCGGCCGGCGGCGCAGCAGCGCCAACCTGGGGCGCCGGGCGACCGGACGCGTGGCCGCCACTACCGGGACGGTCTGGCCCCGCGGGCCTCGGACTCCCTTATCAGGAGTCGCTTTTCGGTCGTATGCCTTGGCCCCTTTACGCTTCGCTGGCAATGCGAGCACGCTCCCAGCACCCCCGCACACTGGTGCACGCACGCTCAGCTTCTTTTGCACCGTGCCTACACACTTAGCGTGTTCCTGCTGTTAGGCCCCCACCCTGCACGTCATAGCGGTGGCCCAACCTGTCCTTGCCTAGTCTCCGGCCCGGCGGCCGGCACTCCGACGCGAGCTCCCCTCCTCCCCGCCCAGCAGCCCTACTCGCGCGCGGAAGTGCGTCGCAGAAGGAAAAGCACCCTCCCCCCCACCCGGTGTACTGGGAGGCGAACCCCCTGCAGTTCACGAGAAAGAAAACCTTTCACCATAACCCTGAGCAGAAAATATTTTCAAGTATTATCTCCATCCCACTGATAAGAGAACTGAGCTGCAAAAAGCGTGAATTCAGGCTCAGTGGCGTCCCGGTAAGCAGCGCAGCTGAAAGTGTGCTTTTGACTGTCTTTTCTGTGGGTTGTGGTCTCAAGTACATCCGTGGTTATTCCTTTCAAACGTTTTGTTTTACACGCTTTGAAAATAAAGTCCGCTTGCTTCTAAGACGTACTTGGAGATTTTTAGGATGTATTAATTGGAAATGTAAATATAGCTGTTTTTAATAAAGAAACGAACCCCTTGGTTTGTGAGATAAGCAAACCCATACCTCGGACACTCTCACTGTACTTTCCCCTTTTCATCTTTTAAACAAAAATGAATATTACATGATAGAATTTGTGTCCCTTTAAGCAACCTGCATATGCTTAGCCAGTATTTTGGAAATTACAGATTTTCACTTCAAACATATAGGCACTTGTCCCACTGTCGCAGGTAATGATCCCTAGGTCTCCTGTTAGTTCAAATCAAGAGAAAAGGGTAGAGGATTCCACTATCTTGTCACAACTACAACACATACAGAAAATTCTTTGGTAGCTATAAACATGATTTGGAGCTACCAGGAAAATCTTCAAGGAGGAAGTAGCATTCTTTCTGTACCTTGAAGAATGGGTGGAATATAAACAGTGCAAGGGAGGGGGAAGAAAACAAGCAAAGCCTGATATCTTCTGACAAAGGAAAGAGGGACAGTGCCCCGAGCAAAGAATCTGCATTAAACAATGAAGGGGAGAGAAGGTAGGGACTAAAGTAAGTAGGGCCTCGAATGCCAGATGCAGAATTTAAGCTTAGGTGAGTAGCAAGTTTTGGATTAGAATACTGTCTAGAAGAATTAGGTCTTAGAAAGATTGACAGAATGGCTTAAAAGGAGCTACCTAGATAAGAAAATTAGCTGGGAGGTTGCTGAAATCCTCCATAGGTGGAGGGAGAAAGGGCCTAGTTATTGGCAATAATAAAGAGCTAGGGGCGCCTGGGTGGCTCAGTCGGTTGAGCGTCCGATTTCGGCTCAGGTCATGATCTCACAGCTCGTGAGTTCGAGCCCCACGTCGGGCTCTGTGCTGACAGCTCAGAGCCTGGAGCCTGCTTCTGCTTCTGTGTCTCCTTCTCTCTCTGCCCTAAACCACTCGCAGTCTGTCTCTGTCAAAAATAAACAAACATTAAAAAGAAATTTTTTTTTAAAGAATAAAGACCTAAATCTAAAAAATATTTTTATTTTTTAAAAAGATATATCAGAATTTAAATGATTGACTTCATTTCGTTTTTTTTTTGTTGTTGTTGTTTTTTTTAACCTGCAGAGAGAGCACTTGGAAGCTAGGAAAATGATTATGCTATTAACAGAAAATAGAAAAGTTACAAGAGGGGCACCTGGATGGCTCATTTGGTTAAGCATCAGACTCTTGGTTTGGGCTCAGATCATGATCTCACCAGTTAGTGAGTTTGAGCCCGGTATCCAGCTCTGCACTGACAATGCAGAGCTGCTTGGGATTCTCTCTCTCTGCCCCTTGAGCTCTCTCTCTTTCTCTCTTTCTCTCTCTCTCTTTCTCTCTTTCAATATAAAAAAATTAAAACTTAAAAAAAATGAAAAGTTGGAAGAGACTACTCTTTACTAAATTTTTTTTAAAGATTTTATTTTTTTTAAGTAATCTCTACACCCAATGTGGGGCTCGAACTTACAACCCAGAGATCAAGAGTTGCATGCTCTACTTATTAAGCCAGCTAAGTGCCCCCACTTTACTGAAATTTTAAGGTATTTTCCCTTATTCCTTTACCATCTTTATTTGCACCATCTACTTCTACCCCAAAATGAATGATTGAGGTATGCTTTAAAGAAACCTTATCCAAAAAGTACTGTGACTTTTATTGTAATTATTATTTTAAATTCAAATGTGAACAAGAACATTAAAGTAAAAGAATAAAGCCCTGAAGAAAACAGAAGATCTTGTGATGGCAACTGACCGTACTTGAATATATGTCCCAAGAAACCAAGATATGTTTACGTGGTAATATTTCACCTTGGTGTCAAAATATAAGAATAATGGCCATTGGGAATTGCTATGTGCCAGGCACAGTGAGTCACAGGCCTCATCTTCAATAAACTATAAATCTAGGGGAGGGTAGATGTGAACACAGTTCCCTTGTCTGCCTCTGTGGTAGTGCTTATCACATAATATTGTCAAGTACACTGAGAACATCAAGGAGGTAATGGTATCTCAGAAGGCTTCATAAATGATGTGTGAACTAGATCTCAGATGTTGAATTAGAGCTGGCCAGACATTAGGAAGACCATGTGTAGAGGCATAAAAGTGTGAAGAATGCTCCTCACCTTTTGGCATAGGCCCCACTTCTATGAAATATCTTCAGAATATACACAGTTACTGGGATCCATTCACAGGTTCAAAAAGGAAATTCTCATCATTCAAATTTAAACTCTTATACCACCAACTGACATTACTATGAATTTATTTTTAAAATAAGTCTTATCTTATGAATAACACAATTATATGCCATTACATATTTTATATATCAAAAGCATCATTAGATGTAAACATTTCAAACAGGCTACAAATAAGATATCTGGGCATTTCTTCAACTATTAACTGGAAATGGGAGTGTCCCTGGCTTCTCTCAACTTTTGAAAGGCTGCAACTATGAAGGAGTGTAGCCATTTTGGAACAGTAGAAAATTAAGTTTGGCTGGAACCTAGAATAAAGTTAGTGGCCAGAAGAGGACATTGAGGTTAATTGGAATTCATTTTCTAAAGGTCTTAAAACACCATGCTAAGGAGTCTGAAGTTTGTTCTTTGGGCAATGGGGAGCCCTTGAACATTTTAAACAAAGGAGTACTATGATATGATGCAGGTTTTAGGATTATTAGCCACCCTTAAGCTAAAATTGGTTTCCATAAGGGCACCTGGCTGATTCAGTCAGTAAAGCATGTGACTCAATCTCAGGGTCTTGAGTTCAAACCCCACTTTGGGCATATAGCTTACTTGAGAAAATTTTAAAAATTAAAAAACATAAAATTGATTTGTATAAAGGTTTACAGTTAGCAAAAGACTAAAAAATATTTAATCTTCCTATATTATTTTAATATATTTGAAAAATGACCTAACAGAATTAGCACAAGTATTTTCTTTATATTACAAACAAGAAAAAATTCAGAGAAATTAGGTGACTTGCTCAAGGTCTCACAACTAGTAAAGGACAGGTCTAGTTCTCAAACATAGGCCTTCAACTCTGACTCTTAAGAGTATAAAGGAATATCAGGGCACCTGAGTGGCTTAGTCGGGTAAGCATCCGACTTTGGCTCAGGTCATGATCTCATACCTTCCCTCTACCTTTCCTCATACTAAAAAACAAAACAAAACAAAACAATGTAGCAGACTGTGCCATCCCTGACTTGTTATCCAGATTCTTCTATATTTCCAGTGTTGGGAAATTATTACTTTATGAGGCACTGCATTTTACTTTGATCTACCAGCTCCAATTATTAAAAGACTGTATGGTAAAAAAGGTTATACATTAGAGTTGGCCAAGCAGTGTGTGAAACCTAGTTCCCATTTTACTAGTTTGGTGAACTTGGTAAATTATTTAAGCCTTCCAGACCTCAGTTTCTTCATATATAAAATAGGATAGCCACAGCTACCTAATCAGATGGATATGAGAAGAATTGAAGAATGGGGCACCTAGGTGACTCAGCTGGTTAAATGGCTCAGATCGTGTTACCAACGGTTCATGCGTTTGAGCCCTTCATCGGGCTCTCTACTCTCAGTGCCCATCCTGCTTCGGATCCTCTGTCTCCCCCTCTTTCTGCCCCTCCCCACATGCTCTCTCTCTCAAAAATAAATAGACATTTTAAAAAACTTTTTTTTTAAAGAAATGAAGGAGGTTATATATGCAAAGAACCTAGGCCAGTAGTTCTGAACCTTAGCTGCACATTAGATTCACTTGGGGAACTTTTTTTTTTTAACTTTTTTTAAAATACACTATTTTTTCAGATCCATTTTAAGCTCACAGCACAATTGAGCAGAAAGTACTGTTTCCATATACCTCCTACCTCTATACCCACACAACCTTCCTATCAAAATCCTCACTATCAAAATAATTATATTTATTACAATTAATGAATCTGCATTGCCACATCATTATCACTCAAAGTCCATGTTTTATGTTGGGATTCACTCGTGGTGTTGTACATTCTATAGGTTTTGACAATGAAATGCATCATGACACATTTTCATCATTATAGTATCATACAGAATAGTTTCACTGCCCTAAAAATCACCTGTGTTCCATCTATTCATCCCTCCCTCCTCAGTAGCCCTGGCAACCACAAATCTTTTTACTGTGTCTATAGTTTTGCCTTTTTCAGAACGTTGGAATAGTTGGAATCATATAGCATGTAGCCTTTTGGGATTGGCTTCTTTCACTTAGTAATATGCATTTTCCCTTAGTAATGTGCATTTAAGGTTCTTCCATGTCTTTTCATGGTTTAATAGCTCATTTCTTTTAGGACTGAATAATATTCTGTTGTCTGAATGTACCATATTAATCTATCCACCCACTAAAGGACATCTTGGATGCTTCCAAATTTTGGCAATAGGAATAAAGCTGCTGTAAACATCCATGTGTAATTTTTTTTCATGTGCAGGCTTTTCTGTGGACATAAGCTTTCAACTCATTCGAGTAAATACCAAGGAGCGTGATTTCTAGATCATATGGTAAGAATATGTTTAGTTTTATTAAGTACCAAAGTGTCTTCCAAAGTAGCTGTACCATTTTTGCATTCCCATAAACAATAAATGAGAGTTCCTGTTGCTCCACATTCTCATCAGCATTTGGTATTATCATTGTTTCGGATGTTGCCCATTCTAATAGGTATATAGTGGTATCATATTGTTGGTTTATTTTGCAATTCCCAGAGTGCCTGGCTTGTTCAGTTGGTAGAGTATGCAACTCTTGATCTCAGGGTCAAGAGTTAAAGCCCCACATTGGGCATGGAGCCTACTTAAACAAACAAACAACTAATAATAATAATTTGCAGTTCCCTAATGACATCATATTGGGCATCTTTTCATATACTTATTTGCCACATGTGTATCTTCTTTGGTGAGGTGTCTGTTTGGATCTGTGGCCCATTTTCAAATTGGATTATTCATTTACTCATTGTTGAATTTTAAGAGTTCTTGGGGGCATCTGGCTGACTGAGTTGGTGGAGCATACAACTCTTGATCTCAGGATTGTGGGTTCTAGCCCCATGTTGGCTATAAATATTACTTAAAAATAGAATCTTTACCAAAAAAAATTAAATTAAATTAAATTAAATTAAATTAAATTAAATTAATAAATAAAATGTCAGATACCCAGGCCATATCTCAGACCGCATCAGTCAGAATCTCTGAAGGTAAGGTCTAACCATCAGTACTTTTTAAAGTGTAGTAAGAGACTCTAGTGTGTAGCCAAGGCTTAGAGCCATTGGCCTAAGTCAATACAATAATAACAACATTTAAGTATAATTATAGTAATTCTTATTACTATTGCAGCTAGATTTTATTGGACACTTACCATGTTCTAACACTCTTCTAAATGTATTACAAGTATTACTTCATTATGGATATTAACTACTTTGACCTACTATCTGTGTGACCTTGGTCTTTTTGAGCTTTGTGTTACTGATCTGTAAAGACCAAGATGATGATAGAAAGTAACCCCTCATTGAATAATTATATTAAACAAGATGATGCATATAAAATGCATATCATGTGTTAAATACTCAAAAGTGCCAGCTACTAATATTATTGTATTACTGGTTCTGCTCTCTTATGTGGTATGCTAGGTCTGCTCCCTCTTTCATAAGATAGGTCATGAAACAATTGAAGACAACAGTCGTGTTCCCATGTCCTCTCTTCTCCAGGCAAAGCAAGTCCAGTCCCTTTGACTGCTTTACCCTCCTTAGGTATGTTCCAGCTTCCCCATGTTCATTAACTGATCCCTAAGCCAAAAACAGTGTTTCACATGAGGAAAGACCAGAACAAAGGAGTGCAGTCTTTGTTGCATTGGGTTGGGAGGGTGGTAATCACATCCCTCTTCTGGCTCACAGAGTTTGCAGTAAGCTAAAGTTGTAATGCCTTGCTCCCTCAACTTCCAAGGCAGCTTTCCTTCTTCACTCTTTTGAGTAGATATTTTTGACCTTACTATTTAGACTTATTAAAATCATTTTGCTCGTTCTGTCACAGTGCTGCCTTCTGTGGCAATCTTTTTGAATCCTGATCAAATATGACAATGTATCATCCATACCCCCAGACTCTTTATTAGTAGTCAGTTAGGTAAAGGTGTTGGACAGAACATGGCCAAAACAAAGGCTCTGGCATATTATAAACCTTTCACCAGGGTTTATTGGTGAAATAAACCTTACTTATCCATTTACTTATTTATTTCTCCATTAAGTAACATCCTCTGGATATAGTTGTTCAGGCAACTATGACTTTATCTTATGACTTTGCCTAACAACATAATCACCTGACCCACTTTTCTCCTTCTTGGCAATAAGAATTTTAATATACTTTCATTTAAAAAGTGACAATATTGGGGCGCCTGGGTGTCTCAATTAAGCGGCCAACTCTTGATTTCAGTTCAGGTCATGATCTCACAGTTGTGGGATTGAGCACCACATTGGGCTCAGTGCCAAGTGTGGAGCCTGCTTTGGATTCTCTCTCTCCCTCTCTCTCTCTGCTCATGCTGGCTCTCTCACAATTAATAAATAAACTTAAATAAAAATAAAAAGTGACAATATTGAGAAAATGAAAACCAAAATTGAATTTTGTAGTATAAGATGAACATATTTATATGTAAGAATTTAAAGGAAATCATTTCAAATACCCTTTTTTAAATTAAAAAAAAAATTAATTAATTAATTAATTTTGAGAGAGAGGGAGCATGAACAGGAGAGAGGCAGAGAGAGAGAGAGAATCCCAAGCTGGCTCCACACATCAGCACACATCAGCACAAATATGGGTCTCAAACCCAGGAACCATGATATCATGATCTGAGCCGAAACCAAGAGTCCAACACTTAACTGACTGACTCATCCAGGCACCCCATCAAATACCTTCTTGAAATTGACTTGCTTCTACTGTGGCCCCTGAATAATAACATTTGAGGAAGTTGGATGAAGAATATATATAGGAACTCTTATTTTATTTGTAACTTTTTTTATGTTCAAACTTATTTCAAAATTAAAAGTTAAAAAACAAAACAATAAGATTAGCTTGAGCTGATGAATTCTTAGTAATGCTATCTACTAGGAATTACTCTTCTAAAGATTTCAAAAATGATGTATTTAAAAATAAATTATAGAATTTTGACAATTTGTTACAAGATTCACCATATCCAATATATATTCCTTGGTTGTGAAGACAAAAAAACAAATTATAGTTGTAAAAGTTGTATGCTTTATGTTACTAGATAGCTTGTTCTTGCTCCAAAGCTAAAAAAAACTCTTCTGTAATTTGCTATTTGTCAACATCCTGTATCCTTCATCTTGAGAAAAATTATTCTTTCCAATAAATAGTTTATTATTTTTCTTTAGCATACTTGGGTACATAATAATTACTTTACAGGTTTAGTTAGAGGAAAAGTAGGATCTGATTTACAAAAATTCATTCAATAGAAAACTTTCAAGGACCTAACTTTTGTAAAGAATTATATTCTCTAATTATAGGTTTCAAAATGTGTATTAGCGGAAAACCTTATATAAGTTGTATACATTTGAAGTTTGTCCTTCTGGATATTTGCCATTAAGGGATTATTGTTAATCATTTTTATTTTATCTATGATAATGGTATAATAGTATATTTTTGTAAAAAGAGTCCTTATCACTTAGCAAGGCATATGAAAACATTTACAGATGAAATGATATGATAACTAGGATTTGCTTCAAAATAATTTGAGGGACACCTGGCTGGCTCAGTTGACAGAGCATCTAACTCTTTATCTTGGTCATAAGTTCAAGCCCCACCATGGGCATAGATCGTTTACTCTAAAAAAATAAATAAATAAGAGACACCTGGGGAGCTCAGTTGGTTAAGAATCCAACTCTTGATCTGCTCAGGTCATGATCTCATGGTTCATGATTTCAAGCCCCACAATGGACTCCGTGCTGAGACTGTAGAGCCTCCTTGAGATTCTCTCTCTCTCCCTCTCTCTGTGTCCTTCCTGTGGTTCCTCTCTCAAAACAAGTAAAATAAACTTTTAAAAAATAAAAATAAATAAATGAAATAAATAAATAAGTAAATAAATAAATAAATAAATAAATAAGTGAAATGAAATGAAATCTTTAAAAAAATAATTTGAGGGCGTAGGGGGTAGAGTTAGATGAAACACATTTGGCCATACATTGAGGATAACTACTGAATCTGGATAATAGGTATACATGGCAGTTCATTTCATTTTTTTTAATGTTTATTTATTTTTGAGAGAGAGAGAAAGAGACAGAGTGTGAGCAGGGGAGGGGCAGAGAGAGAGGGAGACACAGAATTTGAAGCAGGCCCAAGCTCTGAGCTGTCAGCACAGAGCCTGACACAGGGCCCAAACTCAGGAACCATGAGATCATGACCTGAGCCAAAGTCAGATGCTTAACTGGCTGAGCCACCCAGACACCCAAAAAATGACAAATATTTTAAACTATAATAGCAAGTTACTAAATCACAAACACATTACAATCCCATTTTCTTGTATTTGTTTGTTTGTCCTTGGTAATCTTTTTTTTTTTTTTATCTTTAATTTTAATTCCAGTATAGTTAACATACAGTGTTATATTTGTTTTGGGTGTACAGTATAGTGACTTAATTCTATACAATTCTCAGTGCTCATTGTGATAAGTGTACTCTTTAATCCCCATCACCTATTTCACCCATCCCCACACCTACCTCCCCTCTGGTAACCATCTGTTTATTCTCTTTAGTTAAGAGTCTGTTTCTTGGTTTGTCTCTCTCTCTTTTTTTCATTTGCTTGTTTGTTTTGTTTCTTAAAATTCCACATATGAGGGAAATCATACAGTATTTGTCTTTCTCTGACTGACTTATTTCACTTAGGGTTATATTGTCTAGCTCTATCCATGTTGTTGCAAATGGCAAGATTTCATCCTTTTTTATGGCTAGGGAATATCCATTGAATATATATACCACATCTTCTTTATCCAGCTATCATTGGACATTTGAGCTGCTGCCATAGTTTGGCTATTGTAAATAATGCTACAATAAACATAGGGGTGCATATATTCTTTCATAGTGTTTTCGTATTCATTGGGTAACTACCCAATAGTGCAATTACTGGATTGTAGCATAGTTGTATTTTTAATGTTTTGAGGAACCTCCATACTGTTTTCCACAGTGGCTGCAGCAGTTTGCATTCCCACCAACAGTGCATGAGTGTTCCTTTTTCTCCACATTCTTGACAACACTTGTTGTTTCTGGTGTTAATTTTTTAATGTTTATTCATTTCTTTTGAGAGAGAGAAAGAGCAAGAGAGTGTGTGTGCGCATGTAGGGGAGGGGTAGAGAGAGAGGGAGAGAGAGAATCCTAAGCAGGCTCCACGCTCAGTGCAAGATAGGGCTCAATCTGACGAATTGTGAAATCATGACCTGAGCTAAAATCAAGAGTTGGACACTTAACTGACTGAGTCGCCCAGATACCACTGTTTCTTGTGTTTTTTATTTTAACCATCCTGACAGGTATGAGGTAATATCTCGTGATAGTTTTGATTTGCATTCTCCTGATGACAAGTGATGTTGACCATCTTTTCATGTGTCAGTTGGCCATCTACATGTCTTTGCAAAATTGTTCATATTTTCTCTAAATTTTTTAATTATTTGTTTTTTTGGTGTTGGATTGTGTAAGTTCTTTATATATTTTGGATAGTAACCCTTTATTAGATATGTCATTTGCAAATTTATTCTTCCATTTAGTAGGTTGCATTTTGGTTTATTTAATTATTTCCTTTGCTGTGCAGAAGTTTTTATTTTGATGTAGTCCTGGTAGTGTATTTTTGGTTTTGTTTCCCTTGCCTCAGGAGACATAGCTACGAAAATGTTGCTGTGGTCGATGTCAAAGAAATTACTGCCTGTGTTCTCTTCTAGGATTTTTATGATTTCAGGTCTCACATTTACATCTCTAATCCATTTTGAGTTTATTTTTGTGTATGGTGTAAGAAAGTGGTTGAGTTTCATTCTTTTGCATGTAGTTGTACAGTTTTCCCAACATTATTTGTTGAAGACACTGCCTTTTCCCATTATATATTCTTGCCTCATTTATCAAAGATTAAGTGACCATATAATCATGGGTTTGTTTCTGGGTTTTCTATCCTGTTCCATTGATTGGTGTGTCTACTTTTGCGCCAGTATCATACTATCTTGTTTACTATAGCTTTGTAGTATACCTTAAAATCTGGAATTTTGATACCTCCAGTTTTTGTGGGTTTTTTTCAAGATTGCTTTGACTATTTGGGGCCTTTTGTGGTGCCATACAAGTTTTAGGATTACTTGTTCTAGTTCTATAAAAAACATTGTTGGTATTTTATAAGATCCCATTTTAAAACTCTATATATACTTTGAATAAACATTAAGGGAGAAGTTTAAAAGAATGTACCTCAAACTGTTAAGTGATTTCCTCTGAAAAGTGGATTCAAAGAAAGGTAATAAGGGAGAGCACTTTAATTTTTTTATATATCCCTTTTCAGTGTTTAAATTTTTTTTACAGTCACTTTTGCAATTAAAAAATTACTTTAGGGGCACCTGAGTGGCTCAGTCGGTTAAGTGTTCAACTTCTGCTCAGGTCATGATCTCGTGCAGTTCATGGGTTCGAGTCCCACGTCAGGCTCTGTGCTGACAGCTTAGAGCCTGGAGCCTGCTTTAGATTCTGTGTCTCTATCTCTCTCTGCCCCTCCCCCACTTGCACTCTGTATCTCTCACTCTCAAAAATAAACATTAAAAATTTTTTTTAATTAATGTAATGCATTAATAGTGGAAAATTTGGAAAATTTTGACAATAAAAAGAAAAAATAATCACCTACCACGTTGAGGTTATTATTAACATTTTGATAACATTTATGGCCTTTTTTTGTAGACATAAACATTTATAAAATCATACATATTACAGATTGTGATCATATTATCAAACACTATGAAGTTAATATGACATTACACAAGTCTTAAGCCTTTTTCTTGGACTTCTTACCAAAGTCCAAAATTCATCTTCCCATTACTATCCAAACTCATGTGTGAGTGAAAGAGTTTTTTATCCCTTTTATCAGGTAACTAAAGATGCCTAAGGGCTAGGTTTTGATAACCAGAGCCAGGAAAACTAGCTGTTTAAAATTCTACTCTTAGAGATCACTGTGTCTGTCTAGCAGAGTTAAAGAGGTGAACAGTTATTCAGATAAAGCTGCTTAGGATAAAAATCAATCTAGGACATTCAAAACCAAAATTATCTTTTACTTCCCTAGAGGTCATTTGCTATAGATTATTTGTCTAAAGACCTAAGAAGGTAAATCAGAATTTAACATAAATGGAAAATTATTTTACTAACTAGGCAAATGCCAATGCCTTGAGAATACCTGCAAACTATGTATATGTATCATTAATGTGGGAATGTAGATATGCTGAGATACCTAGAGATTAAGGCAGAGAGTTTCTTGACCAAGAAAATTAACCACGAGTTAATTTTCAAGTTTTCAAGGAAATTTTATCTATACTAGTTTTTCTTTGACAATCATCATGACTATTTCATTGCAAGGTTTTTAATTATTATTCAGTTTCTTTAGGTTTATAGTCAATTTTCTGATGTGTATATCATGTTATATATATGTTTATATTTTATATTACAAGTCATATATATGCATTATGAAGTTTACATATAGATATATACATGTATACATCGTAAATATGTATATATAAACTGAATAACAGGTCTATTGATGTATAATTCATATATCATGAAGTTCATCCTTTTAACGTGTACAGTTCAGTAGTTTTTAGCATATTCACAGAGTTGTGCATCAGTTACCACTGTCTAATTTCAGAACATTTTCATCACCTTAAAAAAGAAACCCTGGGGTGCCTGGGTGGCTCAGTCTTTTAAGCATGTGACTTTGGCTCAGGTCATGATCTCGTGGTTCATGAATTCGAGACCTGAGTCAGGCTCTGTGCTGACAACTCAGAGCCTGGAGCCTGCTTTGGGTTCTATGTCTTCCTCTCTCTCCCCCTGCCCCGCTCATACTGTTTCTCTCTCTCTCTCTCTCTCAAAAATAAATAAATGTTAAAAAAATTTTTTTTAGGGACGCCTGGGTGGCTCAGTTGGTTAAGCTACTGACTTCGGCTCAAGTCATGATCTCATAGTTCGTGAGTTCAAGGCCCACATCAGGCTCTATGCTGACAGCTCGGGGCCTGGATCCTGCTTCGGATTCTGTGTCTCCCCTTCTTTCTGCCCCTCCCATGCTCATACTCTGCCTCTCTCTGTTTCTCAATAGTAAATAAACATTAAAAAAAATTTTTTTAATAAAAAAAAGTAATTGAAAGTAATTGAAAAGGCAACCCATGGAATGGGAGAAAATATTTGCAAATTATTTATCTGATAAGGCACTTTTATCCAGAATATATAAAAGCAACCCATGGAATGGGAGAAAATATTTGCAATTTTTTTAATTAAAAAAATATTTTTTAATTAAAAATAAATAAATAAATAAATAATAAATAAGGAAACCCCATACCCATTAGCAGTTATTACACATTCTTTCCAAGACCCAATCTCTGGAAGCCATTGATCTACTTTCTATCTCTATGGATTTGCCCACTCTAGATATTTCATATAAAAGGTATCATGCAGTATGTGGTCTTTTGTATCTGGCTTCTTTCATTCAGTATTATGCATTCAAGTTTCATCCATATAGCATGTATCAGAACTTTCATTCCTTTTTATCGCTAAATAATATTCCATTGCATGAATATACCACATTTTCTTTTTCAATCCATCAGTTCATGGACATTTGGCCATTACCAGTTTGGGGCTATTACGAATAGTGCTGCTATGGACATTCATGTACAATATTTCTGGTAGATACATGTCTTCAATTCTCTTGGATGTATACTTAGGAATGGAACTGTTGAGCTATGTTGTTTAGCTTTCAGAGGAACTGCCAAATGTTTTTCAAAGCAGCAGTACCATTTACATCCCTACCAACAGTGTATGAGGGTTCTACGCTTGTTACTATCTGTCTTTTTTTATTTCCATTTCCCTAATGACTAATGATGTTGAGCATCTTTTACATGCTTGTTGACTGTTCATATATTTCCTTCAGAGAAATATATATTAAAATCATTCATCCATATTTATATTAAGTTGTCTTTTCATTGTTGAGTTGTAAGAGTTCTTTATATATTCTGGGTAAAAGTGCCTTGTCAGATAAATAAGTTGCAAATATTTTCTCCCATTCCATGGGTTGCCTTTTCAATTACTTTCTCTTTTATTTTTAAAAATATTTACTTATTGGGGCGCCTGGGTGGCGCAGTCGGTTAAGTGTCCGACTTCAGCCAGGTCATGATCTCGCGGTCCGTGAGTTCGAGCCCCGCGTCAGGCTCTGGGCTGATGGCTCGGAGCCTGGAGCCTGTTTCCGATTCTGTGTCTCCCTCTC
The DNA here is from genome assembly GCF_027475565.1 of Acinonyx jubatus. Taxonomy (NCBI): domain Eukaryota; kingdom Metazoa; phylum Chordata; class Mammalia; order Carnivora; family Felidae; genus Acinonyx; species Acinonyx jubatus. Next base: position 79,405,750 of record NC_069386.1, read on the forward strand.
TCTCTGCCCCTCCCCTGTTCATGCTCTGTCTCTCTCTGTCCCAAAAATAAATTAAAAAAAACATTGAAAAAAAAATATTTACTTATTTATTTTGAGAGAGAGAGCATGATCAGGGGAGAGGAAGAGAGAGAGGAGAGAGAATTCCAAGCAGGCTCCACGTTCAGCATGGAGCCCAACAAGGGGCTTAAACTCATGAGCAGTGACATCATGACCTGAGCTGAATTCAAGAGTCAGATGCTTAACTGACTGAGCCACCCAGGTGCTCTGCCTTTTCAACTTCTTAATGGTGTGTCCTTTGAGGCACAAAATTTTTTAAAAATTTTTTTAACATTTGTTTATTATTGAGAGACAGAGACAGAGCATGAGCATGGGAGGGGCAGAGAGAGGAAACACAGAATCTGAAGCAGGCTCCAGGCTCTGAGCTGTTAGCACAGAGCCCGACATGGGGCTTGAACTCACAAACTGTGAGATCATGATCTGAGCCTAAGTCAGATGCGTAACTGACTGAGCCACCCAGGTGCCCCTGAAACACAAAATTTTTTAATTTTTATGAAGTCAAATTTATTATTTAAAAAAAATTTTTTTCAACGTTTATTTATTTTGGGGACAGAGAGAGACAGAGCATGAACGGGGGAGGGGCAGAGAGAGAGGGAGACACAGAATCGGAAACAGGCTCCAGGCTCTGAGCCATCAGCCCAGAGCCTGACGCGGGGCTCGAACTCACGGACCGCGAGATCATGACCTGGCTGAAGTCGGACGCTTAACCGACTGCGCCACCCAGGTGCCCCAAATTTATTATTATTATTATTTTGTTAAATACTTAAGGTACCATTGTCTAATCAAAGACCATGGAGATTTACATTTAAGTTTTCATCTAAGAGTTTTATAATTTAGGCTCTTACATTAAGGTTTATGATCCACTTTGAGTTAATTTTTGTATACGTTGTGAGATGTAAATCCAACCTCATTTGCGTGTGTGTGTGTGTGTGTGTGTGTGTGTGCATGCGTATCCACTTGTCTCAGCATCATTTTTTGGACAGACGGTTCTTTTCCCATGAATTCCTTGCCACCGTTGTTGAAAATCAGCTGACTGTAAATATAAAGGTTTATCTGGACTTTCAGTTATGTTTTATTGATCTGAATTTCTATCCTTATTTCAATACCACCCTGGCTTTATTACTGTAGCTTTGTAGTGTGTTTTGAAATCAGGAAGTGTGAAGCCCCCAATTTTGTTCTTTTTCAAGATCATTTTGGCTATTGTAGGTACCTTGCATCTCCATATGAATTTAAGATCAGCTGTCAATTGCAAAAACAAATACAAAAGAACAGCAACAACACCAGCTCTGATTTTGATAGGGATTGCACTGAATATTTACATCAATTTGGCAAGTATTGCCATTTTAATAATAAGTCTCCCAATTTATAAACATAGGATGTCTTTCCATTTATTTGGTTCTTCTTTAATCTCTCAATGACATTTTGTAGTTTTCAGTATACAAGTTTTGTCCTTTTTTTGTTAAATCATGGAGACTTTCCATGTGTATTCTGCTTTTGTTGGGTGAATGTCTGGTAGGTCTAATTGATTTATAATAGTGTTCAGGTCTTCTGTTTTCTTGCTGATTATCTGTCTGGTTGTTCTAGTCATTCTTGAAAGTAGAATAATGAGGTCTTTATTATTGTCGAATTACCTATTTCTCCCTTCAATTTAAAAAAAATTTTTTTTACATTTATTTATTTTTGAGAAACAGAGTGAGACAAAGCATGAGTGGGGGAGGGGCAGAGAGAGAAGGAGACACAGAATCCGAAGGAGGCTCCAGGCTCTGAGCTGTCAGCGCAGAACCCAACACAGGGCTCAAATTCACAAACCTTAAGATCATAACCTGAGCAGAAGTCGGATGCTCAACCGACTGAGTCACCCAGGCGCCCCTCGCCCTTCAATTTTATTACTTTTTACTTCATGTAGTTCAAGGCTCTGTTTTTAGGTGCATATATGTTTATAGTTATGTCTTCATGACAGATTAACCCTTTTATCATTATAATGTACCTTTTTTTTAGCTCTAATAACAATTTTTGTCTTAAAATCTATTTTGTGTAATATTAGTATAGCCACTTTAGCTCTCTTTCACTGTTCATGTATTTTTCCATTCTTTTTCTTTCAGGTTATTTGTGGCTTTGAATCCACAGTTTGTCTTTTGTAGAGAGATATAGCTTGTATCATTTTTTTTTCATCCATTCTGCATATTTCTGCCTTTTGATTATAGCATTTAGTCCTTTTACCAAGGACTACAAATTATGTAATTATCAATAACATAGTTTTTACATTTGCCATTTTGCTACTTATGTTGTGTGCATCTTAGATTTGTTTTTTCCTCTATTACTCCATCATTGCTTTCTTTTGTGCTAGTTATTTTCTGGTGTATTGTTTTAACTCCTTTGTTGTTTCTTTTACTAAACATTTTTGAGCTCTTCTCTTAGTGGTCATCCTAAGGATTACAATTAGCATCTTAACTTAAAAATAATCAAGTTTAGATTAATATCAACTTAATTGAGATAGTATACAGAAATGTTACTTCCTTGTGCTATTGTCATACAAATTATATTTTTATATATTGTATACCCATCAACTCAGTTTTTAATCATTGTTTTATACACTTGTCTCTTAAATCAGAAGTGAGAATAAAAGAGTTAACAAACAAAAGTACATTTATACTATCTTTTATATTTATCTATGTATTCACCTTTACCAGTGCTCTGCACATTATATAATGGCTTATCTTATTAATATTTCTCAAAATATTCAGTTTATGTCTGCTATTTTCCTTGGATATTTTCCCCTTTCACTAGGTTTTTACGCTGTAATTATCTAAAGCATGTGATTTAGTGAAAAGACTGAGTTTTAAATTAATAGTCCTAGCTTCTACTAATGGCTTTTCATTCATGGACTGATTTTGTAATGTAGATTAAGCCATTTTTAGTCAGTATCTGGGCTTCAATTCCTTTAACTCACAAAAGGAGAGAGTGTCATCTGGCAGTATTTGACTGGTAATTTATTTATTTATTTTAATGTTTATTTATTTTTGAGAGAGAGCGAGAAAGCAGAGGAGGGGCAGAGAGAGAGAGACAGATGATCTGAAGCAGGTTCTGTGCTGACAGCAGCGAACAGATGCAGGGCTCAAACTCATTAACTGTGAGATCGTGACCTGAGCTGAAGTCAGATGCTCAACCAAATGAGCTACCCAGGCACCCCATGACTGGTAGTTTAAAATGTATCTACTCTTGGGGTGCTTCACCAGCTTAGTAGGTAGAGCATGTGAGTCTTGATCTCAGGGTTGTGATTTCAAGCCCATCTGGATCCTACTTTAAATAAGATAAAATAACATAACATAACATAACATAACATAACATAACATAAATAAAATGTATCCACTCTCCCAATTATAGGCCCTACCAGAGATGAGAGAAATTCTCTTGTAATTCTAGTCTAGCAGCTGATGTCAAGACAAAAAGGCCAAAACTTTTACAAAATTATAGATTAGTATTTTAACAACGGAAAGAAAATGAGAATTATTAAAAATTTACAAAAACTACTTCAGATGATCTATTGCTGTTTGCAATATGTTTTTTTATTTTTATTTTCATTTTCATTTTTTTAATGTTTATTTTTTTAAATGTTAATAGACAGAGTAGGGAAGGGGAGGGACATAGAGGTAGGGACACAGAATCCAAAGCAGGTTCTAGGCTCTGAGCTATCAAAAGAGAGCCCAACATGGGACTCGAACCCACCAACCATGAGATCATGACCTGAGCCAAAGTCGGACACTTAACCAACTGAGCCACCCAGGTGCCCCTGCATATGGTTTGTTTTTTTTTTTAATTCTTCAACTTGGGGTACCTGGGTGGCTCAGTCAGTTGAGAATCCAGCTCTTGATTTTGGCTTAGGTCATGATCCCAGGGTCATGGGATTAAGCCCCACATTAGGCTCTGCACTAAGCATGGAGTCTGCTTAAGAGTCTTTCTAGTTGTATTTCTATAAAGAAAGTATAACTAAATGAATGATCTCATGGATACTCTCAACAATATCATAAATACCCATTGCACAGGTAAACTTATTTTGAAAAATCTAGTCATAGCTCACAATGGTTCAAAGCCTTTGGGACTCAGCAAAAGCTGTTCTTAGAGGGAAGTTTATCACAATACAGGCCTACATAAAGGAGCAAGAAAAATCTCAAATTGACAACCTAACCTTATATCTGAAGGAGCTAGAAAAACTAAGAACAGCAGAAGGAAAATAATAATAATAATAATAAAGATTAGAGTAGAACAAATGATATAGAAACTAAAAAAAAATGGAACAGATCAATAAAAATCTAGTCATAGCCTAACAAAGGAGTCAGGAATACCTGAATCAGCCAGCTATTTGACATAAATCTGAAAAAAAAAAAAAAAAAAAAGTAATGTTGTCTTAGTCTCCTATTCCCCTGAGTGTGAGGTCTATTATTGCTATCAGGATTTTTTTTTTTTTTGGTTTTGTTTTTGGGAAAGAAAACAATTGTAGTCACCTTGGAAGTGATTTTGAACAAGCCAGGTATTAGTTTTAAAGCGTTAGAATCACCATCATTTACAGTATGCAATCCAGTGACCCATAAAATCCATTTTGACCATTTTCCAAAGCCCCACTAAAAAGATAATAACTGTGGTAAAATAAGGTTGAAAATATTTCCTGTTATTTAGGGGCCAAAGGTGAAATTCTTCATTGTAAACATTTAATTTAAGGATTGAATTTTAGCAGAGATTGATAAGAACAATAAGGTAATTGTTGGTAATTCATTAAACAGAAGGCAGGTTTTGGTCTTTTGCTCCTGTTGAAACAAGTCCAAGTTGAAAACACCTTCCATACCCAGGGGTTGTTGGTTGATGAGGTTCTGACCATAGTAATTCCTGAATATTAATAGAAGGGCAAGTTAAAGTTGATGATCTGGTGGTTATTATATACTGGTATGATTCAGACCCTTATTTTTTAAGTTTATTTATTTTTTGTCTACACCCAATATGGGGCTCAAACTCATGACCCCAAGATCAAGAGTCACAGGCTTTTCCAACTGAGCCAGCCAGGCACCCCTGATTCAGATCTATTATACAAAGATACTCTTTCTAAGGAATTTACCTTGTCCTCAATCTTGAAGAAATGTGGCCAGATTGACTGGACTGCAATCTCACTATCCATTGTATAACTCTCTCTCTCTCTCTTTTTAATGTTTATTTATTTATTTTGAGAGAGAGAGAGAGAGAGAGAGAGACTGTGTGTGTGTGTGTGTGTGTTTGTACGTGAGTGGGGGAGGGGCAGAGAGAGAATCCTAAGCAGGCTCGATGCTGTCAGCATAGAACTCTATGTGGGGCTCAATCTCATGAACTGTGAAATGATGACCTGAGCTGAAATCAAGAGTTGGACGCTTAACTGACTGAGCCATCCAGGCTCCCCACATTGCTTAACTTTCCATATGATCCTATTTTATCAAAGGGTGGCTAGCCTTAGACTACTTAAAAACACACCCTTTTTAATAAATATATATATAATATTTTTAATTAAAAATCATAAATATATATTATATAAAAATGTATATATACATATCGTATATATACATATACGATATATATATATTGATTTTCTTTCACACTCAAAAGAAGCTGTAGGTGTATATTCTTGTCTTCTTTAGCTAAAGAACCCTGTGTCCTGTCATTAGTGGTCTGGATCATTAGCAAACAAAGTTTGCACATGGCTTTTATATTAGTGTTACTGTCACACTGTGTACATGAGGGAGATGGAAGATTCTAAAAATAGCTATTCTAGCTTCAGAAAATGGACCAAACTATATGTGCTGCATATTCCCACAGACTTAATCTGGGCAAGAGAATGTTTTTTCTAGGAACAAATCACAATTGAAATCCTTATTCTCTTCTCCTCTAGGGTTTTTTTCCCCTTCTCTCCCCCCCCAACCTGGGCATGGCTGCAGGGTTTTTTAAAAGGCAGCTTGCAGTATCAATAAACAAAACATAGAATCATCTTTTCAAGTGTTTTTTCTTCAAACGCATTCTGTATTGTTGATGAAATTTTAGTAGAGTTTTTAATAATAGGGCAATTTCTTTTCTCCATTGACCTATTTTCGTCACTGAAACAATGTTCTTCCCCCAGAGATGTGCTTATTTCTTATTGAGGGATTAATACAAATATATTTAGAGTGCTGATTTGTTTGCTTGTTCTAGTTTTTAAATTCTAAATCTTAAGAATAAGTTTATTTGGGTGTGCCTGGGTGGCTCAGTCGGTTAAGCATCCATCTTCGGCTCAGGTCATGATCTCACAGTTTGTGAGTTTGAGCCCCATGTCAGGCTCTGTGCTGACAGCCCAGAGCCTGGAGGCTTCTTCAGATTCTGTGTCTCCCTCTCTATCTGACCCTTCCCCACTCATACTCTGTCTCTGTCTGTCTCTCTCTCAAGAATAAATAAACATTAACAAAAAATTTTTTTTTAAAAGAATAAGTTTATTTGTAGCTATAACACGTAAGTGGGCAGATTTTCATTTCTTTCAGAAATCAGGCAGAAAGTGATTAATATCCTCATCTGCTTCTGAATTCTTACTCATAGGTTCCCTGCCCCTCCCCCCCTTCTCTCATGTTACACAACATTGAGGAGCCTGGAACATAATGTCAGCGTCTTTCTAAAGGCAGTAGGTGATGTTTACACACTTAAGCTGCTGGCACTGACAGGGCAACCGGAGTCAAATGTAAACCATGGCGTTTATTATTCCTGGTCAAATATATTGTGCAATAGGTAGCAATGGGCACTGTGTGAAAGGTTGCCTAATAAGCCGCCCCAGCATCAGGATTAGTCAGCTTCTTGCTGTGAGGTGTGTGTGACCAAGATACTGGAGGTCATCAGTGATGGAAAGGCCGGCTGGCCAATAACAGGAACCAAAAGGAAAGGAAACTCAACTCTTGGCAAACAATTGTATCTTAGCATAAGGCATTTGTTCTCTGAGACACAGAGACTGAGACTCCTCTGAGAAACATCTGGGGGAAAGATTTTGTTTTCTTACTTTTTATTGTTTTACATGAAAACTTTCTTCTGTGTAAAACCTTAGATGCCAGTGCAATTTCTGGTCACGTTAATTTACACTTGAACCCAAATAATGCTTTCTGGAAAAATCTTTTTTCGTTTTGTAATACAAAGTTTTAGTATTAATAACAACATATCCACACTAAAGAAAATTAGAGAAACAAACCAAGAGGAAAACATAATCCCTTTTGCTAAAAACAATCAGAATATCATAGTAGCATTCTTTCTTATCGTTTGAACTGTTTTACATGGTTGTAATCATCCAGTTATGGGATTTTGTCACATGATTTTTTGGTAACTTATCACAAGCTTTTTCCCCCACGGTGCTACATAAACATATTTTAAGTAACTGAATAATATTCCATTGAGCATATGGTTGAACCAATGTTCACTTTTTTTTTTGTATTTTTCCCCACCTCATTTCACAACCCCCTCACCAATGTTCACTTAAACCATTCTAAGAGGCTGCTTCCTTTTTATTCTGTTGTTGTTATAAATAACACTAAATGGTAAAATATAGCTTTTTTAGTATAAAATGTTTAAAAATTTAAGGTGATTGGGGCACCTGGCTGTCTCAGTCAATAGAGCATATGACTCTTTTATTTTTAATTAAAAAAAAAATCGTTAGAGGGGGGTGGGAAGGGGCTGAGAGTGAGGGGGATAAAGGATCCAAAGCAGGCCTCACGCTGACAGCGGCGAGCCCCATGTGGGGCTCGAACTCAAGAGTCAGGCGCTTCTGACTCTTTATCTCAGGATCATGAGTTCAAGCTCCACATTGAGGGTAAAGATTAAAAAATAAGAGGGGTGCCTGGGTGGCTCAGTAGGTTAAGGATCTGACTTCTACTCAGGTCACAATCTGGGGGTTTGTAAGTTCGAGCAGGTGTTGGGCTCTACACTGACAGCTTGGAGCCTGGAGTCTGCTTGGGGTTCTGTGTCTCCCTCTTTGTCTGCCCCTCCCCTGCTCCCTCTCTGTTTTTCTCTCTCTCAAAAAATAAACATTAAAAAGTAATAATAATAAAAATTTCAAAAAAATAAAAAAATTAGGGGGACTGGGTGGGTCAGTCAGTTAAGCATTTGATTCTTGACTTCTGCTCAGGTCATGATCTCATGGTTCCCGAGTTAGAGCCCCACATAGGGCCCTGTGGTGACAGCATGGATCCTGCTTGGGATTCTCTCTCTGCCCCTCCTCCACTCATACTCATGCACTCTCTCCCTCTCAAAATAAATAAACAAATTTTTAAAAAGTAAAATAGGGGTGCCCGGGTGGCTAAGTCTGTTGAGTGACTTCAGCTTAGGTCATGATCTCAGGGTTTGTGAGTTTGAGCCCTGTATCAGGCTCTGTGCTGACAGCTCAGAGCCTGGAACCTGCTTCGGATTCTGCGTGTCTCTTTCTCCTTCTCTCTCTGCCCCTCCCCTGCAGCACTCTGTCTGTCTCTCTCTCAAAAATAAATAAACTTTAAAAAAAAATTTTTAAGTAAAAAATAAATAAATAAAAATTTAAAAAAACCTCCCTTAAAAATATTTTAAGGTGATATCAAATAAAAAACTTGTATAAAGCATAAATGAACAACTTAAAGATTAATAGTAAAATGGACACCTGAGTATCCACTTTCAACTTAAGAAATAAAACACTGCGTGTAACTTAGAAGCCTGCCTGCGTGTTTCGCTCTGGCTGCATCCTGCTCTCTTCTCCCCTACAGAAATAACCACTAGTCTAAATGTTCTGTTTATTAATTTTTTTATATTTTTTATTTTTCCTTAGGGTAAATTCTTTCTAGGAGAATTTAATAATTAAGGTAAATAGGTTGTATTTATTCTTATTAGGGCTGGTTTCTGATGTTGGTGGAAGGCATAGACTTATATTTTTCCTTCAGACATTATCAGACTTGACACACCCAAGTAGGCAGGGCGGGCCCATACACCAGAGAAAAATTTGCCTCAGAAGGAGGTGCAGTCTGTGACAGTTTTCTGCTGTATATTAAGGGTTAGGACTGAGGACCCTTATCTTGCAGAAATGATTCTGGTTTACTTACATATGAATTACCCCTCCTCTCTTAGGCATTTCTCCATTCTCTAGTCATGTCGGTTTTGGTTTCTTATTTGTATGTCATTGTTATTTTAATTACTCATTCACTTAAAATAGGCCACTCTTTTTGTTCAACCTATTAGTGTCTGTCTTCCGGGATAAATGCCAACATAGTTGTGTTCAACTTTTATGTAGCCCCAAGGAATCAGATTTGTCAAGTTTAACTTGTCAGATTTGAAAATGGGAGAAGCTAAAACGATTTAAAAATAATTGGCCAATAATAGGACCTTCTGAATGGTTAGCTTTCAGGTGAATAGCAAAAGCCCCAAATTAGTGTTTCTGATCACCTGCATCTGAATTGGTTAAGATACCTGGTAAACTCAGAGATTCCTACACCCCACCTTGAGACCTACCAAATTATAATCTCTGCATTTGGGGCCAAGGAATCTACAGTTTAATAAGCACCCCAGTTCAGTACTCTAAACTTTTTTTTTAATTTTTTTTAACATTTATTTATTTTTGAGACAGAGAGAGACAGAGTATGAGTGGGGGAGGGTCAGAGAGAGAGGGAGACACAGAATCTGAAACAGGCTCCAGGCTCTGAGCTGTCAACACAGAGCCCGACTCGGGGCTCGAACTCACAGACAACAAGATCATGACCTGAGCCGAAGTCGGATGCTTAACCGACTGAGCCACCCAGGCGCCCCTCAGTACCCTGAACTTGAGAAGCACTACTCTTGCTCAGAGGGAGCAACCTAAGAAAAGTGATATAGTAAATATTCCCATATTTTCTAGTATGTTTATATTTGTTTAGCACCCAAATGTAGGGTTGGGTGTCCACTTAGTGATCTTTTCTGTGGAGCCCATTGTGGTGGATTTGGCTGGATTAAAATGGAAAAACCCTATCCATGGACATAACCACCCTGAACATGCCTGATCTCAGAAGCTAAGCAGGGGTGGTCCTGGTTAGTACTTGGATAGGAGAATCGAAAAACCCAATTCTTTACTACTATTTTGAAATATTAATACCATAGGAAGAAGTTACACTTCAAGTGAGATCTAGGGAACCACCTTAATTATTTGTGTTAAATTAGCAGCAGACTTTCATTGACTATGACCAAGAGCAAGACTGTGATACAGAATGGATGCAAGTGAAGGCATTTGCCTGAAGCAAAGACCAAGGTTCAGTTACAGTTTGTGCCAAGCACACTCTGTTTTCTTCTCGATTTGGAGGAGTGCCCTTTGTCTGTGACCTTGATACTCAAAATTGTTTTGCATGCAAACATTAGCCTGCATAGCACTGGTTCTACTTTATAATCATCTTTGAAGCCAGGAATCCTTATGATCTCACCAAGTCTGGAGGGACTTACAAAGAAGAGCAGTGCGTAGAAATTAGTTGTTGAAAACCTAAAAGACAAGACTTGGAAAAAATAATATAAAGGTAGAACTAGAAAGCCAAATGGAGACAGGAAAGAAACATTAGAAATAACCCGAGAGGCAGTGACATTCTTCATATTCATTCTCAATTAACATAGCTTGGGAGGTTGCTAAGCAAATCCCTTCTGAGAACTGAACTTAAGATCCTATTTAATACACATTTTTGTCTGGAACAGTGAGGGAACCCTCTAGCTGTAAATCACTTGCTCTGTGAAAACGATCATAACTAAAATAGTTACTGCTGAAACTACATGATATTTGGCAAAGTTTCGCTTGCTTTTTTCATTTCATTTTTTTATGTTATCAGAAATTCGCCATATTTAAGAACCCAGCAATGATAATTAGGAATATTACTCATTTCAATATAATACGTTTAGTCTCTCTTGAAATTTGAACATAATATTTAACCCAGAGAAAATGAAGTAAAGATGAACTAGTTGGTGAATGTCAAATAGGCTGTAACTATACTAAGAATCTTTCAGTTTTAGTAATAAGAATAATAGTAACAACATGAATAAAGGGGGGAGAACCAAATAATAAACTATATGTGTATTTTACATTTTATGGAGGCTATTAAAATAACATCTTAAATTAGGGGCGTCTGGGTGGCTCAGTCAGTTGGATGTCTGACTTCGGCTCAGGTCATGATCTCGTGGTTCATGGGTTCAAGCCCTGTGTCAGGCTCTGTGTTGACAGCCTGTTGACTGCTCCTGATTTTGTGTCTCCTTCTCTCTCTGCCCCTCCCCAACTTGTGCCCTGTCTCTGTCTCTCTCTCTCAGAAATAAATAAACATTAAATTTTTTTTAATAAAATAGCATATCCATGGTATCTTTTTTTTTTAATTTTTTAAATCTTTATTTATTTTTGAGAGAGACACAGTGTATGAGCAGGGGAGGAGCAGAGAGAGAGGGAGACACAGAGTTGGAAGCAGGCTCCAGCCTCCGAGCTGTCAGCACAGAGCCTGATGCAGGGCTCAAACTCACGAGATGTGAGATCATGACCTGAGCTGAAGTCAGACACCCAACTGACTGAGCCACCCAGGTGCCCCATAAGGTAGTAATAATTTAGCAGTTAAGGAATTTCAGACCAATAGCCAATATCATACTGATTGATGAAACACTAATGATGGGAGAAAGCAGGTTTCCTGCTTTATTTAACCTTATAAGGGAAATTCTAGACACTGTTCAAGAACAGAAATGATATGCATATTTAGAAGAAGTTATAGGTGAATATGAATCTGATGCCAAGTAGAGGTTTCCTAAACAAACAAACAAATACAAAGAACAATAAAGGCAAAAAATAAATGAAAATAATAGCTTTGACTACGTAAAAATGTAAAACTTCTTTACATAAAAGCATAAACAATGTTAAAGGTAAATAAAAAAATAAATCAAAGTGATTTTCAAATATGAAATAAATGTTTAAATCACACTACTGATGAAAGAAATGCAAATAAAAACAGTGAGAGTGCCATCATCAAATTACTCAAGATTTGGAATAAAGAAAATATTCAGTACTGGGTAAATGCAGTGAAATGGGAACTTTAAAAAAAAAATTTATAATGGGATGCCTGGGTGGCTCAGTCACTTAAGTGTCCGACTTCGGCTCAGGTCATGAGCTCCCCTTTCATGGGTTAGTGCCCCACGTCGGGCTCTGTGCTGACAGCTTGGAGTCTGAAGGCTGTTTTGGATTCTGTGTCTCCCTCTCTCTCTGTCCTGCCCCACTTGTGCTCTGTCTCTCAAAAATAAACATAAAATTTATTATTTATTTATTTATTTATTCATTCATTCATTCATTCATTCATTTTAGTAATCTCTACACTAGACATGGGGCTTGAACCCATGATCCTGAAACAGTCACATGCTCTTCTGACTGAGCCAGGCAGGTGCCCCCAAATGGGAACTTTTTATTTTTGTGTATTTATTTATTTTAATGTTCTTATTTATATTTTGAAAAAGAGAGGGGCAGGGAGAGTGGGAGACACAGAATTTGAAGCAGGCTCCAGGCTGTAGGCTGTCATGACAGTACAGAGCCCAATGCAGGACTCAAACTCACAGACCACAAGATCATGACCTGAGCTGAAGTCAGATGCTTAACCGACTGAGCCACCCAGGGCCCCCCAAATGGGAACTTTTTAACATTATTTGTGGGAATACCCTTTCTTGTGAGCAATTTGTATCAAAGTTTTTATAAATGTATATACCCTCTGATTTATCATTCTTCCAGTGGCATTTATTCTAGGGAAAGAAATAGGGGTATGAATAAAGATGAACACGAATGTTCACAACAGCTTTTTATGTAATATTGAAAAACTGAGATAATCAAAATCAAGAGAATGATTTAAGTACATTCACAGGATACACTAATACTAAATGATCATGAAAAATTGTATTTTTCTCACAAAATGTTGTAAATGAAAAGAGCACTAAAAATATTAGATAAAGTCTGATCCCAATTTTTAAAAGTGTATCCATATTTGTACAAAAGGAATGGAAGAGTATCCACTAAAAATGTTTATGGTTGTTTCCTCCAGGTGGTGGGATTCTGAGTTATTTTTACTTTATTTTATGCTTTTCCAAATTTTCTACAATAAACACATATAATTTAAAAAGTTACTTTAAAAGCAAAAATTTTAAGTTAAAGAACAGTGTTAACAAGTTAAAGAGAATGACATTCAAATTATTTCCTAAATCCTTGCCTCTGACTCACAAGGAAATTTTGCTTCTAAGCAGATCCTGATCTGTATTAAAATAGAGGCTGGCTTAGAGTTTTTAAGTTTCCTGAGAAAGGAAGCAGAAGATAATGTAGTAAGTGGCTTTTTCACCAACAGAAACTTTATTCCAGGCCAGTCTACACACACACACACGTTCCTATGCCTGGACTCTTGAAAAAATAATAGCAAACTCCAGATAGCATTTGAATCACAGAGAATGGTGGAGGTCAGGGATACTCCAGTCCTAAACTTCCTTAAGGATGTCCCTAATACTAATTCTAATTCTGAAGCTTGCACCCCTTGTCAACAGTTCGATGTTGTTGAAATGCTTTGGACAAAAAAACCTTATCTGTTCATTGATGATCAACTCATGGAATTATTATCAAAGATCTATCCAGGATACATGAGACTCTTAGTAACAAAGAAATAGAAGGTGTAGAGGAGGAAAAGCTTTTCCCCAACCTTCTTAGGGTCCCTGACTGGGCCTGAATATTAAACTGACAAAGACAGATTGATGAGAGAAAAGTGTCAAATTTATTTAATATAAGTTCTACGTGACATGAGAGACTTCATTAGGAAATAAAGACCTGAAGAAGCACAATTAAGCCTGAGAGTTTTTATACTAGGTCTGATGAAGAGTAGAAAGTCACGGAAAACTGTGACAGAAGAAAAGGGTATAAGCTAAGGGTAGTAAACTGGGGAAAACTTAGCAAGGCCTGTTTGGATTCCTCTAGGCATCCCTCCATCTCCAGAGATAAGGAATCTCCTTTCCTCTGAGTGTAGGGAGGGCACTTCTCACAAAGATCTAATGACCTGCTTCAGGGGAATAGAGGGGGTCAAAGAGTCCTTCCTGAAGCTCACATTTCTCAAATTCTTTCAGCTTAAAAATACATATTTTTTAATTTTTTAATGTTTATTTTTCAGAGAGACAGAGCACAAGCCAGGTGGGGATGAGGTAGGAGTGGCAGAGAGAGAGAGAGGGAGATACAGAATCTGAAGCAAGCTCCAGGCTCTGAGCTGTCAGCACAGAGCCTGACACGGGGCTCGAACCCACGAACTGTGGGATCATGACCTGAGCTGAAGTCGGATGCTCAACCGACTGAGCCACCCAGGCTCCCCTCAGCTTAAAATATTTAATATTCCCAAGAACCATATTTTGGGGCAGCATGTTCTGAAACCTAGGAGAGGGATACAGGAGTGTCTCTGGTGTCTTGGTTTTCACCTGTGCCAGGTCCATAACCAAGTTTTCTCTGGTCTCTAGTGAAAATGTTGGAGTAAGGTTTGCAACTGTCATTTTGGGGGGAAATCTCTTAGGTTACATCCAATGTACTTTTTTTTAGTGCTACCATATAAAGTAATGGTGATATGTTGGTTTTTTAAAAGTTCTTATTTGTTGGGGTGCCTGGGTGGCTCGGTCAGTTAAGCATCCCACTCTGATCAGTTCAGGTCATGATCTCATGGTTTGTGAGTTCAAATCCTGCACTGGGCTGCACTCTCTCCCTCTTTCTCTGCCCCTCCCCTGCTTGCGCTCTCTCAAAAATAAATAAGTTGATTTTAAAAATGTCTAAAAAGTTCTTGTTTGTCAAAATAAAAAACTGGCAATCCTGTGCCTGTTGTGTGCTACCACCTCTAGTTTTTCTTTTGGAAACTCCCAAATCTGCACTGTTGATCTCATCAGACTTCCTTATTTCTATGAATGAAAAAATGAGGTTAAGAAAGGAATGGAGATTAACCCACTGTTGTATAGTGACAGTGGAGATTATTTTTCTTTTGCCTCGTTGTCACGCAGTAAAGAGTCTTCAAGGGCTCATCCTCCTGAATTAAAAAACACTCAGGAAATTCCTTGTAAGCCTCTTTGAGGAAACTTCCACTTTTCAACTGATCATAGGAAAACAGCAGCTGGGCTTTTCTGCTTTAATTGGTCATTGAGTCTACCATTACAATAAATGAGAAAAGCAGAAATCACTTCTGAATGTCTTGTTTAAAGGAAATTAGAGCCAAGCAGTAGTTCAGTTAGTATAAACAGATTTTATTCAGGAACTATTGTAATAGGGGAAAAGAGACCTCATATAGAACTAGGCACAGTTCCAAATACAGAATGATCAACTGAGGATTTATAAGTAGGGGGCTGGGTGGGGGTCAGTGGATAGAAAATTACTAAGAGGTTAATCAGGGGTAAGGAGGGATTCTGGTTAAACTGACTTCATATGATTCTTGCCGAAGGCAGGCCCACGTGATTAGATATCAAGGGTGGTGGACATTCTCTAAACTGACTTTGCAGAATTCTTGCTAAAATTAGGCAATACAGGGGCACCTGGGTGGCTCTGTCAATTAAGTGTCCAACTCTTAGTTTCAGCTCAGGTCATGATCTCTTGGTTTGTGAGTTCGAGCCCTGCATTGGGCTCTGTGCTGACAGCATGGAGATTGCTCAGGACTCTTTCTGTCCTCTCTCTCTGCCCCTCCCCTGCTCACATGCTCTCTCTCTCACTCTCTCAAAAGAAATAAACAAACTTTAAAAAAAAATTGGGCGATACAGAGATGGACACAGAAGCCCAAAGGTCAAAGCCTACTTAAAAAGAGGGTTCAGAGGAACCTAACTAAAGTTTGGTCAAGGAGAGTCTTTGTCAGTCTTTCACTAAGAAGAACAAAGATGCTACAAAAGAAAGAAGACCTGGTAATAAGAAGTTACTTCAGGAAGAGAGAGCACCAAAAAAAAAAAAAAAAAAAAAAAAAAAAAAAAAGTTATTTCAGAACAGTATCTGGCCTCCTTACCCTTCCTCCCCCATACAAAAGTAAATTAATTTTAAATTTCAAAATATACTCAACACAAAGGCCAAAATACCTCCAGATTAGCATAAAATAGCTAACTTCTTATAAAAAAACATGTAAGAAATATCTTTGTATAACATATATATTTATCATTATTTCTAATTTGCCTGTATGGATCTCTAGCCCTGGGTTCAAGTCTGCTACTTAAAACCTGCCTGATGAATAAATCCCTCTGAGCCTGTTTCATCATCTATAAAAAGGGTGTAATTCGATTGTGTATCTCACAGCATAGTTGTGAATGTAAGATAAGAAAGTATAGATAGAAACTCTTTGTAAACTGTAAAATGCAATATGAATGTTATAATTAAAAATGTAGACAAAATTTTTTTCTTCATAGCAAACCATCTGTTATAATCATAATATTTATTCAAATGCAAATGAAGTCTTATACCATCTCTCTCTTTGAGTTCAGTGATAAAATTAGATAATAGCCTTCTGGGAACAATGGCTACTCCAACAGATTTGGAAAGCAATGTGATCATTTTCATAAAATCCTGTTTTAAGTATTCTGCACTGCACAGCATGGTTAAAGCAAACCATGGGAAATTGCCCATTTTTGTAGGTCAACATGGCAGAAAATTAGCAATTCCTTATGAATCTACTTATTCTAATACATCAATCTATTCAGGCAAAATCCAAAAAGAATTAAAGACCTGCTAAAAGTCTCAGGGGCTTCTCATAAGCATCTCAAATGCCTCCTGTGGCTTCACAGTGCCCATATTTCTAGGAGCTGGATAAATGTTGCTGTTCTTATCTTACAAATGAAAAAACTAAGGTACAGATTTCCATGTCAATCATGTAATCAGGTCAGCACAAAACTCATTTTGATAACTTCTGTGTCCTGTTGAGTCCTCCTCACTTAGGACAGTGGGGCAGTAGACTTGTTGAATAGACTTAACTATTCTTCCCAGAGTTTCAGAACATGTTCAGTTGCAGGCTATTGTGGAGGTTCTGCTGGTTCTTCAAGCTCATTATCATGTATCCATGTATCCATGGACATGTATCCATGTTTCTTCTCAAACCAGGCTATAGACTTGAAATTCGGCTCTGTCTTCTTTTCCATTCTATACCTCAAATCATAATCATCAGTCAAGTTTCTTATTTGTTTGTTTGTTTGTTTGTTTTTTAATTAAACCTACCTCCAACATGGGTATGTAACTCATGACCCTGAGATTAAGAGTCACATGCTCTACTGACTGAGCCAGTTAAGTTTAATAATATGTATAATTCAATGTTTCTTCCACTCATTGGGCTTCTCATTTCCTAATTTAAGTCCTTTGCAAATTTGCTTGAACAATTGCAGTCATCAAACTAGTCTTCCCATCTCCAGGTTTGATTTTTCTCTTTCTACTGAAAAGATCATCTTTATTCACTTTGTATCTCCTGTAGCATCCAAGATAAAACTCTTAATAAATGTTCATTGGATGTGTTGGGATGGAAATTTTCTTCCTTTACTGCAATAGGTTCTTTCATTGGTAAATTGATAAAGACAAATTAATGGGAGAAAAACTAGTTACATATAGGGGACCCCCATATGAATATGAGACCTACAAGTAGTCACGCAGTTAAGGTTTATGTGCCATTCTGAGCTAAGGAGAAGATAGGGGTCTGAAAAAGGAAGGAAAACAGTGTATAGGAAGATGGGAAGAGCAAATGTTTGGCAAACAAATGTTTGGCATGACATACAGAGACAATGGAACACAGAGAGAAGTTTGATTTCCAGGCTTTTGAGCTTCCCCCAAGTTTACCATATCTAGCCCATATACTTTGTAGTAATCTCTGGTGATAGTTCTCTTCTCTTCCTGGACCAGGCCCCCTATCTAAAATATGTGAACCAGTTAAAGGGGAGATAAAGCTCTTCCTGAATCTTTTGAGCCTTGAGTGACTTCAGTTCAAAGTAATCCACATGACAAAGTGGCACATTTTGGGGAGGCTTATTCTGAACCTGTTCAAATGAAAGGCTGGGATTAACAATCAGGAAATGAGGAAAGGGTCATACTTGTGCAGGATTTCTTTTACTATACTTCAGTTCATTTAATCTTTACAACTCCTGGAAGCTGATGCAGAAAACAAGATTTATTACTGTGAGTGTTTTTCCCTCCTTGCTCTCTAGAGAGAATTTTGTCCTTCCCACTTTAGTTTCTTCTAAACAGATTTTTCTCCCTTCCATTCTGGTTCTTTTTCTTCTTCTTCTTCTTCTTCTTCTTCTTCTTCTTCTTCTTCTTCTTCTTTTTAACTCAGGATTAAGAGAAGAGAAGGAGAGTCTGCATCAGTCCAGACCACTGGGGAAGCAGAGGAGATGTTGATTTGTGGGGTCTCCTTTGTTACAGAGAATGCAAGCTAAGGGCAAATTGGGGAGAATATAAATTTTTAATATACATTTACACAATATAAATTTTTAATATACAATTTATAATATACATAATAAAGAACTAAAAAGGGTAGGGGAGGGAGAAAGAAGGTAGAAAACACTCAGCAAGCAGGCTAGGGATGTGGAGGGATTTGCAGAGGTTTGGAGAATGAGCTTTGGAGAAGCTTTGGCAGAATGAAAAAGAAGAAAAAGGAGGATTTTAAGTATTGCTGTGAATTACAAGTTGGATTTCCTTTATGGTCTGAAAAAAAGTAAGGATGGGAATTACTCTTGAAGGAATTTTGGCTAATGGACCTTGTTTTCTTTCAATGTGAAATTGAGCCATATGGAGTCCACACTGAACAGAAAGCTAGGGCTTGGAGAGCCAACCTTTTGCTAACATCATACAAACAGTAAAGGCTAAGCCATAATTTGAAACTTGTCAGTTTTCATTCCCACATGCTACCGGTGGGTCATAAGAGATCTGTTGAATTGTACCTCTAAAAATCCCATTAAAGGGGCTCCAAGTTGGCTCATTTGGAAAAGCATGCGACTCTTGCTCTTAGGGTTGTGAGTTCAAGCCCCACATTTTGTGTAGAGATTATTTAAAAATGAAATAAGGGGCATCTGGGTGGCTCAGCTGGTTAAACATCAGACTCTTGATTTCGGCCTAGCTCAGGTCATGATCTCATTGTTTGTGGAACTGAGCCCCACGTCAGGCTCCATGCTGACAGTATGAGCCTGCTTGGGATTCTTTTTCTCTCCCTCTCTCTCTGTCCCTTGCACACACTGTCTCTCAAAATAAATAAATAGACATTTAAAAAAAATGAAATAAAAAAATTAGTTGAAGTTGTAATAGGAAGTCTTGTTCCTAATAGTTGTTGCACACTTATGAGCTTTCAACATGAAAATTGTATTTCAGGGACGCCTCTGTGCCTCAGTCTGACTTCGGCTTATGTCATGATCTCATGGTTGGTGAGTTCAAGCCCTGCATCTGGCTTGCTGCTGTCAGTGTGGAGCCCACATTGGATACTCTGTCCCCCTCTGTCTGCCCCTCCCCCACTCATCCTCTCTCTCTCTCTCTCTCTCTCTCTCTCTCTCTCTCCCTCAAAAATAAATAAACCTTAAAAAAAAAGAAACTATTATTTCAGGGATGGTGGGAAAATGGAGAGGTGATTCAGTGATCCCTTTGCTGTCCTGCTACTTTCTGGCTTTCATTTAGGATTTCTAGCCCTGTCTTTCTTTGTAAGAATACTGCCTGATTTAAAAGACCTTCAGAGAAACAGTAACTTCAAAGCCTAAACCCTCCCCAGGGATAAAAGAGAAAGCATTTCTGTGAGTGTGATCTATTTACAAGCATCACAGGCTCCCATTCTGTCTAGAGAGGGAACAGTATTTTGAATCATTAGGGGAAATGGAAAGATCTGAATTTAAAAGACTGAAGGATACATTGTCTAAGAGTTTGGAAATATAAGAATCATTGGCATATAACTACCGTAAGAAACTACCATAAGAAACATGGACAAGAGGAAATATTAATAGTGATGAAGATGATGATAGCCATTACTGAGTGCTACTTGGAGCAGGCACTATACAAAGTGTGAACCAGGGAGGGTCAGAGAGAGAGTGAGACACAGAATCCAAAGCAGCCTCCAGGCTCTGAGCTGTCAGCACAGAGCAGGATGCAGGGCTTGAAATCAGGAACTGTGAGATCATGACCTGAGCTGAAGTAGGACCCTTAACCGCTTAACCAACTGAGCCACCCAGGCGCCCTTGGTCTGTGTTGCACTTTGAATGGATCTTTTACCCCTGCCTGATTTTGTAACATCATCTACTGGCTATTCAGAAAATATCGGCTCACTGAGTTATGCAGATCTCTCAAATGTTAACATCTTCCACTATGTAATATCCAAAGATCACATTTGTTATTATCACCTCTGATCTCATCAGAAAAGTTGTTAACATGTTGGGAAGATTTTAACCTCAAGATTGTGGGTACAAGTTTTTCAAAATTCTAAATTTTATAATTGGAAACAAATTTTGTCATTTATTTATTTTTAAAAGTTTATTTATTTGTTTTGAGAGAGAGAGAACAAGCCAGGGAGGGGAGGGTGGGGGGTGGAGACAGAGGACCCAAAGCAGGCTCCATGCTGACAGCAGAGAGCCCAATGTGGTGCTTAAACTGACAAGATTCTTAGGTCATGACCTGAGCCAAAGTTGGGTGCTTAACCGACTGAGCCACCCAGGCACCCCTATTTATTTATTTTAAAGTAGCAGGCTCACCTTGTTTGTTTTCTAGAAAATGCCAGCCTAATGCCCAAGTCTGAATAAAATGTTTGTCTGTCAGTAGTTCTCTTATTGAAAATGGTGTTCCACAAGAAAAAGCAGCTAGTTTATTTAGCTCACAATCAATTGCTCTAGTGCTTTGTATTAGTATATATAGCAGAAGCACATTATATGAATTTCACATTTCACCACAGATTTTTAAAGGGTCAGCATTTAATAAAAGTAATACTTGTTACTGTTTCACCAATTAAGTGCAACTGGTTGGTTTTTGTACTGCAAGTGTGTGGTGGTAGAGAATGCAGTAGCTGTTAATATAGTTTGAAGCTGTCTGAGGGGACTCCTCTTAGATTTCCTACATCCTTTTAGATTCAGTTCTTGGGATTCTGTGAATTAAACTGGCAGAAGACAGGTTAGCACGAGCAAAGACAGATTTGTTTTAAGTTTATTTATTTATTTTGAGAGAGAGAGAGCGAGAGTGCTGCTCAAGCAGGGGAAAGCAGAGGAGGGGCAGAGAGAGAGGGAGAGAGAAAGAGAATCCCAAGCCGGTTCCATACTATCAGTGCAGAGACCAACTCGGGGCTCGAATTCACGAACCGCAACATCATAACCTGAGCTGAAATGAAGAGGCAGGCGCTTAACCAACCGGGCCACCCAGGTGCCCCAAGACAGATTTTTATTCAACTAAAGATACACTGGAATTCACAAAGTGTGACTCCAAGAGGTGGCTAAAATTTGGGGAAGGAGAGAAGGAGAATGGCACAGAAAACAATTGATTTCTAGGGGTACCTGGCTGGCTCAGTTGGTGGAGTGTGTGACCCTTCATCTCTGGGTTGCTAGTTCAAGTCCCTAGTTGGGTGTAGAGATTACTTAAAAATAAATAGTCTTTTATTAAAAAAAAAAGAAAAGAAAAGAATTGACTTCTTAATAAGGGGGAGGAGAGAAAGGGCACTTATGGGAAAACAAATGATCTGTTGGAAAGACAAGTGGTCCTTTAAGGCTGCTTAGGTGTAGGTATCTCATCTCTAGTGATAAGAGTCAATCTTCTCTGGTTGCTCCAGGGGAGGGGTTTATGACAGTTGAGTTCTTTTTGAGAGGCTCTACTTTTAGGCAGATAAGGGATTTCAGGAATTCACATGCCTTCTGCTCACAATAATTATTATGCTACAGTGGCATATTCTGGACCCATTCAGCGCCAGTGTGCTGATTACTGCCAGGACACCAGCAGTTTCACCCACCCTTGTTTTTGTATCATTGGTGCAAATGCCAACATGGTAAAAAGGACAGATAACATTTTACTGTGATTATGAAAATACTTTTGCCTTCTCTACTCCCTTAAAAGGTTTTGGGAGCCCGCTGAGGTCATGGACCACACTTTGAAAGCCACTAAGTGAGGGTATCTTAGAGAATCAGAGGGGAAACCAGGGCCTGAAAAAGATTCCTCCAGGTAGGTGGTTAGGAAGAGGGGAGAGGGGGGCTGCAAGTCCTAGAGAAGTGGAGAAAAGCGCCTTCCTTTTTTGGCACCAGCATGGGGAGACAGCAAGACTCCAGAAAGGAATGGCTATTTGGTGCACCCTGGCAGACAAATTATAGGAAACCTTGGCAAGAGATTCCTTTGCTTCCAGAATGGTGTAGGCACTTCAGAGTGCTGAGGGATGAGGAGAGTACATATCCCAGCTGTCACCTGTGTGAACTGCTCAAAAGGAGAACACATAAAAAAAAAAAAAAAGGAAACACATATACAAAGCACACACTGGGGCCTGAGCACTTCATGAGATTCTTGGTACAATCCCATGATGAACAAGGGAAAGCTCCAGGATAACCATTCTGGCTGAATGGGGGCCAGATCAGATATCAAGCAGTAATAAATATTTGTAAAATATTACTTTTCACAACTCACTTTGTAGGCCTAGGTTTACTGACTCTAAGTGTATCATCTTGTTTAATACTTGACAACCTTATAAGATAGATATGATTTTTTTTCATTATTAAAAAAAATTTTATTTGAGAGAGAGAGAACATGAGTGGGGGAGAGGGGCAGAGAGAGAGGGAGAGAAAATCTTAAGCAGGCTCCAGGCTTGGCGTGGAGACTGATGTGGGGCTCAGTGACCAGGGATCATGACCTGGGATCATGAGCCAAAATCAAGAGTTGGACTCTCAACCTACTGAGCCACCCAGATGCCCCGGTAGATATTATTACTATCATCATTCCCATTTTTTTAAATGTTTATTTATTTTTGATAGAGAGTGCAAGCAGGGGAGGGGCAGAGAGAGAGGGGGCAGAGGATCTGAAGCAGGCTCTGCACTTACAGCTGTGAGCCCAATGTGGAGCTCGAACTCTCAAACCACAAGATCGTGAGCTAAGCCAAATGCTCAACTGACTGAGCCACCCAGACGCCCCTCATCATTCCCATTTTATAGATGGGGAAACTGAGAGAATAGATGATTTATTTCATGCATGGCTTGTAAATGACAGAACCAGCATTTGAATTATTTATTTGAAAATTGGTGCTCTTAGCACACTCTTTCTGATGATTAATATAGATAATTTCCAGGGTGCCTGGGTGGTTCAGTCAGTTAAGCATCCTGCTTCGGCTCAGGTCATGATCGCATGGTTGGTGAGTTCAAGCCCGGCGTGGGACTCTGTGCTGACAGCTGGGAGCCTAAAGCCTGCTTCTGAGTCTGTGACTCCCTCTCTCTCTGCCCTTCCCCCCTCTCATGCTCTGTCTCTAAATAAATAAATAAATAAATAAATAAATAAATAAATAAATAAATAAAATTTCCCTGTTTTCACTGTCTCCATTCATCTATTAACTTCCCCAGCCATGGGATCAGGGAAAGAGAAAATAAGGTGTTTCGTTGGCTTATATTTGTCCAGTTGTTTGCGCTATTTGCAGTTGTTTGTGGGCTATTATAATGCTGGCAAGAAATGACCTAGCATATCTTGGATTCCTTAGTCTAAAATGATCCCTAGAAGGAAGGGATGGTAAATGTTGAATGAAGATGGTAAGCGCTGGTACATTTGTGGTGGGTCTGCCCGGGAAGCCTACAGAACTCATTTCCCTACTTTCTCAGCCTCACACCTGAAAGGAAGGCCAATGATTGAGATATGGAGGCTTGGAAAGCTCTAAGGAAGGGCCGATCAGACCCCATGAACATAGGGTCAGGGATGCAGCCCCATGAAATGAAGTGAATGTGCTTTAATTAGAGAAACACAGTATCCCTGACTGGCATACTCCAGGGATCCCAAGGCACTCCAGAACATGAATAATTAGTGATTCTAAAACATGTCTACAAATCAAATTCTTTGCCACGCTTCCCATTAAGAGCTGGGTTTTGTTTTTTTTTAATATTTATTTATTTTTGACAGAGAAGAGAGACAGAGCATGAACGGGGGAGGGGCAGAGAGAGAGGGAGACACAGAATCCGAAGCAGGCTCCAGGATCTGAGCTGTCAGCATAGAGCCCGACACGGGGCTCGAACCCACAGACTGTAAGAGCTGAAGTCGGACGCTCAACCAACTAAGCCACCCAGGCGCCCCAAGAGCTGGGTTTTAATCCCTCTTCTCTGCAATATGGGCTGGACTTAGCGATTGACCTCTGGGGAAATGAGTGTGGCAGACTGATGGCTAAGTTAAAAAATGCAGTTCAGCTTCTGCCTGGTTCTTTCTAGCTACGCTCTCTCTCGAAACTCAGCTGCCATGCTTTGGAATGCCCAGCCCATGCGAAGAGCCATACATAGACATACACACACATACAGTTTGCTGAGGTCCCAGCTGGAAGCCATAGGGGGGAAGTCTTTGAGAAGACTACAGCTGTAGTCACCATTTGGCTCCACCTGCATGGGAGAACCTAAATGAGTACCTCCTCATTGAGCCCAGCCAACTCCCAGAACCATGAGAGATAATAAAAATGTGATTGTTGCTGTTTTACATCATACATTTTGGGGGTGTTTTGGTTAGCAGCAATAGGAAACTAAAGACATTTTTCTTGATGGTGCTTTCTTGCAATTGCCATTCATCGATGTAATAATATCTATTTTAATTAATTAATTTAAAGTTTATATATTTATTTTGAGAGAGAGAGATAGCATGAGTTGAGGAGAGACAGAGAGAGAGGGAGAGAGAGAGACAATCCCAAGCAGGCTCTGCACTGTCAGCACAGAGCCTGACTTGGGGCTCCAACCCAGGAACCGTGAGAACATGACCCAAACCGAAATCAAGAGTTGGACACTTAACCAACTGAGCCACCTGGGTGCCCCAAATTAATAAATATGAATATATTTTTAATTTTTTAAAGTGTATTTATTTACTTTGAGAGGGACAGAGAGCAAGGGAGAGAGACTTTAAAGCAGGCTCTGATCATGACCTAAGTGGAAATCAAGAGTTGGATGCTTAACCGACTGAGCTACCCAGGTACCCCAATATATATTTTTAAAGTTTATTTATTCATTTTGAGAGAGAGAGAGCTCATGCATGTGCACATACACGTGAGCAGAGGGAGAGGCAGAGAGAAAGGGGGAGAGAGAATCCTAAGTCAGTTCTGCACTATCAGCACAGAGGCTGATGTGGGACTCAAACTCATGAACTGTGAGATCATGACCTGAGCCAAAATCAAGAGTCAGATGCTTAACTGACTGAGCCACCCAGGTGCCCCATTTAAGAAATATTTATAGAGTGCCTTCTCTGTGCCTTGCCAGTCCTACTTGTTCCTCTTCTCTTCCCTAATGCCTGTGATTTTGTTCTGAGGCTCAAGAACAGAGTTGAGCCACCCTGGAAAACAAATGCTCCAGTCCCTATGGTGTCCCCAGACAATTATTCAGGAGCTCAGGGGTGAGTCTCTCATACCCTTGGGCGAGTCATTTCTGGGGCTGCCAAGGCATTGTGCCACCCCCGTGATGGTGTGTCTCCAGCCAAGGGAGCAATCTGATTGAGAGCCCGACCCGGGCTAGTTGAAATGGTTGCAGGCCTGGGCTAGTTGAAAAGGTGGGCAAAAGGGTGGAAACCAGGCTCTTTATGGCTTGTTGTGTCTACAGGGGCTGCTATAGGAAGTGGGAAAAGAATAGATACTGCAGAGAAGGAAGAGGAGTAGGAGAATGTATGGCAACAGGAAAAGGAAGGAAAAGAGGAAGAAGACGACTACAGGACGAGGAAGAGGAGAAAAAGAAGGGGTTATGCAACAGCAAAAGGAGATAGCCAGAAAGAGAACTGCTATATATGAAAACATGCAAACATTGGAAGAGAAGCTCCTAGTAAATGAGAAGAACTAATCATATATATGGAGCACTTGCCTTGTGCCAGGCATTGCTCTAACTGCGTTGTCCTCCCCTCCCCCACCTGCTTCAAATACGATTTCATTTCATCCATTCCACATCCCTAAGAAGCAGGTACTATTATTGCCTGCACCTCATTTTGCAGGTGGGGAAACTCAGAGACAGAGAAGTTAAGTAATTTGCCTGAAGGGTGGTGTAGTTGGGCATCAACCCCAAGCAGTCTGGTTCCAGAATCTGTGCTCTTAACCACTAAACAATAGCTTTTCTCATGATATACAATATTTTGAGGCTAACCCCTCTGAATATAGAGGCATATTTGTTCTTTCACAAAATAATGAGGATAGAGGGGCACCTTGTGGCTCAGTTGGTTAAGTGTCTGACTCTTGGTTTCAGCTCAGGTCATGATCTCATGGTTCTGGGCTCAAGCCCCGCATTGGGCTCCACATTGTCAGTACAGAGCCTGCTTGGGATTCTCTCTCTCTGCCCCTCCCGTGCTCTCTCTCTCAAAATAATAAATAAATAAACATTTTTATAAAAGGATGAGATTAGAAGAAAAATAAAGGAAGGTGAAAGTAGGCAAAGACAAGGTGAGGACAAAAGAAACAAGAACATAAAATCAGAGATAAGAGAAAAAAAAGTTGTAGGACAGAATGTATTATGTGATCCTATTTAAACTTTAAGAAATAGAACATAAGCATGCACACAAATACACACACACATATCTTTAAAAGGAAAAAGGGCTTTTTCAGATTCCCTAGTTTCTTGAACTGATTAGTTTTTGTCACCTTTATTTTTCAGAATATTATTTATACCAAGGGTGGTGAGAAAGCTGTTCCTTGGGAAAGAAGAAAAAATCCTACATTCCCTAATCCAAAATCTAACAGATTTGGAGGATATTGTGAGTCTCTACAGTAAGTCAGGAGGCTTTGAGGGAACTTCCTCCCTCTGACTCTTCAGCGTTTATATAGACTCAGCACTTCACATGCACTCAGAAATGCAGGATATCCTGACTTAAATAATAAAGGCAGCAGTGTGAGACCTCCAGATGAGGGTTCAAACTGTTTTTATTGTTTGTTTGTTTCCTGAGTTAATAACGCTGTTCAAAAAGAAGATCCAGGCTGGAATTCTCTGCTGCCCTCAAAAAATAGATCTAAAAAAGTTGGGCTGATGGGTGGACAGCGGTCCAGTCAGTACGTTCTTTGAGCTTGGAGCAAAGGGTGTGGCTTATCACCATGGCTCAGTGGATTCCATGGATAGATGTGTGATTTTGTTACCTCTTATAGTGGCGCTTTGTCCAGCAGCCTCCAGGATCTGAGGTGGGGCAAGAGCTAGTTCCTTCTACTGAGCTTTCCTCCTTCATCCCAGCTGCCCTGTTGTGAGTTACAAGTGTGTGATCCCTACCACTTGGATGCCAGTCACTACTCTCTACAGATGCAAAGTTGGCTACTGCTGGGTCCTGGCTTGTGTTCATTGGCAGCTGGGGGACAGAGCGTGAGCCTCTTCCCCTGATGGTAACCCTTAAGTCAACAGGGTTCCCAGGGACCAGTGAGCACATTTAAATAATAAAAATAATGGTTATCATTATATAAATAACCAATGATAAGACATACTGGGACAGAAAAAAAAATGATGCCTTAGAAATGAGAAGATACATTTAAAAGGGCTCAACAAAATGGAAAAATGTCCCCATAATCCCAGTCCCATGTCTAAATTCTCTCAGCCTGTCAGTGGGTAGCTGGAAGGCAGATGGAGGAATTAGAAGATGCTAGAGTCATTTTGGGACCTAACTGTCCTTTGTCTAAGAAACAGAAGTCCAGAAGGATCTTCTCACTTGGTTACCCATGCCTTGAAAACATATAAACATCAACACTAAAGAGTGCATGTATTGGGATGTGTGTATTGTGATTTATAAAGCACCGTGGAAACATTCTCACTTCCAGGCATGAGGATTATGCTGATTTACTCAAATATAGAAGCTAGTAGAAGGGCTTACTGCACCAATGTTTCTTGTTGGGGGTTCAGTAGCATGGATGACTAATAGGGACTCAAAAGCTGTCACCAAAAGGCAAAATTTTATTAAACACAATTCCAACTCTGAGATTCTTGATTTTCAACATTAGGAAGACCAATTATGTTTTAAAGTGGTGAGTAAGGTAGCCTGTTAAATGCACCAGAAAAAGTTTTTCTTCATCACTATTTTAAATGATAAACTTCATGCTCATGTAAGAAAATTCAACAATTGGGGCACCTGGGTGGCTTAGTCATTTAAGTGATCAACTCTTGGTTTTGGCTCCGGTCATGATCTCATGGTTCGTGAGATCAAGCCCCCTGTCAGTCCACACTGATAGGATGGAGCCTGCTTGGGATTCTCTCTCTATCCCTTTCTCTCTGCCACTCCCCTGTGCACTCTCTCTCTCTCAAAATAAATAAACTTAAAAAAAAAAAGAAAAATTTCAACTTTAATAAAGAAGGATATAAAGTGATTCCTTGATCCCAGCCCTTAAACACCATTAATAGTTTCTTGAATATTATTCTACAAAATTCCTATGCTTATATAAAAGCACACACACACTTCAACAAATATAAAAACCGTGTACAAATAAATATATTTATATTATATATGTATAAACTATTTACAAAATCATAATTAGCATAGTATGCATTCTATTCTGTAATTTTTTCTTTCTTTTTTTTTTAAACATTTATTTATTTTTGAGACAGAGAGAGACAGAACATGAATGGGGGAGGGTCAGAGAGAGGGAGACACAGAATCTGAAACAGGCTCCAGGCTCCCAGCTGTCAGCACAGAGCCCGACGCAGGGCTCAAACTCAAGAGCTGTGAGATCATGACCTGAGCCGAAGTCGGACACTTAACCGACTGAGCCACCCAGGCACCCCTATTCTGTAATTTTTTTAAGTTTATTTATTAACTTTGAGAAAGAGCAAGTGAGGGATAGAGAGAGAGAACCCCAGCCAGGCTCCACAGTATTGGCACTGTCAGTACAGAGCCTTAATTGGGGCTTGAACCCATGAATATTAAGATTATGACCTGGGCTAAAATCAAGAGCCAAACACTTAACCGACTGAGCCACCCTAATTTTAGGTGCCTCTAATTTTTTTTTTTTACAACTAAGTGTATGTTGGGCATTTTCACACATTAGTACAATTGATCTGCTGCATTATAAAAAAAATTGTTTCATAGTGGGGCTCCTGGGTGGCTCAGTCAGTTAAATGGTTAAGCGTCTGACTTTGGCTCAGGTCGTGATGTTGCAGATTGTGAGTTTAAGCCCTGCATCAGGCTCTCTGCTGTCAACACAGAGCCTGCTTCAGATCCTCTCTCTCCCTCTGTCTCTGCTTCTGCCCCGCTCTCTCTCTCAAAAATAAACATTAAAGAAATTGTTTCATATTAATCCAATGTTTGTATTACTATGTTTTAACCAGAGCCTTAGCAATGGGCATTTATGTTGCTCACAGTTTTGTTTTGTTTTTTAAATACGTATCACTTAATTGGCCTCCAGTATGTTGCACCAATTTACACTCCTACAAATGGCATATATGTGTGCCTGTTTTTGAACACCTATTGTCACTGAGGATTACCAAAACATTTCTAAATAGATTTTAGAGTTATCTAAGTCAGTCCTTTGTGGTAGCAATGTAAATACAGTGGAAATGCATGAAATTAGCACATTTACCTGAGTAAACAAGCTAGAGATTCTAGGTCAGTATAAGAGTAAGTTATAGGAGAGTCACTGATTTGTTTTTATTGTTGTTGTTGTTTGTTTCTTTTTTTAAAGTTTATTTATTTTGAGAGAGAGAGAGAGAGAGAGGGAGGGAGGGGCAAAGAGAGAGGGAAGAGAATCCCAAGCAGGCTCTGTGCTGACAGCACAGACCCTGAGGCGGGGCTCAAACCCACAAACTCTGACATCGTGACCTGAGCCAAAATCAACAGTGAGATGCTGAACCCACTGAGCCACCCAGGCACCCCAGGGAGTCACTGATTTGTGATTCTCTGCTTTATTTTCCTAAGATTTGGGACTTGGAAAGCCTTTTCTCATTACAGTTCTCCAAGTGTTGAACAGGTGTATAGGCTCCATAAGACTATGCTATGCCTGTGTTTTCAGCTTCCAGGATACTTGTAGTTAACATCCCAAAAATATAAGGCTGTGCTGGTAGTTTGAGACTCTAATCAATGTTTAACTATGTTTTTGTTTTTTTGAAAATACATTCAGACACCCAATTTGGGAGGCCAGAAACACATTTCCTCTCTACTGTAGCGATGTGGGGTGTAATCACCAGTGACACAGGGCATACCCGCCATGTCTTCCCCAGAGTTTTGGGTCTTGGCAAGAGGCCACTCCACCTTACATACTACCCTTGCCTGAATGAAACACAAGCCAAGAAGCACAACTACTAAATGGAAGAAGGGGATGAGGAGTGGAAGATGGTAGATAAAAATCCCCCTTGGTTATGGAGGAAAGGCAGAGGGTTTCATTTTCCTTGTTGCAGGCAAAGATGGCATGGAGCCCTAGGAACAGGCTCAAAATAGTGATCCTGGCAGGGCATACCAGACTTCTGAGATTGATTATGAAAGCTTCCAGCTTATGAAGTCTCCAATGTCTTTTTTCAGCTAGCAACTGGAATGCCAAAGGCAAGGCATTTTTCAGTAACTTGATATACTTCCTATCAACTAGCAGCTCCTTCAGATTTCTTGAGTAAGGAAGCAAAGAGTTCTCTCCTATGTTGAGGGAGAGGAACTTGTTTCCCGGAAATAGCTCTGTCATATTTCACCAGAAATACCAGCAGAGCCTCACTGGTTATATTTCATAGGGCTGTGATGATGTTCTATATTCTCAGCAGGAAAGGAAAAGTAAACACAAATCTGCTTTAGCATTCTAGATGCCAGGGTGTACAAAGCATAGTGTACTTACTCTCATCTCCATATGTACCACAATATTTGTTTCCAGCACTGAGAAACAGCATTCAATGAACCCAGAAACTCTTGGGTTTTGTACAACAATTATTGTTCTTTTTATAAATCCTACTTTAAAATGTCTGACTATCGACTGGTTTTCAAAATTTAAAATCACAACTATTTGTTGCAGGTTTAAAGAAAAAAAAAATTTTTTAACAAGTATTCATTTTTTTAATTTTTTTTAACGTTTTTTACTTATTTTTGAGACAGAGAGAGACAGAGCATGAACGGGGGAGGGGCAGAGAGAGAGGGAGACACAGAATTGGAAGCAGGCTCCAGGCTCCGAGCCATCAGCCCAGAGCCCGACGCGGGGCTCGAACTCACGGGCCGCGAAATCGTGACCTGAGCTGAAGTCTGCCGCCCAAACGACTGAGCCACCCAGGCGCCCCACGTATTCATTTTTTGATAGAGACAGAGTGTGAATTGGGGAGGGGCAGAGAAAGAGGGAGACAAAGAATCTGAAGGAGGCTCCAGGCTCTTAACTGACAGCACAAAGCCCGACTTGGGGCTCAAACTCACAGACTGTGAGATCATGACCTGAGCTGAAGCCGGACGCTTAACCAACTGAGCCACCCAGGTGCCCCTATTTGTTGCAGGCTTAAAAAAAATAAATTAAAGCCAAGTATTAAAGAAATTCAGACAATTATCAGATATTTGCCCCCTCTCTCCCAAATGTCAGGCCTAGCTGATTTTAATACTGACTTCTGTTTTGTTTTGTTTTTTTAATTTTTTAATGTCTATTTATTTTTGAGAGAGAGAGAGAGGCAGAGTGCAATTGGGGGAGGGGCAGAGAGAGACACACACACACACAAAATCTGAAGCGGGCTCCAGGTTCTGAGCTTGTCAGCATAGAGGACAGGGCTCAAACTCGTGAACCATGAGATCATGACCTGAGCTGAAGTCTGATGCTTAACCAACTGAGCCACCCAGGCACCCCTACTATTGAGTTCTTTAAGGCACACTTAACATCTATTTTATGCAAATTGTTCTAGAAAATAAAAAAAATTCAGAAATGGTCAGCTCAATTTTAAAGACTAAGATCTTTTTAAAAAATTTGTTCACTCATGTGTATTTACTTTTTTAAAATTGAGGATTAACTGACATATAACATTATATTTGTTTCAGGTGTACAACATAATGATTGATGTTAGTGTGTATTGTGAAATGATCACCACAATAAGTCTAGTTAATATCTGTCACCATACATAGTTACAGTGGTTTTTTTTTCTTGTGATGAAGACTCTTGGGGCACTTGGTTGGTTCAGTCAGAAGAGCATTAGACTCTTGATCTGAGGGTCTTGAGTTCAAGCACTATGTTGAGCGCAGAGCCTACTTACAATAAATAAGTAAATAAGAAGGCTAAAAATCTATTTTTAAATTTTTTTTAATGTTTTTATTTTTGAGAGAGAGACAGACACAGAGACAGAGACAGAGACAGAGACAGAGACAGAGTGCAAGTGGGGAAGGGGCAGAGAGAGAGGGAGACAGAATCCAAAGCAGTCTCCAGGATCCGGGCTGTCAGCTCAGAGCCTGTTGTGGGGCTCGAACTCACAAACCGAGAGATCATAAAGTCAGACACTTAACTGAGCCACCCAGGCACCCCAAGAAGACTAAAATCTTGATTAAAAAACCAGATAAGGGGGCACCTGGGTGGCTCAGTGGGTTGAGCGTCCGACTTCGGCTCAGGTCATGATCTCATAGTCTGTGAGTTCGAACCCCGCATTGGGTTCTGTGCTGACAGCTCAGAGCCTGGAGCCTGCTTCGGATTCTGTGTCTCCCTCTCTCTCTGCCCTTCCTCCACTCCTGCTCTGTCTCTCTCTCTCTGTCAAAAATAAATAAACATTAAAAAAAATTTTTTTTAAAAACCCAGATAAGGACAATACATGAAAATTATTGCCTCTAAATCCAACAAAGTATTATGAAAAGTCATACATCAAAATCTAGTAGTATCCTAGAAAACCCAAATTAATTCAAAAAATAGAAAATATACCAATGTAATCTACCACATTAAGGAACTTAAAGAGAAAAATTATTATCTCAATTGATTGTGGAAAAAAATTGGATAAATCTTAGTGCCTATTTATGATTCTTTTAATTAAAAAAAATGCTTTTTAAGTTTATTTATTTACTTTGAGAGAAAAGGAGAGCACACACAAATGGCGGAGGGGCAGAGAGAAGGAGAGACAGAATCCCAAGCAGGCTCCACACCATCAGCTCAGAGCCCGATTTGGGGCTCAAACTCACAAACCATGAGGTCATGACCTGTGCCTAGATCAAGAGTCAGAAGCTTAACCGATTATGCTACCCAGGCCCCCCTAACGCAAGAACTCTTAGCATATTTTGAATAGAATAAAGCTTACTTAATCTGATAAAGATTTTATACCAACTTTAGACACATCTCTTAAGGATTGGAAACAAATCTTTATAATTTAACATAGTGCTTGTAGGGGAGGAAAAATAATTTTCCCTCTACTTTTCTGAGTTCTTAGCTGAGACCTCATAATAAAAACACAGATTAACACCACGAAAGACAAACAGAAATTTATTAGAATGTGTACCTCACATATACATGGGAGATACCCAGGAAAAAATGAGAAACTCCCTGATGCCTCTTAGAATTCAGGATTAAGTACCAGTTTAATAGGGAAAGAGGAGCAGGGGGTGCATATAGGCCTCTTAGGGGAAAGTAAATGATTTGTAGGAAATATGAATGGGCATTTAGAAGACTAGATTATATATGATATGATAGTTTGTGACACAGTCTTTCTGGGTGTGTGTGTGCTGTTTTTAAAGTGTTTACTTTTGAGAGAAAGAGTGTGAGTGGGGGAGGGGCAGAGAGAGAGATAGATGAGGGTTGGGTGGGGTGGTGGTGGGGACAGAGGATCCAAAGTAGGCTCTGTGATGACAGCAGAGAGTCTGAAGTGGGGCTTGAACTCACAAACTGCAAGATGATGACCAGAACCAACGTCAGCTCAACTGAGCCACCCAGGTGGCCCTCTGGGTGTGGTTTTGACTTCTAGTCTTCTCTCCTGTGATAAGAGTCAGTCTTCCCTGTTGATGAAACTCTCAGGGGAGGGGATTTATGACAGCTGAGTTCCTTTTGGAGGCTCTGTCTTAGGCAGATAAGGGGAGTTCAGAGGAAGCCTCTCTCTGCATTTGCTGTTTTTCAAGAGCCTACAGCTTAAAATAACTGATTACTAAAGTGGCATATTTTGGGCTGGCATGTCCTGAACTCCTACAGTCATATTTTGGAGTGGCATTATTCTGCCACCCTTTATGCTATAAGGAAGAAAAAAGTTATAGTAGTTTATTTTAGCAGGTTCCACACATAATAAAAGTTCCTTGATGATGATTTGCAAAATGCTGAATATATGAAAAAGGAAAAAAATGTAGACTTCTGCCACATTTTTGGTTATCCAATTTACAACTGCTTGTCCTATGTGGGAGAAATCCTTTATTGTATACCATGTAGGTGAGATGCAATGCTCTGCTTCCTACAATAAAGTTTACATGGAGACATCTTCTCTCTTCTTGAACTGTGGCATTTCAGCAGCCAGAGTGAGGTACATGGTCTTGGCTTAGCTAAAGAGATGTTCCTGCTGGGACTCGACTCTAGACAGATGGCCTCTGACGTTTTGAGTGCACTGTGGTAGAATTCAATGGAGGCAGTGTCCTGCAGCTCCCTCCCCCTCCTTCTCCTTCTTCTTCTTATAATCTCTACACCCAATGTGGGGCTCAAAATTACAACTCAACCTGAGATGAAGAGTTGCATGCTCTACTGGCTGAGCCAGCCAGCTGCCCTGTAGCTTCCCACTTCTTGGTCTTCCAGAGCTGCCTTGACTCTCACATTTCTTCTGAGTTTTGTGTTCCTTTCCCATTGACTTGTTGAACCCATGAGAACTTTTAATAAATTCTCATTTTTCTTTTCATTAAAAAAAACCAAGATAGTTTTGTGTTGTATGCAGCTAAGAACCTTGACAGATACACCTTGCTGTCTACCACTTAGAAGCAATTCTACTAATATTATATTTTATTTCTTTTTTTAAAAAATATTTTATTATTTTTGAGAGAGAGAGAGAGAGAGAGAGAGAGCGAGTGGGGGAGGTGCAGATAGAGAGGGGACAGAAGATCACAAGTGGGATCAACATTGACAGCAGAGAGCCCGATGCAGGATTCAAAATCACAAACCGTGAGATCATGACTTGAGCCAAAGTCTGCCGCTTAACTGACTGCACCACCCAGGAGCCCCTATTATATTCAATTTCTTTCCAGATCTTTGCTTTGTATTTTTTATAGTATTAAGGTCAAACTCTATACATTTTTGTATTTATTTATCTAGCTTAACATTCACAAATACATTATTTTAATCTGTAAATAAATTTGAAAGTTGATGTAATTATTCTATAGTATTTATATCATAATTTCCTCATGCATGATCCTACTGGAAATTTGTTCCAAAATTTTTCAGTTATTATAAATAATTCTTCAAATAAATCATTATGTTTGTTTTTCTCAGTTGTTTTTAATATTTCTTTATGATAAATTTCCAAGAGTAGAATTATTATACCCAAGAGTAGGAGTCCTAATATTAAGCTTATGTCCAATAAATACAAAAATGCACAAGTACAGAGAATGGAGAAAAGACACCGGCCATTATAATCATCAAAAAATTTACTGAGCACCAACTAGATCTATGACCACATTGGTCACTTGATAACCCTTGCCTTTACAATTGAGTCAGACATTTTCTAACCATCTAACTTGCAAACAAGATCTACTAACAAATAACCTACAAAAACGAAGAGAGTGCAGTGTGTAAACACGACACTGCATTAGAATGTGCTGTGATAGAAGACAGAATATTAGCTCTAGAAGGAACTATAATAACTGTGGTATAAATAAATTAAAGAAACAGAATTTATGTTTTTCAAGCTGTATAATGATAAAGGTTTGGACAAATAGATAAATGAACCTAAATAATTTAGGTCAAGATAAACTTAAAAAAATTTTTTTTTCTGGCTACAGATATATTCAACACCAACAGTCCTCTCCAAACTAGGTTGGCTGTCCAAGTTGACAACCATATTGCCTCTAAAGTGGAATTTAGTTGCTGAACCAGCAATGTGACCCAGTATTCCATCTATAGCTGTCTCTGTTGTCTTCCCTCAGTTGAGTCTTACAGGCCACTTGCCCTCTAGACCTTTCAGCAGGCCTTTCAGTCTCAGGATGGCCGCAGCACCAAGTGGCAGGCAAGATCTCAGGGGGCAGATGGTGGTAATCATGGAAATTCTGGCTACTCTTCTTGGTTATGGATCAGCAGAAATGGCTAGGCAAACTGTTCCTTCATTAGCCTCATGACTTGAGAGATTTCATGACCCTCATGACATGAAGGTTGGGAATGTTCTTGTCTGCCAACTTGGGGTGCTTTGGCATTTTGACATCCTTCTTGGCCACCATCACTGCCTCCTTAAAAAAGGAGTTTCTAAATCCAACAGTATGGTGCTGGCACAAAGTAGACACAAATCAATGGAACAGAACAAAGAGCCCAGAAATAAACACACACGTATATGGTCAATTAATTAATGACAAAGGAGGCAAGAATATGCAATGGGGAAAAGATAGTTTCTTCAAC
This sequence comes from Acinonyx jubatus, assembly GCF_027475565.1. Lineage (NCBI taxonomy): Eukaryota > Metazoa > Chordata > Mammalia > Carnivora > Felidae > Acinonyx > Acinonyx jubatus. The sequence continues at coordinate 79,442,373 of NC_069386.1, forward strand.
AAATGGTGTTGGGAAAACTGGACAGCTGCATGCAAAACAATGAAACTGGACCACTTTCTTACATGATACACAAAAGTTCAAAATGGGTTAAAAACACAAATGTGAGATGTGAAACCATAAAAATCTTGGAAGAAAACATAGGAAGTAATTTCTTTTGACATCAGCCATGGAAACATTTTTGTAGGTAGGTCTCTTTAGGCAAGGGAAACAAAAGCAAAATTAAACTATTGGAACTAGACCAACAGAAAGCTTTTGCACAGTGAAGGAAATGATCAAATAACAAAAGGCAACTACTGAATGGGAGAAGACATTTGCAAATGACATATCCAGTACAGGGTTAATATATAAAATATATAAAGAAGTTATACAACTTAGCACCAATACCCAAATAATCCAATTAAAAAAGGGCAGAGAATATGAATAGACATTTTCCCAAAGAAGACATATAGATGGCTAAGAGGCACATGAGAGGATGCAACATCACTTATCATGAAGGAAATGCAAATCAGAACCACAATGAGGTATAATTTTACACCTGCCCAAATGGCTAAAATAAAAAAGACAAGAAATAAGTGTTGGTGAGGTGTAGAGAAAAAGGGACCCTCGTACACTGTTGATAGGAATGCAAATTGGTGCAGCCACTATGGAAAACAGTATGGAGGTTCCTCAAAAATTAAAAATAGGGGTGCCTGGGTGGCTCAGTTGGTTAGGCATCTGACTTCAGCTCAGGTCATGATCTCACAGTTCATGAGTTCCAGCCCCTCACTAGGCTTTCTGCTGTCTGCACAGAGCCAGCTTTGGATCCTCTGTCTCCCTCTCTCTCTGCCCCTCCCCCACTTTCTCTCTCTCAAAAATAAACATTTTAAAAAACATTAAAAAATTGAAAATAGAAGTACCATATGGTACAGTAATTCTACTATTGGGTATTTACCCAAAGAAAACAAAAAACACTAATTCAAAAAGATACATGCACTCCTATGCTTACTGCAGCATTATTTACAATAACTAAGATATGGAAGCACCCAGTGTGTCCTGATAAATGAATGGTAAAGTAGTATACACACACGCGTGCACACACACACACACACACACACACACACACACAGTGGAGTATTAGTTATAAAAAGGAATGAGATCTTGCCATTTGCAGCACCATGGATGGAGCTAGGGCATATAATGCTATGCAAATTAAGTCAGAGAAAGAAACACCATATGATTTCACTCATATGTGGGGTTTACGAAACAAAATCAACAAACAAAGGGAAAAAAAGAGACAAACAAACACCAGACTCTTAAATAGAACAAAGTAGTAGTTGCCAGAGGAGAGATGGGTGGGAGGATGGGTGCAATAGGTGAGGTGATTAAGGGGCGCGTGGGTGGCTCAATAGGTTAAGTGTCCAACTCTGGCTCAGGTCATGATCTCAGGTTGGAGAATTCAAGCCCCGTCTTGGCTCTGTGCTGACAGCTTGGAGGCTAGAGCCTGTTTCAGATTCTGTGTCTGCCCCCTGTCTCTCTGCCCCTCTCCCGCTTGTGCTGTGTCTCTCTCTCCTTCGATAATAAATAAACATTTAAAAAATTAAAATTAAAAAATAGGTGAGGTGATTAAGAGTACACTTGTCTTTTTTTCTTTTCAGACTGAAAAAAAATTTTTTTTACACTTTAAGTAATCTCTACACCCAAAGTGGGACTTGGACTCAATGATCAAGGGTTACATGCTCTACTGACTGAGCTAGCCAGGCACCCAAGACTAAATTTCTCTTGGTGAGCACTGAGAAATGTATAGAGTTGTTGAAAATTATATTGTACACCTGAAACTAATATAACACTCTATGTTGATTACACTTCAATTAAAAATGTAAAAAAAAATTTTTTTAAAGACACAGAGAAAGCAAGTTCTACCAAGAAGGACTTTTGTTCCCTAAGTCCTTATCTTTTCTATCTGCAAGCCTTTTGAAACAAATAAAGGAGTTTGGGCAATACGTTTAAAAAGTTAATAAAAAAGAGTTTATAAATGGCAATCCAGTTCTTCCTGGGCATCAACGTCACCAGGGGCTGGGGCTGGAAAGCCAAGATAAACTACTAAACTTACTCCTTTATAATGAAAATTCAGATGGTCTGCATCTTAGGACCAGAAGGAACTGCGGGAAGAGGACTCAGTCTTTTCTTGTTCTCCATATAGGGCTATTCTCAGGGAATACTCCAAGAGCTCAACTTCTTGGAAAGACTGTGGTACTTGGGAAGGAAAAAAATCCTTTCCTAATCATAGCCGATTAGGAACAACAATATCTTAAAAGTCTTATTTCATTTATGCTTGTCCCTAAAAATGGAAAGGACACAATGATCAATGTGTAGAATTCTCTAAACAACTATTTGTACTTAATCACTAAACTTCACCTTTGTATTAACCTATAAAACAGAGATGTTTTATTTAAAAAGATTTTTTTTAATGTTTATTTATTTTTGAGAGAGAGAGAGAGTGAGCAAGGGAGGGGCAGAGAGAGAGGGAGACACAGAATCTGAAGCAGGTTCTGGGCTCTGAGCTGTCAGCAGAGAGCCCAACTTAGGGCTTGAACTCACAAACTGTGAGATCATGACCTGAGCTGAAGCCGGATGCTTAATCAACTGAGCCACCCAGGCACCCCAAAACAGAGATGTTTTAGTTGGGCCAGAGCAAATAGGATTTTACAGCAAGAGTTTCAGACCAAACAGGATAAATCACCGATCTGGAAAAAAAGGCACAAAATGCCCATTTTTTTCCTGGAAAATTTGGGAACACATTGAAGAATGTATCCCTGTTGGGGAGGAAAAATGGAGATCTCCTCCAATGCATTTTGTATTCTTTGGTAGCAGAGCCTGGAGCTCTAAGGTTTTTGGTTGCATCATGAATGCCACATGATATGGCCTCGAATACTTGGGCCCACAACACTCAGTGCAAATGCCATTTTGCTAGTCAGGATAGACCTCCACCCTACCCCGAGTCAGCCTTTCATGTCCACATTAGACTAGCTATGCCCAGAATGCAATGGTATTACATTCTGGGTAGGAAAACTTAATGGGTCACAAATCCAGCCTTTTCTCCTCTTTGCAGAATGGTGCCTTAGATTTGCATTCAATTTGTAGGAGGATCAAACCAGTGAGTGTGAATTAACCTCCACAGGAAGTTCTTAAGGAAACAACTGCTTTCAGGGGAGGAGGATGAGGTGACAAACAGAACTCCTGCAAGGACCTTTTTTTTTTTTTTTTTTTTTAAGTAAGCTTTACAACCAATGTGGGGTTTGAACTCAGGACCCTGAGACCAAGAGTAGCATCCTCTACTGACTGAGCCAGCCAGGCGCCCTCAGAGATCAGTTTAAAATATGTAACTTTACTATTAAAAACACAAAAACAAAATCCTGACAAAAACAAAGCTTTCTCATGAACTTGCCACATCTCCACAATCCCCATCTTGGAAGAAAAAAAATGTGTTGGGGGTGGGGGCGCCCGGGGGGGTGCTCAGTTGGTTGAGGGTCTGACTTCCTCTCAGAGCATGATCTTGCATTCTGCAAGTTCTGAACCCTACATCAGGCTCTCTGCTGTCAGCACAGAGCCTGCTTTAGATTCTCTGTCTCCCCCTCTCTGCCTGCCCTTCCCCCACTTGTGCTCCCTCCATGTCTCTCCCAAAATAAGCTTAAAAAAAAAAAAAAGAAAGTAAAAAACATGGGGAAGAGTTTGTGCATCTTTTGAGATGACTGTGCCCAGCACACAGTGGGGGCCTGGAAGTTTTTTGTCAGTTTGTTTTTTAGTGATGGAGGTGCTCAGGCCTTGACCACTTACTGCTGCTCCTTCCGTGCCTGCTTCTTGGGCTCCAGGTTCTCTTGGTGCATGTTCATCAGGCCGCACGTGGTACCTGTCTTCCCGGGCCGCAGATCTTCTTCCCCTAGTAGAATTTCTTGAGTTCTTTTTCTGAGTCTGGCTCGTGACAGCGAATACATGGGCCATGTTATTTGTGAGCAACTCGAATCTTGGAGAGGCTGCCACTTCATGGTGGCGCAGCTGGGACAGCTCCACCTTCGGTCTTCCAGCTGTTTACGCAACTCCTCCTTGGTGCAAGGGGGTCTGAAGCCTTAATCTTGGCCAGTCCTGCAGAAGCCGCTGCCACTGAGGGAAGGAGGCCGAGGGGAAGAGCCAGGGAACGGTTTCTGAGCAGGACAGCACTGACCTCCGGCTGGATAGCACAAACCTGACCTTGTGGTTGATAATTGTGATACACACTTGGGGCTGAATCAGGCTTCCACTGGACCGCTTTGGTGTCATCTGATTTTGTTTGTCAGAAATGCTTTCCCAGGTAAGACTTAAAGAAAGTCAAAGTTTCCCCTCCCTCCCCCCATCCCCACAGATGAGGAGTTAAACTCAAAGGCCAGAGGAGAGGGCTGGTGGCCCATTGTTGCCAATCACGAGAACTTTGGCCACCTGCCAAATTCTAATATCTTTTAATTTCTTCACAGTCTATTAGGTGACATATGATATTTTTCAACTGAAAGAATTCAAAGTCACATGCCTAGAGAGGCACCTGGGTGGCTCAGTGGGTTAATTATCTGACTCCTGCTGGGTCATAATCTCGTGGTTCATGGGTTCCAGGCCCGTATCAGGCTCTCTGCTGTCAAGGCAGAACCCGTTTTAGATCCTCTGTCTTCCTGTCTCTCTGCCCCTCCCCCACTTGTGTGTGTGCTCTCTCTTTCTCTCTCAAAATAAGTAAGTAAACATTTAAAAATGCCCATAAAAAAATAAAGTCAGATGCCTAGAGCCTTCCTATTTGGTCAGTCTCACCCATGTTGACCATGCATCACCAAAAATATCTTCTGTAGATACTCATGCTGCTAGATCCCTTTACTACTATCTTGGTTATGTGTAAACAGGAATCTTCTTTTGAGTCATAATTAATCTCTGGATAATAACTCACGAACTTGTGGCTATAAGTTTCCTTTGTTAATAGTCTTAGATTCTATCTACTAAAGTAGAGCTAACAGAAAGGGGAAAGGAAGGGGGAAATATTACTGTTGGACACATACTTCTTAAACCAGCTTAATCTGATTTTACTGTTTATTTGAACCGGTTTAACTTGATGTTTATTGTATCTTTGGGAAGCTAGGTAAAGAGACTTTACATAACTGCTGTCTTAATTTGCTGAGAGAGAAGTTCCTTGATTTGTTACTTGGTTCCTTAGTTTGTGTTAATTTAGCGCTGTTGACTTCCTCCATGAACATTCTATTACCACTCAATAATTAGTTGTGGCTGTGTTTTGGATTCAGCTGTTTAAGAAGGAAAAACTGAGAAGGAAATTGGGCCAAATTTATTCTATGAGGTGAGATCAAAATAGGAGTTGATCATAAGCAAAAAGCCAAAATTAAGTCAGGCACAAAGAAAACGTACAAGGTGATTATGAAGTTTGCTTAAAATAAATATGAATCTGCAGCAAGTTGCATTTCTTTTCAGAGTCAGCTCAGGGCCAGCTGGCTTCCTCTGTTGTCCCTTGCAGAGTGGTAAATCCACTCAAGACTGAGTTCAGCTGTCTTCCCTCTGTTGTTTTTTTTTAATGTGTGTTTTTTGTTTTTTTTGAGATATCGCAAGCAGGGGAGGGGTAGAGAGAGGGGGACAGAGGATCCAAAGCGGGCTCTGTGCTGACAGCAGTGAGTCTGATGTGCGGCTTGAACTCACAAACATGAGATCATGACCCAAGCCTCAGTTAGAGGCTCAACCAACTGAGCCACCCAGGCGCCCCTGTCTTCCCTCTTGATTCAAGTCACCCAAGAATCCTTTTCTTAAAAGTCATGAAAAAAAGACAACGGAATCAGTTGTCAGTGTCAGCAGGGGCAGTCATTTGTTCTTGTTTGTTTTTAAAAAGCCTTTATTTAAAAAATTTTTTTAAAAGGCTTTATTAGGAAGTTGATTTCATGTGATCTTAGGCTGGAAGAAATCTGTATCAGAGAATGCTGAAAGACTCGCTGCCAAGCCAGTATCGCATATAGTCTAAACTGGGAAGGAGCCTTCATTGGGATGATGGCCAAGGAGCTGGTCAGTTGTGGATGTAGCTTAAAAGGTCATTGGCTCAATTGCAAGAATGCTGGTAGCCTCAACATGTGCTACAAATTCCTTTCATTAGTCAATTGTTTTCGATTCTTTCCCACTGGGAACCTCAAGAGTATCTTTTGCCTGAGTGTACCATTCTCAGCTGATCTCTTTTTCCCTGAGATGTTAGGAATGATGCCCTGCAGCATCCCATGAGTCATAGGTCAGGAGGCAGGAAGTCTTCCAAGTTTTTTGCATATAGCCACCACCCTCCCTGTGTGTCCACACTCTCAAAAGGGCCCAGACGGCATTTCTGAGGCTTAGACTTAGAAGTATCAGAATTACAAAGATCTCAGAAAGCCTTCCAAGATGGGCACCAAACATGCTGTTTTACCTGGTACCGAGAAGTTTCCCGAGACACAGAACTTTCATTGCTAAAACTGGGACTCCTAAGCAAACTGGGATATGTGGTCACACTAGGCTCAACTGTTTTGCAGGGAAGAAACTGCAGCCCAGGAAGCTTGTTGCCCAAGCTAACAAAATTAGTCAGCGGCAGATCCATCATGCTAGAATTCAGTGCTCTTTCTTTGCTGGTACTTCCTTATAGTCATACAGTGCGTTGCACACAATAGGTGCTTATGTTTCTGTTGGTTGTTTTTTGAGTTTAGGGGAAGTGCTTTTAACAGATATGATAATTCTTAATTAGCAGTGATCTCACTCAGGGTCATGATGAATCAATTGTGAAACCAGGTCTCTATTTCTAGACTCTGAACAGAACAGAATGAACAAAGGGGAGGGGAGCTTAGTGAGCAATAGAAGTGGTTAAGAAAACACAAGGATTGTGCAAAGATGAAGAGGCCCATGTGTGCCGGTGGGCTGGGCAATACTATCTGCAGCTGGGAACAGAGAGAGATACATTATTGAGGGTAAGCACCAAAGAGAAGAATGTACTCTTTCCCTGTCCTCGGAGAGAAGAGTATGGTAGGAAGAAAAGTGTCATCATTCTTCTGATAAGGGAAGAAATGTAGCCATGGACACACACACACACACACACACACACACACACACACCCATGTGGTAATGCCCATGTGATGAAAACACTGTATCAACTGATCATGGTTGTATGTTTTCCAAGGACTTGAAAAGAACCTACCTCCCAGCAGTGTTCTTTGTCCTACTAGGTCTGAGATCTGCCCTGTTCTTGCCAGTTTTCTCCCCCCGATACTGAGTTTTTAATAAAGTAGCTTAAGTTACTAGGGATCATCAGCTGTTATACCTAGAGCTTTATGATAATTTGCCTAAACTCTACTGTAGCTCATTTGACTCGGTAATCTTCTTACCTGCAAGAGGCATTGGTGTTATCTGGGTAAGAGAAAAGGAGACAGCATTAGGAATGTGATGAGCTGAGGATTAAGACTAAGGAAATGACTCCTGGTAACAAAGGTCCAGGAACAATGTTATTGATCGTGGCCATTTTCTCCAACTCCTTTTGTGTGGTAGCACTTGGCACTTAATTCTTTGATCTGGGACGGAGACCAGGAAGGAAGTGGTACATGGAAACTGAGCAGCGTAAACAAAATGGAAGTGACTAAGGTGTTTTGACACTCATTAAGATGGGTGTTACTCTCAAAATGGAAGCCAGGCACCTCCTCTTCTATTCCACCACACCTTTTCCTGCTGGTGACCAGGGACAGAGTTACGTGCTAGTCTAATACCTAAAAACACAGGTGAACAAGAGACTGAATTGACCTACTTTGCAAATACCTGTTACAGTGTTAATCAGCAAACTTACTGCAGGCAGTGGTCACGTGGCCTCATAGCCTCCTGCATCAGGCTGAATGAAGGCCAGGCTGGGAAAAGACGTCAGTAAGGATGGTGTTTCTGGGAAACAAGTGCTGGTTAAAAATGCAAATTATTGGCCCTTACCCCAGACATTCTGATTCAGATTTTCTTTTTCTTTTTCAAGTAGTATGTATGGAATTAGAGTAGTTGTATAGATGTACAGAAAGGTAGTGAAGATAGAACAGAGCTGCCATACATCACACACCCAGTTTTCACTGATTATTAACATAGTACGTAAGTATGGCACATTTGCCACAAGTAATGAATCAATATTGATACTTTATTATTAAGAAAAGTTCATACTTTATTTGGATTTCCTTCGTTTTTGCCTAATTCCCTTTTTCTGTTCAAAGATCCCATCCAGAATGTCACATTACATTCAGTCATGTCTCCGTAGGCTTTTCTTGGTTGGGAGTTTTTCAGACTTTTCTTGTTTTTGATAACCTTGACAGTTTGGGAGAGTACTGGCTAGGTATTTTATAGAATGCCCTTCAGTCTGGGTTTGTCTGATAAAACCTGATGTTTTTCTCATAATTAGACTGGTGCTAGGGGTTTGGGGGAAGAAGACCAGAGAGGTAAAGTGCCATTCTCATCATATCCTATCAAAGGTACACACTATCAACATAACTTATTGTTATTGATGTAACTGGATCACCTGGCTTAAGTAGTGTTATAAGGTTTCTCCAGTGTAAAGTTGTTCTTTTTACCTTCCTGTTTCTTTGAAAGGAAATCACTATGTGCAACCCATACTTAAGAGATGGGGAGTTGTTTTACCTCCTTAAGTTTGGAATATCTACAACATAAATTATTTAGAATTCTTCAACATGAGAGATTTTCTGTTTTCTATCATTTATCCGGTCATTTATATTAAAAATTTTTTTAAGTTTATTTGAGAGAGAGAGAGAGAGAGAGTGAGCGAAAGAGCGCATGCATGCACATGGGGAGGGGCGGAGAGAGAGAGAGAATCCTAAGCAGGTTCCATATGCAGTTAGTCCAGAGACTGAAGCAGGGCTCAATCCCATGAATCCAGAAATCATGACCTGAGAACAAACCGAGAGTCGATGCTTAACTGACTGATCCACCCAGGTGCTCCCCGCCGAAGGTAATTTTAATGAAGACTTTGAGGTCCCATGGTATTGGAAGAATAATGCTTTATACCTGGGGTTCTGAGTGTGTTCACATGTACTTTGATTTGATTCTCATTATTAAAATGTGAAGGAGAAAAAAACATTTTGTAGATGAGAAGAGTGAAAACTCAGTAAAGTGGCTTTCCTAAAATCACACAGTTGGGTATACCAGGGCCAACAGGCAGAAATGCAACACAGAATCTGATGTGTTTGCAGAACTGAAATAGCACTATTAAGTTAGATAACTAAAAAATCAGTCTGCTTATTTTAAACAATAAAGAATTATAGTCTATCAATAAAATTGACCTACACAAAGCGAGGTGCTATTCCCAGTACTCTTTCGTCCCATCAAAATAAACCATGTTCACTTTATACATTGTGCAACTACTATGTGCCAAGTATAGCCTGGTCTCTTCTTTACAACTGACTCCAGTTTTGAAACGTGAGAAATAAATCTGTAGGAATTTGCTAAGGCTGCTGTGACAAATTATCACTACAGTAGTTCCTCCATATCAGGAGATAAGTTCCAAGACTCCTGGTGGATGCCTAAAACCATAGGTAGTACCAAATCTTATATACATACTATTGTTTTTCCTATACATGCATATTTATGATAAAGTTAATTTATAAATTAGGCACAGTAAAAGACTAACAACAGTAACTAATAAGAAAATAGAACAATTATAACAATATACTGTAGTAAAAATTATATGAATGTGGTCTCTCTCTCAAAATATATAGTTGTACTGAACTTCCCCTTCTTGTGATGACATGAGATGATAAAACACCTATGTGATGAGACAAAGTGAAGTGAATGATGTAGGTGTTGCGACACAGTGTCAGGATATTGTCAATCTAATGACCAGGAGGGTCATCTGCTTCTGGACCATGGTTGACCTGCATAACTGAAACCTTGGAAAGTGACACCATGGATAAGAAGGGAAACAACAGAAGCTTACTCTGTCACACTTGTGAAGGCTAAAACTGAAAATCAAGGTGTTGGCAGGGCCATGCTTCCTCCAAAGCCTCTAGGGGAGGATCCTTCTTTGCTTCTTTCAGATTCTGGTAGGGCCAGGCATTCCTTGGTCTCCATAACTGGTAACTCCCATCTCTGCCTCAGTCTTCACATGTCCATCTTCCCTCTGTGTCTATGTGTCTCTGTCTTCACACAGCATTCTCCTCTTCTTACCAGAACACTAGTGTGATTGGATTAAGGGCCACCCTACCTTAATATGACTGATATTAACTATCATCTTAACTATACACATTTGCAATGACCCTATTTCCAAATAAGGTCACATTCTGAGGTACTAGGTTAGGACTTTAGCATCTTTTTGCATGACACAATTCAACCCCTAACAAATTTGTGCCATAAAATACATCTTTTTTAAAATAGAGATTTATTTTTGTTTTTCTATTTGAGAAAGAGAACACGAGCAGGTAAGAGGGGCAGAGGGAGAGAGAGAATCTTTTTGTTTTTTTTGTTTTGTTCTAAAATTTATTTGTTTTTGAGAGAGAAAGACACTGAGTGGGATAGGAGCAGAAAGAGAGGGAGAGAGAGAGAGAATCCTAAGCAGGCTCCACACTGTCAGCATGGAGTCCAACTCGGCTCAAACTCATAAACCTTGAGATCATGATTGAGCCCAAATCAAGAGTTGGATGCTTAATTGACTGAGCCACTCAGGTGACCCAAGAGAGAATCTTAAGCAGGGCCCCCCACCGCCAATGTGGGGCTCAATCCCATGACCCTGGGATCATGACCTGAGCCAAAATCAAGAGTCAGACACTCAACCAAGTGAGCCACCCAAGCAGCCCAATACACCCTTTTAAAGTGTGCTATTCTGTGGTTTTTATTGTATTCAAAAGGTTGTGGAGCCAATATCACTAATTCCAGACTATTTTCTTCATTCTTCAACCCATTAGCATTCCTCCCCTCTCACCCTTCCCTAACTCCTGACAACCACTAATCTACTTTCTGACAATACAAAATTGCCTATTTATAGGCATTTCATGTAAATGGACATTTCATATAAATGCAATCATATAATGAATCATCCATATTGTAACATGTATCAGTACTTCATTCCTTTTTATGGCTGAATAATATTCAATTGTATGACTATACATATATACATACACATTTTCTATATTCAGTTTCTATATTCTATATTTCTATATTCTCTATATTTCTATATTCTCTATTCTATATTTCTATATTCTATATTCAGTTTCTATATTCATCAGTTGATGGACACTTGGGTTGTTCCCACTTTTTGGCTATTGTCAATAATTCCCCTATAAATATTCATGTACATTTTTTGTGTGTTTTTAATTTTTATTTTATTATTTTTTGAGTAGGCTCCACACCCAATGTGGGGCTTGAGCTCACAACTCTGAGACTAAGAGTGGCACATGGCACACTCCTGAGCCAGCCAGTTGCCCCTGTGTGACTTTTTAATTTTTTTCATACCCAGGAGTGGAATTGCTGGATCACATCATAATTATATTAACTTTTTGAGAAATGAGCCAAATGTTGTCCAAACCAACTCTACTAATTCTCACCAGTAATGTACAGAGGTTCTAATTTCAGCACTTGTTATTTTCTTTTTTTTTTTCAATATATGAAATTTATTGAAAAATTGGTTTCCATACAACACCCAGTGCTCATCCCAAAAGGTGCCCTCCTCAATACCCATCACCCACCCTCCCCTCCCTCCCACCCCCCATCAACCCTCAGTTTGTTCTCAGTTTTTAACAGTCTCTTATGCTTTGGCTCTCTCCCACTCTAACCTCTTTTTTTTTTCTTTCCTTCCCCTCCCCCATGGGTTTCTGTTAAGTTTCTCAAGATCCACATAAGAGTGAAACCATATGGTATCTGTCTTTCTCTGTATGGCTTATTTCACTTAGCATCACACTCTCCAGTTCCATCCACGTTGCTACAAAGGGCCATATTTCATTCTTTCTCATTGCCACGTAGTATTCCATTGTGTATATAAACCACAATTTCTTTATCCATTCATCAGTTGATGGACATTTAGGCTCTTTCCACAATTTGGCTATTGTTGAGAGTGCTGCTATAAACGTTGGGGTACAAGTGCCCCTATGCATCAGTACTCCTGTATCCCTTGGGTAAATTCCTAGCATTGCTATTGCTGGGTCATAGGGTAGGTCTATTTTTAATTTTCTGAGGAACCTTCACACTGCTTTCCAGAGCAGCTGCACCAATTTGCATTCCCACCAACAGTGCAAGAGGGTTCCCGTTTCTCCACATCCTCTCCAGCATCTATAGTCTCCTGATTTGTTCATTTTGGCCACTCTGACTGGTGTGAGGTGATATCTGAGTGTGGTTTTGATTTGTATTTCCCTGATGAGGAGCGACGTTGAGCATCTTTTCATGTGCCTGTTGGCCATCCGGATGTCTTCTTTAGAGAAGTGTCTATTCATGTTTTCTGCCCATTTCTTCACTGGGTTATTTGTTTTTTGGGTGTGGAGTTTGGTGAGCTCTTTATAGATTTTGGACACTAGCCCTTTGTCTGATATGTCATTTGCAAATATCTTTTCCCATTCCGTTGGTTGCCTTTTAGTTTTGTTGGTTGTTTCCTTTGCTGTGCAGAAGCTTTTTATCTTCATAAGGTCCCAGTAATTCATTTTTGCTTTTAATTCCCTTGCCTTTGGGGATGTGTCGAGTAAGAGATTGCTACGGCTGAGGTCAGAGAGGTCTTTTCCTGCTTTCTCCTCTAGGGTTTTGATGGTTTCCTGTCTCACATTCAGGTCCTTTATCCATTTTGAATTTATTTTTGTGAATGGTGTGAGAAAGTAGCACTTGTTATTTTCTTTTTGATCATAGCCATCCCAGTAGATATAAGTGCTATCTCATTGGGTCTTTGCATTTCCCTAGTGACTAATGATGTTGCACATCTTTTCATGTGTATATTAGCCATTTGTATATCTTCTTTTGGAGAAAGGCCTATTCAAATCCTTTGCCCAATTTTAAATTGTCTTTTCATTATTGAGTTTTAAGAGTTCTTTATATATTCTGGATACTAGACTCTTGTTAGATATATGATTTGGAAAGCTTTCTCTCCCATTCTGTAGATTGTCTTTTCACTTTCTTGATGGTGTCCTTTGAAACATAAAAGTGTTTAATTTTGATTAAGTCCTACCTACCTACTTTTTAACTTGTGCTTTAGGTGACATAGCTAAGAAACCATTGACAGGCACTTTAAAATGATTGTAGAAAATGATTATGAAACTAAAATAATGAGATATGCTAGATAGGTTTTTAAGGAAGAGTATGGAAACTCCAATCTTTTTTTTTTTTTAATGTTTATGTATTTATTTTTGAGAGAGAGGGGCGGGGGGGGGGGAGAGAGAGAGAGAGAGAGAGAGAGCAAGCACAAGCCAGGGAGAGTCAGAGAGAGAGAGAGGGAGAGAGAGAATCCCAAGTAGGCAGAGCCCGATGTGCGGCTCGAACTCACAAACCACGAGGTCATGACCTGAGCTGAAGTTGGACACTTAACCGACTGAGCCACCCAGGTGCCCCCCCAACCTTTAAAAATAGTTCCAAACTGTTCCAAATGGGTTAGGCATGTGTGTGCTCAGAGACAGATTCTAGGGTGATTTCTGGAAGTTCCAGTACATATTAAGAACATTAATCAAACAACTAAGGAAACATATTCGTATCATAGACAATTCTACAAAATTTTTAATACAACATTAAGACATCAGAATGGTCACATTACTGAAAAGAAAAAGCATCTGCAATGAAGAATGTAGCAAATGGCAGAGTACCCTGACTGGAGAACACCCCTGACTGGAGAATAGGAAGTACATTGTCTAACCACTTCTCATTTGATGTTGACAATAGGCCTGTTGACTGCTGAAACAAAAGCATTTCCATAACTTAGAAAATCTATTTTTAAGACATGTTTGTGTTGAAAAAATGGTTTAGAAGATGTGTTTCTAGGAATTGCCTGACACAAGGGAGGAAAGGTATGGGAAGACCAATCACCCTGGCAATTCAGGGAGTGGTGAGCAATTTCCCAGCATTTGATTATAACATAAAAAGTGCACAGCTTTGTTAAAATGGGAAACAAGTAACCAACAGAAATACTAGGGTTTTTAGGCCTCATTGTGTAGTAGAGAGCCTCAGTTTCGGCTGCATATGCACATTCTTTTTCTGAGGCCACGTGCATTACCTTCAATAATAGCACTAACAAAATTGCTCTTACATACTTTAAATTGCTTTTAAAAATATCATTTTTGTTCCTTCTTGGAATATTTTATTTCATAAAGCAATCCATTACTTCTGATACGTGTTGGGCATGCATATATTCATTCATCAATTATTCTTGCCTGTAGATATTTTTTCAGGAAAAAAATGATTAAATTTTGATTCCATCAAGAAAAACACTGTCAACATTATTAGTTTTTCACTGGCAGTAATGACCTATTTTCTTAAAAAATATAGTTAGAATTCTTTAAAAAAAAAAAGGTTTTTTGGAATACACTAGTTAAAGAATGATATGTGAGTGCGTACGAAGAATGGCTACCAAGTAACAAGACTTTTCCCCCAGTAGCCCATGGAATCATCATTTTATAGAGATCCAAAGAGGAAAGCCAGCAGGAGTCCTACCCAAACAGAAATGCAATGAAAGGAATCTAGCTCCTCTGAATATACAGAAACTGGAATTGTGTTTGTGTTCTGTACTGGATATAACCAAAACAGCCCCAAATTCCCCATTTCCTCAAAGCTAAAAGCACAGGCCTGCATCAGTTAAATAGATGAGTAAACAAGAAAGTCAACACAGGACAATTAATTAACTAGTGGATGATCACCGTCAGCAGGGAGTTGGGAGAATGTTATTTCTAGCAAACATGGAGGTAAAACTCTCCTGATAAACTGAGGCATTGCAAGGGCTAACAAATTATTTGTAAAGAAAGTATATTCAACTGATAGAGAAAATGCAATATATGTAATTACCTTGGCCCTACAGTTATAAATGTCAGTGGACTCTGGGAAGATACATACAAGCAGGCTGTTGACGTTTTAGGGTTGTTTGCTTTAATGCAATCATTAAACTTCCAGAAATGATCCAACATTTTAACTTTATAGGTTTTATAGTTTTTTTTAAAAAAAGTTTATTTACTTATTTTGAGTGTTTATTTACTTATTTTGAGTGTTTATTTACTTATTTTGAGCAGGGGAGAGGCAGAGAGAGGGGGAGACAAAGAGAATCTCAAGCAGGTCCTGCACTACCAGCGTGGAGCCTGATGTGGAACCATGACATCATGACCTGAGCCGAAATCAAGAGTTGGACGCTTAACCAACAGCCACCCAGGCGCCCCAGGTTTTTTGTTTTGTTTTGAGTAGAGTATTTCTTTCACATGTTGTCAGTTGTGTATTAACATCATCATAGTTTATCAGTTTGAGGGTTGAAATTTCTTCCCTCTTAATGCAAACTAGTAATAAAAAGACAAAGGCAAATCTGTAGAATATGGCATAAAGGGAATTCTTCTCAAAATTAATGTTACAAAGAACTTCTGGGTTTTGCATTTATTCCATCAAGTAAGTACTATTCTCTAAGCCTGTATCTTATGATATTTCACGGACTTCCATGAAGTCCATCCTATAAGCCTTGTTTTTCTTCTCTGGGCTCCCGTATCACTATGTTTATAATTATTTAAGTTTATTTATTTATTTAAATGTTTACTTTTGAGAGACAGGGAGGGAGGGGGCAGAGAGAGACAGAGAGAGAGAGAGAACGAGAGAACGAGTGGGGAGGGGCAGAGAGAGAGGGAGACACAGAATCTGAAGCAGGCTCCAGGCTCTGAGCTATCAGCCGAGAGCGTGACACGGGATGCAGGGATTCGAACCCACAAACTGTGAGATCATGACCTGAGCTGAAGTTGGATGCTTAATTGACTGAGCCACCCAGGCGCCCCATGTTTATTTTTTTATTTAAGTACCCTACACCCAATGTGGGGCTTGGACTCACGATCCCGAGATCAAGAGTCACATGCTCTTCCAACTGAAACAGCTAGGCACTCCTATGCTTATAACACTTACAGGACTTATTGTATTGATATAAGTGCCATAATGTTCCCTTTAAGGTTGATGTCGAAGTTCTCTCTCAGAGAATATTTTACTTCAATGCTCTATTAACAGAAATCCAATGTTATTTTCTTAGTCTTTCCATGATAAGCTTGGAAACAGTGGCTTAAATAGAACTGGATTCCACTGGTAAATTTGGCTCTATTTCTTCTCTTAGAAAAATAAAAGCTCAAGACAAATATACCACTTTGATTCAGCCAAGTTACTAATCAATATATTTCATTATGAAGAGTTACCAAGCTAAGTCTAACTACTTTATCACAACTGGAGACTTTTTAAAATAAAAACAGAAATAAACAATTTTTTATGTATTTTTCAGATTAAACTATTCACCTTTAAACAAATCAAAACTTACATCAATATCTAATCATATAAACTGTTCCCATGCAAACTGTGGAGGACACAATTAAAAAACAAAACGTTTTCCTATTGACTAGAAAGCTTCTGGTCGCAACTTAGAGAAATACACCTGAAAACACCTTCAGCAAGGAGTGAGGAAGGCTGAGGGAATGTGGAGCCCTTGAAAAGAGAAAAGCTACCCTTTGACTGCCAGAGCACTTGTTTTGTCTCCAGCATGGACCTTGGATCCAAAAGATGGGTTCAAATCCCAGGTGTGAAGCCTTAATTTCCTTATCACTAAGGATACACTAAGGATATATTCAGTGTTGTATTAAACAAGGTGTTACATTAAAAAAAAAACCAAACCTATAGAATAGTGCCTAATTCAAAGTTCCTAATTCCATGATACTTGACATATATTTTCATAACTACTGATATTCATGTAACACCTTTACCCAAACAATTCAGGAAACTATAACATTAAATGATAAGTAGAAGTCTTAGTATTTCTGGGGAGCATAGGTTCACAGTGCTTTTATTAAATCCAAGTTAGTTAACAGAGTGTAGTAATGGTTTCAGGAGTAGAATTTAATGATTCATCACTTATATTTAACACCCAGTGCTCATCCCAACTGTCCTCCTTAAGGCCTATCGCCTAACCCCCACCCACCCCTCCAGGAACCCTCAGTTTATTCTTGTATTTAAGAGCCTCGTATGGTTGGCCTCCCTCTCTGTGTTTATCTTACCTTTCCTTCCCTTCCCCTATGGTCATCAATTTTGTTTCTTTAATTCCACATGTGAAATCATGATATTTGTCTTTCTAGTAGTGACTTATTTCACTTAGCATGATACATTCTAGTTCCATCCACCTTTTTGTAAATGGCAAGATTTCATCCTTTTTGATCACGAATAATATTCCATTGTGTGTGTGTGTGTGTGTATATATACACACACCACATCTTCTTTATCCATTTGTCAATGGACATTTGGGCTCTTTCCATAATTTGGCTATTGTTGATAGTGCTGCTATAAACATTGGGGTGCATGTGCCCCTCTGAATCAGCATTTTTGTATTCTTTGGATAAATACCTAGTAGTGCAATTCCTGGGTTGTAAGGTAGCTCTGTTTTTGATTTTTTGAGGAACCTCCATACCATTCTCCAGAGTGGCTACAGTAGTCTGCATTCCCACCAGTAGTGTAAAAGGGTTCCCTTTTTTGTGCATCTTTGCCAACATCTGTTGTTTCCTGTGGTGTTAATTTTAGCCCTTCTGCCAGGTGTGAGGTGGTATTTCAACGTGGTTTTGATTTGTATTTCCCTGATGATGGGTGATGTTGAGCAGTCCATTCATGTTTTGCCCATTTCTTCACTGGATTATTTGTTTTGTGAGTGTTGAGTTTGCTAAGTTCTTTATAGATTTTGGATACTAGCCCTTTATCTGATAGATCACTTGTGAGTATCTTCTCCTATTCAGTTGGTTGCCTTTTAGTTTTGTTGATTGTTTTCTTTGCTGTGCAGAAGATTTTTTATCTTGATGAGGTCCTAATAGTTCATTTTTGCTTTTGTTTCCCTTGCCTCTGGCATCGTATGTGGAAAGTAGTTGCTATGGCCAAAGTCAAAGAGGTTGTTGCCTGTTTTATCCTGTAGAATTTTGATGGCTTCCTGCCTTACATTTAGGTCTTTCATCCATTTTGAGTTTATTTTTGTAAATGGTGTAAGAAAGTAGTCAGGCTTATTCTACTGCATGTCATTGCCCAGTTTTCCCAGCACATTTGCTGAAGAGACTGTCTTTATTCCATTGGATATTCTTTCCTTCTTTGTCAAAGATTAGTTGGCCATACATTTGTGGGTCCATTACTGGGTTCTCTATTCTGTTCCATTGATCTGAGTGTCTGTTCTTGTGCCAGTACCATACTGTCTTGATGATTACAGCTTTGTAGTATAGCTTTAAGTCCAGAATTGTGATACCTCCAGCTTTGGTTTTCTTTTTCTTTCTTTTTTTTTTTTTTTTTAACATTTATTTATTATTGACAGACACAGAGAGACAAAGAATGAGCATGGGAGGAGCAGAGAGAGAGGGAGACACAGAATCGGAAGCAGGCTCCAGGCTCTGAACTGTCAGCACAGAGCCCGTCGCGGGTCTTGAACTCACGAGCAGTGAGATCATGACCTGAGCCGAAGTCGGATGCTCAACCAACTGCGCCACCCAGGCACCCCTGGTTTTCTTTTTCAACATTACTTTGGCTATTCTGCATCTTTTGTGGTTCCATACAAATTTTAGAATTGTTTGTTCTAGCTCTGTGAAGAATGGTGGTGTTATTTTGATAGGCATTGCTAGGAAATCTTAATGTTTAAGAACAAACTAAATGGGATGCCAGGGTGGCTCAGTTGATTAACCATCCCACTTTGGCTCAGGTCATGATGTCACAGTTTCTGAGTCTGAGCTCTGCATCAGGCTCTGTGCTCTGCTTAAGATCCTGTCTCCCTCTCTCTCTGCCCCTTCCTCACTCATGCTCTCTTTCTCTAAATAAGTAAACATTAAAAAAAAAAAAAAAACTAAATGAAACAGACAAAAGAACTCAAAAATCAAATTAGTGAGTTGTATCCTGAGAACAACCTAGTCTAGCATTTGCCTTGACAAAGAAGTAGATTTCTGAGCTGAAATCCATCTTGTATCAGTACAGTTCAACAGTGATTAAGTATCTACTTGATGCCACAAAGGCAGTTACAAAACACAATTCCTCCCTTGAGAAGGTGGTCTAAAAGGGAGATATTAAAATGCAGTGCGATGTTCCATGCACAGAAGAACATGTAAAATATTACAGGAACACAGGCGAGGAAGCGGTTAAATCTCCTTGGTGTAAGTAGGGGGGTAAGAAGTGTTAAGGATAGTTAACAAGGGGAAGTGGCATTTAAACCAAGCCTACAAGGAATGGGAATCTGCCAGATACAACAGAGAGAAGGGCATTCAGGTGAAGGAAACACTAAGTGTATACTCAAATTTGCACAATTAGGAAGATAGAGAATCCAAACCATTGCTAAGAATGCTTCAAAGAAAGGGCTCCTCTAATAAAAATATCAAGTTTCAGAGAAGGGATATTATTTGCTCCAGAGAATTGATTTTCTCGAATCTGTGAGATGAATCAGTCTATCTTCTGTAGGCAAAATAATCTCAAATACAAGAATGATAAAGAAAATTAGCTTTATTTATGTAAATTAAAAAACTGATTGTAGTGTTAGATTTTGTCAAGTGTTTTCATTCTGAACAATTTACAAGAGTATTTATATACAAACATAATAAAATAGAGTACATCACATTGTTCTTTCTTGACTCAAAGTATTTTTTCTCAATTCTGAACATGCCCCTATCACTCCAGTTTGTAACTTTTAACAGGGAAATGCTATGTTGTGACATAGTGCTTGATTCATACATATAACACTGAAGTGGAAGGAGAGTCAATGATCATCAAGAGTTAAAAAATATTTTTTCAACCAATATGACTCTATCATTAGGTTTTTTTCTATATTAAAATATGTTTCATAAAAAAACATACTTGCATTTGTTGATGATCTAAATTTGTTGTTTTACATAAACCCATAGTTGACCTAAATATAGATGTGAATCTATATTAAACTCATTGATATGAATGTCTGTCATAAATGAAAATGAACAAAATTGTCAGGAAGAGAGGCAACAGAAAATCCTCTGAGAAATTAAGTGGAGATGCCCTATTCTATTAAAAATAAGTAAAATTTCCATTTCTTGAACCCAATATAAGCCAAACCAAAAGGTGATGAAAAGCCATGATATTTATAGACACCAGATCTTAAGTTACACTGTAG
Source organism: Acinonyx jubatus (assembly GCF_027475565.1). Classification (NCBI taxonomy): domain Eukaryota; kingdom Metazoa; phylum Chordata; class Mammalia; order Carnivora; family Felidae; genus Acinonyx; species Acinonyx jubatus. The sequence goes on from NC_069386.1 coordinate 79,462,681, forward strand.
GGCTGTAGTTAACTTGTACTACTACATATTGTATAATTCTAAACCAAGTTTCCTAAATAGTTTTCCAATCATTTATGTTGTTTGAGAAATTCAAGAAAGTTTAATATAATTACTGAATAAGGCAGCATTTTCAATCAGCAATTGGGATACACTATAAATGCAGATAATTTATACTAGAGTCTAATCTGTATCTGTCAAAATATTAAGTATACCATAATGTGTATGGACTGTCAGAAGAAAACCATCTCATTTTTAAAGCAGTGGGCTGTTTAGTACGTTCAATTTTTTAGCACTTTCTTGAAATTCCTGGTGAGAGCTCTGTGGTTTTACTAAACTGAAAAACAGAAACAAAAAACCCACAAAAAATGTTAAGTTTGACATTACTTTGAAAAGTCACAGCTATTTAAGACAATCAACCAGACCTCCAAGTGCACTTGTGTCTAAAATGTCACTTTTGTCCCCAAAGAGAAGTAATCAACTATTTTATTAAGGTGTTTACTATTAAAACAAAAAAAATCAGAGGAAATTGGTCTTTAATTGGATGCTTGCATTCTTTCCAGGGTTCTTGGTATGTTTAGATGTTGGTATCTTGACTTTGACACTTTCCTGATTGCCCTTGATAGCAGCCTCAAGGCGGGCTTTCAGGGCTGGAGAAGAAGCCATTACATTTTTAAAAACTGAAGAATACTGAGGCCCAATCTGCATGAGATGTTGCAAAGCAAAATCATGTAAACTTTTCATTATGGAAGTTGCTGATCCCAGAGTATTATCATCCAAAAGGAAGGAAATGAGGATGGGCAGAAGACAGGCCACCAGCTGAGAACCTGGCAAGTAAATAAATGATATAAGTTCTGGGTTGAAGTGTGGAAATGTTCGTTATACAAAGTTGTAAACTCACTTGATCTGTTGATCTGTACACGTTTTCCCCACTGAAGGGGGAAGAAAAATCCTTCTAATCTCTCTAATTAACACTCAATAATATCAATACTGGGAATTAACCACTGACCTTTAATGTGGAAAAATAATGTTAAGTGACCAACGGAATGTTTTACATTTAAAATAACATTAAGTTTCTGATTTGGGACAGGTTTTTATTTAGTATGAATTTAGTGATGACACTTACGGTGCTGTTCTTCAGCAATGGCTACAAGTGCTTCCAAGACCTTTATGCCTTCTTGAAAGACCTGAAGCTCAGTAGTGTCTTCTGGCTTTCTCTGGTCTATTTCTTGCAATTTTTCCACAATCGAGGATACTAAAGAGTAAATATATGGGTAGGAAACAGCTGGATTTGGATATTGAAAAATAGAAAGTAGGAGCTGATAGGTCTTGATTTGTACCTAATCAGGGAAGAGACAAAAATAATATAAACTGTAAATATAAATTTACGTTTATATTAACATGCAGATTGTAATGTAATTTTTATAAAGAGAATTAAAAACTGTGAATTAAAAACTTTTTTAGATAAATCTCTTAAAAAAGGCATTTAAATTTCTTGTTAAGTTTATGTATTTATTTTGAGAGGCGAAAGAGCCCATGCAGATGAGTGGGGGAGAGGCAGAGAGAGAGGGAGAGAGAATCCCAAGCAGGCCCTGTGCTGTCAGTGCAGAGCCTGAGTCGAAATCAGGCACTCCCATTGAAATTTCTTTTTTTTTTTTAATTATTTTTTTAATGTTGGTTTATTTTTGAGAGAGAGACAGAGTGTGAGTGGGGGAGGAGTAGAGCGAGAGGGAGACACAAAATCCAAAGCAGGCTCCAGGCTCTGAGCTGTCAGCACAGAGCCTGACACAGGGCTCGAACTCACAAACTGTGAGATGATGACCTGAGCCGAAGTTGGATGCTCACCGACTGAGCCACCCAGTTGCCCCAAAATTTATTTCTTAATTTATCTTTAATTTTGGAAGTCCAAGTGCTAACAGGAATTATAAGTGGGACAACAGGCCCAAAACAGAGTCACCTGGGAGAAGTCCATGTCACCAAACCAAGACTCAGTACCTAACTTAATTACAGTTTCAACCTCTCCCAGTATTGGAATCTTAAACCAGTCAATCCATAATTACCTGGTCAGCACTAGTGAAGTAATCTGCCTGACAGACCCCGGATATCGCCCTCACCCAAGGAAGGTGGCTTTGCCTAAAACAATCCACTCTTTGCTATTAACTTCCTCATCCCTCCCCATTCTGTCTAGAAATCTTTGATTTTGTCCAGCTCTTCAAAGCTCTTTTCAATTTGGATTCATTTCATGAATCGTTGAATAAAGCCAGTAAGATCTTTAAAATTTACTCAACTGAGGGGCACCTGGGTGGCTCAGTTAACCATCCGACTTTGGCTTAGGTCATCATCTCACAGTTTGTGGGTTCGAGCCCCACACTGGGCTCTCTGTTCTCTGTGTGGTGCCCGCTTCACATCCTCTGTCCCCCTCTTTTTCTGTACCTCCCCTGCTCATGCTCTCTCCCAAAAATAAACAAACATTTTAAAAAATTTACTTAGTTGAATTTTGTTTCTTGACAGATTTGGGGCAATGTGGTGCCAAGGAAACTTCTGAAGGTTTCAGGGACAAGGAGAAACAGAGGACTGGTGGTTCAGTCTGCAGTCACCATTTGTTGGGGTCTTCTGGTGCTCCTTCCCCAGCCCTCTTTTCCACACTGGGAATTGATGGTGATGCACGCAAGGGCTTCTACTGGCCAGTCCTCAGTAACATCAGTTTTGTTACTCCTGGTGTGTTAATGTGCACATGAAGTAAAGGCTACTGCAGATGGAAATCTAGGAAGCCAAAAAACTAAAAAATTGGTAGGCACAGGTGGAGTACATAAAAGTTGTCAGAGTGTTTGCTACCTGACTCTAAGACTCCTGTGTAGGATAAACTGATCATGGAGTGGGTTAGACAGACAGGTTACCCACCAACCTCAAGAAAATTTCTTTGCAGCAAGTACACTGTAAAACACCACACAATCCCCAACTCAGCAGCACATCCTTCATAGGTATTAGTTTGGCTCCGAGAGACCCAAAGACTTCAAAGAAATGGGATCCTTAAATTCCAAAAAGTTAAGCACTGCACCTTCTGGCACACTTGCTTATGTCTAACAACTATTGTCTCTGTAGCCATAAAGACCTACAAAAATGGCAAAATCTTACTAAAGGCAACCTAGAATTACAATGGCCATTATGGAGAATTACAATGTCATTATAAATGACAAGGTCATTTATGTAAGACATGCACTTAGAAGCAAGGGTTCCCAAATTCAAAAAGGATGGGATACCAATTTTAACTGTTAAGCAGAAGCTTCCAAAAGGCTTCAAGATTCCAAAATAGCTTCACTGAAAGTTTCATTGCAAAAAGCAAATAAAAAATTAAAGACACAAAAGATATGTAAAACAACACCTCCTGCACTGCCGCCCCCTGGGTGCCGGTCATCAAAACCCTGGCACAGAAATTGACGTCTCGTTTCTAATTAATTAACTGCGATACTGGAAAAAAGATTGTTCTCAACAGTTTTGTGCAAATCCTTCAACACTAATTTGAATGTCCCCATATGGGCCCCATATGGGCCCCTCCCAGAGCTGGCGAGATTCTGAGGGAATTTCTGGTACACTGCTATGTTATTCTTTAAATAGACAAGGAAAATTGTCAAACAAAATTAAAATTGATGGAAACCTCACCACATCCTGGTAGATACTGGAGCTACACTGTCTAGGTAAATCCCATTCACGGCCTGCACATGGGATTCTGGCCAAACTGGTAGAAGCCAACTTAGGAGGATAATCCTTACCAGAATCCACTCTCCCAGATCTCTGTAGTAACCAGGAGAGAGAGGAATATAAAACATCTTTTGCACTCTCTTTGAGGATGCCTTTTGAATTCAAGGGGTTGTTCGATATGGCCAGGAATATTTACTATTTGTCCTAGCTAAAACCTTACATAGTATTTGAAATAACTTTTTTAAAAAGTAACTCTATGGTTAGAAGTTGGCCAAACCGGAAGCTGATTTTCAGAGCCTAATGAGAACATTTAAGGATTCCTTCCCTAAGCTAAAATGAAACTATGTGCCCACTAAAACATTCCAAAAACACACAACTCTAAATCTAAAACACAGGCATCTTTTGATTTCCATCTCATTTGAATATCTTCCAGATATAAGAAAGCAAACTGAAGATAATGTGGTTGGACAGGTGGGTCAAGCTATGAAGTCTTTTAAGTTGCAAATCAATTCTTTGAGGAATTAAAAGCAACCATCCTTACTTTACAAACCTTTGCAAAACTAGAAATGAGGCTCCAGAAACAATTCAAAATCTACCCTCCTTTTTATCAATCTAAAAACCTTCCCTTTTATAAGTATTGTAAAAATTCAGGCCAAAGGGAACAAAAGTCCTTTCTGGAAGAACTTGCATTCTTTGCAGTACCTTTGAGATGTAAATAGTTTACCAGGTATTCTTTGGGAACTGTTACCTAGACCATCCCCAATTCCTAGGACTGAAGGAATAAAAAGGGAGAAAGGCTTTTAAAAAATATAAACTGCTATATAATGGAATATTAGCCATCAAAAAATGAAATCTTGCTATCTGCAATGATGTGATGGAGCTAGAGAGTATTATGCTGAGCAAAACAAGTTAGAGAAAGACAAATATCATATGATTTCACTCATGTGAATTTAAGAAATACAAGCAAAGGGCAAAATAAAAGAGGGGGCAAACCAAGAAACCAACTCTTAAGTCTAGAGAACAAACTGATGGTTACCAGAGGTAAGGTGGGTGGGGGAAGGGCAAAATAAATGATGGGGATTAAGGAGTGCACTTATCATGGTGAGCACTGAGTAAGAATCGAGTTGCTATACCTTTCACCTGAAACTAATATAACATTGTATGTTAACTATACTGGAATTTAAATAAAAACTTAAAAAAATATATAAGCTGCTATAGAAAATCCCATGCCACAAATCTAGTCCACAGCTTCCATAAGATTATCTGTCAAGACAAATCTTAAATGTCTTTTCTACAAATATTAGTAAAGAAAACTTTAGCCATTTGAGCAGATAACCTTATCTCAGCGGGCAGAAACACAATGTGGACCCAACTGCTCTTTTTAAAAAATTTTAAAAAAATGTTTATTTATTACTGAGAGAGAGGAAGAGAGAGACAGGCAACACAAGAGGGTGAGTGTGTGTGTGTGGCAGGGGGGGCGGGGAGGGGGGTGGTGGCAGAGAGAGAGGGAGACACGGAATCCGAAGCAGGCTCCAGGCTGTCAGCACAGAACCCGATGTGGGTCTTGAACCCATGAACCGCAGAGATCACAACCTGAGCTGAAGTCCAGTGCTTAACTGACTGAGCCACCCAGGTGCCCCTTGGATCCAACTGCTCTTGAATCAACTAGTGAGTTTTGCATCATCATACCCATCTCATGGCTAACATTTTAAATGAAAGCTGTTTGCTTGGGAACATTTAAGGAGTGACCAGGCAGGGCTATCAGTTCTCCACTATTACTGATTCCAAACACCTTGACGCCAGGACCCCTGGCTCCAGGGCATAAGGAACTTATTTAAGACACCTGAGCACTCAGTCCTTGTTTGACCAGTTCCTGGATGCCTGAGAGGACATATACACCAGACCACCATCCTTAGTAAAACTCCACACTTCCTAGCAAAGATGAGAGTCATGTTCCTTTTTCTTTCTGAGTCTCCCAGATGGTTTGTATCTGCTCTGTCTTCAATAAATTCTCTTGTTTCCTTTAGGCTTGTGTTTTATTTCCATTATGCGCAAAGCCAAGTACCCTCTTTGCGGGCCCTGTGGCACCCCTTTGGGTCCTCTGATTTTGCCTGCTGACATCAGTCTGTCTACTTAAAAATAGTTTCTAAAAATCTTTTTGGTGGGGCGCCTGGGTGGCTCAGTCGGTTAAGTGACTGACTTCAGCTCAGGTCATGATCTCACAGTTTGTGAGTTCCAGCCCCGTGTTGACCCTGTGCTGACAGCTTGGAGCCTGCTTCAGATTCTGTCTCTCTCTGTCTCTCTGCTCCTCCCCAACTCGCTCTCTCTCTCTCTCTAAAAAATAAACATTAAAAATATTAAATAAATAATAAAAATAAAAATCTTTTTGGTAACTTGAAACCTTAAAAATTATACTGAGATAAGTTGAAAGAGATATCACTGAATATCTAGATCATTTCCAAATAAAATAAAAAACTGAAACAATTACTAAACATAGTTTTATCTATTTTTGGCTTATTACAAAGAAACTTAAGATAGGTGGGTCTATTAATAAACATGTTTGGTTCCCAGGGCACCTGAGCGGCTCAGTTGGTTAAGCATCTGACTCCTGGTTTCGACACGGGTCATGATCTCATGGTTTGTGGGTTTGAGCCCTGCATTGGGCTCTGCACTGGCAGCACGGAGCCTGCTTGGGATTCTCTCCCTCTCCCTCTGCTTCTTCCCTGCTTGTGCTCTATCTCTCTCTCAAAATAAGTAAATAAACGTTTAAAAAAATCCAAATGTTTGGTTCTCCATGGAAAAATTTACTATGAGGAAGAGTATCTTTTGAGAAATTACAAAATGTATTCATAAATTTGTCAATCTGAAGAATGTTGGTGTAACAGTTCATAGTTATTCACTTAGTTTTCCATTAAAAATTAAGGTTTCCGAGGGTTAAAAATTTTAATATATGTAATTAAACTACTAGAAATAATTGTCAGCAAGCCCTGTATAGACCCCAGTAGTTAAGACCAGAAATAGACAAGATTGCTTTCATATGCTAACTGAAACCCATTGTTCTTATTTCTTTTTGTATTTTCTTGATGCATTGATGAGAGACATTTTGCAATGATCTGAACACAATGGCCAGGCCAGAAAAGCCCTGATAGCAACGGCATGCCTAGAAGACCACATTTCAGTCCCTTCCCTGCCCATGATCATATGCTGAACATATACCAACCCCCACCCATGATCCTGTGCTGCCTGCCCTCTTGCATGTATCTCCCCATTCTTCCTCTATAAAATTCCAGGTGTCCATTTTGTTGGCAGAGAGGTAGTTGTTAAGGCTTGAGCCACCTCCCCTGGCTGCCAGCACCCAAAATAAAGTTCTGCCTTTCTCTTTTCCAAACCGTTGTCTCTTGAGTGATTGGCTTCTCTTGCAACTAGTTTATCTGAGTTTGGGAACAGTGTTGGCAAACCCAGACAGGAGCTATGCTTTCAATGTGTCCAACTGCCTTGGGACTCCCAGGAATGGAGCAGTTTGCTGAGGCAGCTCACAGGGCTTACCCATTTGTTTCCTGAGTTAGTGGCTGTGATGCATCGATCAATAATAGAATCATCTTTGTATACTAGGAAAGTAGGATGTGGGTTTTCAGTAAAAGAAACCATGAGAAATGCAGATGCAATTTTGTTGAGGGAAGAGAAAGTAATTCTGTCCTAAAGTGAGGCTGGTGATCTCAGAATGGGAAAGAGGAAAATCAGAGAATAAAATCCAAAGGTACAAAATAAAGTTGTAGAAAATTTGTGATAAGGGATCTTGGGAAAGGAATTTTATGCATGGTCAAGCTGCCTAAGATTGGAATAAATTTGTTTAAATAAAAAAAGGAAATGAGCTTTAATATTAAAAATACACTGTTACAAAATTAGAATTTGGTTTTCTCTCTATTAAAAGGACATAGTTTTCTTGGATTACTGGTCTGCTCTTGATAAGAGATTATAAAGGTTTTTCTTTGCCTTTTAAAATAATCTGCCTAGAAAACAAAGATTCTTTATTTTATCAAAATAATTCCCTGTGTTTCATATTTTCTTTATCAAGTCTTTGATTCCTTTTTTTTGAAAAAATTTTTTTAACGTTTATTTATTTTTGAGACAGAGAGAGCATGAACGGGGGAGGGTCAGAGAGAGAGGAAGACACAGAATCTGAAACAGGCTCCACGCTCTGAGCCATCAGCACAGAGCCTGACGCGGGGCTTGAACTCATGAACATCGAGGTCATGACCTGAGCCGACGTCATATGCTTAACCGACTGAACCACCCAGGCGCCCCATCAAGTCTTTGATTCCTTAAGAAAACAATCTTTCCTAGTAAAAGAACTAAGTTTTTTTTTTGGTTTTTTTTTTTTGTTTGTTTTTGTTTTTTAGTTTTTTTGTTTTTTTTAAAGACAAGTATGTAACTTTCTGTATTGCCTGTGAAATCTTTAACTGTCTTTCTGGTTAAATGGATAACTAAGTAATGTTTCACAGTGACCTACAGTCCTACTATTTGACCAAATATTTTAAAACCTTTTGATATTATTAGTAAACTTCTCCAAAATCTAATTCTAAATGAAATCTTTTGACTTGGAACCAACTCCGGGATTTTTCATATGGCTCCTAGAAAATCACAAAAGAAGTGTTCTTGCTCCTTATAAAAAACAAAGCTGTTAAACTGATTAGGCTATTTGATATTAAATTATGTGAGAAGCATTCTCAAAAGGAAATAATACTAAGTCTTCTTTATGTTGTATTTATGTAGGTATAGGTTATAAATGTTACAGAAAAAATGAAACTCCTGGAAATCTGACAGGTCCTAATATTATGTTATTAGTCATAATTCCCATTATTACCTTAAAATATTGTGTGTCATAACCAATTTTCATGTCAGCTGCATTATAATGTACTGTCATCAGAGCTTTAACCATGGACATTTTTAAGTCTTCTATCATGTACAATTACTGTTTTACTCTGATGCTTTTGCAAATGTGGTACTCATGGAAAAGACCCTACCAACAACTGATGCCAATGCAGATTACAAGATGTTGAACTTTGGGTGTGTATTTCACAACTGAAGATGGTTCCCATGGACATCTGGTCCTGTGCAAATACTGGAGACCTTGAAATCAAATTGACTAGGAAGAGAAGTAGCAGACATCAAGGTAGATTGCTTCTATTCAAGATGTCAGATCAAGACTTCTCACTATAACTAAACATGAAATTCTCTCTTCTCTTTCTTCCTTTACTTTGGTACTAGTCTGGGGAAAGATAATGTCATCATCTGTACCTCCCAGGCCATTCTTAATAAACTACAATAGATCTCCTTAGAAGTTACTTACTGAGTCTGACTTTTATGGCCAGAACATCCACTGCCTTGTTTTTACTCTTCTCTGATTATCACTATACTTGCCCAATTAGACACAAATGCCTATGCAAACTGTAGTATATTTATACCCATGTTCTTATGATTACCTAAATCACATCTGCCCCTAATTATGAAAAAGATCTCACCAACAGTACTCATCTGTGCAAGGCATTTAGAACAACTCTTTATTTATGGAAAACCTAAGTGACCCCTGGCTTATACAGAAAATGCAATAATCCCTGCAAATGAAGCCATTAATAGTGCCACCTCGGTGAGAGTGGTTTATGCTCCCAATATGATTTATCTTGGTCTGTGGTGGTTATCATTCTCCTTGGGCCTGTAAATGTCTAGATGGCTGGCAATACCTAGGAAATGTCTCTTAGGCTATATGATTATTTATAAGCAAACTGAGACACCTCACTGCTCAACTCCCTGGAATTTACAACGTTGAGTTAGACCTACAAGGAGGCAATAATAATTCAGAAGAAGGTCGTTCTTGATAATAGGATAGCCCTTTATTATTTTTTAGCTGAACAAGGTATCTGTGTTGTGGTCAATACCACTTGCTGTACCATGACTATGCTTCTGGGGAAGTTGAAACTCAGCTACATAAGATTTGTGAACAAGCCACACAACTTAAGAAACTGACTCCTGCAATGGGGTCTTCTGTGATTTAATGGATTTTAATTGGTTTGGGTCTTGGGGACTGTGGCTGCAAAGTGCACTCCAGACGCTGGGAAATATCCTGCTGATAGTAATCATTATAATAATCTCCCTGGGGGCTCATGGATGGCTCAATTGGTTAAGTGTCTGACTCTTGATTTTGACTCAGGTCATGATGTCATGATTTGTGAGATTAAGCCCCATGTCAGGCTCTGTGCTGACAGCATGGAGCCTGCTTGGAATTCTTTCTCTCTTTCTCTCTCTCTCTCTCTCTCTCCTTCTCTTTTTTGCCCCTCCTCAGCTCGCACTCCCTCTCCCTCTCCCCCTCTCTCTCTCTGTCTCTCTCTCCTTCTCTTTTTTGCCCCTCCTCAGCTCGCACTCTCTCTCCCTCTCCCCTAATAAATAAACATCAAAAAAAAAAAAAAATCTTCCTGGTCCTGTTTTTCCTCAAAGGTTTTAAATGCATGCTCATAGCTGCTAACCACCATGCAAATGATGTGCAAAATATCGGAAAAGGAACACAAAGAATGACCAACTTAAAAAATGTGAACCTGAAGTTGTGACTTGTGAATACCACACAGAGGATCAGCAAACCCTGCAAGAACTTCAGTGGTAGCTGGGAGGGTTGCTAATGCTTTCAACTTGGATCCCATCTCTCAGTTAAGCTGAGAGTATGATCAAAAGGGGGAAGATTGTTAAAAAAAAGGAGACAACAGGCCCAAAATGGAGTCACTTGTGCTAAAGCTCATGTGACCAAACCAAGACTTAATACTTAACTTAGTTACAGTCAATCTGGAATTACCTGGTCAGCACTAGTGAGGTAATCTGCTTGACAGACCCCTGCTGTCTCCCAAAGGAAGGTGACTTTGCCTGAAACAATCCATACTTTGCTAGTAACTTCCTTGTCCTAACCGCCTCCTGTCTGTAAGTCTTTCATTTTGTATGGCTCTTCAGAGCTCTTTTCTATCTGCCAAATGGGATGCTGCCCAATTTATGAAATGTTGAATAAAACAGTAAAGATCTTTACTATTTCTTCAGTTGAATTTTGTTTTTTTAACACAGGCATTCAAATTTGCATGCTAACAATGGCTATGACGGTTTGGAGTGAGAATAGAGGCATATGGGTTACACAGTATAGCATAACTATGAGTGGCTAACTTTTTTTTTTTTCTTCTCTACTTCCCATTTTCCTTCTCATGTGCCCCTCTGTGATATAAGAAAAAAACAGAACCAAACACAGACACAAATGTGACAACTATTTTGGGGATTTCAGAAAATGTTCTAGGTAAAAATCACATATATCTAAATGTTCAAATGGCATGATCTTAAAGTTTTAAGCAACCATATTAACTTTGTGTCATCACACAGCAGAACCACCCTTTGAGACTGCAACGTAAAGCTCCTATGAAGCTGAGAGCAACAAATAGGACAGAACAAAAGATGACTATACATTGGGGTGCCTGGGTGCCTCAGCTGGGTAAATGACTGACTTTGGCTCAGGTTGGGATCTCATAGTCTGTGACTTTGAGCCCCATGTTGGGCTCTGTGCTGGCAGCTCAGAGTCTGGAGTCAGATTCTGTGTCTCCCTCTCTCTCTGCCCCTCCCCCCACTCATATTCTGTTTCTCTCTCAAAAATGAATAAACATTAAAAAAAATGTTATAAAAAAAAGATGACTATACATCAAATATGTAAATCATACTTTACCCAATTCACTATGACAGTATTTGAATGATTATTTTTTCCTGAGAGAAAATTTGGTTCTTGTATTTTAGGAGTCAATGAATTTGTGCCACAAACTCATTTTGCAGTGCATAAAGGAATAGGAAGTTAATGTAGCAAATGAAGGGGTCATAAAAGAATGAGATTAACTTGAGCATACTGCTTTGGGGAGGGTCTCATACTTCATATAAAAAATACTTCATATTCTTGAAGGTATGTGAAGTCTTTCTTTTTTAGGAAATCCACTATAATAAGCTACAAAGTATCTTACTTTGTAAGATGTCCCTTATAATTTCTAAAGATGTATCAACTTTAAGATGCCTCTATTTCAAATTAATTTTTTAAAAAAACATTTCCTTTATCTTTCTCCAACTACACTGTATCCTTGGGGACAAATAATAAGACCATTATTATTTGGCTTTGTCACCCCAAGAATAAGGAATTACTCCACACCTACAAATAAAAAAATTAGCCTGGTACTTCTTGTTGGAGCCAACAAAATCACAAAGAAAGTTCTGCAAAAGCCTAAACATATTCCTATTACAAACCTCTTTCTACTAAAGAGACTTACCACAGGATCTTTTATCTCAAGAGTAGCCTTAAATTTCTCAATACAACGCTTCTGAAGGCATGGGATGGTAGTAACTTCTGGACTGGTAGACAAAATAAATACTGTGATAGCAGTAAGGAGACTGATTTCATCAAGTTCTTGATGTGTTCCATCTACTAAAGAGAAATGATCTATCAGAAACATCCCAACATTGACAAGTGACATATTTATTGTTCTATATATCTGTGAAGATGCATCTAGTTTGACAGCCAACAATTTCTTTTGTGTACACAACAGTTACAGACAAACACTGATGGAATGATTTTAAGAATCCTGGAAAATGTCATAGGTTTCAAATGTGCACTGTAAGTAATTCTAGAGCCAAAATTTACGAAAGTGATTATATTCTTCACAAGTAGACATCTGTAAATACCATGTGTAGATTTACCAGGAATATACATTTATTAGTTGTGTGATCTTGGATATCTAACCCCATTTGTCGTTTTCTCATTTGTAAAATGGGAGTATTAACAGTACTCACATTTTATAAAGTTATGAGGAGTTATTCAAGTAAATCATTTAGAATAGCATGTGTTACACATATGCTCAACATGTGTTAGCTATTATCATTTTTGTTGTGAAGCAGATGAGAAATGAATGTACAACTGATTTTTCTTGGTTAAGAATAAGGTATTCATATTTTCATAATACAAATGTCAAGTTTAACTACCTCGTGCTTTGCTATATATATATATAATTTCTTAACAGTACAGAAAAACCTAAAATTATTGCATGGGCCACATTCGAGGAAATTTTCTAGTAGATGTAATTTTCCTTCATTTCCCTCCATATTTGCCTTCATATTCTCATTCAATAATTTTAATGAGCCTGCTGTGAAAACTCAATGTTATTTGAAAAGGAAAAGGCATAGCAAATTCGAGTCACTAAATTGTGTAAGAATGGATTGCTACTTATGAAGAAATGATATACAGAGATAGAGATAATAGCTTTGCTAACATTCATTCAGTAGTTAAGAAACATTCACTATGTGCCAGTACTCTTTCTGGCACTGAGAATACAATTCAAAGAGAAGATATACTGTGTACCAGAAAGTAAATGAAGAATTTAATTTCAGTTCATCACAAAGTCTATGAATATAAAAAATTCATTGAAAGATAAAAGAAAGCAACCCAGGAGTTGCTACATTGGGTGGTCAGAGAGAGCCCTGAGGAGATTAATATCTGAGCTAACACTTGAGAGACAGTAGCAATGAAAGCAAAATATTATGGATGACTGGGATTTATTTTATAAAAATAATTTGAGTAATATCAAGGTAAAAAAGTACATGGGTCAACACTTAAAATTATGACAGTATCATTATAAGTACTTCATATATATTAAATGTTTAATCCACACAACAGCACCATGAGGTGGGTATTCTTATTTTTCCCATTTTATGGATGAGAGCCTGAGGAATAGAAATTAGTCATTTGCCCAAGCCACACAATTAGTAAGGCAGAAGGTCTGATTCCAGAGAGCATACTGTTAATCATGATGCTATACTGCTTCCCATAGAGTTGGCACTTTTAGTCATTCATGGCAACTTGAAACTACAACAGTAGTTTCAACAGTAGTAAACTAGTCTGTTTGGTAAAAATGTCTTTTTATTTTCTTTATTCCCCCACCCCTGCCCAAATTCCCTTATTCTCACCCTCTTTTACCTAGAATAAACACAAGATTCCCTTAGCATTAGCCCCATGGAGAGGCCTTTGTGGTACAGAAGCGAGGCTTCCTGCTAATAGCCAGCAAGAGGCTGAAGACTCTTTCCAAGAGCCATGAGTGAATCATCTTGGAAATGGATCCTCTAGCTACAGCCCTGGCCAACATCTTAACAGTAACCTCATGAGAGAGAACCACGCCCCTATGCTGCTTCAAATTCCTGACCTATAAATTATCAAATAATAAATGTTGTTTTAAGCCACAATTTTTGGGCAATTCCTTACACAGAAAATGGTTAACCTGTGATCATCAGTTCCTGCTTTAATTTCTCTCAGTAGATAGTCTAAATCCTCACGGTCCTAACTGCATTCTCTGATAAAAAACAAAAAACCGTGTGTGTGTGTGTGTGTGTGTGTGTGTGTGTGTGTGATGGAAGAGACAAGCTCATTGTTAACTCTCAACATAAAAACTTATACCTATTACTTCCTATCTATACCTCGTTTTCTTTTCTCAATTGGTAGAGGTTAATCCTTCTAAATGTGCTATGAATTTTATTTCTTCCTGCTTAGAAAGGAACATGGCTTCCTTCCCTAATATTTCTAACTCCAATCCCATCTCTACCTTCTTTTCTCCCACATATGCACAAATTCATGCTAGAGTTTCATCTTAAAAAAAAAAATTCCTTGATCTTGTATTGTCCTTGTCCTTCAGCTTTCTCTTCTTGTCAAGAGAAGTCTATACTCAATCCTTCCCCTTTTCTTACCTCCCGTTTACACCATATTTATACTGTTGACCACTCTCTCACCATTAAAACTCTTTTCTCTGGCTTCTGTGACTGCATTGTCCCCTGAATCTCTTCCCATTTTGCTCCATACACTCAATTTGGGTGATTTTATCCATTCCGTAGGTTGCACTGACAACTCTCAAATGAAATACACATAGTCTAAATCATCTCTAGCTCAAATAACTTTCTCGAATTCCAGACCTCTACATATTTTGCTTCCCTGGATTATCCGATAGGTATTTCAAACTCAATTCGCTACATTCCCCTGAAAATGTTCACTTTGGAATTTCTGTTAATGCTCAGTCAACCCACCCTTTCAATTCCTGAATCAAATTATCAGTAAATTCTGTTAATACATGCTTAACGTTTCATTTTTCATTATTCTCTTTAACCTTACTGCTGCTATCTTACCTCCAAGTATCTTGCTTTGTTTTCTATAGCTGCCACAGTGATTCTTCAGAAATGCAAATCTTAACACTTTACTCTCCTCCTTAAATCCCTTTAGGGATTCTACATGCATATTAAAAGCAGCCCAAATTACAAACCATGCAAACTCTCCATAAAACTGGCCCCATGTACCCTTCAGCCTCATCTCTTTACTAATCACTATTCATCACCCTCCTCTTTTCCCATAACCCCACATTCTTTCTTTACTCTATACCTGCTGTCCCCAAACGTACCATACTATTTAGGACTACAGATAAAAATGTTGTGCCTGGAGCCCATTTCTATGATGTCCATGTGGAAAATGCTTTCTAATCCTATAAGAAACTGCCTGAAAAGTCTCTTGGTAGTATACAGGTGTACCACTGAGATCCCCTTCATGGCGGAAGGTGCTGCCCAGCCATGGGGAGTATGGTCAGCTAGCTCCTTCAGGGTTGGCCTCAAGCTAGAGTTGCCTTGACTGAGATCACATCTTTCCTGGGGTAGCCCACATCTGAGGATAAAGTACAGGCCATTTCTGTCCTATGTGAGACACTCAAATGAGCAGGCAACCTGTAGAGCTCCCAACAAATCTACTGAGCTTTGTTGGGGGCTTGCACTGGAGTCAGACTTCTTTGCCCAATGTTGCCTTCCCCTACTCCTTTCACACCTATCTACAGATGTTGTTCCTTAATAAACCTCTTGCTTCCCAAACTCCATCTCAGCCTGAGCTTCCAGAGAACCCTACCTGTTACACTCTGCCTGATTCACTCAATAGAGCTGATTACTCTAAGTTTTTATCAGTCTCTTTTTTACTGTACTTAGAAATGCAGTGATAATTAAGATATTACTGTTGCCTTCAAGGAGTACTTTGTGGTAGTAATCATACATGTTAATCATATGACAATTTGTAGGAACTAGACTCCACGAGACTCCCAACTTTGGGCACAAAGTAGGTGGTCAATAAATGCTGACCTCAACTGAAACTTTTATACCATATAAAATAGAGTATGGTGAATTGTGACATTTTATAAACAGAACAAGGAAGGCAGGGACAATCTGTAATATGTCTAAGGACTTTTTACAATCACCATGATGTCATGTTGAAAATGAAAACTGCACAACAATAACATGGGTGAACCAAATTTTACAGATACTGAACATAATACTATCATTTATTGATATATGTCAGATAATAAGCAAGATGCTTTCCATGTATTATGTTATTGCTCTAACAATTTCCTGCAACACAATACCCTTATTCTGTTAATGAGAAAACTACAGCTCAGAGAAGTTGAGTAACTTGGCTAGTCAGTTAGCCAGTAAGTGGTGGAGTGAGGATATAAACCTGATTAGTCTTATTTTAGATTTACAATGTGTACTTACGCACTTTTGCCAGCTAGTTATGGATCATACTGTATCTGTAAATTAATTATTACATTTGAAGGTCTCTCACTATTAACTTAATATACAGGAGGCCAGTCATTTAACAGCATTAAAGAGTAAAGATACTAAAATGAAAATACAGATGTTTCTGCTAATACATATTCTCTAAACACATTACATAATGAATATGTGGTCTCCTCTAGGTGAGAATGCCAAACACCATCAGTTAAATAGCTTATTCTCAAAAAAAAAAAAAAAAAAAAAAACAAAAACCCAAAAAACACATTCCACTTGGTTTTTAAAGCAAACTGAACAACTACTTCCAAATAGCCTTAATTACCTGGATCCCAACAGTCAAGTACTGTTGTTAAAGCGCTACGGAGAAGATCAGTCCAAGCAGTGTGACTCTTTTCTGCTCTGGCCATGGGAGAGGACAATATTCCTTTCAGAGCCTGTAGGGAAGCTGCAACAGTTGAAGATAACTGGCCCCCAGGTAACTTCACAGCAGTTTCTCTGAGGACCCCAATTGTAAGGTACAATATAGTAGGGAGAATTGAGATGCTTCCTGTAAGATACATTTTTAAAAACACTCTGTGTTTCAGTCTATATATACAGTTCCTAAAAAGAAATCATCAATGAGTAAGGCACTGTCAAAGATTTCTAGCCTTTAAGACATTTTTCAAAAAGGATTAAAACTGTTAAGATAATTTAGGTAGGGTTAAGATTTTTAAGACCAGATTACATTTTGGTTGTAATTGAAAATGTTATTTAAATTGTGTCACAGTTTCATCATCTTTTGCTGTCTTACTTGGTGGTTGACAAATGGTGAATTTATTTTTATTTTTTAGTGTTATAAAATACAGATAACATAAAATTTATAATTTTAACCATTTTAAAGTGTACAATTCAGTGGCATTAAGTACATTCACAATGTTGTGCAACCACCGCTAGTATCCACCTGAATTTATTTTATATTAAACTTTTTTTTAAGGAACTCAGTACAAATTAAACATTTAATGGTCACTAAAGAGTTAAACAGTTAGTTATGTTTAAAATGAGATTAAAATTAGAATGGTAAATTTTATGTTTCTAGAGGCTACTCAACAGAACTCTTATGGTGTATTTTTATCCCATATCTTCTATTAGTCACTTTTGCTGCCACTCTTGGGGCAAAGCAGTATGTGAGAATAAGGAATATAGGTTTTAATTCAAATTGAAACTAAAAATCATGTTAAAAATGAGATAGCACATAAATTGATCAAGACATGTTTAAGCAAAAAAAATGCTTACCAATTAAGAAATCTATTAAGTACTAAGTATGTATTAAATTTCCTGAAGGATACAGTATTTCATTGGAAGCAAAACATATTTGTTTGTATATAAGTTTTTCTTTATACGTAATAACCAATTGTATATAATGTCTCTATATGATACATAAAACCTATCTACATACAGAAGCAACATTATACACACACATATACACGTATGAAAATGCAAAACTCATTACGAGCTGGAGTTTTTAAGGAAGCATTTACAGGTGACATAGGCCTGGAAATGAACTTCAAAGGAAGGCAAATTATAAAAAAGGGAAGAAGGGATGGGCCTCTTCAGATCATGGACAATAGCACAACGGTGAGGAGCATGAAGGAATCAGGAAGAGACAATGATTCAGCAGAGCCCTATGGAGCCTTAAATGCTACATTAAAAGTATGGACTTGATTTTGAACTGATGACAAATTTCTGTCATTGAGACAGGAAAATCTGTTATGTATTTTTTACCAAAAAAAAAAAAAAAAAAAAAAAGCCTAAGAGCTAATCATTGCCACTCACAGGTTAAAAATATTGTCAACCAAAGAAGAGCATTACCTGTCTAAAGTCCATGCTATCTCTATATTTACCTTCACCCTTTTAGTAAAACAAATTATGAGAATGCATTGTTAATCTTAGAGGATTAAAAACATTACCAACCAAACCTTTGGGTTGGCATTTGTTTAATGAGAAAAGGACTGGCGACCATTATCTCCTTTATTTATTAATACCATTTCTCTCCTTCCAGGTCAAAAAAAGCAATCACATCCCACAGCATACCTTCAGGAGAGCACACTGCAGGGAGTTCCGAGAGGATAACTAATGCCGCTGACACCAATCTGCTTCCATCTTCTGACAGCACCTGTGGCTTGGTAGCTTTTACTCCTGGGCTACCTGTTAATTTAGGATTTAATTCTGGAAGCTGTCTAACTAGAATGCATACACACAATTCCAGGGTTGCAAAAACCAAAGATTTCCCAGGCACAAGTCCTCCTGTGTCCTTTCCCTCTCCAAACTCTGGCAGGGTTTCCTTTTCAGCAGCCCCATCATCAACTAAAACACAGAAAAAACAAGTGTTGAATAATCACTCTGTGTTTGCTTTGCTTTGGGTTGATGGCAATTTCATTTCTGCTGTAGGTAAAACATTTAAATGGCTAAAGTCTTGGGTGTTAAACACTGAAAGAGAAGGTTACAAAGGTAAAAGGAGTTGTCTTTATTATGACTTCTTACTGCAGAGGATCAAAAAAATTCTGTGTAACCCTCTCAGCCTTAAAACATTGTCTGGTTAACACCTTGCTGTTAAGAATGTGAACCTGACAGGTCCAGGTCCAGCTCCACTGCCGACCAGCCCAGGAATGCCTGACTCTGGGGCTCCTTCTGAATGACAGAATAAGTCCTTGTGTTTTAAATCCACTCTTAGATTGAGTTTTCTGTTTTATGTAGTCAAATGTAATATTAAATGATAAACTCATCAATACCAAATTAGACTTATAAACAAACAATTTAATTACTTTCCAAAAAGTCAGTCATTAAAAAATTATCAGTAGTTATGGGGCACCTGGCTGGCTCAAGAGGAAGAACAAGTGACTCTTGATCTTGGGGTCATGAGTGTGAGCCCCAATGCTGGGTGTAGACATTACTTAAATAAGTAACTTAAAAAAAAAAAAATTGTCACGGACACCAGGGTGGCTCAGTCGGTTAAGCATCTGACTTGATTTTGGCTCAGGTCATGACCTCACGGTTCTTGAGACAGAGCCCTGTGTCAGGTGCTGCACTAACAGTGCAGAGCCTGCTTGGGATTCTTTCTTTCCCTCTTTCTCTCTCTCTCTCTACCTCCTCTGCTCATGCTCTCTCACACACACTCTCTCTTTCAAAGAAATAAACCTTAAAAAAAATTGTCAGTAGTTCTTCTGTGTACATTGGTAAACACAGCTAAAGTAAGTACTTAATATAAGGGATATTTTCTCCCCTTCCAGTATTTTGTTAAAATTCTCATTTTCCCCAGGAATAGTGGTTTGGCTACTGACAATACCCAAGCTAACATATAGAGGTGAATGAAAAGACTTAAAGTTATACCTAGAGAGGTTTTACTTGTACTACACACAACATACTATCAGAACAACACAGACTTAAGAAGACTTTAAGACATAATGCTGATTTGATTATAGTAATATGGTTAATCTGGCATTATGGGTTAACATTCACCTTCTGCACTTCGTCTTTTCTCCTTGACATGTTCTTGAGCTGCACAGATAATCTGTCTTACCACTTCAAGTGAAGCCAACTGAATAGAAGGTGATTCTCGGGTCAAAATTACTCGATGTAGTACATTCAACAACTCGATGCCCAAGTCCTATCACAGAAAACATTTAGGGGAAACTGTAGTGGAAATCACATACTTTCTTTTTTAAAAATACCAATATTAAATGCCATGAAAAAATTGAAAAAGAGAATATAACAAATTGTTCACAAAGAATAAAGGTGTAGGTACAATAAAGTTAAGTAATACTTGTTCTACTTTAAACCAACTCCAGATTGGTTTTTGTCCAATCTTGCAGGACATGGCACTATGACAAAAGATCATTTTTACACAGGTCCTAAAGTGGGAACATGGAAAGGGAAACTTCCAAAACAAGATGAGAAATGTGACTAAAAGAATTCAAGCACTGCCATCTAGATTTCCAGACCTATACTGAGATTTTCTAGTAATAGCAACAAAGAATGATGGAGAAGGATGACATTAAAAGTGATAAGTTAATAAGCATACGATGGACATCTTTCTCAAGAATATAATACACTGGACAAATATTCTCTCATTTTCCACTTTTCTCTTCTAGTGCTTACTCTGTTGGCTTTTTTTCATCTTTGAAAATAACAGAGTAAATCTGTCATTATTATACTTGTTTTAACATACAGAATAAGCAAGAACAAAAAGCTCACAATTTATTTAAGTATAATCCAAGTCAGGTAGGAAGCTGATTAATAATATAAACCTAATAAACAACAGTGTTAATAGGTTAACTTACAGTCTACATAGAAAATTCATAGTTGCTCTTGGGAAGTAAGTTAAAGGAAATGCCATACTTTTACAGTGGTCCTATTATCATGCTCACAACTGGTTAAGATATTAGTGTTTGACTCCACCTACAGGCTATCCAGTAGTCTCTTTAACAACCAGGAAGGAGAACTCAGGCAATGGGAATATTCTGTAACAGACGTAACTACATGAACCAAGTAGATTCTCTCTTGGGGAAAGGGAATAGAAGATACAGATGTATATAAAGAACAGGGTGCACCAAAGCAGAAAAATACAAAGAGGAAATGCCACACGGAGCTAGTGGCTACTATACTGGCCATTAGAACATAGCTTCTTCCCATCATGATTGCTTAAGTTCAACTGAAGAGCTGCTATAATGAGTGGTTAACTGGTGGCAGCAGAAATCAGCACAGAAGAAGCAAGGACAGAAGAAGCAAGGACAGAAAGTGACGTCAGAGGCATGACTGCTCCTGGCTCAGTACAGTCGCGGACAGTATTCCAGTTCTGAGACCTAGTTGGACAGAAGTTTAGTTTTCTTTTTACTTCTCTGTGTTCATTTTCTGTTTGCTGTGGTAACCTGAACATATTTGATTCCTGTTCCTTGAAATCTACAGAAGCCTAACAAAAAACAAGAAATCACCTGATCACTGCCAATTTTAGATCTGGGCCAAGGAACATCTAGAAGAGCCTGTAATGCATGTAAGCAAGCAGTAATGCTTTCCATGGTTGCATCTGAGCGTAAGGAACACAGAAATTCCACACTGATTCCTGTAGAAAACCGAAAAAGAGAAGGAGGCTTCTTTGAGATCCTTAGTTTACGAAGTTAAGGAACTCATTTTATATTTTGATGAGATATATAAATAAGCTTAGCAGAAAGGTAATATAAACAAACCACAATGAATTTAAGAGTAAGCCATTAAGGGGTGCCTAGGTAGCTCAGTCAGTTAAGTATCCGACTCTTATTCTCAAGGTCATGAGTTCAAGCCCTAGGCTGGGCTCCACACTTGGTGTGAGCCGACTTTAAAAAAACAAAACAAGACAAAACAAAACAAAAAAACACTAAACAATTAAGTGATAAAGCAAGTCTTCTTTGTTAGTTGTTTTTATCCACAGGTACATGTAGAATAATCTCAATTAGGCTTGTGTACTACTGCACAGTTGCTATGAAATAGTTCAAAGATGCAAAATTATAATAAAATTATACTAGAGAACATGTAGTTTGTTGTTGTTGTTGTTTTTAAAATAGGTCCACATACCAATGTGGGTCCTGAATTCATGACCCCAAGATCAAGAGTTGCATGCTCTGCCAACTGAGCCAGCCAGGAGCCCCAACATGCAGTTGTATAACCTTAACCTTACTAAAAGTGAGTGATTATCATGGATCACTGTATCTTTACATCTACCATTTCATTTCATTCTCATCATAGCTGACGAAGTAGGTGCTATTTTTCTTTGTTAAGATTTTTAAGTAATCTCCACACCTAACATGGGCCTTGGACTCACAACCGTGATATCAAGAGTCTCATGCTCTACTGCCAGCTGGGCACCCCAGGTACTATTACTAACGCTCTTTTTGATAGAGAGATGAACACACAGAGCTTAAGTTATTTAATTGGCTCAAGGTCAGTTACAATGTGGTACATGAAGAATTTGAACTGAGGTAGTCAAACTGCATAGCTTATGCTCATAGTAACTGCCCTTCTTTATTCTGAAGTTTGTTTTTAAAAAGCTCTTATCTCAAGGCAAACGGAAATAAAGTTTAATATACCCAAGGATATAGGAAATCTGATCATGTCTGGCCTGAGAAGGAATAATAATAGAAGTTTTCTGAACCATAAAGCTTATTTAATCATTTATATTTGTAACCCTTATATTTTATTTAATCAATAATTTCTTTATAGGTAATGAGCTAATGTGTTGTTTTCTAAGAACTAGGTAAAATATGAAACATTTCTTTCATTTATTCTAGAGACTCACTGTATCTTAGAAAGATTATTTCATTTTAAAAATGAAGTTCCTCAGGGTGCCTGGATGACTCAGTTGGTTAAGCATTCCACTCTTGATTTCAGCTCAGGCCGTGATCTCATAGTTTGTGGGTTCAAGCCATGAGTTGGGCTCTGTGCTGTGAGTACAGAATGTGCCTGGGATTCTCTCTCTCCCTCCCTCCCTCTCTCTCTCTTTTTGCTTCCCCCACCCCCTCACACAGGGGCTCTCTTTCTCTCAAAATAAATAAATAAACTTTACAAAATTGAAGTTCCAGGAAAGCGAAAGAATGGATTAAACTTCATAATCTAAAAAAATCTCATTTATCTTTGACCTTAAATATTTGCTTGCACTTTTGTACCTTTGAGTATACTTGAACCTTGTAATTCTTAAGAATGCAGATAGGAGCCCACAGTGGTGACAGGTAGACTGCCTCAGTATATTGATATTTTTAATATATACAGAGAAATTTAAAAATTTTATAATTAAAAAAAATGTTTATTTTTGAGAAAGAAAGAGAGAGAGAGAGAGAGAGAGTGAGCGAGCATGAGTGGGGTAGGGGCAGAGAGATAGGGAGACACAGAATCTGAAGCAGATTCCAGGCTCTGAGTTGTCAGCACAGAGCCTGATGTGGGGCTTGAACTCATGAACTGTGAGATCATGACTGGAGCTTACAAAGTTGGATGCTTAACTGAATGAGCCACCCCGGCGCCCCCAAAAAATGTATAGATCTACATGGATCTTTTAAAAATTATGTACAAAGAACTAGGATTGTCTTATAATTTCTATAATTCATTCAACATGATGCTGAAGCCAGCCTGTAAATGGGATTCTAGACTTAATGACATCTGCAATTTTGTAAAATGTATATAAGTTCACTCATTTATATCAAGGTTATCACTAACACCTAACAAAGATGAAGTAATCACCACCAAGAGTTGATAGGCAGTGAGGCACAATTCAAGAAAAACTTTGTAGGGTTAGAAGATTGTTAGTTCTTTTACTGACCTAAAATAAGATGGAATCTATCAGTGCAGACATCCTCAGGTGACTTTACTGTAGCCCCAGATGATGAACCTTGACACATAGAAGTAGGTGTTACAGGTCTTGAAAGATGAGATACTCCTTCATCTGGGTCAGCAACCACAAAGCCTGTGCTGGAAAGCCACAATGCTGTAGCATGCAGGATAAGTGCCCAGGAGTTGTAATAATGCAATTTTGCATTTTCACTAGTCTCTGCTGTGTAGAAAGCACCGCCTACAAAAAAGCAGAAGCAGTTTAAGGAGGAATAAAAGAGATTAGCTCCTACTACATCTTTTGTCTTCTTTGTTGTAAGATAACAAATCATTCCTATCATCCCAAGTTTCTTTAAGGAACTTACATGTGGTGTGTATTTGAAACAAACATTGCTGCCCATTTACTTACTTACAAGATTAATATAAACATTTTGCCTTTCTTAAATCATTACTTATAAAAAAAAAGAAAAAAAAACCCTAGAACTTAGTTATACCACTAATTTTTATCCCTCTTTCTAAAACCAATCTCTTCAAGTCAGTGTGAAATCACTCCCACAATAGATGTTTGTATTCATAAATAATATGTGCTATTATTTTGTGTTTAACTTTACTTAAAAGACCCCATATTGTATGTAACCTTTTTTTTATTTTTGAGAGAGAGAGAAAGAGAGACAGAGCACAAGCAGGGGAGGGGCAGAGAGAGAGGGAGACATAGAATCTGAAACAGGCTCCAGGCTCTGAGCTGTCAGCACAGAGCCCGACTCGGGGCTTGAACTCACAAACTGTGAGATCATGACCTGAGCTGAAGTCAGACAGAGCCACCCAGGTGCCCCATATGTAACCTTTTTTAACTTACTTTTTTTCACCTAACTTTATGTTTTTGAGATTTACTTATGTTGATTCATGCCTGTCATTCACTAGTGGCTGACAACTATGGCAATAAATCAGTTTATTTCCATTTTGATGCTACTGAAAAGTACAAAAACCACTCCTATCTTTTTGTGTATAATTCCAGGTAAAATTCTAACAGGAGTTGGCAGGCTGATTTAGAATTTATCAAAGAGTAAAAACAAAACAAAACAAAAAACCAAAACGCAAACAAACCCCCACACACAACATTTTGGAATAACATGAAGAATAAAAGTGGCTACCAAATATCCAATCCATAAAATGCAGTATTAATCACTGACTACAAAATTAGATGTTATCCCCATTCCATACACACAAAATAAATCTAGCTGCACTAAAGCCCAAAATGTAAAAAGCAAAACTGTAATGCTTCTAGTCTTTATGATCTTAAATAAAAAAATCTATCAGGTATTACACAAAACCACAAACCATAAATGACTGATTATATTAGTTTTAGAAAAATAAAGAAAGAATAAGCTATAGACTGGGAAGCATGCAATCATAAAGGAATGATACTAAAGTTACATAAGAGATTAACAAGCCAGTAAAATCATGACAAATACCAAGTAGAAAATGGACAAGGCCTATGACTAGGTGATTGATGGAAGAAGAAACTTAGCCCATAAACCTATAGAAAAAGGTTTTCAATCAATGAAAAAACAAAATAAAACAATGAAAAACTATTTCATACCCACCTAATGGCAGAAATTATCAAGTATGACAACACATAATGGTAGAAGATGTAGTGAAACAGAAACATGCTGTTGGTGGGCAAATGAATTGTTTTAACTGCTAGCGCCCCTGAGTGGCTCAGTTGGTTATGCATCTGCCTCTTCGTTTTGGCAAGGGTCATTATCTCATGGTTTTTTGAGTTCAAGCCCCTTAATGGCATCTGTGCTGGCAACATGGAGCCTGCTTAGGATTCTACACCGCAACCCCCCACCCCACCCCTTCCTCACTTGCATGGTCTCTGTCTCTCTCAAAATAAATAAACTTAAAAAAAATTGTTATAACTGCTTTGGAGAGCAATATGGCAGTATCTTGTGAGGTAAGATGTGCATGCCTTATTATCTAGAAGGTCAACTTCAGGGTATCTAGCCTCAAGCAACACTCACATGCTGAGTCTATAAATGGAAATTATTCTACAGAAAATCTTTCAAATAAATATTACTTGCTAAGGGATAAATTCTGAAAAATTACTGTCACTCTAGGAATTTTGTACATCTATTACAAACCCCTTACCTTCAACAGGAAGTTGGGAAGCAAATTCTGAAGGCAAAGTTAGGAGAGCAAAATCCTGAAGTGCAGCAAGCCAGAGCCTACTAAGCGTGCCCAGGTCTGTGTGAACCAAGTCAAGGAGTCCATCTGATGAATATGACCCATTTCTGACACTCTCTTCTGAACAGGTGGTAGTCTTCAAAAGTTGTCTGTGGCTTTTATGTCTTTCTACAGCAATTATGTAGACCTGTTAAAGGGTTAATTTGTAATTAGGAAGCTCTTATACCCATTGAAAAGGTGCTAAAATATTTTTATCTTGCTGAGGAGACCAACCTTACTTTTTTAAGCATACTGTACTTCAAATGCACTCTGATACCAAGGTATACACATGTAGCCACACACGCAAACTGGGATAGAAAGATCTAAAAATATTCTCTTTAATGGGATGCAACTAGGGATAGCAAATGCTTGACAACTATGCCGCCATTCTGCACTTTGACATCCCTGAAAGCTCCAACTAAATGATCACAACACTCTTTCTCACTGAGTCTAGTTATAGCCCTATAATCCACCTCAATAAATGGCTTCAGATGGCCATTTCTGAATGGCAATAAGCTGAAATACTAAAAATATTCTTTCAAAGTTACTTCTAAATCACCATAAAAAGTTTACATAAATAGAATCAAGATGGACTGTTCATACGACTGTAAAATGTGAAAGTAGGGGAGCCCCAGTGGCTCAGTCAGTTAAGCATCTGGCTCTTGGTTTCGGCTCAGGTCATGATCTCACTTTGTGAGTTAGAGCCCACTTCGGGCTCTGTGCTAACAGTGTGGAGCCTGCTTACAATTCTCTCTCTCCCTCTCCCTGCTCCTCTCCAACTCTTGTGCGTGCTCGCTCACTCTCTCTCAAAATAAATAGAGATTAAAAAAAAAAAAAAGAGAGGCCTATATATGTTTTAGACATTATTCCAGAAGTAACATGCAAAAAAGATACTTTATTTTCATTTCATGGTAAAAGAGCTAAGTCTGAAATCTGTTTTTTTTATGGTCTTGAGTTTATGAATGTTTTTCAGGGTCTGCTGGTAATGGAATAAATTTGATTTTGATATCTAAGAATTTCCTAAAGATAGATTTGTAATAGACAAAGCATGTTAAGTTACACATGAGCCTGCATTTACATTTTGAACATTTTGAAAGCACAATTGCAGTGTTACTAAATTGGAAGCTACCATAACAATAGTTTCTAGATGACCTCAGGGCATGTACAACTAAGTGAGAAATGTTTACAGATTCTCAGACCAAAAAAAAAACAAAAAAAACAAGAATGTGAAAGTATTCAACACAGGATATAACATGTACTACCCCTTTATCTGCAATTCCGACATCTAAAAAGCACTGAAAAATACTTAATTTGGTGGCAAAATTGACTGAATTTGAGACGATTTATAGTCTCCATTCAACATAGTGTGAATATTCAAACATTTTACTACAACTATATCAATGTGCTTGATTATAGATTCTATGGTATTGCTTCAATTTTTTGGAGGGATACATGGAATATGTACTGTATTACTTTTCAAAAATTCCCCAAATTCTGAATTCCAAATGTATCTGGCTCCAAGGATTTTAGATAGGAGATTATGGACCTTGGTTGTACAGAATCTGTTCATCAGTCATTATTTTTACTGAGGAGAGAATGGGAGATAAGGGGCTTACACAAGAGCCCAGAGATTAAAATTATTATAAAGAACACTACATAAGCAGAGAATTATTTATAAAAATAGGTTAGAGAGATGAGAAAATTTCTGTTTGCTCTACTAACAGCAAATGTTTAAAAGCATACAGAGTTTATTGTTAAAGATCATTAGTTCTAGGCAGAACTACTTCCTAAATAAGGTTTGTCAAACCCAAATAATGACAAAAATACATGGACTCCAATCTTCAAGTTTTAATTTGCTCTAATGGAGGAAATGTTTTTTTATATATTGGTTAATTCTCTCAGTTGCAATCTGAGACTATATACCTTCATTAAGATGATATATGAACTGAGGCTGGCCAAGCTTGGGAACTGCTGAAACCCCAATGATGTGTATACATGAGCACATTATATTATTCCATCTACTTTCGTATGTGCTCATTTTCATAGTAAACCTAAAAATTATTTCTCTTTTTTCCTGATTAGAACAGTAAATAAAGTTAAACATTTTCCTATAAGATTTCACTAATTTTGGAAAAGAAAATGACTGTTATTTAATAATTAAAAGCTATTCTGTGAAAGAGCTCTAAAAAAACAGTGAAGTATGTACAGAATTGATATAACATACAAGCAAACCCACACTTCCAAAATTCAGATGTCAATAAAAGTTGATTTCCACTGGTTATTATAAAGTCCTTGCAGCTCATGGCTGCCCCTGCCTAAAGTAGCAGATAACAGGCAATAAAAGATATTTTAGAATGCTTGGCTAAAAAGTCAATTAATATATAAAAAAGTCTCATGTTGACATCTTTTCTTAACCTTAAAAATGGACTTATTGCATTTTAAACAGTCAATTTCAATTTATAGCCTACGGTGTTTATTAACAACTTCTAAAATTCCAGTTATAAATGGAGAAGCACACTAACCTCTGCCCAGGCTTTCAGCACAGCTAAGATCTCCATGGTAGAAGCACTTTCATTATATAAGTGACTCAGAGCTTCTTTTCCAGCCTGTATTTTTGTTAATGATGAAACAAGCAACTGATGAACTCTTCGGAGATCATTAAGGTCACTCACAACTCCACTTGCTATCCAGGCACTGCAAACCTGGTTTTTAAGAAAATCAAGTTACATTTAAAAATTATAAATACTTCCCTTGTAAGTTCAGCAGAGCTCACCCATATCTCAGGAATCTAGACAATGAAATCATCTTGCTATCAGGAAACCCAAAGGATGTGGCTGATAATGCCAGTCAAAAGCCAGCATTGTAAAAGGGAATGAAGTCTAAGGTTGAAGCAAGGAAACCAGTGCTGGTTAGTATATAAATCAGAGTTTCAGGTGTTATTAATATGGAGAAATGCAGCCACGAAAGGTACCACTTTAATAAATGTTTGGATTAACATTTGAATTAAATCTTCAATCTTGATTGGAGCGCCTGGGTGGCTCAGTTGGTTGAACGTCCAACTTCAGCCTGGGTCGTGATCTCGTGATTCGTGGTTTGAGCCCCCCCACATCTGCGCTCTCTATGCAGAGCCTGCTTGGTATCCTCTGTTCCTCTCTCTCTTCCTCTGCCCCTCCCCTGCTCACTCTCTCTCTCTCAAAAATAAATAAAACATTAAAAAAAAATTCAATCTTGATTATTTCTTCTTACTCTTTTAAAAGCAGAGATTGTGTGGTTAATATAACTGCTGAAAGATAAAGAACTTAACATTTAAAACCCCAATGAAAATTTTGGTTATTTTGAAAATGAGATACTAAAAATGTTTTAAAACAAAACATCATTAATAATTCTCCCATGCAAACAATTTGCTCAATTATCAGAGGTTTTCCTGGATCACAGTATTTTTCTTTTTCTAGAAAAAACTAATTTTTCCTCTTCCATCTATTTATTTACTTCCTGTCTCATTTAACAAAAGATGTTAATGACTTATAGCAAGAATACAAACAATGAAGTGATAATAGAGACCTCATACAACATTTAATACAGTTCCCTGAATATTCAGGGTACTAAAATACAAGTGAATTCAAGTGAATAAAAGAAAGTTGAAAGAATGGACTAAAGTTAGTTTATTCCATTATGTTTAGAAATAATTCAAGTCAGTTCTGCTTTAGGGCTGGATATTGAAAGTCTGACAATCACTCCCAGAAAAGTAACTTTAAAACTGTAGATTATAATGGCTCTTAGATACATGAAAAAATGTTCGATCTCAATTGAAATACAAATCTAAAGTATTCTAAGATACCCTGTGCTAAGAGAGGTTTTTACTTTTTAAGTTCTGTCTTTTTAACCATTTACCTGACATGCTTTGGCAGTGACATCAGGTGGTGTCTCTGAGGCGAAGGCTGGCCTAAGTGCCGCTCCTACCTGGCAACAAATGATAGGAAATACCAAGCATCAATAAGTAAGACAGCGCAAACTCTTCATCTCTTTAGTATTTTTAAATTGTTTACAATAGGTATTCTGGACACCTGTTTCTTTCTGCCTGTCCACTATATCTGTTTTTAGATAAAAGCACCTCAATTTTCCTTTGAGGAACCTTCTCTTATCTCCTGTTGTTGCTATGGAGATGAGAGCACTGGTGACTCCAGGGATCCAACCAGGGGTAATGAAAGCTCTCCTTGAACACGTTTGCTGGGAATACTGGGACAGAAGCATGGTCTCTTTTTAAGACTGGGTACGTGGAGCACCTGGACGGCTCAGTCGGTTAAGCATCTGACTCTTGGTTTCAGCTCAGGTCGTGGAGCCCTGAGTCAGGCTATGTGCTGGCAGTGCAGGGCCTACTTGGGATTCTGTCTCCTTCTCTTTCTGCCCCTCCCCCATCTGCACTCTGACTCTCTCAAAATAAATAAATTTAAGAAAAAAAAAAGACTGGGTGCTAAGAGAGAGCCATTTTGATACAACTTGGAGAGAGCAAACTTGAGAATAAAGCTGGTGTAGAAGACAACAGAGCCAACTGCGATTCTTGAAAATAATTTTCCTCTTCAGTTTAAGTGAGCTATAATTATATTTCTATCATTGCAATTTTTTAAAACAAGCTCTATGCCCAACATGGGGCTCGAACTCATGACCCTGAGATTGAGAGTCCCATGCTCTACCCATTGAGCCGGCCAGGTGCCACTCATTTGCAATTTTAAGAGGGCTAAGAATATAACAGAGCTCCCCTTACAGTGAATTGTAATATTTCATTCTAATATGACAGTTCTATATAACTCGAGTCCCTTCCTTTTGCTTTCTCCTAGAACATACATGGGCATTTCCTGCTAGGAAGATGTGATGGAGATAGCTAGTCAACTGGTAAACTGTTCCTGGCTCCCTAAATGCTAACCCACAAAAGCTGCCTCTGAATCATGAGAGGTAGGGAAGGATAAATGTTGCTGGAGGATTACATGTAATGTGTGTGATAGAACACTCATCTATTCCAGGAGTGACAAGCATGTAGCCTAAATGGAATATTTAGTAATGATTTAGCATATCTTAGGAATATTCAGGTATTTTGTAAAGAATTTAATTAGCAGAGTACTTTATTCCCCCACATTACCTAGCAGGTTTTGACTATTAACCTTTACTGTTATAAAAGACCTGTTTATGTACCACTTTGCTTTTACTTCGGAGATTTCTTCTTCAAACATACACATTTTCTATATGCTGATTATATATTGGTGACATATTAGCAGAGACATATACTCATTATGTAAAAAAAAAAAGTAGTAAATACTTTCACAGACTTTTTATCCAAGGTGTTAAAAAATAAAATTCTCTAACAGAAAGTGCTTACATTGGCTTGATATTGTTCCAGGATCACATGACCTGGAAACTCTGGTTCTGGAATAGCTGCAAATCGCCGAATAACAACTAACAGTGTTTCAAGGCCAGAAAGACGGAGCTGGTCACTATGATCTGTGGCAGCCATAAAGGCCATGCGAATTAAGTCGGCAAGATGTAGCACCAAAAAGTCATCTACAAGATTAAAAAAGTCTTATCAAGAAAAAGCATATGCTGGAACTAAGATTTATGTTAAATAATCATTTCTTCTCCCTTTGATTTCACAGACGTTTCTAGACTTTCTTTTAAATACCTCTGATTTGATTTACTGTTTTGTTTTACTGTTTGTTAAACATAGACTTTAAAGATGGAGTTACTAGGCTCCTGCAAACAATCACAGCAAGAAACTCCCAAAGCAAACAATTACACAGCTATTCAAAAACCAAAGGCAAAATTAGCATCCTTTAAAAGAGTATTAGTAGTACTATCAATAAAAACTTTGTTCGGACTTTTCGATAAAAGCATTTTAGAAGATATTTAGGAAACTTTGGGTGTTGATGAATTAGGCAGCTAATTTTTCTCTTTGTGCCAAGTTGAAGCTAAAAGACTTAACGTATCTTTTGAAAAACAGTTTTATGTGGTTCTTTATTTGGACTAGATTATCTTATTTTTCTGTCTTGGCACACATACAAATAACAGGAATATTAAAAAATATTTGTAGCTATAAAATTATAAATGAGAATTCCTTTCATTCCTACAATACGTTCTTCGGTATAATAATTCTACAGGACACAGGACAATCCTTTAATAATATTCCAACAATAAAATGTTCAGGGGTACAACTAAATTCTACCTAAAATATATCTGGGACTAATTTTAAGAATGTTATGGGTCACGATAAAGAAACCAACTCGTCTTAGCAAGTGCCAATTACAATTTTAATTGGGAACAAAGGAATTACTAAGCATCTCTGATATACTAATTTTATACCTATTGGTCTAGCATGGTGCTTATCACTCAATAAATGCTTGCCTGAAAAATCATTAAAACACAGATACCTAATTCGTACTCCCACACTGACAATAGCAACATTTTGCTATATAATTCTTTTGTCTGGTAAAAAATATATGCATGGCTTTTAGATATGTGCACTGTGTCTTTGAACATAATGTGCTTAAGTGAATTTTGAAAATTAGACATCAAACCATAATACACACACAGATCCCTTTAGGTACAGACAATAAAACTGAACAAAAAAAGGGGGAAATGATCTTGCAAGCAGGTTTACTTTACAATGTGATACGCTCAAATGTTTTCTGGGTAATATTTATGAAACCAAAATAATCTATAAGCAAAATTACTATAGGTTATAATTCAGAAAATAAATTTTCGGAGCTAGCTAATAGTGCACAAACTACTTTCCAAGAACATGATTATAAACTTAACTCATGCACATGCCCATTAAACATAAGTAAATGACTATTTAAGAAACTTAATCATTAAAAATGTGTTTAAACATTAGAACTATGCTTAACTTTTAGCTTATATAAATATTATAGTCAGTTTCATAACTGATTTGGAACAATACAAACTCTTTCTAGTTTTACTTCTTAAATTAATATTAAAAACATAGGCAGACAACATTTTTATGTATATGCTTTGGTCTCTTCATTATTATGTCACTTACTTCTTGAATCCCTTTTTTTCATTTCTTGTGCTAAAGCAATGTCAAAATGTGCGCTGTGTGCATTCTCACACTGGTTAATTATCCTACAGACACATTCGGCAGCAAAGACTCTAGTGGCCCATCGGGGATTGGTAAAGGGATAGGATTTGTCATCATTTCTGGTGGTCAGAACTGAGGCATCATCCCCTTTATCTCCTTCCTCTTCTTGCATTGTATCCACACAAGTTACAGTTGTAAAATCTTTTATCAAGGGAGAATACATGTAATTACAATCAAATGGAAGACATATTTATGACTTCAAATTGAGACTAGAATTGTTGCTTATACATCTTCAACAGTGTAATATAATCATATCTAGTAACTACAGACAGCAGTGATATCCAAAGAAATGCTGTAAGAATTGTCCCAGGTCAAAATGACAAAGTTGTTCTAATTATATTGAAAGTTAACAAACTAAACATGATACTACAGACATGATACTAAATACTAGGATAATCATCAGTCCCCTGTATGTAGACAGTTATGCTTAAGGAGGCTCAAAATTCTCTCGTATCCAGAGTATGAGGGATTGCACTAGGGAGACTGTTTTAACACTAGGGCCTTGAACAGATTTAAGAAGGTTCCTGAACCTACTAAACACGTCTGAAAATATTTTTCTTAAGATAGGCTCATTTCTGTCATTTATAGTCTCATATTTTCCCAATGGCCTGAGCAGTGAGGAATGAATTATTTCTTCCTTATATTAACTGCTAACTTATTAACTCT
Organism: Acinonyx jubatus; assembly: GCF_027475565.1. Lineage (NCBI taxonomy): Eukaryota > Metazoa > Chordata > Mammalia > Carnivora > Felidae > Acinonyx > Acinonyx jubatus. Next base: position 79,496,378 of record NC_069386.1, read on the forward strand.
GTTTAACTCAACTTCAAATTGAACTAGGCTATAAAAGAGACCAACCTTTTTTCCCTTAAAATATCTTCTTTTAAACTTTTTTTACTTTTTGGGGCGCTTGGGTGGCTCACTTGGTTAAGTGTCCGACTTCAGCTCAGGTCATGATGTCATGGTTCGTGGGTTCAAACCCCGTGTCGGGCTGACAGCTCGGAGCCTAGAGACTACTTTGAATTCCGTGTCTCCTTCTCTCGCTTTCTGCCCTTCCCCCACTTGTGCCTGTCTCTCAAAAATAAATGTTAAAAAAAATTTTTTTTTAATAAATTGTTTTTATTTTTTGAGAAAGATTGCACATGCAAGCAGGAAAGGGACAGTGGGAGACAGAGGGAGAGAATCTTAAGCAGGCTCCACACTCAACATAGAGCCTGACAAGGGGCTTGATCTCCTGACTGTGAGATCATGACCTGAGCCGAAATCAAGGGTCAGATGCTTAACCGATTAAGCCACCCAGGGCCCCTTAAATTATCTTGTATGTCAACATTTCTTGAGTGTGTTATGAAAGCAAAGATGTCACAAAATTATAGCAAAGTCCTGTCTTAAGACTAAGGTAATAAGTCAACAGACTGAAATGTGTGTTTTCATTTTTTGTTAAAAAAAAATTTTTTTTTAATGTTTATTTTTGAGACAGAGACAGCACACAAGTGAGGGAGGGGCAGAGTGAGAGCGAGACACAGAATCTGAAGCAGGCTCCATGCTCCTAACCATCAGCACCTAACCTGATATGGCGCATGAACCCATGAACTGTGAGATCATGATCTGAGCCGAAGTCAGATGCCCAATCTACGGAACCACCCAGTCGCCCTATGTGTTTTCTTAACAAGAAAGGATAAAGCCAAACGACAAAGGATAAAGAACAAATGGTAAAAGAAAACTGAGCACAAAGCTCTGGGAGATACCAGAAATAGGTGAGATACCAGAAAAGTGTAATCAACCTGTTTATCTACGCACATACAGATTTTCCAAAGGAGAAGTTCTTGTAAGTTCTCAAGTGGTGGGATAGAAGAGAGCCTCAACAAAGGAAAACATATAAAGCATAGTAACTGAAAGAACAGATATAAATCAATGGAAGAGAAGAGGAGCAATAAGAATCAAGGGAGACAGTGGAGAATGTAAAACAAAGTTTTAAAAATGATGCCTTTCTTCCTTTAACATAATTCAGATAATACATTAAATTATAAAGCTTGAGTAACTGAGTTTAAGAGCTACTGAAATATAGTAGGAAGCTGAATTTTACTATTATTTTTTAAAAGTTTTTATTTAAATTCTAGTTTAACATATAGTGTAACATTGGTTTCAGGAGGAGAATTCAGGGATTCATCACTTACACACGACACTCAGTACTCCTCACAGGTGCATTCCTTACTAACCATCACCCACCTAGCCCATCACCCCCACACCTCCCTCCATTAATCCTCAGTTTGTTCTCCATAGTTAACAGTCTCATGGTTTATTTCCCTCTTTTTGTTCCTTAAATTCCACATATGACTGAAATCATAAGGTACTGGTCTTTCTCTGACTGACTTATTTCACTTAGTTTAACAGTCTAGTTCCATCCATGTCACCGCAAATGGCAAGATTTCATTCTTTTTTTTTTTTTTTTTTTTTTTGAGACAGAGAGAGCATGAGTGGGGGAGGGGCAGAAACAGAGGGAGAGAAGGAGAATCCCAAGCAGGTTTTGCATTGTCAGCACAGAGCCTGACACGGGGCTCAAACTCACATGAGACTATGACCTGAGCCAAAATCAAAAGTTAGACACTTAGCTGACTGAGCCACCCATGTGCCCCAAGATTTCATTCTTTTTGATGGCTGAGTAATATTCCACTGTATACATACACCACATCTTTTTTATCCATTCATGGATACTTGGGCTCTTTCCATAATTTGGCTATTGTTGATAGTGCTGCTATAAACATTGGGGTGCATGTGCCCCTTTGAATCAGTATTTTTCTATCTTTTCGATAAATACCTATTAGTGCAATTGCTGGATGGTAGGACAGCTCTATTTTTAATTTTCTGAGGAATCTCCATACTGTTTTCCAGAGTGACTGTATCAGTTTGCATTCCCACCAACAGTGTAAGAGGGTTCCCCCTTTCTCTGCATCCTTGCCAACATCGGTTGTTTCCTGTGGTGTTAATTTTAGCCCTTCTGACAGGCGTGAGGTGGTATTTCAACATAGTTTTGATTTGTATTTCCCTGAGGATGAGTGACGTTGAGCATCTTTTCATGTGTCTGTAAGCCCTCTGTATGTCTTCTTGGAAAAATGTCTATTCATGTTTTCTGCCCTTTTTTTTCACTGGATTATTTGTTTTTTGGGTCGTGAGTTTTAAAAGCTCTTATAGATTTTGGATACTAATCCTTTATCAGATATGTCATTTGCGAATATCTCTCATTCCATAGGTTGCCTTTTAGTTTTGTTGATTGTTCCCTTGGCTGTGCAGAAGTTTTTGTCTTGATGAGGTCCCAATAGTTCATTTTGCTTTTGTTTAGGAAGGTTTCTGAGAGCAGAGCATAAGTAGAAGCAGAAAGAGAGGGAGACAAAGAATCCAAAGCAGGCTCCAGGCTCTGAGCTGTGAGCACAGAGCCCAATGTGGGGCTCGAACCCACAAACTGTGAGATCATGACCTCAGCCAAAGTCAGATGCTTAACCGAGTGAGCCACCCAGGTGCCCCATGGAAAGCTGGATTTTAAAGTCATGCAGGGTAAAGTCTGAATCTACCTGTGTATGTCTTTGGACATATTCCCTAACCTTTCCAAACCTTGTTTTCTCTTGTGCAAAATGGAATATTAACTGCCTACTCACTGGATGGTTAAAGGATTAAATCAGATAAAGTATGTACAGTACCTGGAACAGAACTGATTTGTCTCTTTTCTTCCTTTCATTTATTTTCTCTCTTACTCCAAAGATATAAATTTGAAAGACTCTAATACACATTCTCACTAACCATTATCTTATACTCACAAATACATTAGGTAAATAACACTATTTTTTAACCCTGTTTGAAATCAACATTATTAAGTATAGAGAAACTTGCTTGCTCAGAATGTTGTAACTTTTGATGATTTTTCTACTAAGTTGATTTGATGCAATCCCTCAACATTATATGCATGAAAACAAACGATGGGGCTACTGTAAGTCAGGTCATCCATTTTACAGTACAAATAACCCTACTTTTTAGTTTGTTTTAGACAGGGAAGTCATAAATGACAATCAGAAGAATACTAAAACCCACAGGCCTAAGTGTTAGACTTAAACACTAGAATTTTCACTTGAAAAATGCAACAAGCAATTACAATCCAAATACTTAGACAAAATTGTCAGTGGCAAACAATTTTATAGAACATTTTCACTTTCAATTTTATTTCAACTGGTAACCACCAATACTCACCAGCAGATGCAGCAAGTACATCTTTACAAAGCTTTAACCAGAAGGAAAGCTTATCCACTGCCATAGACGTAAGCATATGATTTAAAGTCTCTTTGATATCATTGCATAACTTCTGATCTGTCTCTTTGTCTAGTAGGGTCAATAATGCCCCTTCAAGGCCCACTTCTCTGATGTTAGCATCTGACAAGAAGAAAATCGATGATCTAAGTAATACAGAAAACAAAACTGCCATATGAGAAGTACACACATTCTGGAGTTATTAAAATACTACATGCAAATATTCTCACTGCAAAGTAATAAAGCACCTCAAAGGAGAAACATAAGGCCCGTCTAGCATCCATTTCCTCTAATTCTGGAAATGCCAAAAGAATAAATTTTCTCTTGAAGATTTAACTTATCTAGCATGTATTTATTTATTTATGTATTTATTTGTTTTTCATTTATTTATTTTACAGTTGAGAGAGGGAGAGAAGAATCCCAAGCAGGATGTGTGCTGAATGACATGGGGCTCAATTCCATGAACTGTGAGATCATGACCTGAACTGAAATCAAGAGTCAGACGCTTGACCAGCTGAGCCACCCAGGCAACCTGAACTTATCTAGAATTTATGAAAGCATTTAGATTCTAAAGATAATGCTACTATTATACTATTTTGTAAGAGAAATTATCTTTTAAAGACTAGAAGGAGACATCAGAGGAATAAAAGGTATAGCATAGGGAATATAAGTCTATATTAGGGAATATATAAGTCTATATTAGGGAATATAAGTCTATATTAGGGAATATAAGTACTATAGTAGTGTGGTATGGTGACAGATGGTAGCTACACTTGTGAACATAGCATAATGTTTATTTAAACTTGTGGAAACACGATGCTGTACATTTGAAACAAATTAACACTGTGTGTCAACTATACTTCAGTAGGAATCAGTAGGAATGTTTCAGATTAGGAGTCTAAAGACACAGAACAAACAACGTAATATGTGAATCATGGCTGGATCCTAAATTTGGGTGGTGGTAAGGGAGGGTAGTAAGGAGTCATAAAGAACATTTTTTGGATAACTGGGGAAATTTGTGTGAGAACTGCATATTCTATGATGGCTACTTTATCAGTGTTAATTTTATTAAGTGCAGAAATGATGTGTGGTCATGAAGGAAAATGTATGTATTAGGAGTGAGCTGTCATGATGTCTACAGTCTGCTTTCAGACAGTCTGGCAAAAGATATGCATCTGTGTAAGTATGGAAAGAGAGAAAGTTATATAAAATGAATGCCATAAAGATGCTAAGTAGGTGAATATATGCGTTCACTGCACATTTCTTTGAACTTTTTCCATTTGAAAAATCACAAAATTTAAAAAAAAAATTTTTTTTTTTACGTTTATTTATTTTTGAGACAGAGAGAGACAGAGCACGAACGGAGGAGGGTCAGAGAGAGGGAGATACAGAATCCGAAACAGGCTCCAGGCTCTGAGCTGTCAGCACAGAGCCCGACGCGGGGCTCAAACTCGCAGACCGCGAAATCATGACCCGAGCTGAAGTCGACCGCTTAACTGACTGAGCCACCCAGGCGCCCCCAAAATCACAAAATTTTAAAAAGGAAATATATAATGAGTTCTTTACTGTATTTTACTCCTATAGCTAAGTCAAGAATTCTAGGAACATATACAAGCATATTTATGCAATAAAAGCCTAAAGCAAAAGATGCAGATAATTTCAGTGGTAAATATAAACTGAAGGTCACTTAGGCAGAATATCTCACATGGTTAGAAGATTAAAATTTCTCTGGTTAAGGTAAGTAACCAATTGTTTTCAAATGAGGTCTGCCACCTGTTTGGGTGGCTACCATACTAGTTCAGCAACGCTGATGAACTCAAGTCAAACAGTTAAAGTCTTAGTCTAACAACAAACTAAGGAGCACAGCATGACAGTAAAACACACTGATCTGAGAGCTTTAGATATTGGAAAGCTTTGTGAAGCCTGAGACTTTCTCAAAGTGTGACAGCACTCTGGAAACTATATACATAAAAGAGTAAGATATTACCATTACTATTTTTGGAGGTTGTATGAATTTATATGTATATTTGGGTTACTCACATAATTTTAAAATAAAGACATACAGACTTAAATCTAACCAACTAAGAAATCCTTTAATTCAGTTCTAAAATAAAGAAGGGGCTAAAAACCCTTCCACCTAAAGATGACTTATCTATGATAAATTTTATTAAATGAGATTTTGGAGGAAGAAAGGCACATATGGTAAATTACTTAAGGGCTAAATCCAACTTCGATGGATTGTTGTGAAAAAACTTGCTCTAAAATTTGAGTGGCTCTCAAATTTCAATATGCATTAACAGGGATTGCAAAAACATAGAAAACAGATTGCTGGGCTTTACTCCCAGATTTTTGGTTAAGCAGATTTTGGATGGGGCCCGATAATTTGCATTTCTAACAAGTTGTTGGTGAGGTGGATATTGCTAGTTTGGGGACCTAAGTTTGAAAACAATTTTTCTAAACCAGTAACATCACTGGTTGGGAATGGCAGTAATTGTTAGTAACTGTCTCTTGTAGCAGGTTTAAGACATTATATATTAACTTTTAAATTTCATTTTAAAAATTCATGTTTAAATGAAGACTTAAAATTAAAACAATCATTTGAGGTACGCCTGGGTGACTCTGTTGGTTGAGCGTTCAGCTATGGCTCAGGTCATGATCTCATGGTTCATGACCTTGAACCCAGTGTCGGGCTTGGTGGTCAGTGCAGAGCCTAGTTCAGATCCTCTGTCTACCGCCCCACCCCCGCCCGACTTCTCTCTGTGCACCATCCACCCGCTGCTTGTGCTCTCTCTCTCAAAAATAAATAAACACTAAGAAAAATTATCTGGGGTGCCTGAGGGGCTCAGTCAGTTGAGTGTCTGACTCTTGAGCACCTGACTCTTGATTTCGGCTCAGGTTGTTATCTTCCAGTTTGTGAAATTGAGCCTCATGTAGGGCTCTGTGTTGGTGTGGGGCCTGCTTCTCATTCTCTCTTTCCCTCTCTCTCTGCCCCTTCCCCACTCAGGAGCCCTCTCTCTCAAAATAAATAAAAGAACTTAAAAATTTTATTAAAAAAATCATTTGAGCTGGAGATAATGTTGACAAAAAGAATTACCTAGAGTCAACTCTTCTCTGCTATCCTTAGCAAGCATAACAGCATGTTCTGAAACTTCAGCTGCTTCTCTCTGTACAAGCTGATGTAAACAAGCCAGTACTGCTCTTCTCAGTAACAAATAGGGACTACAAAGATTCACCTGAAAAATACCAATTGGGAAATGAAAGAGCTGAAATTCTTGGTGGCATTCATAATAAGTCTAATAGACATACACTGGATCCCTCCTGATTCTGTCCAGCTCATCACTAGGCTAGATTCAATTTGTTAAATACACAGAAACTTCTACAAACTATTCTAGTACATATTTTTTATTACAATTTAGAAATAAATAGCTTAAGGAGTAATACATGTACTTGATTATGAAATATTCATAAACACATCCAAGCAGAAGCCTCTGGACAGTGTTAGAAGACACAAAATTTACATGAATAAAACAGTTTCGAGATAAAAGAAATACACCTGAGAAAGACTTTATTTGTAGCTTATACAATTGTGCTCATGCAACAATATTATAATGTTTTACCATCCTCTAAGTAGAAATTTATATAGCTCCATATAAGCAATATAACATACTGGTTAAAAGGGAGGCTCTGGAGTCAAACTGCCTCACTTTGAGTCCTAGATCCACCATTTACTAGCTGTGTGACCTTGGGCAAATTATTTAACCTCTCCGTGCCTTAGTTTCCTTATTTGTAAAATGGAAATAACACTACCCCCATCTTATAGGGCTGCTGCAAAGTTAATTCAGAGAAACATGCAAAAGGGCTTAGCATAGTTTCTGGCACACAGTAAGTGCTCAATAAATGTTAGTTATTAACTATTATTAACAGTCTATCACTAGTCTTTTATTCAGATGCCAGAGTAAGTAAATGCACTTTCAAATAAAGACAGAAAAGAGTTTTACTCAGAAAACATATTCACCAAAAACACTCTAGAGACACACATTACAGACAACAGGTTTTATATGTATGTATATCTACTTGTATATAATGGATATACATGTATGTACATAGATGCTACATATCAGAGATAAAGAATATTTCTGCTAGAATGACAGACTCCTTCCACATATTTTTCTTAGAAGTGTCTGAACAATGTAAATCTCAATAGATTGTGTCTACTGAAGGTAAATGGTATGACTGCGATATACCTTAAATGAACAATTAAAAAAGCCAAAAGTTTCTGGATACAAATTTTTTCTAAGTGATTAATAAGTAGAATAAAGTCGAGTTTTTGCAATTTATTTTTTTCTAACAATAAAAGCAAAGACCAGTAAAAGTGTGGCTTATGTCAATGAATATGTGTCTTATGCTATTGATTTTCCAAGCAAATTTGAGAAAGAAGGGCATACTTCGTATAGTGATCTTTATTTAGATATGGTGTATGTGAGAAAAAACAGAACTGAAGTAGGTGAGTTTGTTGGAAAGAGTAGAGGATAAATTCTGAGAAAAAGAGTAGGTGGTGACAGCTGGTTTTTAACACATAAAAAAAAAAATGCAAAGAGAGTGAAACTAAATTTTATCAGAAGCCAAACACAGAACAGGTTTGTGAATATATCATCAGTGAAACATATGGATGGGAACTGCTTTATAAATATATTTTATTATACCCTCAAGACATATCATGAACTGAAAAGTCGAAAGAGGAATGCCATTCACAATGTCTAAAGTTAATATTCCAATCATGTTAAAGAACCACTGTTAGAAACTAGTACATAGGATAACAAGGGAGTTAAAATGTAAAACGATTAAGTTTATTCATGCCCAAGATTATGGCTGTATTTTACAACAAAAACAAAAAAGCATTCTACAAGGCTATTTTAAAGAAAAGTTAATGAATCTACTAGTTATCTCACTGGAGTTTTACAAACATATAATACAAGGCAGGCGCAGCATTTATTCAGGCTGGTCAAACAATCTTTTAGAGACAGCATGCTTATAAAAGTACTCTTTACTTGTTTGGTAGAAAAAAAATTGAAGGCAGTCACACAAAGCAAAACGGAACATTTAATATCTCCACGTCATTCTCCAGCATTTATATTGGGAAGAGGAACAGAGTGAATTAAGGCAAACAAACCAAGCAGGCAAAATACAGAAATTAGGTCAAACTGTAATTATAATTCCTTTCTGAAATGAATATATTAAATCAAAATGATGCAAAATTAAGTGCAAGGAGTGAGTGCACTGGCTGGAGAAGGTTAGGGAGGATTTGTTTACACTGGTATTAAATAATCACCATGTAACATGCTACACATACTGGACTTTGCATTAATGGTTAGCTTAAACAAAGAGATGCAGGGGAAAACAAGAACATCTACAACCAAAATAACGACACAAAGAAACAGCACTGCAAACCTCAAAAAAAAGTTAGGAATTGAGGGTGAGGGACCTACCAACACAGAATTATCCAACAAGATCTCCTGCACAAAAACAAACGACAGACTGGTCATGACAAAACCAAAAGATAAATACTAGGATGATTTTGACAACAGTCAGCTAAGCATTAAAATATAAATGTTGATAGAGCTATCATTCAAACTGGCTTAGCTTCGACTTTAAAACTATGCCATGAATATTTCATTTTCCAACTTAAAATAGGAGTTGAACTAAGATCTTGGAAACAGTCAACTCAAGATGTAAAGATATAAAATATACAATAACTTAAAAATGTACATTTATGTAATTAGATTTTCCTTTGGAAACTCTCATTAAGCCTCAGTAACAAAGCCAGATCAAATAGACATGAGTGTTAAAAGAGTGATCTAGATTGCATTCAAATGAACAGGTGTCCAGCAAGGGACAAAGTTAATGGTTTACTTCATCACAAGTTAATTATAAATTTTTTACTCTTGGAAGCCAACTTTTAAAACTTAGAATACTCAGAATTGCTAGTGTAGCTAAGACCAAGTTCAGAATGGAAGTTAAACAGCATGCAGTTAGAAGAAAACCCTTTCAGTAAGATTCTTTCCTAATGATGAAATATATTCTGAATCTTCAGGGAGTTTCAATTAAAATGAAAACACTTCATGCTAAATAATTAAATTCTTTATAGAAAAGAAAATCTGATTATAAAGTTGTTAAACAGGAAAGCAAAAGCAATTTTCGTACTATAGGAAATACTCTAAAATATAATAAATTCAATCTAATAAATTTAGAATAAAAGCTTACTAAAAAATTAAGACATGAAATTAACAAACTATAGTGATAGCAATTTTTGAATGACTTCTGAATAAGAAAAAATCATTTTACTGCTTAAATATTATGAGTAACATAAATAATATTTGTTAATTGTTAATTTTGATTTTCACAACTGCTCTTAATATTCCAAGAGAAACATCCAATAGTAATCTCTATTCTTTATATGTAAACTTTCTCAGTCTGGGAAAAAAAAGAGTAACAAATTTAATCAGTTCTAATTCACTAAGAATTAGTAAGTTTTGCTCTTTATTTCTCAATAAATATAATGGAGAGTGAAAGTCTGACCAACTTGCAAAGGAATAGGTATTTTTCAACAATTGGTTTTGGGGATGGCTCTTTGAATTAGAGAATAATATTCCTAGGGAAAAGTCATTGAGTAGTAAAGGTAAAAAAAAAACCCTTTTCCAGTAAGTGCTATTTTCTCTAATATGTGTTTAACCGAGAGAGGAACCAAGTTTCTATCAGAAAAGTCAGTCACATCCTTTTTTTAAGAGTCTTACATAACTTTGACCATAAAAATCACTATGAACATTAACATAATGTCTAAGTTATATGTTAGAAAATAAAAACTACTACATATTGAGTGGTTATTAAGTGCCTAGGACATGTGCCTTAATGGGTGGTATCTCGTGCAATCTTTGTTTTATAGACAAGATAGCTGAGGCTGGAAGAGGTTATGGGACTTCTCTAAGGCCACAAAGCTAGGAGGTGGTAGAGATGAGGTTAAGAGCTAATCAAAACTACAAAGTCAGTAAGAAATAAAGAAATGGGAACTTAACAAGGAGTTTAGAAACTGGATTCTAGGGGCGACTGGGTGGCTCAGTCGGCTGAGCGTCCGGCTTGGGCTCAGGTCATGATCTTGCGGTCTGTGAGTTCGAGCCCTTCATTGGGCTCTGTGTTGACAGCTTGGAGCCTGAAGCCTGCTTCAGATTCCGTGTCTCCCTCTCTCTCTGTCCCTTCCCTGCTCATACTCTGTCTCTCTCTAAAATAAAAAACATAAAAAAATTAAAAAAAAAAAAAAAAGAAGCCTGGATTATAGACTTGGAGCTACCACTACTTCTAGATATGTTACCTTGGACAAATTATTTGACTTTTTTGGTGCTTGGTTTTGTTTTGTTTTGTTTTTTTGGGGGGGGGGGGAAGATTGGTTTTAATGATATTTGAAGTTCTTTCAAGGTCTGAAATGCTGTATATCCTGCCTTCAGCTTGTGAATGAAAGGTCTGTCTAAAGTAATAATTCTCAACTGTCATGTTACTAATGGGAATGTGTTGTAAATATTCTAGGGGCAGAAATAGTTTAAAAGCAATGGTGTCAAGTTTTAATTCCAAATGTAACCCAATTTTTGAGGCAAATTTAGATAGAAACTGGTGATATTCAAGGTAAATCTTAAAACCATTGATGATTATGAACCATTTACCAGAACTTTTAGTATTTAGCTTGCATTATTTATTAAACATATTATTAGAACCCAGATATTGATGCATATGCCACTAGAATATTAAGGAAAAATGTTATTTTCCCATCTGAGGTGGAGAGAACTTTATATATAATTATTTGAAATAATGTCACATACATTTTTTCCATGTCCTATAGCATTTATACAGTACCCAGGACATTTGAGCATCCAATACATGTTTACTGATTAATGAATAAACATTCCAAATGGTAAGTTCAAAATTAATAGAACAAAACTGAATCAATATATGAGAGGTTTGAGATGTGATTACATGAAATTTGGCCCTACCCGCTAAAAAAACCAGAAACGAGAGGAAACAGCTATTGTACACAGACTAGAGAATTATTAAAAATAAATCTAAGTTTCCAATGGAAAAATAACTAAGGACTCACTTAAAATTTTATACTCACACAGAGGCAGCTGACCAAGCTAGACAGGTTGACATGTCTTGGAGCAAACATATGAAGCTGCTGAAGGCAAGAGATGGCCTGAGCTTGAACAAGGCAGTCTGGGTTATCCTGCATCACCGCACAACCCAAAAGACAGGAAGTCCTTAAGGTGGAAATGGAAGTACTATTACCTAAAATGAAAGCACAAATCTTTGAATAATTCGTCTATGAAATCATTCCTCTTTAAACTCATATACTGAGTTTATTAATTTTAACCAATTTTAAACTTAAGGATCTGTGAAGTAAATTTCTTCTACAAAAGGAAGCCAGGTGACAGATTTTTGGGTTATATTAGTTACTCCTAGTCTGAAAAATTTGTCAATACAAATCACTAGGCAAATAAGAACCTCAGCCTATCTGAAGGCTACACCAAAATTTCATGAAAAGTGGAATTAGAATGGCTAATGAACTTAGCCCTGCTTATATTAGTTGAGTTTCTTTTAAATATTAAAATCATTCATGGACTTTACATTTGAAAAGATCAGATTACCTGAGTTTTGGGACTTAGTCATTTATTTCTTAGAAGAGAGAAGCTCTTTACACTATTCCGCTTGAATTTTTCACTTCAATTGTTAAGAAAAGCATATTAAAAATATATCTAATCTTTCTAAATACGACACTCCTTATCTTTTCAAGGTAAAAGAAATCAGACTAGATGGCATTTCACAAAATATACTGATCACCTACTATGTGCCAATCATAAAGGCTTTTCAACTTTTCCCTCATTTGATAGAAAAGGAAACCAAAGACCAAAGACAAAGATTTTCCAAAGGTCATCCAATTAACTGGTGGTGGAGTGGGGCATCTCGCTGGCACAGTTGGTTAAACATCCGACTCCTGATTTGGGCCCAGGTCATGATCTCATGGTTTGTGAGACTGAGCCCTGTGTTGAGTTTTGCACTGACAGCACGGAGCCTGCTTGGGGTTTTTTCTTTCTCTTTCTCAAAAATAAATAAATAAACTTAAAAAAAAAAAAAAAAGTAGTGGTGGAGCTTACATTAAGTTTCCTACTTTCTATGTTATTTTCTATTATGTCAACATGCAGGAGTCAAAATCTTCTTCCTGACTCTCAATACTCTGCTCATGTATTTGCATAGAACACTGTGCTAAACTCCACTTCACTGACAAGTATTTGAGTCAGTAATAAGAAGTGAATTCATTTTCACATGTGTATTTTTAATTTAAAACATCACAAAATGAGCTATGCATACCCTGTAGTTCTGGACCCAAAGTAGTAATAAGGGCATTCAAACAGCGACCAAGACTTTGTTGAACTTCAGCATGAGTAGGAGGCACATTTAACAATAACATTATAATAAGAGAAAGGGTGGGTTCCACATGCATATGGTACAGTGGGCCAGCAGAATCAATAATCAGTGATAGCGAATGTAGTGCCCAGGTCTGTGAAGACAGAGAAAAACAATTTAAAATGCTACAGCAGCATTAAGAAACATAAAACACAATGAATTGTTCTTTGTTGAAGGAAGTGATAAAGTAACAAGACAGTATAGTACTTGTGTGCTATTATAACTAACCTGGAAAGAGAAACAGAGAACATACAAAGTTTAAGAAAAAATTTCTCTCAAATATCCAGTAAAAAACCCTGACAATCATCTAATTTCGAATGCTAAACTTAAATCTATCTCAGTACTAAGAATTCCAAGATTGGGGTGCCTGGGTGGCTCAGTCGGTTGAGCGTCCAACTTCGGCTCAGGTCATGATCTCACAGCTCATGAGTTCAAGCCCCGTGTCGGGCTCTGTGCTGACAACTCAGAGCCTGGGGCCTGCTTTGGATTCTGTGTCTCTCTCTCTCTCTGCCCCTAAACAACTCCCATTCTGTCTCCATCTCTCTCAAAAATAAGTAAACATTAAAAAAAAAAAATTAAAAAAAAAAAAAGAATTCCAAGATAATGTTTGGTTCTTTAACTAATAGCTTGAACTAAATCTAGTTTACCGTAAAGTGTTCTTTGTTCAATCTACGTGGAGAACAAAAATTCAAGTTTTTAAAAGATTCAACAAGATTTACAATTACATGCAGTAATATGGACAGATCTCTTGAACATAATGTTGAAGAAAGCCAGACATAAAAGAGTATGTACCATATGATTCCAATGATATAAAGTATAAAAGCAGGCAAAACTAACATATGATGCTGCAAATTAGGATAGTGGTTATCCTTGGTAGGACAGGTAATAACTAGAAGAGAACATGAGAGCGTTTGGGGTATTGATAATGTTCTATTTCTTTTTTTTCTTTTTTTAAATTTTGGTCCTTTTATTTATTTATTTATTTATTTTTTTTTAACATTTATTTATTTTTGAGACAGAGAGAGACAGAACATGAACGGGGGAGGGTCAGAGAGAGGGAGACACAGAATCTGAAACAGGCTCCAGGCTCTGAGCTGTCAGCACAGAGCCCGACGCGGGGCTTGAACCCACGGACCGTGAGATCATGACCTGAGCCAAAGTCGGCTGCTTAACCGACTGAGCCACCCAGGCGCCCCAGATAATGTTCTATTTCTTGATCTAGGTGCTGGTTACATGGTGTATTTAGTTTGTATACTTTACTCACAGAGACGCACACTTATGATAAGTGCACTTTTACAAACATATAAAAATAAATATATATGTATTAAATAAGTGTATACATTATATATATAAATATTAATATAGTAAACAAACAGATTTGCCTTTGAGACAAATCTGCCCTGCCACATGGTTTTATAAATAAAACTTCACTGAAACACAGTCGTGCTCATTCATTTACATACTATTTATGACTGCTACTGCTACAATGGCAGAACTGAGCAGCTGACAGAGAGTGTATGGCATGTAAAGTGTACATAATTTACCATATGGCTCTGAAAATAATAAGTTGGTCAACTCTGGTTTAAATGAAACAAGACTCTACCAGTACCTCAGAATGAGGTTGTCTTTGGAGACAGGGCCTTAATGAAGTTAAAATGAGGCTATTAGAGCAAGCCCTAATCCAATGTGACTAGGGTCCTTCTAAGAAGATAAAATCTGGACAGAGTAATGCTAGAGATGCACATGCACAAAGGAAAAACCATGTGAAGATACAATGAGAAGGTGACCAACTGCAAGCCAAGGAAAGAGGGCTCAGAAGAAACCAAACTGGCTGACACTTTGATCTAGGACTTCTAGCCTACAGAACCATGAGAAAACAAATTTCTGCTATTTAAGCCAACCAGTGAATGAAAGAAAGAAAGAAAGAAAGAAAGAAAGAAAGAAAGAAAGAAAGAAAGAAAGAAAGAAAGAAGGAAAGAAAGAAGACTGGCCATATACTGACAACCAAGCAGTCAGACAGATGATGGGTATAATAGATTCCTTATAGTATACACTCTATCTACTTCTATATACATTTGAAGGACATAAAAATTCCTCCCTTTAGGAAATTCAGAAAGCTTTATGCCTCTTATCAATGAATGTATAAGAAAGCTTAGAGTACTAAACATTCTACAAAAATAAACTGTTAAGTCAGAGACAGCAGTAATCAAGAAGAGTCAGATTTAATGACACTGGAAGCCACTAAAAGCATTTAAATTAATCAACTGAAAAAGTATTCGATGTAAATGTATGTGCATTCGCAATAGACTTCTTGAAGGGGGAGAAGAGAAATATAATAAATAGAAGCAAAGGAGGATGAAAGAATGGAACACCTTATAAGTTAACTCAATCAACTACTGGATAATGATGATGAAGAGACTATTAGTATTATGGTAGTAATTCAAAGAAGGAAAGCTAACTGTGGATTAGGGATGTTGAAATTTGACAAGAAGGTGGTTAAACTGGATTTCAGAACGCTAGAAAATTTGGATGATCAGATAGGACCAGGAAGGGAAAAGAACAATAGGAAAATATAAGTGCAGACATGAGAATGGCATGAGTGGAATGAGAACAGGCAGACCGCCTATGAGAGAAGTCAGTACTCTGGGGTAATGATAGATAAGGTTCCTGGGTCAGCTGATAGGACTTGAATGAGAAGGAGATTTAGGAAGCAATAAGCAGTTTCCCAGCTTTTTGACAGGAAAGTTGCAAGATGAAAGCCTTTCAGGAAGACAAATGTGGCTTCATATCTAGGGAGAGTTGAAAAGAACCTAAAAACACTACTATAATAATTAGGAACACACAAGGGGGACAGAGATAAGGAGAGTAAAAGAACAGGAAGAATACCAATCAATCAAGATTTGATTTTAAAAAATTTGATTTTAAAATATCAAGAGAATGATGATTTTAACTGACATGGGTAAGATGTGTACAATAATATGGTAAAGTGGTTAAGAGCATGGGTTTGGAGCCCGTGACTTGTGTTCTTGAACTGATTAGATGATTTTTTAGCTTTCAGCTGTGAGCAAGTTACTCAGCTTCTGTAAGCCCCAGTTTTTTTTTTTGTATAAGGGGAATATACACCCGAGATTACTGTGAGGCTTACATATGTTAATATGTTGTTAGAAGAATGTGATACAAAGCTTGGTACCTATTAAGTTCTCCAAAATGGTAAATGTTATTATTAAGATGGAAGGAAGATCTATTTCAGAAAAAAAATACTAAATTTGACTTTAGAAACTACTGAGTGTGAAGTAATGATAGCAAGATTTGACTAAGACTTGAATTTCAAAAATCCGTCCAGGTTAACAATGGCTTAGACATTTACTGGGTGGTGTGTGTGTGTGTGTGTGTGTGTGTGTGTGTGTGTGTGTGTGTGTGTGTGTGAATTATTTACAAGTTACTAGTGGCCGATAAAAACATAATCTGCATTATCTACAAATCATGAATTTCAAGAAAAGTATCACATAGAGTATTTACCTGCACATCAGGAGAAGTACTGTCCTGAGACAAAGTATAAAGGATTCCGACACAAGAATTCAAATGCTGAGAAGAACTTATCCCTCCTAAATATCTATGTAGGGATCCCAAAGCCAATGAGTATCCTGTTCTGGTAACCACATCCCTTGCTGATTTCAGTCTGTAATTATGGAAATAAACAATAGTTACTGAAAAAAACTAATGCATGTACACTGTCACTTAGGCAAAACTTTTTGTATGAATAGCTGCAAAATTCAAAAATATATGTTACTGATAAAAACATTTTGAAGTAACCTGAAAGGTATCTTAAAAAGAAAAACATTTTAAATAAAAACGTCTTCACATTTTTAAAGATTTAAGTATGAAGAATTTCAATGTTTTTCAGAGATGCACACACTAAATTTATAAAACAAGCATTATTACTTTACTGTTAAGTCACTCTTTAAAAGTTCAAGTATAGGGGCGCCTGGGTGGCTCAGTCGGTTGAGCGGCCAACTTCAGCTCAGGTCATGATCTCGCGGCCCGTGAGTTTGAGCCCCGCATCAGGCTCTGTGCTGACAGCTGAGAGCCTGAAGCCTGTTTCAGATTGTGTCTCCCTCTCTCTGACCCTCCCCCCTTCATGCTCTTTCTCGGTCTCAAAAATAAATAAACGTTAAAAAAAAAGTTTTTTTTTAAAGTTCAAGTATAACCAACATACAATATGCTATTAGTTTCAGGCGCACATTGTAGTGATTTGACATTTTGATACATTATCAAAAGATCCTGACAATAAGTCTAGTTACCATCTATTACCATACAAATTTTCATCAATTTTATTGACTATATTCCACGTTATACATGAGATTCCCATGACTTATTTATTCCCTTCACCTATTTTGTCCCTCTTCCCCTGCTTCCTGTAACCAACAGTTTATTTCTTGCATCTATGACTTATTTTCTTTGTTCATTCATTTCTTTTCACAAGTAAGTGAAATTACATGGTACTGGTCTTTCTTGGTCTTATTTTACTGAGGATAATACACTCTAGGTCCATCCATGTTGTTGCAAATGGCATGATTTCCTTTTTTATGGCTGAGTAATATTACACACACACCCATCTTCTTTATCCATTCATTTATTAATAAACACAGGTTGCTTCCATATTTTGACTACTGTAAATAATGTAGCAATGAACACAAGGGTGCATATAGCTCTTTGCATAGCATGACTTAAAAAAAACAAAACTTTTTTTAATGTTTGTTTATTTTTGAGAGACAAGGCATGAGCAGAGGAGAGGCAGAGAGGGAGATACAGAGTGTGAAACAGGCTCCAGGCTCTGAGCTGTCAGCACAGAGCCTGATGCGGGCTCGAACTCACGAACCATGAGATCATGACCTGAGCCGAAGTTAGATGCTTAACTGACTGAGCCACCCAGGTGCCCCATAGCATGATTTTTTTTTTTTTTAGCGTTTATTTATTTTTGAGAGAGAGAGAGAGAGAGAAAGAGAGAGAGAGAGAACATGAGAGGCAGACGGGCAGAGAGAGAGAGACGGAGACAACAGAATCGGAAGCAGG
Organism: Acinonyx jubatus; assembly: GCF_027475565.1. Taxonomy (NCBI): domain Eukaryota; kingdom Metazoa; phylum Chordata; class Mammalia; order Carnivora; family Felidae; genus Acinonyx; species Acinonyx jubatus. Next base: position 79,514,435 of record NC_069386.1, read on the forward strand.
CTCCAGGCTCTGAGCTGTCAGCACAAAGCCCGATGCAGGGCTCGAACCCATGGACTGAGAGATCATGACCTGAGCTGAAGTCGGATGCTCAACCAACTGAGCCGTCCAGGCACTCCTGCAGATAGTTCTCTGAATTGATGTTTTCATTTCCTTTGAATAAATACTCAGAAGTGGAATTGCTGGGTCAAATGGTATTTCTATTTTTAATTTTTTTAAGAACCTCTACACTGTTTTCCATAGTGGTTGTACCAATTATATTCCCACAGTGCATGAAGTTTCCCTTTTCTGCACATCCTCAACACTTGTACTATCTTTTGGATACAAACCAATTAGACAAGTGTGAGCTGATTATCTCATGGTGGTTTTGATTTGCATGTCCCTGATGATTAATGATGTTGAGAATCTCTTAATGTGCTTGTTGGCCATCTGTATGCCTTCTTTGGGAAAAAATTTAATCACATCGTCTGCCTATTTTTTTTAAGTTTATTTTTATTTTTTTATTATTTTTAAATTTATTTATTTTTTAATTTACATGCAAGTTAGTATATACTGCAACAATGATTTCAGGATTAATGCCCCTTACCCATTTAGCCCATCCTTCCTTCCTCAACCCCACCAGCCACCCTCTGTTTGTTCTCCCTGTTTAAGAGTCTCTTATGTTTTGTCCCCTCCCCCCTGGTTTTTATATCATATTTGCTTCCCTTCCCTTAGGTTCATCTGTTTTGTATCTTAAAGTCCTCATATGAGTGAAGTCATATATTTGTCTTTCTCTGACTGACTAATTTCGCTTAGGTTAAAACTCTCTACTTCCATCCACGGAGTTGTAAATGGTAAGATTTCATTCTTTTTGATTGCTGAATAATACTCCATTGTGTGTGTATACATAGATTTACACACACACACACACACACACACACACACACACACACACACCCCATATCTTCTTTATCCATTCATCCACTGACGGACATTTGGGCTCTTTCCATACTTTGGCTATTGTTATAGTGCTGCTATAAACATGGGGGTGCATGTGCCCCTTCTAAACAGCATACCTGTATCCATTAGATAAATACCTAGTAGTGCAATTGCTGGGTCATAGGGTAGTTCTATTTTTAACTTTTAAGGAGTTATATTTTTAACTTTTTAAGGAACCTCCCTACTGTATTCCAGAGTGGCTGCACCAGTTTGCATTCCCACCAGCAGTGCAAAGAAATCCTCTCTCTACACATCCTCGCCAACTTCTGTTGTTGCCTGAGTTGTTCATGTTAGCCATTCTGACAGGTGTGAGGTGGTATCTCATTGTGGTTTTGATTTGTATTTCCCTGATGATGAGTGATGTTGAGCATTTTTCATGCATCAGTTGGCCATCTGGATGTCTTCTTTGGAGAAGTATCTATTCTTGTCTTTTGCCCATTTCTTCCCTGGATTATTTGTTTTTTGGGTGTTGAGTTTGGTAAGTTCTTTACAGATTTTGGATACTAACCCTTTATCTGATATGTCGTTTGCAAATATCTTCTCCCATTCTGTCAGTTGCCTTTAGTTTTGCTGATTGTTTCCCTTGGTGCAGAAGCTTTTTATTTTGATGAGGTCCTAATAGTTCATTTTTGCTTTTGTTTCTCTTGCCACTGGAGACGTGTTGAGTAAGAAGTTGCTGTGGTCAAAGTCAAAGAGATTTTTGCCTGCTTTCTCAAGGATTTTGATGGATTCCTGTCTTATATTTAGGTCTTTCATCCATTTTGAGGTTAATTTTGTGCATGGTGTAAGAAAGTGGCCCAGGTTCATTTTTCTGCATGTTGTTTTCCAGTTTCCCCAGCACCATTTGCTGAAGAGATTGTCTTTATTCCATTGGATATTCTTTCCTGCTTTGTCAAAGATTAGTTGGCCTTATGTTTGTGGGTCCATTTCTGGGTTCTCTATTCGGTTCCATTGATCTGAGTGTTCGTTCTTGTGCCAGTATCATGATGTCTTGATGATTACAGCTTTGTAATACAGCTTGACGTCCGGGATTGTGATGACTCCTGCTTTGGTTTTCTTTTTCAAGATTGCTTTGACTATTCAGGTTTTTGTAGTTCCATACAAATTTTAGGATTGTTTGTTCTACCTCTGTGAAGAATGCTGGTGTTATTTTGATAGGTACTGCATTGAATACGTAGATTGCTTTGGGTAGTATTGACATTTTAACAATATTTGTTCTATCCAGGAGCATGGAATATTTTCGCATTTGTGTGTGTGTGTGTCTTCTTCAATTTCTTTCATAAGCTTTCTATAGTTTTCAGTATATAGATTTTTTACCTCTTTGGTTAGATTTATTCCTAGGTATTTTATGGTTTTTGGGGTAATTGTAAATGGGATAGGTTCCTTGATTTCTCTTTCTGTTGCTTCATTGTTGGTGTATAGGAATGCAACCAACTTCTGTGCATTGATTTTATATGCTGTGACTTTGCTGAATTCATGGATCAGTTCTAGCAGTTTTTTGGTGGAATCTTTTGGGTCTTTCAGATACAGTATCATGTCATCTGCAAAGAGTGAACGTTTGACCTCCTCCTGGCAGATCTGAATGCTTTTTATTTCTTTGTGTTGTCTGATTGCTGAGGCTAAGACTTCCAATACTATGTTGAATAACAGTGGCAAGAGTGGACATCCCTGTCTTCTTCCTGACCTTAGGGGGAAAGCTCTCAGTTCTTCCCCGAGGATGATGTTAGTGGTGAGTCTTTCATATATGGCTTTTATGATCTTGTGGTATAATCCTTCTACCCTACTTTCTTGGGGAGTTTCTTATCAAGAAAGGATGCTGTTTTTGTCAAATATTTTCTCTGCATCTGTTGAGAGGATCATGTGCTTCTTGTCCTTTCTTTTATTGACATGACATGATGAATCACATTGATTGTTTTGTGGATATTGAACCAGCCCAGCATCCCAGCTATAAATCCTACTTAGTTGTGGTGAATAATTTTTTTAATGTATTGTTGGATCCAGTTGGCTAATATCTTGTTGAGGATTTTTGCATCCATGTTCATCAGGGAAATTCGTCTATAGTTCTCCTTTTTAGTGGGGTCTCTGTCTGGTTTTGGAATCAAGGTAATGCTGTCTTCATAGAAAGAGTTTGGAAGTTTTCCTTCCATTTCTATTTTTTTGGGACAGCTTCAAGAGAATAGGTGTTAATTCTTCTTTAAATGTTTGGTAAATTCCCCTGGCAAGCCATGGGGTCCTGGACTCTTGTTTTTTGGAAGATTTTTGATTAGCAATTCGATTTATTTATTGGTTATGGGTCTGTTCATATTCTCTTTTTCTTCTTGTTTCAGTTTTGGTAGTTTATATGTTTCTAGGAATTTGCCCATTTCTTCCAGATTGCCTATTTCATTAGTATATAATTGCTCATAATATTCTCATATTATTGTTTGTATTTTGCTGTGTTGGTTGTGATCTCTCCTCTCTCATTTTTGATTTTATTTATTTGGGTCCTTTCCTTTTTCTTTTTGATTAAACTGGCCAGGGGTTTATCAATTTTGTTAATTCTTTCAAAGAATCAGCTTCTGGTTTCATTTATCTGTTCTGTTTTTGTTTTGTTTTTGTTTCGATAGCATTGATTTCTGCTCTAATCTTTATTATTTCCTGACTTCTGATAGTTTTGCATTTTATTTGCTGTTCTTTTTCCAGCTCTTTAAGGTGTAAGGTTAGGTTGTGTTTCTGAGACCTTTCTTCCTTCTTTAGGAAGGCCTGGATCGCTATATACTTCCCTCTTATGATTGTCTTTACTGCGTCCCAGAGGTTTTGGGCTGTGGTGTTACCATTTTCATTGGCGTCAATGTACTTTTTAATTTCCTCTTTAACTTCTTGGTTAGCCCATTCATTCTTTAGTAGGATGTTCTTTAGTCTCCAAGTATTTGTTATCTTTCAACATTTTTTCTTGTGGTTGTGAGTTTCATAGCATCGAAAACATGGTCTGAAAATATGGATGGTATGATCTCAATCTTTTTGAACTTGTTGAGGGCTGATATGTGTCCCAGTATGTGATCTATTCTGGAGAAGGTTCCATGTGCATTGGAGAAGAATGTGTATTCCGCTGCTTTAGGATGAAATGTTCTGAATGTGTCTGTTAAGTCCATTTGGTCCAGCATGTCATTCAAAGCCATTGTTTCATTGTTGATTTTCTGTTTAGACGATCTGTTGATTGCTGTAAGGGGGAGGGGGTTGTAGTCCCCTACTATTATGGTATTATTATCAAAGAGTTTCTTTCTGTTTGTGATTGATTTATATATTTGGGTTCTTCCACATTTGGAGCATAAATGCTTACAATTGTTAGGTCTTCTTGGTGGACAGACCCCTTAATTACGATATAATGCCTTTCTTCATCTCTTGTTACAGTCTTTATTTTAAAGTCTAGATTGTCTGATATAAATGTAGCTATTCTGGCTTTCTTTTGGTACCATTAGCATGATAGATGGTTCAACATCCCCTTACTTTCAATTTGAAGGTGTCTTTAGGTCTAAAGTGGGTCTCTTGTAAACAGCATATAGATGGATCTTATTTTCTTATCCATTCTGTTACCCTATGTCTTTTGATTGGAGCATTTAGTCCATTGACATTTAGAATGAGTACTGAAAGATATGAATTTATTGCCTTTATGTTGCCTGCAGAGTTGGAGTTTCTGGTGTCCTCTGGTCCTTTCTAGTCTTTCTTGCTTGTGGTCTTTTTTTTTCTCTCCCCTGTCTTTTCTGCCCTCAGAGAGTCCCCCTTAAAATTTCTTTCAGGGCTGGTTTAGTGGTCATGAACTCCTTTAATTTTTGTTTGGGAAACTTTTAATCTCTCCTTCTATTCTGAATGATAGCCTTGCTGGATAAAGAATTCTTGGCTGCATATTTTTCCGATTCAGCACATTGAATATATCCTGACACTCCTTTCTGGCCTGCCAAATTTCTGTGGATAGGTCTGCTGCAAACCTGATCTGTCTTCCCTCGTAGGTTAAGGACTTTTTTTCCCTTCCTGCTTTCATGATTCTGTCCTTTTCTAAGTACTTTGTGAATTTGAATATGATATGCCTTGTTGATGGTTGGTTTTTGTTGAATCTAATGGGAGTCCTCTACTTCCTGGATTTTGATGTCTGTGTCTTTCCCCAGGTTAGGAAAGTTTTCTGCTATGATCTGCTCACATAACCCTTCTACTCCTTTTTCTATCTTCTGGGACCCCTATGATTCTGATTCCTTTTTAATAAGTCACTGATTTTCCTAATTCTTTTTCTAATTTTTAATGTTTATTTATTTTTGAGACAGAGACAGTATGAGCAGCAAAGGGGCAGAGAGAGAGGGAGACAAAGAATCTGAAGCAGGCTCCAGGCCCTTAGCCCGACACGGGGCTTGAACTCACGAACTGGGAGATCCTGACCTGAGCCAAAGTTGGACACTCAACCAACTGAGCCACTCAGGAGCCCTTGATTTTCCTAATTCTCAAATCGTGTTCTTTTGCCTTAGTCTCCCTCTTTTTTTCTGCTTCATTATTCTCCATGAGTTTGTCCTCTATATTGCTGATTCACTGCCTCATCCATCCTTGCTGCTGTGGCATCCATTCAAGATTGCAGCTCAGTTATAGCATTTTTTATTTTATCCAGACTAGCTTTTACTTCTTTTATCTTCACAGAAAGGGATTCTAATCTATTTTCAACCCCAGCTTGCATTCTTATTATTGTGATTCTAAATTCTGTTTCACACAACTTGCTTGTATCTGTGTTAAGTCCCTGGTTGTCGTTTCTTCTTGCTCTTTCTTTTGGGGTGAATCCCTTCATTTCATCATTTTAAAGGAAGGAAAGGAATTAATTAGGTAAAAGACAATTAAAATTAAAAAATTAAAAACAACACACAAAAAAATCAAGTAAATAATGCTAGATTCTAGGTGTGTTTTGGTCTGGTTGTTGAAAGGAGATTGATTAGAGAAAAAAGGGAAAGATAAGAAAAGAAAAAAAATGGAAAAGGTTTGAAATTTGAAAAAGTGAATACAATGAAACAATATTTTTAACAAAAATTGAAAACGAAAATAATTTTTTTCTTTCTGTACTGAATAAAAGAAAAAAAATTGAATAGATGGACCAGTGAAAAGACTGAAATACGATAAAAATTACATCAGTTTCCCCTAGAAGACAAACTACGAAGCACTTTATAGTATGTAAACTAAGCAGGCAGAAAGACTTGTGTTCCTGAAGAGCGAGGTTGGCCTAGATGGGCGGAGCTTAGTGTAACAGCTCCATTCTCCACTAGATGGCACTGCTTAGCTTACTGGGGTGGATTGCTGTGGTGCTTGCAGGTGTATCCACACATGCACGGGAGGCGTGAAAAAGGCATCACCCAGCTACCCAGTCTCTAGTATCAGAATTCTGTTCTCCTCAACCATCAATCACACACCTGTCCTTTTGTCTGTGGCTTCCTTCTACACCCCACTTATACAGTTCGTGACCAAGCCATCAGGTTGCCAGGTGGCAACTCCCTCTTGAGTTTTATCTCAGATGTGGCTGTGTTTCCCAACCCCTCACTTCTGAGGGACTGTGGCTTTGGCCCATTCTGATCCTCTGGGGGAGAGTCTCTTAGAGAAATGGCCAGGTGCCCACCCACCCCCAGAAACGTTCGTGGGACCGTGCTGCTGCTGATGCCCAGAGACTGCAGCTGGGTGCAAGCCTGCCCCAGAAAAAGTTCACGAGAACATGTAGCAGTGTTTCAGGGATTTTGGTAAATCACAACACACATCTGGCACCAGGTTTCCCTTAACATCCTTGTTCTAGCACCAGTGAATCTCTGGGGTCTGCTGGCATCTTTGCCTGCGGGGTGGCCACAGAGCCTCTACCAGATGTCTTCTTAGCAGGGGAACCACCTCTCCCCATGTGACCCAAGGACCCCTCAGACTTCACTCTCTGCTCCTGGGGATTTGCCCTACCCCCCCAGAGCTCCTCCAGGTATCAAGCTGCGGAGTTTCCGATTCTGTGCTCCTCCTGTTTATAGAGTCTTAATAGAATTTAAACCCTCTCCTCTCTCTTTTTTGTTCAGTCCCAGTGGCTGTTTCCACTTTTCCACTTTCTCTCCAGCTGCTTTTGGGGGAGGGGAGTGCTTTTCCCATACTCTCCTCCTCCCCCCAACCCCTCATCTCCATCCTTTCTCCACAAGCAAAAACAGCTCCTTGCCCTCCGCAGCTTCTCTCTCCCCCAGTTCACCTGTCTGTGCTGCATACCTGCTATGTTCTGTGGTTCAGGTGGTGCAGATTGTTGTTTTAATACTCAAATCAGTTTTCTACGTGTGCAGGATGGTTTAGTGTTGATCTGGCTGTATTTCATGGACGAGAAATGCAAAAAAAACTTCCATGCTATTCTGCCATCTAGTCCCCTGCCCATTTTTAAATCAAGTTGTTTTTGAAATTGTAGAAGTTCTTTATATATTTTGGATATTAACCTCTTATCAAATATTTGATTTGCAAATATCTTCCTCCATTCAGTAGGTTCCCTCAGGTTTCTTTTTTCTTGATGTTTTCATTCATTGTACAAAAACTTTTCAGTATGATGTAATTCCATTTGTTTATTTTTGCTTTTATTGGGATTGCCTGAGGAAACTGACCTCCTTCCCCCAAAATATAGTTAAGACTAATGTTTTCTTCTAGGAGTTTTATGATTTTAGGTCTTACTTCAAGTCTTTCATCCACTTTGAATTTATTTTTGTAAACAATGTAAGATAGTGGTCCAGTTTCAATCTTTTGCATGTAGTTATCTTCTTTTCTCAACACCATTTATTAAACAGACTGTCTTTCCTTATTTCCTTATAGTCCTAATTGACTATATATGCTTGCATTTATTTCTGGGCTCTCTATTCCATCATGCTGATCTGTGTGTTTGTTTTGTGCCAGTAACATACTATTTTAATTACTCTAGGTTTGTAGTACAGTTTGAAATCAGGGAGCACATCTCCAGCTTTGTTCTTCTTTTTCAAGACTGTTTTGGCTATTTGGGATCTTTTGTGGCTCCACACAAATTTCAGGATTTTTTTGTTCTAGTACTATGAAAAATGTCATTGGTATTTTGACAGGGATTACACTGAATCTGTAGGGTGCTTTGGGTAGTATGGATATCTTAACAAATTATATCTTACAATCCATGAGCACAGCGTGTGTATGTGTGTATGCATAAACGCACATATATGGGATGCTTCATGAATTTGCATATCGCCCATGGGGAGTATGGTATATCTTTTCATTTATTTGTGTCATCTTCAATTTCTTTCATCAATGTCTTACAGTTTTCAGGGTACAGGTCATTCAGTTCTTTGGCTAAATTTATTCTTAGGTATTTTATTCTTACTGACAATACTAATTGAGATTGTTTCCTTAATCTCTTTCTGGTAACTTGTTATTAATGCAAAGAAACTGATTTCTGCATGTTAATTTTGTATCCTGTGAGTTTATTGAATTCATTTAATTCTAATGGTTTTTGATGGAGTCTTTAGGGTTTTCTATATACAGTATCATGTCATCTGCAAACAATGACAGTTTTCCTTCTTCCTTTCCAATCTGGATGGCTTTTATTTCTTTTTCTTGTCTAATTGTGTGGCTAAGACTTCCAAAACTAAGGTGAATAATAGTGGAGAGAGTGGGCATCCTTGTTTTGTTCCTAATCTTAGAGCAAAAGCTTTTAGCTTTTCACTGTTGAGTGTGTTAGCTGTAATACTGAGGTATGTTCTTTCCATACCCACTTTGTTGAGAGCATTATTAAGTTGCATTTTAAAAATGCACATTGCTGAGACACTTTATTTCCATACAAAGAGACTTTGGGGGTACATGGGTGGCTCAGTCAGTTAAAGCCTCTGATTCTTTATTTTGGCTAAAGTCACTATCTCATGATTTGGGAGATCTATCCCTGTGTTGGGCTCTGTGCTGACAGCATGGAGCCTGCTTAGGATTCTCTCTCTGCTCTTCTCCTGCACGTGTCCTACCTCTCTCAAAATAAACATTAAAAAAAAAAAAGAACTTTGATTTTAAAATTAAATATAGCAAGAAAAATCAATGTTTACTAGTTTTATTATGCATTCGGTGCTAATTTAAGTGTTTTACATTTAGTCCTTTATTTATTTTAAAAAATATTTATTTATTTAAGTAATCTCTACACCCAATGTGGGGCTTGAACTCACAACTCTGAGATCAAGAGTCACATGCTCCTCTGAGTGAGCCAGCCAGCTGCTCCTATGTTCAGTCCTTTTTTAAAAAAAATTTTATTTATTTATTTTTGAAAGAGAGAGACAGAGAGAAAGAGCGTGCATCCATGTGCACAAGCAGGGGAGGTGTGCTATCTGTTTAGAGCACGACGTGGGGCTCGATCCCACAACTCTGGGATCATGACCAGAGCTGAAATCAAGAGTCGGATGCTTAATAAACTGAGCCATCCAGATGCCCCTACATTTAGTCCTTTAATCCGCCCAACAACTTTGAGATTTACACTATTATCAGTTACTTTTTACAGATGAGAACAGAATGATATCCAAAGTAACTCTTACAAAGTAACCATTACATGAAGATTGGGATTTGAACCAAGTTAGTAATCTAACTTTAAACTTCAAACTGTTGACCAAATCAGACACATATATTCAGTAGACTGGAAGGTGAAAGTGCTATATTTATTATCTCATTTATCTTAACATTCTCAAGCAGGCGGGGTAGTATTGACAACCTTCTATTTGAAATAGAGGAAAACAAGCTGTGCGGTTTGCTCTCTGCTCATGATCTCAGAGCTAGCAAAAATGAAAACATAGTTTGTTTCCTGATGATGAAAACCTAGACTTTACTCTTTCCAGTACATTGTTATTACTACCTATTATCTATATTTTACATGATAAAATTCCCTAAATTTCTTAGTCCCATCGTCCATTCCAGAGATGGCCAATTATACTACTCATATAGTGATCTTTCTCTTATTAAATAAAAACTAAAGCCAAAGTAATAACAGTTCTATATTCCAAGATGAGCAAAGGAGAGGCTCGCCTTCATATAAAGTATCCATGTTTATCAATTTTTTTCTGAATTAATTCCCAGAATGGAGTTTCACTAGTTCCAAAAAATCAACAAGCTATACCCAGTTTTGACAGATAGTCTCTGCATATTAAATAAGAAATTCACTTACTTGTCAAAGCTAACTTGAGCTAACGCAGCAGTAAAAGCTCCATCATCAACCACTTGGGCTAATCTAGCCCATGCCTCTGCAGCTGCACATCTCAAGAGGGGGTTGGGACTTTCTAGGGCTCCCATCACCAATGCCACGGCAAGTCTTCTCATTTCTTCTGGACCCAAGTTTCCCTTGGAGCCAGCTAAGTACTGAAATATGTAAAGAACAATCTAAACTTACAACTGTAATAAATTTTCCAATCCAGTTGGAATATATATTCTGGTTGACTAAAGATGTTCATACTTGGATTACTATTTAAACATAAACATACACACACACACACACACACACACACACACACACACACACAAATTTGATTTTTCACAAAGTTCTGCAGAATTAAAAAAAATTTTTTTAATGTTTATTTATTCTTGAGAGAGAGAGAGAGAGAGAGAGAGAGAGAGCGAGCGAGCATGGGAGGGGAAGGGGGAGAGAGAGACGGAGACACAGAATCTGAAGCAGGCTCCAGGCTCAGAGCTGTCAGCACAGAGCCTGACGCAGGGCTCAAACCCATGAACTCGTGACCTGAGCCAAAGTCAGATGCTTAACCAACTGAGCCACCCAGGCGCCTCAAAAAATTAAGAATTTTAAACCTCTAGGCAAGCAATTGTCACTACAGTATGTATGTATTCAGAAGAACATTAATAGGAATTTCCATAATATAACCAATGAAGCATATTGTATTTTAGTTAGAAACATTTAAGTCATAAACGCAACAAGCCAGATTTGGCCCAGAGGCCACAGTCTGCCAACCCCTGATACAGGATATTAGGCTGAGTAGGTTAAAGCATGGTTCTAAGCCAAGATTCTAGGTTTAATTTCTGACCAACTTTTACACAGAGAAAAAGTAAAAGGGGGATTACAAATCCTGAAACATTTTCATCAGGAGACTAAGAAAAAAGGGAGAAAAAAAAAGCAGCAGTTCTTTCAAGACACCCTCCTCAACCTATTTAACCGTACTTAGAAAAAAAAAATCAAGCAAACATCTGAATTTAAAAACGGAATTACCTTCAAGAAACTAGAGAGTGAAGAAACAACATGTAACTGAACTACTTGTTGACGAGCTCCTTTTGTGTGCTTTATACTGTCCAAAAGTTGTTCCAGTATAAGAAGCCTAAAATCAGAAACAAGATTTAACGGCAAATAGTATGACATTGGGTTTGTTAATTAAGTAAGCGAGAGGATATTTCTGAGTATCTATTGCTAATTTGTCTTGTTGCATTATTTTGTGGCAACTGCTAAAATGAGATAAACTATTGCTGAATATTCTAAAACATTTTAAGAAAATATAAAAAATACAAAAATATTTTGGTTATGTGTCATTCTGACAGTGGTGGATAAGTATTATTATTTTTGTTTATTTTTGAGAGAGAGAGATAGGGAGCATGTGCAGCAGAGTGTGCTAGTGGGGAAGGGGCAGAGAGAGAGAGGGGACAGAGGATCTGAGGCAGGCTCTGTGCTGAGAGCCCAAACTCACAAACTGCAAGGTCCTGACCTGAGGGGAAGTCAGATGCTTAATCAATTGAGCCACCCAGGTGCTCCAGGGGGAGAATTTTAACAAAAGTATCACTTAATAAATATTTACCTGGGCAAATTCTACTATCTTACTATTTTCTAAAAAAGGATAATCTTTTTTTTCCTTTTAAAGTAAACTCTATGCCCAACATGGGGCTCAAACCCACAATCCCAAGATCAAGAGTTTCATGCTCTACTGATCAAGGCAGCTAGGTGTCCCTAAATAACACGTATCTTAAAAGTTACTTGCAGCTGGGGAGCCTGGGTGGCTCAGTCAGTTGAGCATCTGACTCTTAATTTCAGCTCAGGTCATGGTCCCAGGGTCTGGGATGGAGCTCTGTGACCAGATCAACTCTGTGCTGAGTGTGGAGCCTGCTTAAGATTCATTCTCATGCTTGCGATCTCTCTCTCTCCCTGGCTCCTCTCCCCAGCTCAAGTGCATGCTCTCTCTCAAAAAAGTTAACTTGCAGTAACCATTTTGTTCTTAATAGGACTTAATTGGATTCAAATACATTGATTCATTTCAAAGGCAGCACCCACTTATGTCATCTATAGGTAATGACAATTAACACAGCCCTTTCAGCCCCCAACTATACTTTAAAAATGTACTTGGTATCATACTATATATTAACATAATTTTAACTCCTGTATTTCTCATTTAACATTACCTCCTTAGCACCTGTCAAATCATTCTTATTCTTTGGTAACTTTCACGAAGTCAAATTTTACTATGCACATGCATTACCATTTGTTCAATCATTCTCCTGATGGAGACAGCAATTTTCCAGTTTTCACAATTCTAACTATGATGGATATATACATTATTTTTGGTCTGGGGTTGAATGTGTCCATTAGCTACTTATGTAGCTTCTGTGAATTGTTTTACAGTCCATTACAACACAGGGCTTTTATTTATTTTATTTGCTATTTTTTAATTGAAAGTACAGTTGACATAGGATATATTAATTTCATGGGAATGCAAGCTGGTGCAGTCACTCTGGAAAACAGTATGGAGGTTCCTCAAAAAACTAAAAATAGAACTACCCTGCGACCCAGCAATTGCACTACTAGGTATTTATCCATGGGATACAAGTGTGTTGTTTCGAACCCCCATGTTTATAGCAGCACTGTCACCAATAGCCAAAGTATGGAAAGAGCCCAAATGTCCATCGATGGATGAATGGATAAAGAAGATGTGGTATATATATACAATGGAGTATTACTCGGCAATCAAAAAGAATGAAATCTTGCCATTTGCAACTACGTGGATGGAATTGGAGGGTGTTATTCTAAGTGAAATTAGTCAGAGAAAGACAAAAATCATATGACTTCACTCATATGAGGACTTTAAGAGACAAAACAGATGAGCATAAGGGAAGGGAAACAAAAATAATATAAAAACAGGGAGGGGAACAAAACAGAAGAGACTCATAAATATGGAGAACAAACTGAGGGTTACTAGAGGGGGTGTGAGAAGGGTGATGGGCTCAGTGGATAAGGGGCATTAAGGAATCTACTCCTGAAATCATTGTTGCACTACATGCTAACTAATTTGGATGTAAATTTTAAAAAATTAAAAAAAAATTAAAAAAAATTTTAAAAAAAGGATGTATTAATTTCAGTGTATAACAAAGGGATTGGACATTCATATGCATTATGAAGTGATTATCACCATTAAGTCTGGTTACCATCTGTCACCATACAAAATTATTACAATATTATTAACTATATTCCCTATGCTTTATTTTCATCTCCATGCTTTATTTATTTTATAACTTGAAGTTCAGACCTCTTAATCCCCTTCACCTATTTTGCCCATCCTGTGCCATCCCCCTCCCTTGTAGCAATCATCAGTTTGTCCTCAGTATGCATGTATGTATTTGAAGTTCATTTATTTATTTAAAGAGAGAGAGAACACAACAGGAGAAAGGCAGAAAGAGAGAGAGAAAGAGAGAGAGAGAGAGAGAGAGAGAGAGAGAGACCCAAGCAGGATGCGGGGCTCAATCCTACAAACCGAGAGATCATGACTTGAGCCAAAATCAAGAGTCGGATGCTTAACTGAATCACCTAGGTGCTCCTGTTCTCAGTATTTATGAATGTGTTTCTGTTTTGTTCTATTTGTTTATTTTGTTTTTTAGATTCCACATATAAGCAGCACAGGGCTTTTAAGTCCTTATGATGAGATTAAAGATAGGTAAGCATAAAATAAACCACCCAATTTTACACTATTATCTCCAAGGTTTTAAAAACATTGCTTCTAAAAGTTACAGAGAGGAAAGGAGGCAAACCATAAGAGACTCTTAAATACTGAGAACAAACTGAGTGTTGATGGGAGGTGGGCAAAAGGGGAAAGTGGGTGATGGGCATTAAGGAGGGCACCTGTTGGGATGAGCACTGGGTGTTGTATGCAAACCAATTTGACAATAAATTATATTTAATATGAAAACAAACAAACAACAACAACAACAAAAAAAACACTGCCTCTGGGGCACCTGGGTGGCTCAGTTGGTTAAGCATCTAACTTCGGTTCAGGTCATGATCTTACAGTTCGTGGTTCAAGCCTCACAGTGGGCTCTGTGCTGACAGCTCAGAGCCTGGAGCCTGCTTCAGATTCTGTGTCTCCCTCTGTCTCTGCCCCTCTATCATTCTATGGAGGCAACAAAGCCTAAGTCAAGTTCTCCAAATGGCACCAAAAAAGAATGCATAGATATGGGCACTGTACTTTTAAGAAATCCAACTGTGGAAGTTAGAAAAAAAGGAAGGAAGGTAGGAGTCTGTGGATTTCATGAGTTGGGGAAAGGAGTATATATAAAATCAATTTACAGAATGTAATAAACATAGTAGAGCACTAGATATTTTGGGAAAACCACAGTAACCTTAAGTACTTGATTTATTTAAATATTTCCTTATTTCAAGGTTGAAAAAGTGACAAAGGCAAATGAAAGAAAAAGAAATTCATCCCTTATCCCACCATCTAGAAAGAGCCACTGTTACCATTTTGGCATATTTGTTTTACTCTTCCCCACAAAGACAGAGGAGTATCGTTTTTAGAAAATTAGGATCACAATGTATACTTTGTTAAAATATTTTTTCCTCCCAAACATCATTCCCATCTTGTTAACTATTACATTGAAATAATTTTAAACACCTATTAGTAAAATATAGTCTGGCAATATAATAGTTTATTTAACCAATTTCCTAGTTTGGACATTTAGGCTACTTCTACTTTTCATTATAAACAATATGACAAATATACTATATATAAAACTTTTTCTGCCTGCGTTTTAAGACGATATTAAAGGCATTTTGTTTCAAGAACGTATTTATGTCTAAATTGCCTGTAGAGAAGACTATGGAGAGGTTATGTAAACAAGACAACAAAGAAAATAAGGATAACCACATGGTCAGACTCACAAATTTAAAAACCTAAAATGTCATTATTAGATCATATCCTCATCATCTTTTATCAATGGAACTATATCATGCTGAAATTAGTAAAAATACCTAAGGTTATAGCTTGAGAATTTTGTTATATGTAATAAAATTTGACCTGTACAGGGGACTGCCAGAGCCCTCTATTTTTTCTCCACCCTGTATCCCCAAATGCTGATGGAGATCTCAACAAAACATTCTGAATCTTCAGGAAGATGGAGGTGACTTGTTTTTAGTAATACTGAATTAATATGCTTAAGTAGTATTGATTACAACATACAATTATTAGTTTGGAATGAAATTAGATGCTGAAACTAAGTTTTGGATCTAGAGAAATTAAAAATACACCACCAACTGACTAAACAGCAAGACATAACATCTGAAAATGATGATTTAATATGCTTTCAGGGAAGGTGTCTATGGTGAAAATTTCTAGTATTGTGAACTAGAACTATGCTTTTTCTCTTTCTCCATCAACTCACAATCTATAACATTTTACAGCATTTATAGCAGTGGTTCTCACCCTGGCTGCATGTCAGAATCACCTAAGGAGTTTTTAAATTTTCAATACCTAACATATATGCATACCATACTATTATTTTTATTTATTTTGAAAATGAAAGTGATATAAAGAGAGAAAGAGAGAGAGAGAGAGAGAGAGAGAGAGAGAGAGAGAGAGAGAATGCCAAGCAGGCTCCACAATGTTAGTACAGAGCCCTGATGCAGGGCTTAATCTTAACGAACCGTGAGATTGTGACCTGAGTGAAACCAAGAGCCAGAAGCTTAAGGGACTGAGCCATCAGGTGCCCCACATACCATACTACTAAATCAGAATCTACAATTTAAAAAGTTGTCCATATGACTGCAACGTATTGTCAAGGTCAGAACAATCTTCAGGTGAATTAAGTAATTCATTCTTTAGATGTAGGTGCAAAATGTTTGAAAGTAACTACAAACAACACAAGCACAAGAACAATCACAGTTTTTTTCTATATAAAATTATCTTGACACTCTAGAAATTTAAAGTTTTTAGTCATTTAAAATTACCAATGCAAAGTTTTCTTACTTTTAAAATCCTATAGTCAAAATAGAGAAAACCAACTGACTTAAAGACAACTTAATTTCTACGTGCATAAATAAAATATGAAAAATGTATTTCTAATCTTAGGGCAATCTCTTGTTATAAAAGAATTTCTTTTAAGCTGTTTAAACACAAAGCTAACCTCAATGACAACAAAATGCTTTGAAATATTCAGCTGTTGGTTGTCAAATATAGTACTTTGATTAAAAACATTTTTTTTCTCTAGAAATGTAAATATACAGCCAAAAGAAAAAGGGTACGCATTTTTAACAAGTGTCATATCTGGACAACAGGAAATGAGAAACTTAACTTTCTTATTTAAGTAGTTTCTCTCCTCTGGTCCTCTAATGACACCCAATGGTGACTGCTAATGGATGCTTATGATCCACTTTTTGTATCTGGGATCCTGCTAGACCACTTCCTTTAAAAATCTCCAAAGTAATGCCTACTATTTTTTTTTTTTTTGATGTTTATTTATTTTGAGAGAGAGAGAGAGGAAGAGAGAGAGAGGGAGACAGAGGATCTGAAGCAGGCTCTGTGCTGACAGCAGAGAGCCTAAGGCAGGGCTCAAACTTATGAACTGTGAGATCATGACCTGAGCTGAAGTCGGATGCTTAACCAACGGAGTCACCCAGGCAACCCTGCCTACTATTTTTATTCAGTTAGACTCTAAACACAGTATGTTTTGCTTTTACCAGGTCTCAATATTTTTATTAAACAAAACCTCCCCTCATTAAATATATATTCATTCTATATACTATTTTAGTACAGGTGAGGTTAAAGAAACTTAGTATAAAGTTAATTAAATTTTAAACAGAAGTGAAAAGCCATTTTCCTAAACTACAAATGGGCAATAACTCTTAAAAAAAAAAAATAAAAAAAACCCAAAAAACTTCTCTGAGAGTAATATAATCAATTTTTTACTTTTGTTAAAATTTTTTTTAAATGTTTATTTATTCTTGGGGGGGGGGAGGAGCAGAGAGAGGGAGACACAGAATCCGAAGCAGGCTCCAGGCTCTGAGCTGTCAGCACAGAGCCTGATGTGGGGCTCGAACTCACGAACCACAAGATCATGACATGGGCCGAAGTCAGATGCTTAACTAACTGAGCCACGTGACTGAGCTTGGTGGGGAGTAACCATGCACCCTATAAAATCAATTTTTTAAAAGGAAAGTTTGGAAGATGTATATTCTTTTCTTTTTTACTTTTTGTCTTAGATCTATCAAAAAGAGTTAGTGGAGCCATTTAAGAACATGCTCAATTTAAATATTTTACCTACAAGTTTCATCACTGCAATTACTACTGTAATAACCCAAATTAATTATTTTAAATTGTACGCTCTATAACACGGTACAGTTACAGACCAGTTCAACTTCCATCCTCTCTATCAATTCTTTGCATATTCCAGACTACTGTGATTTTCCTCTCATCTTTTAGTGCTATGACATTCATTTATAATTTAGTCATAAGTTGTCTAAATACCGTAAGTTTATGGTTACAGTATACACAGGGAGCTATTGGCTATAAATAAATTTGGGAAAAACACCATGTTTTGAAATTTAAGTTCTGGAAAGACATCTCAAAGTGTGTGTGTGTGTCTATCTTATGATACTGAGGAAATACCACCATCATTTTCAATAAAATGACATGAGACTATTAAAACTGAACATAAAGTTTATTCACTTTTCAATCCCCTGAAAGTAAAGTATCTAAAGACCTGTTTCAAAAATGTGTTGTCAGGGTCACATAGTTTGTAGAGCATGTGACTCTTGATCTTGGGGTCATGAGTTCAAGCCCCATGTTGGACCTAAAGCTTACTTTAAAAAGAAAACAAATAAAACCCCAAAATGTGTTGCTGATAAGATTAAAATATTTTTGTGAATGTTCGTCAAAGAGAGTAAATTCTCTACCTAATTGGTATTCTCTGGAAGACATAACTAGATAAAAATGATATAAAAGCTATGATCTAGTTACATGTATTATTTTTAGTTTAACATGCCAGAAGAAGAGAGGAAGAAAGAGAGGGTGAGAGGCAGTGGGGTGAGGGAGAGAGGGAGAGAGAAAGAGAGCAAAGGGAAGGAAGGAGAGAATATGAATAAATGAGAATACTTATTAATTTGTAAATTGTTTAACAGCATAGCCTATAGGAGAAATTCACGTCACATTTAGTATCTCACAGAATTTCTTGAATACTAGATACAAGTAGTGTTTTTTGATCTCCATGAAAGGTATTACTTCAGTTATCAGAAGAAACTGTCATTCTCAGTAAGAAACCATTTATTAGCCTGTGATATTTCAAAACTGAAGTTTACTTTGAGTGGACAGAAATGTACCAAACTGAAGACTAATCAATTTTAATCTAATTTTTGAAATCCACGAAACTATAATGGCTCCACAAAACCTCCAAGGTAAGAAAGCCTATGAGACCTAATCTAAGCAGAAAACCAGAGTTCTTTTTTGTAACAATAACTCATAAATCAAAAATTTTTTATTTTTTTTAAATAAAAAAAACCTTTTAAAGTTTATTTATTTATTTTTGAGAGAGAGAGAGCACACATGAACAGGGAAGGGGCAGAGAGAGTGAGAGGAAGAATCCAAAACAGGCTCCATGCAGATAGCACCATGCAGGGCTCAATCTCATGAACCATGTGATCATGAACCGAGCCAAAACCAAGAGTCAGACACTTAATCAAATGAGCCACCCAAGTGCCCCTAAATCAAAATTCTTGTATCAATGAGTTTTTTAATTTGTATTTTCATTTGTATTGTCGGTGAAGTATTATATCACAACAGAGCTTAGCAGTTTTCAGTTTAACTGAATTTAATTTATTGACTTAACACTTATTAGGTATTAGCCAGGTGAATCATTAAACAAGAGCCTTGATCTCACTTTTACTTGTCATCTGTAAGAAATCTTTTATAGTGGGGTGCCTGGGTGGCTCAGTGGTTAAATGTCAGACTCTTGATTTTGGCTCACGTCATGATCTCACAGTTCATGGTATTGAGCCCTGTGTCCCGCTCTGCTCTGGCAGCACAGAACCTGTATAGGATTCTCTCTCTCTCTCTCTCTCCTTCTCTCTCTGCCCCTCCCCTGGTCACGGGTACATGCACATGCATGACTCTCTTTCACAAACATTAAAAAAAATCTTTTATACTAATGAGAACTTCTGACAATATTTTTCTTACGCACCAGTTCTATTACATATTCACTGAACCAATTACCAACTCTTAAATATTATATTTCAGGGTAAGTGAACAATTTAATTCAGGATAAGTGAACTACTAAAGATGGTCTACCTTTGAGCTTCTCCCACATGAGCACATACAACTCCAAAGAGCTTGACTGCAGAGCTAATAACTGATAGTACTGGAGGTAGGGGCTTAGGCACTGAATCTCCCAATACATCTTTCTCATAAATAGCATAAGGGTCATACTCCAAACTTCCACAAGCAATACCATTACCAAGCAGGAGCTAAAAACAAACAAACAAAAATATATATATAAAATTAAAATGACTGCTCACAGAATGAATCTACCCAAGAGTCAATGGAAAATCACTATACCTGTTCTTCAATAAATCTATGGTCAGTTTCTTGTAGCAAAGGACTTAATATCACAAGATCATCCCTATGACAGAGGGGTGGAAGTAAAAATGCAGATGCTGCCACCTGTATATCAGAGGCAGTCAAGTCAGCAGCCAGCTCTTTGAGGATGGCACAAAGGTTTCCTGTTGAGTTAGAGAAATCAGCAATTAGAAATTTAGTAAAAGCAGTTAACCAATTAGAGTACAGGGTTAAAAAAAAAAAAAAAACAAGCAGAACTTTAATCTACACATCAGCCAACTTTAATCTATCATAGCCAAAGATGACGTATATCATCCTTGAAAAATGCCCTACAAACAAATGGCTCAACTATGTGTTACTGGTCACAAGGCTAAGAATACATACTGAAAAGACATCTCAAAGTATGTATGTATATACCTTGTGATGCTGTATAAATACTACCGTCATTTTAAATAAAGGGACATGAAGTACAAAAATAGAATTAAAAAAGTTGAATATAAAAGCAGATAAATTACACTTGTTTAAAAAAAAAACACACAGCCTAAAAAAATTTATGAACATTAGACACATCTTCATTATGGAAAATTTCAAACATATACAAAAGCAGACATAATAGTATTATGATACCCCTCCCCACCACTTCAGCATCTTGACCAGCTGGATCAATTTTGCTTCACCTATACCTCCATCTACTAATCTCACCACCTCTCATATTATTCTGAAGCAAATCGTAAAAGGATTTCATTTCATCTATAAATATTTCCTTGTGTATCACCGAAAGTTAAGGACATTTTAAACAATCCTATTATAATATCATAGTTTTTTTTTAATGTTTTAAAAACCACTAAACATCAAATATTCACTTAGTATTCAAATTTTCAACTGTCATAAATGCCTGTTTTTGTTTGCTTTTGTTTGAATCGAGGTCTAAGTAAAGCCTATATGTTTTAACTAATTGATATATCTTAAGTCTCATTCAATCTAAAGGTTGTCTCTCTACCTCCCCCCCCCATAATTTATTTGAAGAAATGAGGTTATTTGTTGTGAACAAGTTTCTACAGTCTGAGTTTTTGTGATTATGCCCCCCAGTGCAGCTTAATTTGTTCCTATATTGTCTGTATTGTTTTGTAAATTAATAATTTGGAACTTGAATCCAGAAAGGATTCATTTTATTTGTGTTTTGGGGGTCAACCTAGTTCACAGGTGGCATTGCAATCTTCTCTAAGACATGAGACAGTATATGGTTGTCTCTCTTATATGTATATTTTGATAAATTTGTCCATTATCACATTAACCTAATTACCATTTCAAACATATTTACAACTAAATAAATAGTTTCTCTATTTCTCACTTACGTTTTTAAAGATTTTTTTATTTTTAAGTAATCTCTACACCAAACATCAAAGTCAAACTTACAATCACGAGATCAAGAGTCACACACTCCATGGACTGAGCCAGCCAGGCCCCTCCATTTCTCATTTAAAGTGACAGCTCACCTAAAGGTCCCTAAACAAAGTACACTTAAGGATGATTCCATTTTCTTTTATATTTTTTTCAAAGTTTATTTTTATTTATTTTGAAGAGAGAGAGAGATAGACAGCACAAAGTTGGGGAGAGGGGCAGAGAGAGAGAGAGAGAGAGAGAGAGAGAGAGAGAGAGAGTGAGCGAGCATGCAAGAGAATCCCAAGCAGGCTCTGGGCTATCAGCACAGAGACAGATGTGGGGCTCGATCTCACAACCATGAGATCATTACCTGAGTAGAGATCAAGAGTCAGACTGAACCACCCAGGCACCCCAAGGATGATTCCATTTTAAAATGCGGATATGCTTTTTTAATAGACATACATCACTGACTTTGTGATGCTAATGAGGAGCAATATCTAGTGTAGAGAATATTAAAATACTTGAAAGGGGATTCATAACAATACTAAATAGGAAATAAAAACTAAGAACCCAATTTTTACTAGACAAGCCTCAGAAAACTAAGTCACTCTCGTGAGAAAAATCTGCATCTGCTGAACAACCACAAAGAAAAGTCATATAAATTCTTAAGTAAGTCCCATATAACAAAAACAATTTCCTACTATGTCTTGTAAACTTACCTTCTGACAACCCACTGTACCAAGTGATATCATTAGAACTTTAAGCTTCTGTTTTGTGGGGCGACCAGGTGGCTCAGTTGGTTAAGCAAATGCTCTTGATCTCAGCTCAGGTCACGATCTCGCAGTTCCTAGGAGCTCTACACTGGGCACTGTGCAGTCTGTTTGGGATTCTCTCTCTGCCCCTTTCTCTCTAAGCTCCTCCCTTGCTCATGCTCTGTCTCTCAAAATAAATAAAATCTTAACACAATAAACTTCTGTTTTGTTTCTTGCCATATTTTCTGAGATAATTAGAAATATACTTTAAAGACTACTACTTCCTTTTGTGTTAAATATTTAGAAATTACTATAGGTTATTATTGTATGATGAGCCATTATTTTAAGTGTCAATTGATATTTTAATGGTAAAGTTCTGATTGTTATGCTCCATGCACATTTATCTATTAAAAAGAGTACCATTAAAAAAAAAAGTCTTTAAGGAAAAAATTCTTAATTTTATTTCTATAGTTTTAAAGATAGAAAAAAGATAGCGAAGAAATGGCAAATTACTATTTTTGGTTGAAACAAAACTATTAATACCACCATATTTTCATTTTTCTATTAACTAATTTCTTAAGTCATGTTAGAAAAATAGATACACTTGAAACTGATAAAGAGGGTAAATTCAGATTCTATTTTTCAAAAAGTTTAGAGTAATTTCCAACTTTGTCTTCCTGTGAACACTCTGTAACTAATTTAAAATCTATACATGTGTATATCTGTTATTTCTTTAGGAATTCTGACTGCATTCTCAAACTCCAATTCTGAGAAAAAAAGCACAAGACTTTGTTCTTCTCTTTAAGTCCTTATAGGGCAGACTTATACTATCATCATTAGAAGATACACTGCAGATCTTAAATTGATATCTTGGTATTCATAGATATTTAATCAAGACTGAAAAATAAGTCAATTTCTGTCATCTGTAGTTTGAAACTAAACTCCAAAATATGGTAAAATTGATATGTCTAAAGGGAATTGCTTTTGCCAGAAGTTGACAACTATCTGGTATGGAACATAGAAATTATCCCTAGGGCTTTTATTAGATATCTAGGAGGTAAATACTTTTATGTAGTAAGAGATAGCACACAATGAGACAGACTTATCATTAAGCCTTGACTGTTAAGTTTTTTGTAGGTTACTTATAAACAGTATACAGCACAGCATGAAGCATATCTATAATCTTGATTCCATTATTTACTGCATATATGTTCTTGAGTTGTTTTTTTTATAAATTTGCTGTACCTTTATCTGTCTAATGAGGAAAATGTAACTAGCTCATTGTATTATGCTAAGATAAATGAAGTAAATAATATATACAATCTCTACCACAGTGTCTGCCCTACAGAAATGATTCTTTTGATACAGTCCTTGGGAAATGACAATGTACCCATCTTTTTCCAGTTCTTCTTATACTAAATGATTACTTTATCATCAAATATTTTGCTAGGTACATTTGTGAACCAGGAAGAGAGGCAGTGGGAACAATACCATTCACATAATAATAAAGGCCAAAACAGAAATTACAAGTTATAGGTTTGAACTAATGTGGTATATATTATACTGCATTTATTTGCAGAATAAGGATATAAGCCAATAAAAGTATTTTTACAGGAAACAGATTTGAAAGTCATAATCAATTTAATTATTAAGACTCTTAAAACAAGCATCTTGAGTATTTGGCAGTAGCAATATATTTTCTTAAAACTGTGCTTTAGATTTACAAGAAAGCTTTTAGGACTATTTTAAAATAGGGGCAAGTTTATTTTATGAATCATAGTATGCCAGTAATCTAAAGTTGTATTTGAACCCAATAAAGGCAAAACCTATACCATAAACATTATAAAATCAATCATATCTTGGTAGTTCAGTATTTTTGTAAATGTTTATTTATTTTTGAGAGAGAGCACAAGTGGGGCAGGGGCACAGAGAGAGGGAGACAGAGAATCTGTCTTCTACAAGTGGGCTCTGTGCGGACAGCAGAGAGCTGGATCTGGGGCTCAAACTTGGAAAGCACGAGTTCATGACCTAAGACAAAGTTGGATGCTTAACCACTGAGCCACCCAGGTGTCCCTTGGTAGTTGAGTATTAAACTTCTATCTGGGCAGAGTGAAGAATAGAATAGTGCAACATAATATGTACAGCAGAAAATCACTATAGAAGGAAACTAGGAATGGCCAAATGTCTAATAGACTTACATTATATATTCTGTACCAAAGACCAGAGTAGAATCAAGACCAATCTTTGTGACTCATTCTCTTCCACACAGTGGAACTAGGGTCTTTTTTTCCCAGAGGAGAAAAGAAAGTAAGACATTATTTACTATATAATGGTGAACACAATGGCTAAGATTGAACTCCCTAAACCTCCTAGAAGTAAGACACTAAATAAATGCCATATCATTCATTCATTCATTCATTCATTCATTCATTCATTCAGGTATTACTTTCCAGGCACTGTCCTGGCCACAAACAAAACATTTTGGTTTAAAGCACATACCTTCATAGGTTTCAGGAGGTAATAAAATCAATAATTCATAAAGCCTCTGTCTATAAACTAATGATGGTGTTTTCAAAGGACTTCCATATGCTTTTAGCACTGAAGAAAGCCTTAAAGTAAAAGAAAAAGTGTATTTTAAGTACATAAGTTATACAACATATAAACACCGAACAGGCTGACATATAAATGCAAAATAGCTACACATATTATTAGTAAACATGAGTGCTCCTTTTATGTTTCTTTTTTTCCTTTTTTTTTTTTTAAGTTTATTTATTTATTTTGAGAGAGAGAGCACACACAAGGGAGGGGGAGAGGGAGAGGGGGAGGGAGGGGGGAGAGAGGGAGAGAGGGAGGGGGGGGAGAGAGAGAGAGAGAGAGACAGACAGACAGAGAGAATTTCCAGCAGGCTCCAAGCCACCCAGTGCAGAGCCTGATGTGGGGTTTGAACTCATGAATTGTCAGATCATGACCTGAGTTGATACTAGGAGTCAGACACTTCACTGACTGAGCCACCCAATTGCCCCTTATTTAGCTTTAAATGGTAGTAATCTAATTAACACATGTGGGGACAGAATATAAATAAGTATTATAAAGAGAAAAATCCAGAAGAATCTAAAAATAAATGTTTAATACAGGAGAGTTTAGCAAGGTGGCTGGATATAATCTTAATTACATTTTTATATAATAGCAATAAAGAAATTATACATACTTACACTCTCCCACTACCACATACTTAATCGATAACTGCAATGAAAAATATAAAGTATCTGGGAATAAATTTTTAAAAAGACTATTTGTAAATTAGTGAAGTAGAGGAAATATACAGACCTAAGTACTTTCTCAATTTGTTTAAGAAAAATAACAAAAGGGGTTTGTATGTTTTAACTTAAGAGAGGAAGCAATCATTTATGCAACAAAAAAACTTATTATATTTTATCACCTAATAAAATACTATTTTAAAAAAATTCTTGGGGTGCCTGGTTGGCTTTAGAACATGTGACTGTTGATCTTGGGGTCTTGAGTTCAAGCCCCACGTTGGGTGTAGAGCTTGCTTACTTACTTACTTACTAAAACAAACAAGCAAAAAGACATATAAGACTTTCATAGAAAAAAATTATAATTTGTAGAGGACCTCAATAATAGGAAATGTGTTGGGGCACCTGGGTGGCGCAGTCGGTTGAGCGTCCGACTTCAGCCAGGTCACGATCTCACGGTCCGTGAGTTCGAGCCCCGCGTCAGGCTCTGGGCTGATGGCTCAGAGCCTGGAGCCTGTTTCCGATTCTGTGTCTCCCTCTCTCTCTGCCCCTCCCCCGTTCATGCTCTGTCTCTCTCTGTCCCAAAAATAAATAAACGTTGAAAAAAAAATAAAAATAAAAATAATAGGAAATGTGTTTGATTATTGTAAAAATACCAATTATTTTCAAATTTATCAATAGACTCAATGTAATTCCAATTAAATTTCAACAGCCTACCATCAGAAGTGTTAAGAAGGGTCAAATTATGCCTAAAGATGAATAAGGCCAACAAGCTTGCTTTAACAGATACTAAAATTTACTAGATAATGTGGTACTGGCCCAGAAAAGGGCAAACACACCAGTGGAACAAAACAGAGAACATGGAAACAGACCATGTATACAGGAATACAATACATGGCAGATGAATGGCAACTGCTGGAGCTAGTGTGGATTCTTTGGTAAAGAATGGGACCATTTGTTATCCATATTAAAAAGTAAAATGAAATTGGATCCCTACCTCACTCCAAACACAAAAATCAATTCCACATGGATTAAAGACTTAAATGAAATGTGAAAGACAAAACCTTAAATATTTTAGAAATATAAGAAAGTAATTTTATAAATCTGAAGATTTTTTAAACCAAAAGACAGAAAGTACTAACCAAAAAGTAAAAGACTGATAAATCTGACAGTTAATGTCTGTTCATCAAAAAACTATTTTACCTAAAAATAAAAGACATGCATGAATACGGATTTCCTAGAAGGGGACATACTAAGGAATAATAAATATATAAAATGACAAATAATTAGGAACCAGATATAGAAATTAAAATCATAATGAGATACCAACTTATATCTACTGGAAAGCTAGAAATGATGTCTGAGTAAATGTTAGTGAAGAACTGGAGCAAAGGATACTCGCATATACTATTGGCATAAATATACAAGAATTCTGGAAAATATGTAATTTGGATATTTCACTGACAGAATTAGGATAAGTTATATACTCACACAATTAAATATTATATAACAATCAAAATGAATGAACAAACTTACTCATAGACGAAGTTGAGAAACATGATGAGTAAAAAAAGTTAAGTCTCAGAAACAGTATACTATATGCCTGATCAAAACCAAGCAAAACTAAACTAAACACTGTTTAGGGAAGCATATATATATGTGATATACTTTCTGAAAATGCAAAGGAATGACAACTATAAAATTCAGGACAGTGATTACCTCTAAAGTAAAGAGTAAAGAATGGTGTTAGAAAGGAAGTCACAGATAACTTCAATGGTATTGCTAATGTTCCAGTTTAAGGGTAGCTAACACTGGCCCATCATCTGTTTTTGTAAATTAAGTTTTACTGGAACACAGCCACATTCACTCATTTATAGATTATCTATGACAGCTTTTGAGCTACAACAGGGTTGAGTAGATGCAACAGAGACTGTATGGCCTGCAAAGCCTATAATGTTTATAATCTGGCCCTTCACAGCAAACATTTGCTAATCCTTCCTCAGGTTGTGTTAGATTCACAGTGTTCATTTTATTATTATGCTTTGTAAGCCAGACCTTAAATGTATTTTTGTGTAATACACTAAATTTTATATCATTAAATACTTTCTGGAAAAACTTTCTTTAAACTATACATTATATTAATTTGGAAATTACAAGTGCTCTTGACATATATTGGATTTTCTTTATGTTTTCTTATATGTTTAAGTCGAATGTATGAAAAATAAAAACAACAAAAAACTAAAACTGTTAACAAGCATCTGGTTCTTATGAACACAGAATAGCACTAACAAACCAATAAAATGCATACCTGAAAAGGTTAACAGGCTTAATATTTAATTTCTTGGTTAAATCTTACTGTTTGGAAGATACAATATCCACCAAGTAACTTTCCTTCCCTTTTAATATGTATTTTTCTTTCAAGATCCTAGCCTAAAAAAAAAAAATCACGTAACTAAATGTTTGCCTTCCACTGCAAAAGGAAAATCATTCACCAACCATACAAACTTGGCCTTATTAATGTACTAAACAGCTATTAACACAATCCCACAGTAACTGACTGCTATTAAACAATTTTATCATATCTAAATAGCAGATCCTTACTGAGTTAGCAAATCCACAGCACAAGGAAGTGGTGGAAGAAGACGCTGAATTACTTCCCCAGTAAGGAGATCACCACAGTGGGAAACAAAACTCTTGACAGCTGAAAAACAGAACAGATTTTTATTTGGCAGAGTGTAATGAACCATGAAAAAAGCATTCAATTATGGTACAGTATTCTGAATTTTTATTAGAGGAATAAAGAAATGTGCTAAAAACAAAAAATTCTTGAAGCTCTAGTACAAAGAGGAAGCTAGGGTCTTTTACCTCTAATCAAGCTGGAAAAAAAACCCAAAAAACAAAAAAACCCAAAAGCCAAAAAACAAAAAACAAACAAACAAACAAAACAGTTCCTAGAATCACTGAAGGAGACCAAAAACCAAGTTAACAAAATGCTGCTTTCCTGGGGTTTACTCAGCTTCTGAGCTAAATTAGCTTAGAACCTCAAGTTTGCCAGTTCTACACTAATTATGCAAAACTATGATGACATTTGAGTCAACAGTGCTGGGTTCTAATAGGTGTTAACTGAAACACAAGTTTTCAGAAGGAGTTACTTCATGTAGAATAAAATGAATATTTTAAAGTTAGACTGAGTTTCAAGATGAATTTCAAAACGGTCTTCATTTTTTAAGGGTAAAAATGCCATGAATAAACAAACAAAACCAAAATCAATGTTTCCATGTCTTTCCAGAAATACTTTCTTCCTTAGTTCAAATATTCATGGTAGATGCTATTTTTAAATGGTTCATATACTACGGGAGGATACAACTTTCATATACAAAAAAATTAAATGGAAACTGTACTTAATTAAATCCAATCCTAGTATTTCTAAAAAGAGGAATGAATGCCTACTAAAGACAAAGCAATCTTGACAGTTCTCAGTTGGATTACATCTAAGAAAACATGCATTATCCTAAGGATCGGAGCCCTAACTTTGGTTTATCGTACATTTGTTATAATCACTAACTAATTATATACAATTACAAAAATATCCTAAGTAGATATTTCCACCATTAAAGATCTAAACACATGAAAAGTTAAAGAGTGGGAAAAAGCCAAAGGAAAGCGAGAAAGCAAACCAAACTTGACCTACCACAGAGCGCACCAGCTCGTCCTTCCAAGGTTACCTGCCATGTAAATGAATCTCCTCGGCTCTTTTCTGTTTCTAGATCTTTAGGAGACACTGGAAAGACACACTTCCACAACAGCAGAACTCGAGCAAGGTGATGACTGACAACTGCAGGACCTGTAATTTATTTAACTTGTCACTTATAAAAAAACCCAAAGCGTTAATCTTTAAATTCAATTAATAAGCAGGAACTTCTCTCTTCAAATACACGTATTTTAAATTTTTTTTTTCAACGTTTATTTATTTTTGGGACAGAGAGAGACAGAGCATGAACGGGGGAGGGGCAGAGAGAGAGGGAGACACAGAATCGGAAACAGGCTCCAGGCTCTGAGCCATCAGCCCAGAGCCTGACGCGGGGCTCGAACTCACGGACCGCGAGATCGTGACCTGGCTGAAGTCGGACGCTCAACCGACTGCGCCACCCAGGCGCCCCAAATACACGTATTTTAATCCACTACTGCAATTTGCCCCTTTTCTTAACTTCTGTTTCCAATAAATGTGCTATCTAAAATGTGTTTCTAATAAATGTGCTATAGAATTGCTATCTAAAGTACTGGGATTACAGAGAGAAGAAACAAGGAACAGTAGAGTATGGGCTCTATGGTCAGCTCTTTTACTAGTGCTGTGACCTGTAGATTTGGTTTTTTAACTATGAAATGAAGGTAGCACTACCTACATTACTTGTCTCCGAGGGTTTGTCAGATCTAAATGATAGCGCACACTTCACAGTGCTTTGAAGAACTGTACTGTATCGTGTAAATCCAAGGTACTACTGTTTGGGTAACAAATAACAGTGTATACTGAGAGTAATGCTAATTTTTGAAAGCAACTTGTTCCAGGCCAAAAATCAGATGTGATATATCTGATAGGACTTAAAAAAAAAAAAAAACAAAAAAAAACTTCAGGTCAGTAACATTTATGAAATGAGAGATCATAAATAAACTCAGTCATGAAAGGCAATGTACAATGATATCATCTTACTTGATAGCGTCAAATTAAGAAAAAAGAAAAACTAGTTAGTACAAAAAAACAAACTCACAGCTTTTCTCCCAAAGTCATTTTCTTTAAAATTACAAGTTATCTTAAAGTATCTTATAAGTTTTCCTTTTTTATTATTCCCATGTTGTGCACTGTATGTTTTTCCTCTGTAGTAAGGCAACATAACCTAGAACTAGTAACAGTGGCCTCTAGAAAACCACCAGGTTAATACCCTGGTCCATCCAACTTACTAGCTGTGTAAACTTGGGTAAGTTAACCTTTTTGTGCCTCAATTTCCTCATCTATAAATGGAGTAATAATTGCATTTATTTCACTGGACCCTTTCCGAGGCTTATATGAGCTTATATATCAAATAGTGTTTCACTCATGATAACCATTTATATGATGTTTGACATTAAGCAATTATCATTCAAAATTTGCATATGAAGAGATGAGCTAAAGGCAAAATGACAGGGCAACTGCAAGCCAATCTTTTTTTATGCTTTTGATTTAGAGTAGATTAAAATAGAATTAATTTCTTCATTTTTCTTCTGACCTTTTTGGGAAGAAGCCATATGCTAACTTCTACAGCGTAATTCAAAACAAGCATAATTCTTTACTCTTTGCTCATTGCTTTCTTTGATGAAGTACTACTAAAAAAAACCCCAAGCATTGTAATAAAAAAGGAAATCAGAATAAGGCCATTAAGAGTAAGTTAACCATAAGGTTTGTGTGTGTGAATACATGTATATGCACACACACACATTCTACATATACTAGGCTGTGAGAAAAGAGGAAATTCTGAAGGGAAAATTTAGTCAGATACAAAAAAAAAAGTGTAGCGTCACTGAAAATACCCACAGTTGACAAGTTTCATATATATTTGTCATTACATCCTTAAGATATCTCACTAATTCAGTAGTGAACAGTGCCTCTTTCCTACAATGTCGTTTCAGAGACATATATGAATTAACTTAATAAAAATGAGTACATAGTAATTACAAAGAGAATACATAAACAAGAGTAAGTTTATTCACACCAAGAATAATGTACCTAGCAAAAACTACACACTTTATCATTCACAGATCTATAAGCCATGTAGATGTCTACAGGTGAATCCAAGTTATTTCAGGTGGTATCAGATAAAGTGGGAAGTGTAACAAAAAAGTTTTAAAAATGCTGTAGTTTACATCTGAGGAACCGATTTGAATGTGGTCTATTTGAGTTTATATTAGTTCAGAATAGTGAATATATTTACAGTGATGGAAATTGTTAATGGTAAAGGAAATGCTGAAAATGTAAAAAAGGTGTTAAAACTTCAAGGCAAAAATTAATGAAGCACTCAGATGGTCTACATACCATTTCCCACAAAAAAGAATCAACACTCCTTGGAAAATGACTGGTTGCAAGCCTGGAGCAGAAAATGTAATGTAAAAGCTGGGACATCTTGTTATGCCAAAAGTAAACATGTTATCAAAGAATACCAGGTTCATGTCAAAAGGATACATGAACCAGCTTGAAGGGGCTTTCACTGACAATTTGAGGATCAAAAGGAATAATGACTGCAATGGACTGAAACACATATATAAAAATCTATGAGTTCATAATGATACTTAAGAGTAAAAACCTCACTGACACTTTGACAGCTGCTAGGTTATTAGCAATATATTCTAAAAATTGATAATAAAGGTAAATAATAATACATAAAACAAGAGATTAAAGCCCAAGAAAACACAGTAATTAACAATATCAATTTAAAATTTTAATCCTTTTTTGTATGTTGACTATGATTATGCAGTAAAATATGATATACTAATAATCTCTTTAAAAGAGAAGGGATTTCTTGTAGTCGTCTTCCAATGGAATTACTTTGTTCTGAAAAGTTTTGTTCATTGAAATATTGCACTTATTAAGTAGTTTATTTTCTCCTTTAATTAACCAAAATCATCAATATGGCAAGCAAGAAACACCCAGTAAAAAGCAAATAAAAGTTTGACCACATTATCCCCATCACATGGTGAAATGATGACCTATGCCAGGGGCCTAATTTTCTGTAATGGGTTAGACAGTAAATATTTTTGGCTTTGCAAACCACATAGTCTCTGGCAATAACTTAATTCAGCTACTGTAGTGCTTAAAGGCCACAGATAATATATACGATAATGGTTGCGCTCTAATAAAACTTTATGTACACTGAAAACTGACTTTCATGTTAATTCTCATGATCACAAAATATTTTTTTTAACCATTAAAAATGTAAAAACTCTTCTTAGCTCGCAGGCTGTATAAAACACAAGGCAAGTCAAATTTGGCCCATAGGCTGAACCCTGATACAGTCCAATAAATCTCTTTAATCATCAAGAACATTATTTAAAATGGTTCTTCAATTATGATTGCTTATTTTAATTTAATTTAATTTAAATTAAATTAAATTAAAGTAAAATTTTTTTAGGGAGTATTCCTTTTTTTTTTTTTAAGTTTATTCATTTATTTTGAGAGACAGAAAAAGAGAGAAAGAATCCCAAACAAGCTCCGTGCTGAGAGCTTAGAGCCTGAAACATGGCCCAAACTCATGAATCCATGAGATGATGACCAGACCTGAAACCAAGAGTCAGATACAACCGAATGAACTATCCAGGTACTCTAATTTAAGCTCCTTTTAGATCATATTACTTCAGAGATGTCAAAATGATTTATTGGTTAAATCCAGCCAGTTTTATATCTTGGCAACAAATGATATTATAAAAGAGAGATTTAAAATGCAACTTTAATAAAGTAATAAAATTGATTTTCAAAGTTATAGGATGCAAATACAAAAGTCATGACCATACTTGCTGATTTTTAATAAATATAATGAACCCTATCCCCTTCAATTATCTTATTAGTGTTACCAATTCTCAAAACAATTACAGAATTGGATTTACAGGCTATGGTATGGTCTCTTGCCAACCCTTACATTGTGGAAATTTTTTTCCCCTGAAGATGGATGTGAATGATTTTTGGAAAATTCAGAGTCATTCAGAGTTAAGCCTGAACTGACTTATCCTAACAAGGCTCATAAATTGGTCTTGAAGAGAATTTCAAATAAGGAGATCTGAAAACATTTTGAGGAATGGAATAAATATATGGCTTCCGAAGGTGACTGCCAGAAGAAAAATGTTTGTGTAGATACTTAAATTCTGGCATATATTAAAAATTAGTCTCCTCAAATCATACAATACTTTACATTCAGAAAACACAGAGTACTTCATAATTATGTAAACCTTCCACAAGACTGTCATTACCTAATGTCATCAGAGCAGCAATCAACAACCATCCAGCCTGTGTGCGCTGGGCTGAAAGACGACTGTTTTGAGCAGCTGAACACAGCAAATCCTCTGCTAATGTCATAATAATCTATTTACATGGAGAAGGATAAGGGGAAAAAAAAGCATATCAATTTATAGGTTAATGACAAATGACAGCAACTAACAATCTCTTGAAAAATTAACCCTTACATGACAAATGAAAGTGAAAAAGTACTGTCAATCATGTAGACTATACCACAGGACAACATCATAGAGAAAACTATAAAAACTGTTAAGTTTTAAGGTTAAATACTGGCATATTAGGTTGTATACAGCAACCCTATAATTCTTTGTAGAGCACATATGATGACATTGTATAACTGTTCAAGTTAAGGTATATAGAATTTGAGTTAATTTTAGTTTTAAGCAATTACCTTAAATCTGTAATTACCAGAAAAAGTTTCATCATAGGCATTGTCTTTTTATTTTTTTTTTTCAACGTTTATTTATTTTTGGGACAGAAAGAGACAGAGCATGAACAGGGGAGGGGCAGAGAGAGAGGGAGACACAGAATCGGAAACAGGCTCCAGGCTCTGAGCCATCAGCCCAGAGCCCGACGCGGGGCTCGAACTCACGGACCGTGAGATCGTGACCTGGCTGAAGTCGGACGCCTAACCGACTGCGCCACCCAGGCGCCCCAGGCATCTGTCTTTTTAAAAATTTGCATACTATTTTGATATCTGAGTGGCTGAAAATCTTTCCAGAGGCAATATACTACAGAGGTTAAAAGTATTCAAAATAGTCTCGCATTGAAGTGAGTTTCACAGTAGAGTGGGATTCATAAAAATGTTTTATTTTAAAAGTCTATGAAATTGGCAGTATTGTAAAACAAAGGAGGAAAACCCAGATATTTCATATTTATGGATAATGCATACATTTATAGTACAAAGGCCAATGTTGAGGCATCTATTATCTGAGAAAACATCTCTGTTACCAAACACCTCTAGAAAAGCAGCAAGTATTATGAGCTGGCATATAAATTTTATAAACAGGAAGGGTAGTATATTTTAAAACTAACCAAAAGAATAAAAATATAAATAAAGCAAACCAATCAACTTACTACTACCTTAGGACTACTTGCAGCCTATATAACCAATGGGTAACACTCAATAAGAACAAGAATGAACCAATCCTTTCTGCCTAAACTAGTAAAATCTGAGGATATTAAATTTAATTAAATACATGCAATGGCAATTCTTTGCTTAGTAAGATACATATGTTAGTTTCAAATATAACTAAAATAATAAAAGAATGAATTTAAATGAATATCACCTCCCAAAGTTGTCAATCACCATACTCAAATGGTACTGGCAATCCTCAAAATAGTTTTAGAACCTCTGAAGTAACGGTATGTTCTTTTGTAAAGCCTAAACGGCAAATATAATACTAATAATGACATAAGAGTGACAGTGAGAAAGCAAGGAACAATGGTGATTTATTTCTAAAAAAATACTTATATGTGTGTAAGGCCTAGATTAAAAAGGCTTTCACTGTCAAACAACATTCTCTGATAACTTATAATTCCTAGTTATTCAAACCACTGTTACTGTTTTTTATTTTGATGCACACGAGGCCCTTAAGTTACCTTCTGTATTCTATTAAAATGAACACAGTAGTCTTT
This sequence comes from Acinonyx jubatus, assembly GCF_027475565.1. Classification (NCBI taxonomy): domain Eukaryota; kingdom Metazoa; phylum Chordata; class Mammalia; order Carnivora; family Felidae; genus Acinonyx; species Acinonyx jubatus. The sequence goes on from NC_069386.1 coordinate 79,549,269, forward strand.
GATGACTTCCTTGTTCTCTGGCATGACAAGATATTTGAGGTTTATATTGTGCATTTCCTACCCCGGATCTGGAACAAGCCGTTCCTTCATGTAGCCCAGATTCCTTTTTGCTAAAATGGGTTTTGAGCCATAATCTGAGCACTGGGGGTTTTCCTTGCTACCAGGTTGTCAATGCTTTTAGGTCCTGTCACTGGACAGAGTGAGGATTTAAGTATTTTTGAAAAGAAAAAAATTATCAGGGAACAGTAATATTTTCCATTCAAATTTAACACAGGGGGCTTTTACTTCCTTGATTTTACAGCTGCAACTCTCTTTTTTTAAATATGGAAAATCTTGATTCCTAAGAACATTAACTATTTTCAAAATACTACTAATTTTAAAATACTATTACCAATAATACTATAACCTACAAAATTACTTTAAAAAGTTTAAGATTTGTCCTTTACAATGCGATTTTATTTTATTATATTTTTTACATGCAATTTTAAATGCACTTCTATGGCAGAGCTAAATATATAGCAAAACAAAGCCTTCAGGAACAAATTCTGTTACTAAAGGAAGTTATTTCCAATAAAAAGCACAGAAAGCACTCCTGTTTAAGAGTGGGTAAAATATTTTTTATTATCCCTTCATTTTTCACAGCAATTATTCGATAATATTTAAAAATTAAGTAAGTTAGCTGACTGGTCAGAAATTTGTCCTACATGGCTTTGACTGGGTGATACACAAGACGATGATGTTTTTAGCAAAAACTGGCAACGTCATTATCATATGTGGAGAATGAAACCATTACCTTGCCCTTTCCATGAGGAATTCCTAAAGGACAATGTTTCACTGCTCCCAACAAAGCTGCCACAGCAAAACTAAAGCCAGTCACTGCTTCAGGTGAAGACTTAAGTACAGTAAGCCGTTCCAGGCAACGGTCTAAAAGAGGTGTTAGGTAAGAAGGTAATGCCACAGCAATGCAGTGTAAACACCAAGCTGCCGCTAGTCGAACAGAAATGCTAGGATGCACAATAACTGAAATGACACTGTCAAGAATGCCTGGAAGGACAGGAAAAAAAGACTTAGCTCTACAGATAAACTCACTTAGCCAAAAAAAGTCAAAAGAATAAGCAGCCACATGGATATAAAATATATTATCTTTATCAAAAGTCAAACCAGAATAGAAAAAAGACAACATAGTTATAATTTTTATTTGTAAGAATTACTTCTACTAATATGTCTCATGAAAACTGGTTTAAATTAAAACACAAAAGAAAAATTTTATTTCCTAAATAAGCCAATGTTCTGCTTTTTGATCTTGAGATCACTATTCATTTGGTACTTGGAATAAAAAGTATCAATAAATAACAAAAACACCTTGAAAAGAAATGTCACATTATGCTCCATCCTCCTCTTTTTAAAAAATCTCTTTTGGCACATTTATCTACATAATTAGTACACTTCCTATATGCCATATCACTCTTACCTGAGAATAAAATGTTAAATAAAACAGGCTTTGCTAGGTCCTCAGTAGTCTACTAACCAATTATGAAGACAGTGGAGTACCACTACTGTTAAGAATAAAAGTCTGTATTTGCTGTAATTCAACATACAACTTCACTGAAACATGTAACAATTCACGTTGACTACTACTTCAATAATATGGGATAAGAGCTTACAAACTAAACATAATGTAAACTTCAGTCAGCAGGAAAAACATGTCACAGTCAAAGGACAAAAGCCATCCAAAGTGAGTTTTAAAAATGATTAAATAAAAGACCACATATTCTTATGATTTCATTTATATGAAATGTCCAGAATAGGCAAATCTATAGAGATAGGAAGTAGATTAGTGATTATCAGGGGCTGGGGGAAGGGAAATGGGGAGGGACTGCTAATGGGTATAGGACTTCTTAGCGTGATGAAAACATTCAGAAATTAGTGGTGATAGTTATACAACTCTGTGAATATACCAAAACCACTGAATTGGATACTTCAAAAGGGTGAACTTTTTGGTATGTGAATTATCTCTCAAAGTGATTAATTTTCTTAAAAAAATTTTTTTTGGTGTTTTTATTCATTTTTGAGAGACAGAACACTAGTGGGGTTGAGGGCAGAAAAAGAGGGAGACACAGAATCTGAAGCAGGCTCCAGGCTCTCAGCTGTCAGCACAGAGCCCAATGCGGGGCTCAAATTTATGAACCACAAGATCATGACCTGAGCTGAAGTCGGACACTTAACCGACTGAGCCACCCAGGTGCCCCTCAAAGTGATTAGTTTTCCAAGAGAGTAAGAAAATGGAGACTGCTTGAAAGGAACTTTGAGGAAGTGAATTACTTGTATCATACAAGTTTTCACTGTAGATGAGAGACAAGAATTGAGGTTTGCTTCTTTTTTCCATGTTATCTTAAATATCTCCAGAAAGGGAAACTAAGGGGGTGACTTAGAGAAAAACCTTTAATTATAAAAGAAAAAGCTGAAGTATATACTTATTTTTTTAAATTTTGATTATATACACTTCATAAAACATCTCTAACAAATCTATAATGGAATCTATAATAAATGAGCTATATGAGGGAGACTCTCTTCCCTGGAAAAAAGTTGTCTAGAGTAAAAGTAAACACAAGGTATACAGATGAGTCACAAACAACACGTACCTGAACTTGAATCTTGCAGCAAAGGTGCAGCTGTGGTGCCAAGACTGTATGTGAGATTTCCAAGTTCTTGTAGAGCACACACCAGCATATGCTGGCTGGCTGTTATATCTGTGGAGCCAAGCCGGGTCTCCACATTACTGTCACTCATCACAGCATCTGACAGAAGCAGAAGAACTAACTATGCATCAATGTTTTATTAAAATATATTGTAGGGGGTGGGTGTTAGGAGCACAAAATATAAAGGTAAAAATTAATACTTCCACTCTTCATATATGAAACCCTTAAGGCAGTTAACTGAAATACTAAAATGGGGACATGCATTAATTGAGAAAGAAATGAACCAATATAACCAATTTAGTTCAAGCAACCTGACCATCAGCCCTTAATTACTCTTACAGCAAGTCACACTGAAAGGGAGAATTCATGGAAAACTAAAAAATATTCCAATTTTATTGGTATACGAGATAAACAGAGTGGACTTAAAATAGTACAGGAACTGACATGGATTGTTTCAAAACACTTTTATCAACTTCTAGGGGAAGACTATGAATTCTGAGGAACTATTATCACCAGCCTTTAAGACTTAACATATATATGACAGGTCTTACCAAGTGAGATAATTTATGTCTCATCTATGTATTGACAACTTTGCCCTAAAACAAATGACCTCTATTACAAAAGTGTTTTTTGTATTAATGTAGCCAGTCTACTTTTCTGAAAGGACAATTCCTTTAGAGCTGTTAAAACAGAATGTTGTAGTAGATCCATACCCATAACTTTCTTTAACTTCCAGATAGCCTGGCAAATATCCTTGGCAGCAGCAATTTGAGCTTTTTCTCCAAGAAGGCCTCCTATAGTAGCTCGGAGGATAAATGAAACACAACGGCGACCGCAGACAGCATCAGTCTGAGTTTGGGTGGCTTTAGGGTGCGACTGTGACACAAGACTTAGAATATGGGAAAGAAAGGCAGCAAAATTTTTCTCTAGCCATGTTCCTCCTAGTGTTGAAACAAATACCACATAAGCCTAAAAAAGAAAAGAGTTTTATCTTCAAAATGAAATAATTTCAATTCTATATTAATATTTTCTCTTCTACTAAACATACATAAGTTATTGTTTCTTTTTACTCTTTCCACATTTTTTGTTTGTTTATTAAGCCAAATATGAAGTACACAGTCTTTCAACTGGGATTTCATTTATGCTGCATTTTTATTTGGTCAGACTGTGCAAAGTTGCAGGATAGTGAGCAGAGCCAGCCAATACGCAGGATGTGCCTCTGGCTACTCTGAACAAATTCAAGCTCTTTAAGATTCTGAACAAGAAAAGCCAAATCAAACATGAACACATTGTAAGAATTAAATATATTCCAACACCCTAACTCTAAGGGAATTTAAACCCAGAAATGTGAAAGGAAACTTTACAGTGATGAATCACTGCTCTTTACTTGCATAAATGTTAATGGCTGGTCTTACTCCAGAGATACAAAGACAGTAGATTTCTTATGTAATCTGTTCTTTTAGAAATACTCAGTTTACAATTATACTGGGATACCTTACATTCTCAAGAACTCTAACATCTGTATACAGTATAAAACAATGAGAACATACGTGAATTAACAACATTCACTTTGAACCATAAGGGCATTTAGAAAACAAGATAATTCAGAGACCTCTGTGTTGTTTTATTCTAAGATACTTTTCCTAGGTTTAACTTAGATTACATGCTATGATTTTTACTTAGGAATTGAAACCACATAAAATGGAAATACAATATTACCCATACTGAGTGATACATACCTAACGTATACCTTATATCTGAAATGTAAAAGCACACAAAAGCACAATGGAAAACATGTTAAACTACACGACACATGAAAGCATAAGGCCTAGAAACAAACAAATGTTGTTTGTATTTCAAAGGAAATAAAAATTTCTATTAGGAACTAAAGACACATTGTGAGTAATAGCCTATTTCATTGGCTTTTAGGTAACTACGGTTCTCTTACTTGTAATGTAGCTTTTAAAGAGTGTTGTAGCCTTACCATGTCTATTTTATAAATATGAGAGCATAAGTGATGACCCTGCACAGTATCATTTATGCCTGGAATATGCAGATACTAATATCCTCATTAGAGAGGCCAGTGAGCATTACACATAGATAACTGATATGTGACTCTAACCTGAGTAACTCCAACTCGAACATCCCTACTGACTGAACTGGTTCCTTTCAGCATATCTCCACTGGCTCGAAGAAATCCTGAACTCCCACGGAGAAACCCTGTTCCTAGTAATTCCAGAACTTCCTCCAGAGATACTCTGCGCATGCTTTGACGTGAGGCTGCTATAACAAAGAACAAAACATGTGATTCGTACTTTACAGACTAAAATTTTAATGCATGACCCTGATTTGTATGATCTTGGTTAACATGTTAACTGTAACAAAAATAAACTAAAAATCCAAACAAAATGCAGAACTGACAGGACATTACATGCGTTAACACACAAAGTTATACAAGAGTTCAGAGGTCAAATCCTAACAGATTCTGAAGTATCATGTCAATGACATCTTAAACACTAAGCCACTTTGAGATTATGCCCTACTACCCTCTTTTCCACAAAGAAGTTAAAAGGCTAACCATCCTCTAAAATAAAAAACACAAACTCCCCTCATTTTCCAAAAATTCTTTTGAAATATTACATGTTAAATGTTACATGTTAACCAACATGTCCTATTTTTTAAAAATTTTCAACTGCAGGCACAACTTTTTTATCCTCAGTCTGTAGAGAAATCAAAGCTAAATATTACTAATTTGCTCAGTTGGTCCTTAGGCTACAATAATTAAGAGATTAATTAAGGCAGAATATTTACTTTCAAGTTTGTCTGCAGTTTGACATAGGTGAATTTCTACCTGTGAATATCTAGGGAATAAGAGCTCTCAGAAAAGAAAAAAAAAAAAAAAAGAACCCATTTTCTCCCTTTCATTCTTCTGAGTAATGATGGTCATGAGCTCTGACACCATTATTGGCTCAAGTCATACACAGTGGGGAAATAAACTTCCATTAATCAAAGTTATGAACAAAAAATCTACTCCTTAGGCTAAGGAGGAAGTAACTATCTGAAACAAATGAAAATCTATATTGGCATTTGGGAGAAAAACATTAGTGAACAGTATAAAATCCGTGTCCTCATGGATTATAAATCCTAGGAAGGAAAGAATAAGGAACATAATAAATGACCAGATATATAGTATACTGGGCAGTAATTAAAGCCATGCAAAAAAATAGAGCAGCTCAGGAACACTGGGGGGAAGTGTTTGTGTTTTGGTTTTTGTTTGTTTTATTTATTTTGAGAAAGAGGAGAGAGGGAGAGAGGGAGAGAGGGAGGGAGAGGGAGAGAGAGAGAGAGAGAGAGAGAGAGAGAGAGAGAGAGAGAACGAACGAACATGTGGGAGAGGGAGAGAAAAGAATCCCAAGCTGGCTCTGCACTGTCAGCACAAAGCCCAATGTAGGACTTGAACAAACATGAGATCATAACCTGAGCCAAAATCAAGAGTCGGTCACTTAAATGACTGAGCCACCCAGGTGCCCCAAATGCTTGTGAGTTTTAAATAGGGTAGTCAAGGGATGCCTGGCTGGCTCAGTCAGTTAGGCGTCTGACTTCATTTCAGGTCATGATCTCACAGTCTGTGAGTTCAAGTCCTGCCTCGGGCTCTGTGCTGACAGCACAGAGCCTGGAGCCTGCTTCAGATTCTGTGTCTCCCTCTCTCTCTGCCCCTCCCCTGCTCATGCTCTGTCTCAAAAATAAATAACAACATTTAAAAAAACTTTTAAAAATAAATAGGGTAGTCAAGGTAGGATTCATTGGAAAGGTGACATCTAAACATTGTTTGAGAACAGTGAGGGAATCAGGTATGCAGATATATGGAGAAAAAGTGTTCTAGGCAGAGCAAATAGGTAGGGCAAAAAGGCCTTTCAGAAGGATATGATGCCCAATGGGTTCAAGTAGAGTTATATGAACAGAGCAGTGGAGGAATCTAATATGAGACAGGCCAGAGTACAAGGATGGGGAGAGAGAAGACATTGATCCTTGTAGATCATTATTATAAGGATGTGAGTGAAGTGAGTGGGTCTAATGATGGACCTTAAGCAGAGCAGTGATATAATCTGTCACTTTGCTTCTGTGCTGAGACAAGAAAACCCACTAGAAGCAACTCAGTAATGCAAGCAAGAGACGATGGTGGCTTAGATCAAAGTGGTTGCAGAAGAGTGAAGTTGGATATACATACATATGTATTTTTAAGTTTTTATTTCAAAACTTTTCAAAAGTATGTTATAAAAAAAAGCTGCAAGAATTGCAAGATAAACTCCCGTGTCCCCTTCACCTAGAGTTACCATATTTTCCTTATCACTTTGTCATTCTTGAAGAAAACATTTATAGAACAGCACTCAATCTGAGTTTGTCTAGTATTTCCTCAGAATTTTTGGCAGGAGAACCACGTTAAGTAATGCCATAATCCTTTTCAATGTATAACATTAAAATGCACTGTTAGTCTGTCCCTACATTGGTGTTATGATCTTTGAACACATGAATGAGGTTTGTCTGCCAGGTCTGTCCACTGTAAAATATCAACTTTCCTTTCGTAATTACTATGCAACCTGTGTGGTGATCCTTTAAGACAGTATAAATATGCTATAACCCATCAAACTTTCATCCAACTAGGTACAGAGGATTCCTACCTGCATAAATTATTACTATAATGACTGCAAAAGGTCATTATCTAACAATCATTCCTTCAATATTTATTAGTTAGCATTTACTATAGAAAAGAACTTTCTCTTTTATTTATTCTCAGTAGGCACTCATAGATTTCTTTTTTATTTAATAGGTTATAATATATTTTTGTCATTATTAATTTTGCTTAACAGTCCTGGATGTCACCAGTGGGTCTGTCTTCAAGGAGCTGGCCAGTGGAAGCACCTTATTTTTCTGGCACAACAATAAGTTCCAAGTTCATCTTCAGAGGTGTCAGCCTCATCATTAGCCAATCCTAAAGGTGTCTCAATTCTGGGTACATTTGAAGACTGTCTGGTAGAAAAGCTATTGAGTATGAGAGATAAGGGTCAAGGGTGACTTTCCAAATTTTTATTTGAACCTCTGGAAGGAAGGATAGAATTGGCATCAACTGAGATTAGCAAGCCTGTAAGTGGAACAGGTATGTATATTTTCTAGGGGAGGTGAGATCAGGCATTCACTTTAGGGCAAGTTCACTTGAAACATCAAATAAACTTCCAAAGAGATGTCAAAGGGGCAGCTAGATATGAGAGTTGGGTGCCCAGGCTAAAGATACAAATCCAAGAATCCCTGAAAAATGGTATTTAAGCCACGAAACTGGGTAAGATCACCAAGAGGATGCACATACATACACTGCAGAAGACCAAGTACTAGGTAAGGGGCTTCTTCTGTAAAAAGATAAGGAATCATCAAAGATGGAACAGGAATTTCTAGTGGAGAAGAAGGAAAACCAAGAGAGAATGAAGTCCCATAGGCAAGTGAAAAAAAGAGGAGGAAAAGGATCTGCCAAGTTAAATACTGCTGAAAGGTCAAGTGAGACAACTGAGAACTGCCCACTGATGTTGGCATGGCGGAGTATCAGAATATAAGCTCAAAATAGGCACTTTTGATTTGTTTTGTTCAATGACATAACCCATGTACTCAGAAAAGATACTGGCCAAGTATAAACACTCAACAAATATTTACTGAATGAATGAATGAACATGGAGGTCTTTGGTGACCTTAACAAAAAAAAGCAGTTTTGAAGGAGTGAATGAGGAGAATCCTAACTGAAGCAGTTTGAAAAATATGGCAGGAGAGAAACTAAAGACAGTATCAAGAACTCTTCGGAGGAACTTTGCTGCAAAAGGAAGAGAAATGGACCTCCAGCTCACTGGGAAATGAGACAGAAAAGGATTATTTTTTTTTAAGGATGGGAGAAACAAAATCATGTTTCTGTAGGTAATAATCCAATAGAGAGAGAAAAGCTGATATAAGAGATGAGAGACTTTCTAGGGCAATGTCCTTGAGCAGGTAAGAGAATGATAGAGTAAAACCTTGGATTGCAAGTAACTTGTTCAGCAAGTGTTCTGCAAGACAAGCAAATATTTCTAACAAATTTTAACTTGATAAAATGAGTGATGTCTTGCAATATGAGTAGTACATGATGCTAAATATCACGTGATCACAACTGAGTCAATGTTTCTTGAAATTTGCTTTGATATACAAGTGCTTTGGATTACAAGCATGCTTCCAGAATCAATTATGCTTACAAATGAAGGTTTTACAATATTAAATTAGATATTAAAAGATCACATCAATTCCTACAACTCGTTCCAATGATAGGAAAATGTCACACTCAATCCCTGCTTTTTAAATGCCTTGGAGTAACATACCACTTGTTTGAATGAAGCCTGTTAGTTTTACTAGGAAAATCATTTCAGTTCTCTACTTTATAACCTTTGTGTATTATGGTTGAGTATATAAACCTCCAATGCATTGGTTTTCTAAATTATTCAGCACTATGTTGCTATTAGTCCCCACCTTTAAAAACTCTATTATGATACCTACATCACTTCTTAGTGGTACGAAAATAACTCGATTATTTGCAGGCTAGAATTTATTGACGCAAGATGACAGAATTTCTAACAAAAGATTAGGCTAAATCCTAAAGATTTCTTAGTGTGGATGAAGCTGATTCTTCACTTTGCTCAATCTGATTACAAAAACACTAGCATTAGTTTAGTGCTACCATCAAAGCATGTACACTTATTTATTCACATTTCTTATGCATTTCTACATTTTGCTTTTTTTACTGCAACTGTGTGCCAGCGCTAATGATACATTTATAGAAATGTATATAGAAATGAGCAATCCACATTTTCAAAAGGATTAATTCAAGACATTAAACATGTTTTCTAACTTTAATTTTTTAGGTGGCTTAAGATTTAAACTCCTAACTGTCCTGAACAACTTTTTTTATGGTTTGGGTTTTTTTGTGTGTGGCTTCTTCCTGTTCCTATTCACCCTTTCCTCACTACCCGGTAAGTAAGAAAGTCTTAATGAATTGTAAGATTAGAGAAACTGTAATGAAAATAAAAATTTATTATAAATTTTACTTATAATCTCAGAATGAGGGGACTGTAGTTTATTAATGTTCCCCATGTGACTGTGATATGCTGTGCTTACTGTCCTCTCCCATCCCTGGTTAAGAAACACTGGCTTTAGAAAAAACAATTTCCCTTTATATAATGATAATGATTTCTTAAGCAACGCCTCTCTAATTTTAATGTGCATTATGAATTATCTGGAGATCTTGTTCAAATGAGAATTTTGATTTAGTAAATTGTGTGGGGCCTGGGTTTCTGCATTTCTTTCAAGCTTTGAGGTGATGCTGATACTACAGGTCTGCAAATGTTTGAGAAGCAAGGTTCTACAGAACAATCACATTTTCATTTGTGTGAGATTGTTTATTTTTTGGAGACAGAAAGATAAAGCAAATTTTCAATTACTCATCAATGTTTTACATACACTGTTGATTAAATCCAGGCAAATTCTTGTTTTCAAAAATATCCCATCTGTGCTCATTGCCTATAAGTGTAGGAATAGGGAATAAAAAGTAACAAAAGCAAATTGTCCAAGTATGGTGAATTTCAAATACCTGTTGTTTGTAATTATTGCCCAATTGTTTTTAGCATTGTTCCCTTATACCGACCTAGAAAATGGCAAGCCAAAAATAGGGAATCAAATGCATGTTGCTTAAAAAAAGAACTAAGATACAGATCATATCTATTATTAGATAATGTTTCACAATTTACTGTTAAAAAAAAAGCAAAGACCATAGTATAAAGAAAGACAATGACTAAATAAAGTGTATTTCTTCAAGAGTTCATTTTTTTCCCTCAAATTTTTACTGAATTGTTTAAAAATGAAATCTTGGGACCTTTAGCAATGTTTATAAACTAAAATTGATCTCTAAGATATCCTGCAGCTCTTCAGAATTAATATTGGATAGTAGTAATACTCCTTTATGTTTGTATAAACCAACTGGGAAAAAATTATAAGACATTATGAAAATAATTATATAAATTTACCTGCTCCTGGATGTTTAGAAATTATAGCTTTAGCCAACACCGTGCCTAGTAGCTTTGAAACTGAAATCCTCACATCATAATTGGAACCTTCAAAGGACTTAAAACATAGTGTGGCCACACTATCCAGGTCCGTACTCCACATAAAGATGGCCTCTTTCTGAAGTTCAAGGAGACACTATTTAATTGGAAAAACAGACATTAATGAACAACAAAATGTTAACTGTCAGGTTCAGAGCTATATAAGTTGTAGAAACTATCAAGTTCTAACAAAAATGATATACAAATTTAAAGTATGTAAACAATGACTGCAGGGACAAAAAATGAGTACTTACTAAAAGTCATAAAAGTTATATTATATAAAACAATGTGCCCACAGAGGGTGGGAGGAAAATCCATTCTGACTCAATAGGCTAGGAAAAATGTCTTTAGAACAAATTTGTCGGCTATGAGCAATTGTGACAATGATTACAACAACTTTACCATACTATCTAACCAACTACATTAAGAAGGCATGATAATTCTGCACAGGATCTCAAGACTTGGCCTGGATCCTTAGAAGACTAGACTGCCTTAGTTTGATTCTGTTCCTAGCTTGCAAAAAGTGACATATTCAAAAGAAATTAAAATGTCAAAATCTAAATCCTAGACTTAAAAAAAAAGGCATGATAAGAACAGATCTCTTTCAAATAATGTAAACTTTACATGTAAAATTTAGTTTACAAAATTACAGAGAAGAAGCATGGTAGACTGAAAGGAATACTTAGAGTCTGGTAACATGAATTCCCTACCCTCCAACAATGTGCTGTGAACTACTTGAAGAACCTTGGGAAATCCATAGAATTCTCTGGGCCTCAGTTTCCTCATATACTAACATAAGATTAGTCTCAGCTGATTGCCAAGGTTGTAGCTTTAGGATCATGTGGCTGTTATTAGTGTTTTCACAGGGATGAACTAATTTAATTTTCTTTATATTTATTTTGAGAAATTCTGCTTATTAGACCATTTACCTTTGCAGCAGCACAACGAACAGCCATGGATCTATCTGTTAGGCAGGATTTAGCAGCTTTATAAACATCCCTGTGGCAAGGTATAGCAGCAGCTCCTAGTCCATTTAATATATTTTGTAGACTCAGCATAATCTCATATCGACCTTGAGACTACCAAAAAGAAGAAATTTAAATAGTAAGAAAAGAAATTCACTGTGAAAAGCAGCATTTAGCATCAAAATTTACCTCCTACATTAGTGAAACACTTACCTATCTGTGTACACTAACCAACCCACCCAACATTAACAGCTGTTATTTTATGCACTGTTTACTATTTGAAAAGTGTTGTCTATATTACATTTCAACACAATACAAAGGGTTGATGTAAAGATTAAATGAAATTATATGAAAAGTACCTAGCACAAAGCTTGCATGTTGCTAAGCATTCAATAAATGGTTGCTGTTAATGAGGCAATATGGTAAGAGTGTAGGGTCTGCCACCTAGCAGGTGGGTGACCTTGGACAAAACTGTTTCTTCATCTGTTAAACGGACGTATCCACCTCAAAGACTATTGTGGAGATCAAACAAGTTACTACAGGTAAAGTACTTAGAATAGTACCTGACCTATAGTACATGCTCAGTAGATTTCATAGCTTTTAACGTCATTTAATGAGTCGAGTAGTTTAACTCTGAGGACAAGTCTGGGCTTCAGACTTAAAAAGACCTGGGTCTGAATTTTGGCTCTGACCCTTAGTACCTGTGTGGCTTTAAGTTGTTCCTACTTATTTCTCCATCTAGAAGATGAGGATAAGATGAACCCCATAGAGCCAGTATGAGAAGTAAATAAACCCTTGTGGGGAAAACATTCACCACAGTGCCAGGCACACAGTAAACACACACAAAAAATAGTAGCTCCTCATGTTACTGATGTTTTACTAAATGCCCCCAAATGATTTCTATATCCCAGGAAGTTAAGGCCACTAAAGATAACTAAAGTTGAGAGAAGACAAGATCAACATCAAGTATCCTTTTCATAGGAATATTAATTTATTTTATCTGTTTAAAGATATATGAACATCTTCGCTCATCTTTGTCATGACCTGAGCCAAAATTAAGAGTATGACACTTAACCAACTGAGCCACCCCAGGTGCCCCTGATGTTTTTAATTTATATATTCATTTCTGAATATCTTTGTTCAAAGGAGCACAATAGTGAATAATTACAGGTGGACGTAACAAAATGGGTCCTAAGGTGAAACTTCTGAATTTCTTTCTATCCCAACTTTATGTTGTCTATTACTGAAAGGTGTGGATCAAAGGTGGGAACCCTTTTGACATATCCAACATGTTGTGGTACCTGATCAACTAAATCATAAAGGCAAAAATAAGAAGAAATAAAATCCTTAGCAATAACTTTACAATTTCAGAAACCTATACAGCAATTCTCTGTTAACTATAGGGCCTGAAAAGAAGACAGCTTAACTAATGGGAGTGAAGTCAGAAAAAAGTTTAAGGTGGTCATTCCTCACTAGATAAAAGTTCTTACAAACATTTCCTCTAAAAACAAAAGATTAAAGATGCGGACAATCTCTTCTGCTAAATCACTTTCTTTAATCTTTCAACAAACCACTGCTCAGAAGTGAATTCCTGAGTAGATTCTATCACCAGTATTATATAATGAGCATCACTTCTTGAATCAGCTATGTTCTTTTTAAGATTTTATTTTTTTAAGTAACATCTACACCTAACATGGGGTTTGAACTCACAACACTGAGACTGCAAGTTGCATGTGCTACTGAGACAGGCAGGCACCCCAAATCAGCTATGTTCTTCTCAAAATTTAGCATATTTTACATTTGAACTTTCCAATGTTGTATCTTGGTGCATTAAAAAAAAAATGTGTTTAACTAGACAGCATTTTTCTAAATTATTTCAGAGCTGTTTTCTAGACTTCTTTTCTAGGTAAGGTTAGAACAAGAACTGGTATGACATTTTTATATTAAAAACATTTTTTTTTTGTTTATTTTTAGGGGCCCCTGGGTGGCTCAGTCAGGTGAGCGTCCACTTTGGCTCAGGTCATGATCTCATGTTCCATGGGTTCAAGCCCTGTGTCAGGCTCTGTGCTGACAGCTCAAAGCATGGAACTTACTTCGGATTCTGGGTCTCCCTCTTTCTCTGCCCCTCCCTGTCACACACTCTCTCTCTCTCAAAATAAATAAACATTTAAAAAATAAAGTTTATTTTTATTTATTTTGAAAGAGAGATAGCAAGTAAGTGGAGGAGGAGCAGCTTGTCCTTATTGACAAGCACTTGCTGTAGTACTAGTAAGCAGTATTGGGGAAAGGTGATGTGAGAGGAAGAAGCAGGAATGGGTCTGCCAGAGAAATACCTTAGTTTTTGCCTATCTGAATTTATCTATAATCTCATATTATGGGCTTTCTAATAAAGATTCAATATACCAAGTACCTATGTGCATCTCCCAGAAATATTTTTATGGATAAATTTATATACATACCTACATATGCTTATCATATGTAAAGAAATTTTATTGGTTCAAGAAATCATAAAACCTATATAATACTACCTTTTTATTCTTTGGTTGAACTTGCACTCACCTCTGCACTCTTCATAGCTTTAAGAATATTCCCCACTGTATCGGTAAAGGTGTTAACCAGGATTCTCCCCAACTTCTTGTACAAGGAACCCAAACATACCACAGCAGCACTGAAACAACATTTAAATTAGAAATCAGTCACGAGGGAAAAAAAAGGAAAAAAAAATCTTAGACTATTAAAGGCGACTATTTAATTTTACCTTTAAAGGATAAAATTGCCCAGAATCGACTCCACAGTTAAATCCTAAGGCATAACACTTGCATGAGTATCAAATAATTATACTTTCAATAACAAGAATTTTAAAAAGATGTATCTTCAAATAATCTAAACCTCAGCCCAAAGATTCCATTCCCTCAAATTTTATAAAGTAATTTTTCATACAATTGACCTACATATATTATTAGATAATCAAAGATACTCTTAAAGATAAAAGATAAGTAAAATAGGAAATAATGTTCTTATCAAGTCTGAAGTCTGAAACCTGTATGGGAAGATATATCCTGTTATAAGCTAAAAGATCAACAAAAATTTCTGTAAAATAACTACTGTGGAACCATACATGGCAAACTGCCTTCTCTAAAATAACAGATGAAAAAATGAACTGAATAATACATTGAAAAATTCTAAGCTGTTTTTTTCAGGAGCTTGGAAGAGTATTTTTCTATATTGTGTTACTATTAATTTTTACTAATAAGAACTAACAACAAGAACACCCAAGATGTGGAGAATTTAAAATCTCTTTTTCTTAAACACTCAACTGCTAAGATTTTTTGCATGTATCTTTAAACACTTTTTTTTTAATAGTTGACATATATTAGCTTCAGGTGTACAACACAGTGATTCGACAATTATAAACATTACAAAATGCTCACTACAATAAATGCAGTCACTATCCGTCACCATACAAAACTATTACAATATTATGGACTATATTCCCTATGGTGTGCTTTTCATCCCCATGACTTATTTATTTTTATAACTGTAAGTTTGTACCTCTTAATCCCCTTCACCTATTCCACCTGTCCCCCCATTATCCCTTACTTCTGGCAACCACCAGTTTGTGTTCTATATTTATGAGTCTTCAACTGCTAAATTTTTAGTGAGAGTTTTGATTCCCAAATCAAGACTTCAAATATGCCTAAAATATTTTTTAGAACAGTCAGTGGAAAAATGTTAGATGTTTTTTAAAAGTGAGATTTAAAAAAATGAGTGAAATAATTTGTATTCAGTTTGGGTACAAGTAGTTTGGGTTCTTTAGAGAAATGATACCACAAGGAAGCACTATTTTATGTTCAATTTTAATATTTAACTTACAGTTTAGTGGGAAGATAACTTGGAGAATCATCTTTGCTACGAATAAGATCATTACATTTATCGATTGTCTCATAAACAGAGAATGTGTCTCCAATACTATAAAGAATTCCGAGATTTTTAGCCAGCAGTTTGCGGGTAGGAGGCCCTGGAGAGCTGTTCAACAAAGATAGGAGCTGTTCTACCAGAGTCTTCTGTTTCTCCCTTACATCACTCTAGAAAGGAAGGTAACAAAAAGACAATTCAAAGTCAACATAATTACATGTAATCCTCTAATACGATTTTTCTTTCATATATTTAAGAATTAAAAACTCTAGAAAAATGCAAAACTATTTTGACGAAAAATTACAGATCAGTTGGTGATGTAGTCATCTATACCACACGAACAGGTAGTTCGTTGCCCTGAGGATATCTCTAAAAAATAATTTCTGGGCCAATATACACTGGAGTCTCTGTAAAGAAAGACAAGGGCTCTATTTCTTCTAAATCTTTTTCTAGTGAAAGGTAGAGCAAAGTCATATTCTAACTATTAAGCCTCTGCCATATGTATATGTACATGAGCAATGTATAATCGATCACTAAAGTTGACCTTGTCATGAATGATTATTTGTTTTAACTAGATCTTTTTCTAAGTTCAGTGCAATTTTCTTTTTGCAAACTTATGCATTTAATGCCAGTAATGTTACTCCATTTTACTTGTCTGCTCTCTGAAAAAGGAGTACAGAGTATCATTACAGCAGTAACGGTACTCAGGTGATCACTAAGGTCTAAGCTCCTACAATGAAGTATTTGTTAGTGTATGGATTTTTGCCTTATTAAATTCCAAATGTTTCCATGAGTAGTGTCTTTGCACCGCTTTTGCATTGCATATGATATTGTGAGAATATCCTCATTTTTAGTAGATGTATGCAGAAGTATTTAGGTGTAAAACCACCTCACATGGCTTGGTAAATCAGTCAAATATGGCAAAACGTTAACAAATGCTGGATACAGGTGAAAATATGAGCGTGTCTTTTTTTCTGGTACTTATTTCATAAGCTTAAAAGTGAATATGTTTACTAAAAGACTTTTCCAATTACATTCTCCTTAAAGAGCTCAAACTTTTTAAAACTCCCATTACAATATTTAGCAGTATCTTACACAAGGGCTTCATGCATATGAAGGTGAACAAGATAATGAAAATGAAATATAATAAAATGTGGTTCATAGTAGTTTATATTTTTATACATATTTTAAGTAATATAAAAAATATTGGCTGACTTCTTCCTGCTTTTTGAAAGAACAAATTTCTTGTAATATTTCATTATAAACTCTCAATAAGGTATACCATTTGAAAGCTAATTTAGGTTATTCTGGGTAGAACTAGAAAAGCAAACCAAAGGAACTAAACATTATCCAGCATTTTAAAAAAACACACACAAAAACAGTTTTTGCAATTTTACCCACCCTGCTGGTTGCCAGCAAGAGCTTCTCCAAATATCTCAACCAATCAAAAATAAATTCTGCCCTCTGAACTTCACCTAGTTGATTATATGCTTCTTCATTCAGCAATAAGCTATGAGCTAATTCCATTCCTTGCAGAAAATTCTCCTAGCTGGTCACAATTCTTCTCATTAAACTTCAGTTGATATACCTAAGAAAAAAGTCTGTAATAGAGGAAAAGAACATATTTTAAAAGGAGAGTAAAAAGGAAGGCAATCATAATACTGAATCTTCCACAGAAAACACAAAAGCATAATTAAAGTGACAATATTTTTTCTAATAGCTCTGGGGTGAACCTGGGAAATACCAATCCCAAACTCTTAACAATGACACAAAATCCACCTTTGACTCCTTTTTTAGAGAGTAGACAAAACAGATATTCAGGCATTATTCATACACAGATACAAAAACTTGCTAAACAGAAGAGAAATTTCATTAAAATCCTGAAAATTTTTAGTTTGGGCTATTCAAGTATTAGTTTTCCATTTTCTTTGTAGGATAAATACCCTTTCACTAAAATAAAATGAGTCATGAGTACAAATCAACAAATGACCAAATATCCAGACCTCCTACTAAATTTCTATAATATATCTCCCTGGGCATATATTCTGTCTTTTACCTAGCGATTTAAAAGGACTTATTCCTATTAGCATCTGTTCCCCTAGCCTAATATTCTGTGTAGCTTGAAGCTAGGAGTTTTAGGAAAAAGTCTCATCTCTATCAGAATAGTCTCCTTATTTCCGTGAACCTTGTGAAAGCAAAGTCCTATTATTGAAGGTACTTGGATGGATGGTGCCCAGGGATTGTAGCAATAAAGATCATATCTGCTATGACCCAGATCCAAAGTAGCCTTCACTCCTGTTGTAGCAAATTAAAAAAGATAGAGAAGATTTTGTTTGTTTGTTTGTTTTAATTCATGAGCATGTCCTGGGCATACGCTTTCCAGAACATAAATAACATGTAAGTGTACACACACACACTTGTAAGATGACATTCTGATCACAGAATCTTTTATTTTTAGGAGCACGCTCAAATTTACAGCAGTAAAGCAGCGTGTCTGCAACTCATTTTTGAATAAGTAAATCAATTAGCCATAAAATATAGTAAAATGCTAACAGCTTTTTAAAAAAAAATTTTTTTTGAAAGCAAAACAGAGCACGAGTCGGGGGGGGGAGAGGGGGAGAGAGAGAGAGAGAGGCAGACAGACAGATTCCAAAACAGGTTCCAGGCTCTGAGCTGTCATCACAGAGCCCAACATGGGGCTTGAACTCACAGACCACGAGATCATGACCTGAACGGAAGTCATACACTTAACCGAATGAACCACCCAACGCCCCAAAATGTTAAACAGCTTTATGTAGATAGTGGGTATGTGAACAGTTATTTCACTATTCTTCATTTTTTTCTGTATTTTTAAAAAGATCACAATAGAAAGTTGGAAGAATTAGTTAAGAAATGAAGAAACACACAAGCAGGATGCCTGGCTGGCTAAGTGGTAGAGCATGAGACTCTTAATGTTGGGGTCCTGAGTTCGAGTCACACTTTGAGGGCAGAGTTTACTTTAAATTTTTTTAAAGGGAAAAGTTTAAGAAAAAACACACAAACTGGTTTCTAAAAAATCATCATCAGGGCACTGGGTGGCTCAGTCAGTTCAGCGTCTGACTTCGACTCAGGTCATGGTCTTACGGTTCGTGAGTTCGAGCCCCTTGATAGGCTCTCTGTGACTAGCACAAAGCCTGCTTTGGATACTCTGTCTCCCTCTCTCTCTGCTTCTCCCCTGCTCACACACATTCTCTCTCTCTCTCAAAAATAAATAAACACTAAAAAAAAAAAAAAATCATCACTACTACTTAAAGGAAAGACAATTATCATCAAGAACACTAAATAGGGAAGGCACCTGTTCAATAATGTATCAAAAATAAATTTGATGTATTATATAAAACTCCCAGCTAAATAGAAACAGATAATTAGAATTGCATGGAAATACAGTCAGAATGCTACAGGTAATTAAACTAAGAGATATTAATACATAGCTAATATTCCCCCAAATAAATCTCAATCTTTTATAGAGAAGCCAAAGATGTATTAGAGAGAAGTAAAGATGTATTAGAAAATCAGATGGGAGACATGGGGAAGGCTTTTCTTTCCTTTATTCATTTTTTACTCCCAGAGAGTTTACTGATATAAAATTATTTATAGTTTCAGATCATCAAAATTATTATAAACTTGAAAAAAGCCCCCTTAAGAGACAGTAGTTACAAACTGGTACCCTGTTGGCCAAATTTAGCTTGTAACTTATCGGTGGAAAAAATGACTTACTAACATTTAAATGTAAGATTCTACACAAAAACCTGGGTCCCTATCCCCATACAGCAACAAATGGCTGAATTTAAGAGAGGGACTCTCCAGCAGGCCACAGCTGCCACATTGACTTACATTACTTGCCGACTTCTTCAGGTTTTTTTTTTAATATTTTTTTTTAACGTTTATTTATTTTTGAGAGAGACAGAGACAGAACGTGAGTGGGTTAGGGGCAGAGAGAGAGGGACACAGAATCCGATACAGGCTCCAGGCTCTGAGATGTCAGCACAGAGCCTGATGCGGGGCTCAAACTCACAAACTGTGAGATATGACCTGAGCTGAAGTCGGACGCTCAATCAACTGAGCCACCCAGGTGCCCCCAGGTATGTTAAGTTTTTAACTCCTACTCTTTATCTTGCTTGTGTCCCTCTGGTTTGGGCTAATATTCTAGATTCTGACTATGATGCTGCCCCAGAGCCCAAAAGACAGCTTTTACCAATCCATACCCACCAACCCAGTGTGCTGCTTTAGCCATCTCGGTTGTCCCCTCCCAGTGAGTCCTGCCTGCCTACTGGATACCACCCATAACCTGTACTGACAGTCCTCAAAAAAAAGGAAAAAAAAGTAAATATTAGGTTATTTTCGGAAATGTCAATTTTAAAGAACAAGAACAATATAAACAATGGTGCTAACAAATTCACTTTTACAGAGACATGAAGTTTTAGATTCTTGCCTTAAAAACCCTCCTTGGGGAGCCTGGGTGGCTTAGCTGGTTAAGTGTCTGACTTTGGCTCAGGTTATGATGTCGTGGTTCATGGGTTCAAGCTCCGCATCAGGCTACCTGCTGTCAGCAAGGAGCCTGCTTTGGATCCTCTATCCCCCCTCTCTATCTGCCCCTCCCCTGTGCTCTCTCTCAAAAATAAATAAACTTAATAAAAAAAATTTTTAAACCCTCCTTAAATTATCGAAGCCACCTGACCAAAATACACACAAATAATTATAAAGTTAATAAATACTAGAGAAACAATTTCTGGAAGAAAACTTCTAAGTATACAGAAGATGAAAGGCAAGTTTGCATTCAATATCTATGATTGCATGAGGAAAAAATATTACCTCAATATCATAGAGAAAATTTCTTATAACCACCACGGCAAGTCAAAATTCTATCTTAAGAATCAAATTACCCTTTTTAGAGGTCATTAGGACTGCTGAAGAGACTTTTTTTTCCTTAGGCAGCAGCAATATTGTGGTGTAAAATGATCTATCAAGAAGCAAAATAGCTAACACAATGCAATAATAAATAATTCAGTAAAAAGCTTGAGACCATAAGCAGGGCACAGAGTTATCTCCAATGTCTTCAATACATTCCTCTCATAAATTACTCCTAAAAGTAGAAAATTCATCCAAGTAATCCCACATCTAAACACCAAAGTCTAAAATGCACCTGTGATCTCCACATATGCACTATCAATGGGATAAGCAAATGCTTTCTGCAAATAACAGATGTTCCTATTACTACCTGAAGTTTCACTTTAGGTAGACGAATACAAATGCAGTCAATCTACTACAAGTTTTAATATAATCACACCCTAGAACTATATGTATGTGGAGTCTGCTTATTTTTCTAATTTTCCCTTATTTCCCATTTTTCTGTTTCTGTTGCAATCACAAAGTAATTAGTTTATTAAAAGTGAACATATATTACAATATATTTTTCAAACAACAATTATGCTACTTAAAAAAAATTCGTAAAACTACAGCTCCCACGGTAATGCTTGCCATTATTTTTGACAGAAGCTAACATTTATTGGCAACTTACTATAAGTGCTTTACATTTTCTTGAATAATTCACAGAACTGTTCATGAGGCAGCTAGCTATTTTTAGATGAGGAAACTGAGGCACAGAGAAACTAAGCAGCTTCCTAAGGTCACAATGAACCTGGACATACACATGAGCAATCTGACTCTATATACATGTGCTTTAACCACTACATACTATCCTACTACTCAAGCATTCAATCAAGCCCCTCAGATGCCTTCAAATCAAATTTTTAAAAAGCTTAGAACTTGTAGACAATTTGTGGATAGCATGGAACAAAAGACCATCATACTGTTTCCTAAAAATTGAGCACCAAATTCCTTACTTTAATAAGTTTGAGAATCTAGGAATAAAAGTTACCCAAACGATTTCTCAGGATATCTAATAAGATTAGTGTGTACTATTAATCTCAATGAATAAAATGCAGCCTAAAGTATTAATCAAAATACAGCACAATGGTAATTTCCAGACCTAAGTAAGCTGTCTCATGGAGAAACAGTAACATGTACCTGTTATGGCCACTTACTCTGTATTTTAAAAATATACACATGAATATTACTTTACCGTCAAATATTATATATGCTAACATAAAACCAATAGTTGAACTAAGCTTACAAATGCCCTTCAATGCTTTTTAGACCATACATTTCTCTGAGGCACTGTTTACTTCCTTTGTGATAACTGTTTGTATTTTATGTATGCCAGATACTCCCAGTGACTCAGTCATAATTTTCATCCCTCAAGTCTATACTGAGAAAAGCAGGCACTGTGTACTAGACCTAAGGCCCTAAGGTACAGTCCTACCATTCTAAGGTACTGTGTCTCTCCAAGTGGGAAAACCCCAGCAGGGTGCCAACAGAATTGTATTGGAGGATAAAATTTTACTTAACCATTTCCCCCGATATTAACTTAACACATCATTTTATACTAAAATAAATATGCATTCAATATGCACTAGAGGGCAAAATTAATAGTGTTTCAAGATAAAACATGAAACTTCAGAGAAATTCTAAGCATGACAAACCTTTCTAGGCTTCTTTTAAAAAAAAGTCACTCCTTTCTACTGGGAAGAATACTAGTTTAATGGAAAAGTTTAAGAACAACTAAGCTATTAACCTGAATTATACGAACTGCCATTTTTATAGGTCAAGAAATGGCTGAATATCAGCAAATTCATATGATTCGATTTTTAAAAAATTTTTCTTAGTGT
Source organism: Acinonyx jubatus (assembly GCF_027475565.1). Taxonomy (NCBI): domain Eukaryota; kingdom Metazoa; phylum Chordata; class Mammalia; order Carnivora; family Felidae; genus Acinonyx; species Acinonyx jubatus. Next base: position 79,571,780 of record NC_069386.1, read on the forward strand.
TTATTTATTTTTGACAGACAGAGAGACAGAGCATGAGCAGAGGAGGGGCAGAGAGAGAGGGAGACACAGAATCTGAAGCAGGCTCCAGGCTCCAAGCTCTCAGTACAGAGCCCGACGCAGGGCTCGAACTCACAGACCAGAAGATCATGACCTGAGCCGAAGTCGGATGCTCAACTGACTGAGCCACCCAGGCACCCCCATATGATTCGATTTAAATAACATATTCAGTCTTCAAAGATTTGACTTAGTGTAGGAAAGTCTAATGTCTATAATCTGTCTAGTGTTCTCAAGCCAATGACTTTATTGCTCTAGAGTAATACATATGTATAAATATTGTTAACTGCTGACAGAAAGAGAAACCACAGGAGGCCAAATCTCCAAGGCCCCGGTTTGCTAGAGTAACTTACTCCAAAGCCATCTCCAAGAGAAGTTAATAGTCTTATCATGAAGGGCTAATTTTCCATCTGAAAATGAGTTAATGTCATATTTACACAGGCAAAAAAGTTTAAGCACCTTCAACAATTTTAAGGATAACACAAAACAAAACAAAACATGTAGCATTAACATGATTTTCTCTATCTAAGGTTTAAAGATCTGTTTTGGTAGGGATAGGAACATATTTAAAATTATGGTTAAAATTTACAGGGAAAAAGAATCTTCTTAATCTTTTTGGTCATTTTGTTTCTTAAAAAGATTCATTATATCATTTTGAAAAGGGAAAAGTGGAAAGATCACAAATAGTCAGAGACAACAACAAACAAAATAAGATACATCTGTTGGGTTTGCTAGTTTTTTTTTTCCCCCAGAGGATGAAAAGACCAATTAACAAAAGGAACAAGCCACTACACAGTAAATGAAACCAATTCCAGAATGTATCAGGCCTTAAGTTTTGAAATATATCATACTTCACTTTCAGTTACTGTCCTTCCTTCAATTTTCACTTCTCCAAAAGATACCACAACAGCTTCAACACAGCCTCCAGTCTTTAGTTTCTCAGTTTTGTCCAAAAAGCATAAAGTAAGACAAAAAAACCCTCCAGGATCTCCCACAATTTAGGAAACATACATAAATCTTAAAATCCAAACTCTTCCAAAAAACACAAAGCAAAACAGTAATTAGCATTACTCTAGAAAGAAGGTGGCTCATTCTATTCTGACCTAAATTAAGATTCTCTTTGACCTGTGATTCTGGCTTTGCAAAATTATAGGTTACAAAATAGCAACTCACAAGTTACAGAGCATGCTTACAATGTTGCCAGAGGGAGACTGGTAAAGAAAAACGGAGGTCTTTTTGTAATCCTACTTTAAATATCTCTAGGCATAGTCCTAAAGTTAGTTTGCTGACACAATGAACCACTGCACTTCACTGGTTTTAGGCTAAAATGGATACTGAAGAAAATCTTTTGTAATTTTAGAGTTCTTTAATACAGTTTTATCTTCATTATTTTTAAACCTTGTATTTATTCCATCTTTGAATCTGAAATACCTTGCTTCTTTCTAAATAAACTCAGCATTTTAAAATTCAGCTTAAAACAAAAATCACTTCCAGACTTCAAGCTGCATTACAAAGCTGTAATCATCAAGACAGTATGGTACTGGCACAAAGACAGATACTCAGATTAATGGAACAGAATATGGACCCACTGACGTATGGCCAACTAATCTTTGACAAAGCAGGAAAGAATATCCAACGGAATAAAGACAGTCTCTTCAGCGAGTGATGCTGGGAAACTGGAAAACAACATGCAGAAAAATGAACCTGGACCATTTCTTGCACCATACACAAAAATAAACTCAAAATGGATGAAAGACCTAAATGTAAGAAGCCATCACAATCCTCGAGGAGAAGGCAGGCAAAAACCTCTTTGACCTTGGTAGCAACAACTTCTTACTCAACATGTCTCCAGAGGCAAGGGAAACAAAAGCAAAAATGAACTATTGGGACCTCATCAAAATAAAAAGCTTCTGCACAGCAAAGGAAACAATCAGCAAAACTAAAAGGCAACCAATGGAATGGGAAAAGATATTTGCAAACAACACATCAGATAAAGGGTTAGTATCCAAAATCTATAAAGAATTTATCAAACTCAACACCCAAAAAACAAATAATCCAGGGAAGAAATGGGCAAAAGACAAGAATAGATACTTCAACAAAGAAGACATCCAGATGGTCAACAGACACATAAAAAATGCTCAACATCACTCATTATCCGGGAAATACAAATCAAAACCACAATGAGATACCACCTCACACCTGTCAGAATGGCTAACATTAACAACTCAGGCAACAACAGATGTTGGTGAGGATGCTTTTTTGCACTGCTGGTGGGAATGCAAACTGGTGCAGCCACTCTGGAAAACAGTATGGAGGTTCTTCAAAAAATTGAAAATAGAACTACCCTATAACCCAGCAAGTGCACTACTAGGTATTTATCCAAGGGATACAGGTATGCTGTTTCAATGTTTATAGCACCCCAATGTTTATAGCAGCACTATCAACAACGGCCAAAGTATGGAATGAGCCCAAGTGTCCATCCATGGATGAATGGATAAAGAAGATGTGGTATATATATACTATGGAGTATTACTTGGCAATCAAAAAGAATAAAATGTTTCCATTTGCAACTACATGGATCGAACTAGAGAGTATTATGCTAAGTGGAATTAGTCAGAGAAAGACAAATATCATATGATTTCATTCATATGAGGACTTTAAGACACAGAACAGATGAACACAAGTGAAGGGAAGCAAAAATAATATAACAACAGGGAGGGGGACAAAACATAAGAGACTCTTAAATATGAGTATGGGCTAAATGGGTAAGGGGCATTAAAGAGTCTATTCCTGAAATCATGGTTGCACTATATGCTAACTAACTTGGATGTAAATTAAAAAAAAAAAAAAAAAACGGTATTTTTTTTTAAAAAGTATTTCTCCTTTAAAGAAATAAAAACTGGACCTCTTTCAAAAAAAAAATCACTTCCTTAGGAAACTTTTAATGATTAATTCTCCAATTCTTTTACTGCTTCCTCTCAGTATAGCACTTTTTCCATTATATTTATGGTTCTTAAAATATATTTGGCTTCTGCAGCTATCACTTAGATGGCAAGATTCTTCTGGTGTTTTTCCAAATCATGATCCAAAAATCTTAACCATAATTACTAGATCCGTAGCATTATGGATAAAGTTCTCTATCTCCAAATTTTTAGAGATTTCAAAACTTTTTAATTGAAATTCTTAATAACCAATAAATAAACTAAATTTCTGTTATAGATTACTAACTTTTAAAATTCACAATACTACTTGTTAGCATCATCTTGGTACTGTCACAAATGAGGAGGACACATGTATAAGCCTGCTGTTGTAGTTCCTGGCTATGTCTTTCATCTTCCTAAGAGACTCCCAAATCACAAAATGACAATGATAGCTATTACTCATTGAGCTAGCAACTTTTTAAGTGCTTAATTTACACCATCTCTAATCACCACAAGGAAGAAAGCAAGGAAGGTATTATTGGTCCCCATTTTATGGATAAAGAAATTATTAAGATGTCAGTAAATAGTAGAACTGAGAGAATAAACCCAGGTCTGTTTGCAACAAAGCTCATTCTCTTTCCTCAATGCCAGGAAGCCTTTCCACAGGGGGGAAAAGGAAAAACCGTGTTTTTACACGAAGATGTAAGAAAGAAAATGTGCAGAACAAATGGCAGGGGGATGGGACAAGATCATTACTTTACATTTGGACTCCTCCACCTATTTCCCCCTACATCTTTCAGTAAATCACAAAATCAGTTTCATCTCCTACTTCCTCCAAGGATAAGGAGTCCAAACAATTAAAAAAGGGAGTGTTGGGAAAATAGCAAGGGGGGATATAGGAGGAGATAGGTAAATTGTTAAAATTAAAGGCAACTAAGCATGTCAGAATAGCAGACCTATAATAATGCAGACTCGTGGTTCATGACTCTAACTGCTTTAAAGAAAATACCAAACCTGGGAGCCTGGGTCGCTCAGTCAGTAAAGCATCTGACTCTTGATTTCAGCTCAGATCATGATCTCATGGCTGGTGAGTTTGAGCCCCACTTCAGGCTCTGTGCTGACAGTACAGGGCCTGCTTGGGATCCTCTCTCTCCCCATCTCTCTCTGCCTCTCCCGTGCTTATGTTCTTTCTCAAAAATAAATAAATACACTTAACAAAACAAAACAAAACCCAAGCCTGAAACAAATGAATCAGAATCTCTAAAGGCTGGGGTGCTGTAATAAATGGATTTTTCATTTAACTGCCACCATAAAATATCTACTAGCACTACTAATTTACAGATAAGAATACTGAGGCTAGATTACAATAAGGAGGATTTTATTTTATTTTATTAATTTTTCTTAAGGTTTATTCAAGTTTGAGAGACATGGACAGAATGTAAGCAGGGGAAGGGCAGAAAGGGAGACACAGAATCTGAAGCAGGCTCCAGGCTCCAGCACAGAGCCCGACTTGCGGCTCAAATCCACGACTGTGAGATCATGACCTGGGCTGAAGGTGGATGCTCAACCAACTGAGCCCAGTCAAGATGGCTCAGTCAAGATCATGTGACTCTTGATCTTGGGGTCATGAGTTCGAGCCCCATGTTGGGGGCAATATTTACTTTAAAAAAATTATAATTATGAAAACTACAAGTATAGAAGCTTACATATTAAGAGAGGGTCCAAGAGGTAAAGCAATGTTTCCTAAAGTGTTCTGTAGAACAGTAACGCCAAAGGATGAGGCTAAGTGTCTGGGGGCGGGGGGGGTCCAAAAACCAAATTCTTTTGGGAAATGCCACATTGGCACTTTTCTTTCCGACAGAGAGTCTCCATAGGCGTAATATGGTAATATGTACTATATACTGCCAGGAGGGCATACATACATAGCATTTGATATTTTAATTACAGACCTCTCCCCAGACTACCTCTTTCTCTTTTTTTTTGGCCCCAGCTGGGAATGTTGTGAAACTAGTATTCCATAGAACACAATCTGTGAAACACTAATCATTAAATACTATAAAGCAAGAAATTTAAATATTCCTTTGTGTTCATACTATGATAGGATTTTTATTAGAAAACTATATAACAAGTCAATGTCACACCTACTTAAAAGTGGCCATTTCTTTTTTTTTTTTTAATGTTTACGTATTTATTTTGAGAGAGAAAAAGAGAGAGTGCTAGCTGGGTGGTGGCAGGAAAAGAGGGAGAGAGAGAATCCCAAGCAGGCTTGAGCTGTCAGCACAGAGCAGGATGCAAGACTCTACCTCACGAACTGCGAGATCATGAGCTGAGCCAAAATCAAGTCGGACGCTTAACTGACTGAGCCACCCAGGCACCCCAAGTGGCCATATCTGATTAATATTTTGAAGTATCTAACATTACATATCCTAAATATAAATAGACTCTTCTCTACTTCTGGATTATGAATAAAGGGAGAAAAGATACTTTTAATTAACCTAGTATATTAATTCACATAAAAATGTATGTTACTCATATTTATAATTAAGTTTCACATCACACTCCTTCCAAGCTGAAGATGGTTTGCTGCACCATGAATTTTTTTTTTTTTGGAATTCTGAATATAAATTCTCATAAAAACTTAATCCATGTTTCTTACCATATCACAAAAGGCTAACTTGTAACATGCCCATTCACAGCACTATCTTATTTTAATATATAATGAAAATACATCAAGCATAGCAAGATTCCAAGAGTGTTTCCTGCAAACTGGCTAGGAATGAGGAGAATGCTGCTATTGCTCATACTACAAGCCAACAAGAATGGCAGATACATGCAGCTCCAGGAACCAATGGAGAACACATCCTATGAGATAGAGAAGTTAGGATGACAGAGGAAAGACACAGGAGTTACAGGGAATGTATAAACTGGCATAAGGGGTGCCACAAGTGGGGATGAGGCATACTTTGCTTTCCTCCTCTATTTTTCTGAAGTGCTGCAGATTACTAGTGTTCGGGATGAGAACAACGACAGAAACTGAATTCAGTGAGGGAGATTGCCAATGGGGGCCTTACTGAAGAAGTACTGCTGGCTCGGGCAACTCTGCCTCCAGATTACAAAAGAGAAACCCGTAAAGGATAAAGGAAGTATTGTGGGGGAGGGAGGGGGGAACTGAGCAGGAGGGACCAACTCTAAGACAGTGAATGGAAAAGGAACTAACATTTTTTGACAATTTACTTACTAGAAACTTTTAATCCTCATAACACTGAAACTTAGATATTATTACCCTCATTTTACAGATGGTGGTAACAAGAAATGTGTCCAAGGTCAAGACGTTATTTAAGTGGAATAAGATAATGCTTACACCTGTCTGATTTCAGTGTCCATGTTCCTTCAACTACTTCATACAGCCGCTGCATAAAGTCTCTCTAATCGCTGACAGTTACTGACAGTTACTGCCATACCAACTCAAGCATCTAATCATTACAACTTTGTTGCTCTTTTTTATCACTTCGTTCTCCTCTTACGTCTTTAGTACTTTGAGGCTTTATGTTAAAGTGTGAGGTCTTCTAGAGACATCAACTTTAAAAGGGCTCTTTTCTCATCTAGATGTAAATCAAGAAGTACCAACAGTGTTAGTTTAGTCTTTGGATATTCTTGACAATTTTTATCACTTTGTTCCACAGACCAACTCTTCCATCTCCCCCTGGGAAGACAGATTCCATTCTGGACACTGAGGAGTGACACATGGTAGATTTTAAGGTACAAAACTTATTCTTATCTCCCACCTCACTCATCTGAAAATAACTATCTAAACAATCCCACTACATGGTACCTCACTGAGACTCCAGTAACAAGAAAACAAAGTTTTGTGTGTATGTGTGTGTGTTTAAAGGATATACAGTAAATAATTGTTTCAAAGATCATGAACTTTACTGACCAAAGTCTCTTGGTCCCTCACAGCTTATTCATTTCACTTTAGACATGACTTATCTGGATTCTAGCTAGGCTGGAATAGAGCACCATATTAAAAGTAAAGAAGCAAAGTCATTGAGACCAGGAAGAAGTCAAAACAGACTGCTAACAGTGATGGAAGTGACCAAAATACTATTTGATAAAGTATAGACATTTTAAAAAGCAGGGCAACATGAGACTACTAAGTACAAGAGCAAAGTGTGTGCAAGATGCCATTCATTATTTCTCTAGCTCAGTTGAGGCCAGGAATCCTTGACCAATTTTCCAAATAACCCTATCCTTGTATTTGCTGCTCATGCAATCCGTCACCTAGGACTTCTTGGGTTTAGCCATTAGACCCTGCCTGCCTTAGAGTCCCGTTTCCCCTCTACAAACTGTTTGTGGCTCTCACATCAAAGTTAGCATTCACAGAATCACCCTTAATCCACACTATGGTCTGATATCTTGGCTTTTCCTCATGGCTCCCCACTTCTAATTCACAACATAGCTTATAGAATACCCAGCCTAGAATTTAGCTACATTTCAGAACTTCTTGGAGCCTTACTGGAGGGATTTTATTGGCAGACACTGCTTCTTACCCCATGCCAGATGCTCAGCTAAGCTCTTAACTTACAAGTTACATCTCCCTGGAACAACTCCATTATTACTCTGCCTTCTGACTGCTATCCTCATGGCCCCACCCAAGTAATAGAGTGAATATACTAACTATTACCTCTAACTCCCCAAGACAGTCTGGGGCAGCACTCCATCAATCAAACTCACTGATATTTGTGCAGCAAAAGATAAAACACAAGGTGGGATTAAATAATGACTGTATTTAATAATGTTAAATACAAAGTAATGTTATATTTTGCTGCCACATGAGTTAAGAAAAAAACTTTCCAGAGCCTTTTAGACACTGGAATTAAGATTTTGTACATGTATTTCTTTCTTTTTTTTTCTTTTCAGATCTCCTCCTAAAATATTTCAAATAATTTTGTTTCTGCTGTTTCATAGGTAATCAACTTTCTGATAATTTTACTTAAATAAAAAATGTAGTGGAAAAGTGAGGAATATTTTGCATATATGCACAAAAACATGCATATATTCATCATATAGATACCTACAAACACAACAGAAAAGGATATAAATAGATGCTGTTGTATATTTACCCACAAAGAAGCATTATCTGGGCAGTAAGTACAACTATGTTACTGAAAAAGTACACACATAAAACATTTTATTTATTGAAATTAGAGCCATACTACAGTTTTAGGATTAGTGAAAGTGTATGCTCAGCTTCAAATATTTAGAATTATCACCCTGTAGAAGTTTTCCCTCCTCCCTGTCATGTACGTGGCTCCAATTTCTGAGGCAGGTATCATAAACATAGGGCTTTAATAATGCTACCTTATGCTACTTTTCTAGAAATAATCCTTTTGTTACTATTTTTAAAAAAGAGGAGGGGACCCCTGGCTGGCTCAGTGGGTGGAGCATATGACTCTTGATCTTGGGATTTTAAATTTGAGCTCCACAAATTGAGATTACTTAAAAATAAAATCTTAAAAAAAAAAAAAAGCCCAAGCATTCATGACTCATGATAGATGATCCTAAAAAGCATTGTTTTGTTTTGAAATGCAGAGATCATTAAACTAGTTTTCCAGGATTTAGAATAAAAGAATTTTAGAATAGTAAGAGGCCTAAACAAATCCAGTTTAATCTTTATTCTATTCATAAGATAATTAAGAAACGCTCATAAAAGTTACAAATGGTCTCAATCCCCTTTCTGAAGTAAAGCGGAATGGAAAGCAGATACACTGCTTAAAATAAAAGCCCTTAAATTTTTTCCTTTGAGAATGTACTCATTATTTGCATAGTTTCTAAAAATGTTAAGGTACTCTGGAGTATGTATTTCCTGTCATTAAAGGCAGATGCAATGATACGCAAAGAGAAAGGAAGAGAAAAGTGACCTAAGACCCACAAACTGTAGTGGAGGAGCTTAACCTAAATTCAGGTATCCTTTCAGGTCAGAAGTCTTTTCCTATATTATAGTTAACTATATAAAATAACTGCATTCTAAGACAAATCCAACCTCCCATACTTTTTTCCAAAGGTCACTGTTCCTATGTTATAAACCCTGCCTGCTTCCCCATTAAAGAAAAGAAAATCGATGGCATTAAAATGTGTCTTACATCTAAAATCACTTTGTCAAAGAAACGCTTTCTAAAACATTTAGAAAATGAAACAATTCTTCTCTCCCCACCCACCTAATGCTCAGCTCTAAGTAGATTTGTGCTCTGCTTGCACTTTAACCTCGCTTATCTTCCCCCAAAGTCCTGAACAGAACTTGTGGGCACATCCCCCCCCCCCCTCCTTCAGCGTCTCCTCCAGGCTGTGAGTTCCTGCAGGGTGCCAAGCCTACACATAAAAGATGCTGAATATTTGAATAAATGAACGTACATAAAAATAAGGTATAATTATGATCTTTAATGAAGGAGCTCCGATCACTGGACTCCTATTACAGGACTTGAAAGTTACGAAAATCATCTCAACAGCCAGAGGTACATTTATCGTCATTAGTCAGCACCGTAAAGTACTTGATGAAGTTTCTAAACACTTTGTAATCACTTGAAATGACGTTTAGCGGGCCGAAGAGTACGGTAAGAAGAAACGTCTCCTCACACGATACAAATGCTACCCCAGCAAAGACAGTCTTTCCTCGCGAGAAGAACTGGAAAAAGTTCTCGCGTAGAAGGGGATACCTCTCGACTACGCTTCTTGAGGGTGAGGCGCGGGTGCTCGGAGGACCTCGCCCAAAGCCGGTCTTGGGGCCCCGCTGCTGACTGACCTGGGGCGCAGCAGGCGCGCCACTTGGGCGGGTCCGGCCCGGCGGGCTCCGACCTTCCGACCTTCCCCGCACGCCCGGAGTCTCGGGCTCCCGCCGGCGGGCAGAGTCCACGCCTACCTGTTGTGCTCGGATAAAACCAGACTTTCCCAGAGCCGGGGGAGAGGACGGACCGCACTGGCCATTCAGCCGTCCTGGCGCCCCACTCCAGTCCCTCCTCGGCGGGCTCCGGCCCCGTCAGCCACGACACCGAATCCCCCCACCCATGCCCACGCCCAGGGTCCCGGCTTCCGTCACCACTTGGCAGCCGCGACCACCCCGGGGACCCCCAAGCCTCTCAACTCCCAGTGCAGGCCCGGGTGTGATATCCCTCCCAGTGGGCAGGCAGCCCGGGCACCGCCCCCTCGCGCCCGCAGCGCCTCCACTCGCAGAATCCCGGACAGCTCACCTTCGGGGTTCCCCCACGACTCAGCACCCGTCCCAGTCCTGCCACGTTACCGGCTCCACAGCGCAGCAGGACAGCGCCGGGACTTGCCGGCGGCGGCGACTGCGAGACAGTGCGGCGGGACGGGCGCGCGCGGGGCGGAGCCGGAAAGCTCGGATCCGCGAGCGCGGCCGGAGCCAGCGATTGGGAGCGCGCCCTGCGCCGCGCCGCTGATCCTAGGCCCCATCAGCCGACTGCCGAGCCATCGAACGCCCACTTTGGCAAGCGTGACTGCTCCACCGCCGAAAGAGCGATGGGGAGGCGGGGTGGGTGCTGCCCAAGTTGAAGCCAGGGCAGTAGCTTTGCAGTCGGGAGATTTGGGCCACAAGTATTTGTGTCTGTTGTTATCGCCAGCCAGAATCCCTAAGGGCGGCACTGGGGCATCTGAAGGCTAAGACACAACTGGAGCCTGCAGAAATTCAGGAAGGGGAGTACTGTGGGTGTGGATGGTGTTGTGTTAGACATGGAAGAGACCTTACGGAGCCTTGTAGTCCTACTCCTGCTTTTATAGCCTGAGACTCTGGGGCCTGACAAAGCGTCTTACTCAAGGTCACAACCCGAGTCAGTGGCGGAATTGGGACTGACAGCCACTTGGCTCCAAGTCAAGTGCGGTTTTTCCAGTATACTCAGCGTTTTGAATATAATTTTCAGTTTTTATTTTGAAACAAGTCTCAAGCTTACAATAATGTTGCAAGTATGGGACAAAGAATATTTTGTCCTGAACCATTTGAGATTTAAGTTGCTGACATGATGCTAAATACTAAATGCTTCAGTGTGTATGTCTTATTAATAAGCACCCTCAACTACACAATCACAATCTATCATAATCAAAACACTTATAGAATACATTGTTTGGCCAATTGTCCCAGTAATTTTCTTTACGGTAAAAGTATTCAGTTCAGAATCAAGCACTGTGTTTACTTGTCACGTATCTTTAGTTGCCTTCAATATGGAAAACTTCCTCAGTTTTTCCTTGACTTTCATGTCCTTGACACTTTGGAAGATTCCTGGCCAATGATCTTATACAATGGCTTTCACTTTGTATCTGTCTGATGTTTATTTATGATTAAAATCAGGGTAAATGTCTTTGACAGGACTGTCACAGAAGTAACACTCTGTTCTTTTCATTGTGTGGTCGGATGCTTGGTTCCTCACCCTGTTTTGAAAGCATAAGCAGAACTATAGTTGTATTAGTTGCATTATTAACTTAGCTGCACATACTGTTTTGTTTCCTACTTCTGTTTTATGTACCTCTTATCAATCATTAATTTTGGCTTTTCCACTCCTACTGCCTGTTTACCCACTGACTGTAGAAACCTAATGGGGACTCGACAATAACATTTGTCTTGAAATTATCTGAAATACCTGATCTTACCAGGTCTCAAATGGCGCCCATTGTCCAGAAGAATGCATATGTCCAGATTGTTTCAAGCTCCCCTCGCTTCAAGGTGTCAAGAAATCCTTCACCCTCCTCTCATGTATTCAACCTGCTTCCGCAAACATATATAAACTGTCTCTAAGCTAAACAGGACACAGCAACATTGGGATTAATCTTCTGCCTTCTCCTTGGGCTGCTTTCTGATAGTAAAGCTTTCTTTGCTTCCAAACTGGTGTCTAGTGGCACCAGGCTGGCTCAGTTGGAAAAGCGTGGGACTCTTGATCTTGGGGTTGGAAGATTGAGTCCCATTTAATTATAAATTAAAATTAAAATTAAAATTAAATTAAAAAAAAAAACAAAAAACTAGTGTCCAAGACATTGGCTTACTGCAAATCAGGTGCACACACAAATTTGAGTTTGGTAATGTTGCATCCTATCGAGCGGCATATTTTAATTAGTCACATTATTGATGTTTATTTTAATAAAGCAGTATCTTCCAGGTTTCTCCACTACAAAGTTATTTTTTTTCCTCTTTGTAATTAATAAGTATTTGGAGGGGGGAGATTCTTTGAAATTATATATTTTCGCATCAAAATTTTAATTTATTTTTATCACTATAGATTCAGAGTTTCCTATTAAATGGGTTATAAAATGTTTCTATCATTATTTATTTTGATGTTCAAATTGTCCCAAGTTTGGTCAGGGGGAGCCCCATTCATGCTGGCTTCTATGTCTTTGTGTGTTTTAAATTCTTTTGCAATATTTTATTGTAAAATATTTTTAAAATGCAGAAAATTTCAAAGAGTTTTATATGCCCATATACCCACCAACCATATTCTACATTAATATTTTACTATTTTGCACCTATTATTCTTTGAGCACTCCCTTATTTTCTGGCACAATAAGGTGTTCTAGGCTCTTTTTGCCCCAACCCTGGATGCAGCCATTTATCGAGGAGTCCTGGCTCCTTTCAGTGGACAATCGTATTTAGAAGCACTAGGTGTGCTCACTGCTCTTGGGCTATCACTGCTCAGGCTGTCTTTATGGATGCAGCTAGGGAATGTTTATACATTCCTACAGTCCATCTATATATGTATCTATATATGTATACTCATGCTCATTTATAGCTATATATCTTTGCCTAACAATATATTTTGAAAAACCATATGTTCACAGTAATACCTCCAATCCAGCATCACACAGTTTATTCCAGTTTTCTCTCACATTTGTAACTCCTTTCTCCTACAGAGAGAGACCTGGATCCTATTATCCTTGAGATATTTACTTGTTTGAATACCTCCTCTATATTTAAGCAATCACCCATAGCTGCCATCTCCCCCTTTGGAGGATGCTGCCCTTACCCCACTATGATTCTGAAACTCCTGAATTAGCCACTGCAAGCCCCCCTACTTTCTCTTTTCCTTACCCCTGCTCCTAAACCCTGTGCCAGTGCCCAGTCCATAAGCCCTCACCACTCCGCTCAGGCTCTACTCCTTGCCAAGCATTCCCCTAAGCATCCTCTTCCATTCACTTGATACATATAGACACACACACACACACACACACACACACACACACACACACACACACTCTGGGTACTGGGTATTGTAAATTATCCTGAGAAAGTTACAAAAGTATTATAGATCCTAAAGGAGAGAGTAATTACTATGAAGTCCAGTTAGGAGGCTCATGAAGGGTTTAAAGAAAAAGATGTCATTTAAAATGGGCTTTGGAATGCCTGGGTGGCTCAGTTGGTTAAGTGACCAACTCTTGATTTTGGCTCAGGTCATGATCTCATGGTTTGTGGGTTTAAGCCCCACATCAGGTTCTGTGCTGACAGTGTGGAGACTGATTGGGATTCTCTCTCTCCCTCTCTCTGCTCCTCTCCCAAATAAATAAACTTTAAAAAAATCTTTTTTAAATCTTTTTCAACATTACTCATTCTGAGAGACAGAGAGAGACAGAGTGTGAGTGGGGTAGGGGCAGAGAGTAAGGGAGACACAGAATCTGAAGCAGGCTCCAGGCTGAGTTGTCAGCACTGAGCCTGATGCAGGGCTGGAACTCACAGACTGAGAGATCATGACCTGAGTCAAAGTTGGGCACTTAACCAACTGAGCCACCCAGGTGTCCCTAAAAAAATTTTCTTTAATGGGCTTTGAAGGATGCATAAGAATGAATGAGTAAAATGTATGGAAAAAATCCTGGAAAATAATTTGAGCCTAAAGCAGAGAAAGTAATTCATTTTAACTGAGTATGTGGTACAAAAATAACACTAGAATTTTAGAGCTGGAAGGGATATTATGTATCATTGAGTCCAACTACTAGTTTTACAGAGGATTAAGAGAAGATTCAGAATTTAGAGCTTCAATGATTAAGAGAATTAACTTAGAGGGAAGAGTCAGTTTGGAAGGGTAAATAATGCATTTAATTGTAAACATGTCACATTTGAATAGAGCATTTAAGAAGAAACGTAGGACTACAGCTTTGAAGAGGGGTCAGAACCAGAGATCTAGTTCAGGACTTTTCCATATGGAGCTGACGGCTGACACAGTGAAAGAGAAAATAAAGAGAGAAAACAAGAAATCTAGAACGCTGAAAAACAAGTTTGTTTTTAATCAAATAGAAATGTGTTTCACCTTTCAACTTCTATTTTACTTTGTTCAATCCCATGTTGAGATTTTGAGTCACAATAAAGAGGAAGCTGTGTTATAATTAGCAGAAAGAACACAGCTTTGGAATTAGGTGTCTCGTGTTCAAATCCTAGTTCCACCACTTAGTAGGCATGACCTAGGGAAAACCACTTCACCTCTTTATATCTTTAAAGCTCAGTTTCCTCCCTTTATTTTTTTTAACGTTTAGTTATTTTTGAGACAGAGAGAGACAGAGCGTGAACGGGGGAGGGGCAGAGAGAGAGGGAGACACAGAATCGGAAGCAGGCTCCAGGCTCTGAGCCATCAGCCCAGAGCCCGACGCGGGGCTCAAACTCACGGACCACGAGATTGTGACCTGAGCTGAAGTCAGACGCTTAACCGACTGAGCCACCCAGGCACCCCATCAGTTTCCTCCCTTTAAAATGAGAATAACGTCTCCTCTCTGAGGTGTGCTGAAGATTCAAGACACAATAGAAATAACTAGCATGCTGTCCATTGTCGAATGATAGCTAGCATTATCAGGCATTTACCTCATTTCTCTGTCCCAACTTATTCCAGCTTGTTAACTCAGTTGGTGTCACTGTCTGGCACAAAGAAGCCTCCCATCTGGTATTTGTTGAAAAAATTCAGAACTGTATATATTTTCTATTTTTTTTAATACTCATCACTATAATGCACTATATTATATCTTCTTGGCTTTTTATAAATGAATCACTTCAATAAATGATGCATTCTTATAAGTAGAATTGTTGGTATTTAATGATGTATGGTGTAAAAATTATGAAGTAAATCAGTAGTTACCCATTTGCCTAGCTATATGATATCTTGGTTTAATTTACTGTTCAAACACATCTGATACAAATGACTCTAGGTTCCAACCAGCATACATTTGGGAAATTAAAAATGATAGATTACCTAAGATTGCCTCTACCGGGGCACCTGGGTGGCTTAGTCGGTTAAGTGGCCAACTTCGGCTCAGGTCATGATCTTACAGTTTGTGAGTATGAGTCCCAAATTAGGCTCTCTGCTGTCAGCATAGAGCCCACTTTGGATCCTCTCTCTCTCTCTCTCCTTCCCGTTCTTGTGCTCTTTCTCTCTCTCAAAAAAAAAAAAAAGAAAAAAAGAAAAAAAAAGATGGCCTCTTCCCCTGAAATTATAAAATTCGATGATGTTAGTGTTAGAACAGCATATCTAAACAGTGGACTCCAGTGCACCCATGGAACTCTAGGGAACTGCTCTAAGTTGTACTCTTCAAGAGGTTAATAGGTATTCTTTTAAACAGGCATTCTTAAAAAAAACAAACAAACATTTATTTTGAAAGACAGAGAGCATGAGCAAGGGAGGAGAGAGAGACAGAGAGAGAGAGAATCCCAAGCTGGCTCCATGCTATCAGTGCAGAGCCTGATGAGGGGCTTGATCCCATGAATCACGAGATCAAGACCTCATGAGCCAAAACCAAGAGCCAGACATTCAACTGACTGAGCCACCCAGGCATTCCTAAAGACACATTCTTAAGTAAATTTAAGAAAAATTATATGTTAATATAGCCATCTCCTAGAGAGGCATCATATATATTACTATGCTGCATTTCATGTAATGTTTCCCAAGCTTACTTGGCAATGGAATAGATTATATTTTTTTTAATGAATGCATAATAGTATCTTTGAGAATTAGTGTTTCTTTGGTGCAGACTTTGGGAAATACAGCTCTGGAAATTTGTTATTAGTGATCCACTCAGTCATGTCAGGTTGCTCAGTGTTGATGAAACCAGGAAATGAGCAGACTGGAGTGTACATGTGGCAAGCTCATGTCACAAAACTCATGGGATGGGCGCAGCTTCCTCTTTGTCAATTTCAATATGCTCAGAAGCCTGAAACGACACTGATATTCCACTCCAACAAAAGATCTGTGGGTTCTTTGTGATACAGCTTTCTATTTTTGGTCTATCAAGCATTATTTGTCAATGTAATGCTGAGCTTGCTGTAATCTGTGACAGCTTCTAGCACTAAATTTCCAATAAGAACTTTTGGCCGTAGGTAGGATTTTCTTCAGTAGGCAAACTACTACTATAAATATTCAGCCAAGAAGTGCTACTTACAACATAGCATAGACCTTGATCTATGATCGCAAGTGAATAATAGTAAACCATCTAACCTTGAAAGAAGCAGTTAAACTCAGGACTAGTGCTTCTAAGCAGGAATATTGAGCAAATGTAGATTTGTAACTATGCATTCAATAATACTTTATACAAGAAACTACTGCAATTATGCTCATACTTGACTAGGACACCTAAAGTCCCTTCCAATTCCTCATTCTCTGATTAGATTAAGAAATACCGTGTTTTACATGTGCATACATTTTATGGTTTTGTTCCAATGTTGCTGCCATATAATTTTATAAGCAAGCCATTTAATCTCTTTGGGCATTAATTCCCCCCTCTGGAAAATGAGCATGTATATTAGAAAGTCTCTAAGATCTCTTCCAGTTTTAAAATTCAAATATTGTTATTTTTACAAAAACCCCTTCAAGGTAAATAGAATAGCTATTATTTGGAAGGAGTAGAAACCAAAGCCCAGAATAGTTAGGTAATTTGTCCATGTTTGGAACAAGATTCCAGAAGTAAGGTTTTATTTTATTTTATTTTTTAAGTTTATTTATTTATTTTAAGAGAGAGCATACAAGCGTGAGAGGAAGGAGGGGCAGAGAGAGAGAGAGAAAGAGGAAGAAAGAGAGAATCCTAAGCAGGCTCCATTCTGACAGCATGGGGGAAGACTCAGGGCTCTATCCCATTGTGAGATCATGACCTGAGCCAAAACTAAGAGTTGGACACTTAACCGAATGAGCCACCCAGGTGCCCCTAGAAATAAGATTTTAAAACTAGGCCTTCTGGGGCATCTGCGTGGCTCAGTTGGTTAAGTGTCCAACTCTTAATTTTGGCTCCAACTCTTTTTTTTTTTTTTTAATGTTTATTTATTCTTGAGAGACAAAGCATGAGTGAGGGAGGGACAGAAAGAGAGAGGGAGACAGGGAATCCGAAGCAGGCTCCAGGCTCCAAGCTGTCAGCACAGAGCCCAACACAGGGCTTGAACTCACAAACCACGAGATCATAACCTGCACTGACATCAGACTCTTAACTGACTGAGCCATTCAGGCGCCCCTTGGCTCCAACTCTTAATTTTGGCTCACAGTTTGTGCTTACAGCAGCATGGAACCTGCTTGGGATTCTCTCTCTCCCTTTCTCTCTGCCATTCCCCTGCTCAAGCTCTGGTGTTCTCTCTCTCTCTCTCTCAAAATAAATAAATAAACTTAATTAAATAAATGCCAGGCCTTCTGGATCTTTGATATCTTTTTCATATTATCACAGTACCATACATATTCAGAATTGTACAAAATTATCAAAATAACAGTACTTTTAAAAGTTTTTCTTTGACACATATGTAGTCATATTTATTTTAAAATATTATTATTAACATCATTAAATATTAGCTTAAAAATATGACTTTTAAAACTCAAGGAAACAAAAACATAACCCCACTACCTCCACGTGAGAGTCATTTTCATTTATTTGGTTTTCATTTATTTGGTTACTCACATGTCTAAGCAAAGCCATATCATATGGAACATCGAATTTGTATTCATAGTCCTTTCATTACTAATGGCTATATAAACATCAGTTCCTGGTTATAACATTGCTAGCATTTAGTCACATGGACCTGAGAGGAGAGGGAAAAACTACCATCTCCTACTTGTAGGTAGGTGTAATTGGCAAGGAGTGAAGAGGGCCCAAAATGACTCTGTAGTTTGCTATTATACTCCTTTTCCCTCGTTTCTGGCTTTAGAATGATTTAGAATCTGGCTTTAGAATGATTAGAATCATTCTTCTGGTTTTCATAACATAAGGAAGGAGACTTCAGGAAGTCAAGGTTAACATGCTCTTACCTGGGTTGGGAGAGAGAATCCTGGAGATCTCTTCTGGCATATTCCTTTAATACAGTTTCACCTTGGAACATGGGGAGACTGTGACCCTGAAGGAATGAGCATCGGGACAGGAAGGTTTACTATGGTGAGGGGGAGGATTGGGCAGCAATAAACCTACAGTAGCCAGGGAAGGAAGGTTCTGGATGATGGGATCTAGAGCAGATTCCAGGAAGAGGGGAGGAGGTGTCTGTGGGGAATCAATAAAAATGGGGCTGAGAGGAATTAGATGAGAGTTTTTGGTCAGCTTGTCAATTTTTCCCTGCCAGAAAGTTCCTGATGGGAACCACAGGAAGCACCATCATAAGCCAAATTAATCATGAAGTTAATCTATCAAGGTGAAGGAACAAAATTTAATGTCATTAGCAGCTTCGTTCTAAAAATGAGCCAAAACCCAAGGAATTGGATAGGTCAAGCCAGAGCTAGGACTGAAAGGAGGGCTATTATACTAAATATTACATAAACTATAGACTTCAGCTGCAAGCACTTTGGTCAAGTAAACTGTTTACCTATAGATATGTACCTTAAGAGAATTTAGTGCTTTAATTTTTTAAAGTTTATTTATTCATTTTGAGAGACAGAGAGAGGGAGCGAGAGAGAGAGAGAGAGAATGCGAGTACATGAGCTGGGGAGGGGCAGAGAAAGAGGGAGAATCCGAAGCAGGCTCTGCACTATCAGTGCAGAGCCGGACTCAGCACTTGAACTAACAAACTGTGAGATCATGACCTGAGCTGAAGTCAAGAGTCAGAGGCTTAACGGACTGAGCCACCCAGGGGTCCCTTAAGTCCTTTAATTTAGGGGGATTTCAGCCTATATAAATAGCATAGAAGGCATCCCACCAAACCTTATTCATAAATTAGAGACATATGAATGTAAGAACTCATGATGGATAATTATCTACTTAACAATGAAATATATTGGAATAATCATAAAAGATAACATGATAATATTAAGATCCAAAGAGTTGTTGTAAAATTCATAATCTAAGATTATTTGTGTAACTCAAGAAATTGAACCTACCCAGTAAAAGGACAAAACTCCACCTGGTTGATTAACAGTATTCTTACTGAATTATCATATATGAGGAAAAACTATATACAATATTATAAAACATACTTATGAAAGTTCATATCAGTTACTGTGTTTATGAGTACAAGTCTATTATTAACTTCTTTGGGACACCTTATTTTTTTCTTTTTTCAACGTTTATTTATTTTTGGGACAGAGAGAGACAGAGCATGAACGGGGGAGGGGCAGAGAGACAGGGAGACACAGAATCGGAAACAGGCTCCAGGCTCTGAGCCATCAGCCCAGAGCCCGACGCGGGGCTCGAACCCACGGACCGCGAGATCGTGACCTGGCTGAAGTCAGACGCTTAACCGACTGCGCCACCCAGGCGCCCCGGGACACCTTATTCTTGAAATAACTTCTAATAAAAATTAGTTTATATGTCAAACTTCTTGTTTAGCTATAAACTTAGAAGAGAGAACATTATCTAGATGCAAATATTTAACTGACCAGTATGAACAATAACTCAAAATTAAATTAACCATATAATATGATTATGGTAATCAGTGGAGCCAGAGTCATAGATCAGGAAGAAAAAGAAAAATGTTAATAATATGGAATACAATTATATACTCTTGAACTCAATTTGCCAACCTACCGGCATTCACAGACCAGAGCACAAATCCATTTATAGACTATACTTGCTCATCTTAATAATATTTTATTGACTTACACATTTTCTCCTTTTGTCTGCTTCCTCTCCCTTACACTCCCTGAGATCAAAATAAAAAAACAATTTCTTATATATTTATGATAAAATATTAAGCCTTAAAAAAAGCAAAAGCAAAATATAAAAGCCCTTTATAACTGAACCATGTTAAAATATGTGTGTGGTTATGAACAAAGATTATAAGGGAATAAATAAAAATTAATGTATTTGAACAATGAGATTACAGGGCTTTTTATCTCTTCAATATTTGTAATTGCTTGTTTTGCTTTTACAAAAAAAGAAAGAAAGAAAGAAGGAAAGAAAAGCATTTTTTAAAAAATATTTTTTATTTATTTTTGAGAAAGAGACAGAGCACAAGCAGGGAGGGGCAGAGACAGAGGGAGACAGAATCCGAAGCAGGCTCCAGGCTCCGAGCTGTCAGCACAGAGCCCAAATGCGGGACTCAAACTCAGGAACTGCAAGATCATGACCTGAGCCAAAGTCAGACAGACGCTTAACTGACTGTGCCACCAACGTGCCCCAAGAAAAGCATTTTTGGAAAGTTTTCTCTTTGTAATTTCCTGTTGCTACTTTCACCCCTTTGAAAAGGTACCTGACACATATTATGTGCTCAACATACATTAGATGGGTAAGTATACAAAATGGCAACTACAATTGCTGGCATATTTCCTTTAAGAGATGCCAAGTGATGGCACTGGATATGTTGAAGTAAGCATAAAATAAATCAGTATTTACTCAACCACCTGCTCAGGGGCTTCTAATTACCTATCCTTGAGGTTGTCATTTGTAGATTGTCCATATAATTTGTTGTCTACCAGGACACTTTTGAGAGTGAAAAGCATAGCTATTTATAAATACACTGGGTTCTTATACATGGCACCTAAAATACAAGCAAGCAAAGAAAAAGATAGATTAGACTTCATCAAAATTAAAAACCTTTGTTATTCAAAGGACATTATCAAGGAAATAAGAAGACAACCCAGAAAATGGGAAAAAATATTTGCAAATCATTTACTGATTAAGGTCTACTATCCAGAATATATAAAGAACTCTTATAATCAACAATAAAAAGACAACCCAACTAAAACGTGGAAAAATAATTTGAACGGGCATCTCTCCAAAGATGATATACAAAAGAGGAATCAGCACCTATAAATACACTCAAAATTGGTCATTAGGGAAATTAGGAAAACCAAAATGACATACCACTTCACAGGCACTAGGATGGCTATAAAAAAAAAAAAAAGAAAATAGCAGGTATTGGTGAGAAAGTGGAGAGCCCTCATATATTGCTAGTGGGAATGTAAAATTGTGCAGCTGCTTTGGAAAACAGTTAGGCAGTTTCTCAAAAAGTTATAGTTACTGTATGATTCAGCAATTCCACACCTAGGTATACATTCAAGATGATTGAAAATATATGTCCACACAAAAACTTGTACTTCAGTGTTTATAGCAGCATTACTCATAATAGCTAAGTAGAACAAGGCAAATGGCTATCCATTGGGTAAATGGATAAACAAAAATGTGGTATACCCATACAATGGAACATTATTTAGTCATAGAAAGGAATGAAGTTCTGATACATGCTGCAACATGGATGAACCTTGAAAACATTATGCTTAGTGAAAGACACCAGACATAATAGGTGAAATATTATGATTCCATTTATAAGAAATTTCAAGAATAGGCAAATCCATAGAGACTAAAAGTAGTTGGTGTTTGCCAAGGGTTTGTGGTAGAGTGAAATGGGGAGTGAATTTAATGGGTACAAAACATCTTTTTAAAATGAAGATATTCTGGGGGCCACCTGGCTGGCTCAGTCGGAAGAGCATGCGACTCTTGATCTAAGGTTGTGGGTTTGAACCCCATGTTGGATGTAGAGATTACTTAAATAGATAAACTTTTAAAAAAATTAAAATATTCTGGAATTAGATAGTGATGATATACAACTATTGCAATATGCAATATTGAACAATATTGTGAATATTCTAAAACCCATTGAATAGATACTTTAAAGTGGTGAGTTTTATAGCATGTGAATTACATATCAGTAATAGATACATACATAAACAAACAAACAAATAATCAGGCTAGGATAATGGGGTGAACTGGAATTGAATTATGCTCATTGCACATCAGGCATTCAATGTATTTCCAATCCTGAAAGATAAATAAATACTTGGAAAAAGTTGGGGTTGGAGAAGATGCCTAAATGTTTTTTCCCCAAAACAAAATGTTTAAACTTGAAATCTAAAACTTTTTTTAAAAATATTTTTATTTTATTATTATTTTTTTAATGTTCATTTTTGAGAGAGAGAGAGAGGCAGATCACAAGTGGGGAGGGGCAGAGAGAGAGGGAGACACAGAATTTGGAGCAGTTTCCAGGCTCTGGGCTGTCAGAACAGAGCCCAACCAGGGGCTCGAACTCATGACCTGAGATCATGACCTGAGCCAAAGCCCGAAGCTTAACCGACTGAGCCACCCAGGTGTCCCTGAAATCTAAAACTTTAAAGGAGATGCTACACTAATAGTAAATAGTGCTTCTAGATCATCTCCATTTTGCTTCATCTCTCCTGGACAATATTGAGGCATAATTAGTGTTTTTGTTGTATTAACATCCCTTCCCTCTCTCCATTTCTTTTGCTTTATCTCTGACAAAATATTCAGCGAAAAATTAGCACTATAATTCCATTCTCATTTCTTCTCTCACCTCCCTGCAACTCTTGTGTACTTCCCAATGCCCTGTCCCTTCATTATGTGAGTCCCTCTAGCCACTTTTCTTTTATCTGCTCTCTTTCCCATACAACTTAGCTTGCTTATGCCCCTATTGATCCCACTTTATCTTCTAAAGTACCATCCTAATTGCTAATAAACTTTTCTGTACTGTTAACCTGTCCCTAACAATGTTGTGATTTCTTTGCCATAATGGAAACCCAACTTCCTCTGGACCACACAGCTCCTTTTAAGTGAAAGTGATTCCTATTTCAAGACCAGAAAATGGAGCTGACATTTCCCTGGCTGTATCAGGGTGTTCAGACTAGTTCTCCTATGCTCCTCCTGTGAAGTTCACATTCTTTTGAAACATTACTCTTTCCCCATACTCAACTCTGTCTTTTGCTGACCTTCACATTACACTCTCACAGTGATTAAAGATTTGGGCACAGGGTTAAGGGCATTTCTCTCTGTTCTGAGTTTTAACATTCTGGTTACCTTTATTGTCCAGACGAGGTAGTCATCCAATACACTACCTTTTAAATTCCTTGACACCTCCACTGCAACTACACATTCCCATGGTTTCATCCCAGATCTTTTTTGACTCATAATGGCTCTACCTCAAGGTCTCATGCTGTGACCAGTCTCTAATCCTTCCACATCTCCCTAACTCTCTTTGAACTTTCCCTGCTAATTTCTTTCCCTTCTAGTCTTCTCGACCTCTTCCCTCATCTAATCTGTTAACTCCTTGCTGATTTTATTATTATTATTTAATCTTTTCCGTGTGCTCTCTGGTTTATGAGGTCAGTTGTTTCAACTATTTTCCTACTTGCACTCCCAATTCCTTCCTCTCCATGACCATAATACACTGTATCTCTCCTGCCAATCCCTAAATGAGGGTCAACCCAACCATCTGCTTTTTCCAATCTGCTCTTGGACTGCCACAAGAGCTATATAACTCTGCTTTCTAGTTTGCTGCATTATTTATGATTTCTAGGCTCAACTAGTTGGCTCACTTACCCAATTCCTAAAGTGGCTATGTCAAACACTCACTGCGGTACTTCAGCCACTACCCCACACCATCTTCCTCTCTCCCAGATAATCAGCTTTATATTTTATAGCAAAAGTAGAGGGCATGATTAGAACTCCTCCACTCCACAGATTTTTCCTCTTACCTCAGAGGATATATGAAGTTTTCCAAAAACATCTTTCTACCTATGCTTTTGATATGGGATTTTGCTCCATGAGCCTCCCTTTTTTCCTTCAATTTCTCTTCCTACTTCCTCAAAACACATGCTCAGATTTTCTGCATCTTAAAACAATCCCTTAATACTGTCTTCATACAAAACTATAGTTCTGATTTCTTTTATCCGTAACTTCCTTGAAAGAGTTGTCTATACTTTTATTTTCCAAATTCCTATTCAATCCTCCAGATATTTGGCTTACATAATTCCAAGGAATCTGTATTCAGTAATGTTCACTAACCTCCTAATTGTCAATTCCAACAGCTTTTTAAAAGTTCTTTCCTATTTGTCCTCACTTGTGGATTGGATATTGTTTACTACAACCTACTTGAATAGAACTTCTTCCTTCTCATGGATTCCATGATATTATACTCTTAATTTTTCTGCTTCCTTTCTTCACACCCTTTGTTAGCCTCTTGGTGGCATCTTAATCTGCCTGTTACTTAAATATACAGCTTACTACTATTTATTGACATATTTTTTTTCTTTTTCTTTCTTTCTTTTTTTTTTTAGAGAGAGAGAGGGCACAAGTGAGCCAGGGTGGAGAAAGAGGGAGACAGAGAATCCCACGAGGGCTAGAGAGAGCGAGAGAGAGCGAGAGAGAGAGAGAGAGAGAGGAAGCAGGGCTCACCCAAAGCGGGACTCGAATTCACAAACCATGAGATCATGACCTAAGCTGAAGTCAGATGCTTAACAGACTGAGCCACCCAGGTGCCCTCTTGACATCTTTTGTACACACTCTTAGACAATGTCCTCCATTTCAGTGAATTTTTTTTAAGTTTATAGTTCAGTGGTTTAAGTATACTGAAATTTTATATTTGTTACCCAAAACTGTGTATGTAGCAAGTCTAACTAAATTCTTATTTAAAAGACTATGCCTTTTGGGGCACCGGGGTGGCTCAGTTGGTTAAGCATCTGACTCTTGATTTTGGCTCAGGTCATGATCTTGCCGAGTTCAAGCCCCACATTGCACTCTGTGCTGACAGCGTGGAGCCTGCTTGAGATTCTGTCTCCTGTCTCCCTCTCTCTCTGCCCCTCCCCTGTTTGCTCTCTCTCTCTCTCTCTCTCAAAAATAAATAAACATTTAAAAGACTATGCCTTTTGAATTCTGAGCGTATCTAATGAAGAACTCCTAGGAGAACTAAAGTCCAATATTCTTTCTACTGATTACTATGTAATTCAGGATGAATCACTGTTGTAAACTTAATGGTTAGGTACCTTGCAATACACGTATCGGTATGCTTATGTCTACCACTGCTTTTCACATACTAAGTAGTATCTGGTTAATTAAATAATCTCAAATATTAATCAAACTGAGAATAGTGGCTCAGTATTAAAATACGTGCATAATTTCTTATTTCTAAATAAAGATATCAAGAAAAAAAGAGGAGAAAATATGGGAATTAATATGCCATTACTCAACTCCTACACATATATTAGGGTAAACGTAATGTGGGCTATATACTGGGTGGACTTCATTCTGGTTACACGATCTCAGTAAATAAGAATCTGCCAATAAGATTTTTGGAAAAGTTTAGCAAAGAGCAAATTTGTAATACCACTGAAAAGAAAAAGATTTTTTTTTTAAGTTTTTTAAAACGTTGTTGGAGGGTATGGACACTCACTATTATTATTTATGAGATGATAGCAGGAACACTGAGTAACATTTAAATTAATATTCTGAAATCATCTTGAAACTAAAATTCGGTCCAGATGTATAATGGGAAAAAAAAAATCCTACCCAACACGAGGGTGATTGAGGGCACAAAATTTGTTGCTTAAGACAATCAGACATTTTCTCTTTCTCTACTAAATACAGCTTTAAAACTTGCATTAACTTCAGCCAATTCAGGACCCTGAGAAAGTAAGTCACTTTCTTCATGGAAGGGGAAGAAGGTTACTATCAACAATGTAAAAGGAATGCAGAGTGGCAACATTTCAGAGTGGACCTGGCAGACTATGAACACTGGAATCACCAAGGAAACATGGAGCTATGTTTCCTGAAACGCTTGAAGTTCATTAAATGGCTCAGCTTTTAAAAACCAAATGAAAACTCATGAGATGCAAGAAGAATTTAGTTATTTTGGTGAGTAACTCACTTTGAATTAAAGGAAACAACGATGGCTCAAATGAATATAAATCTGAACATTTTTTTTTTCCGGTTCATCCGATTAAAGTTTCACCAACAGCTTCTAATTTACAAGATTCAGTTTTAAGAGTTCCACAAAATGGTAGTGCTGAACAGAATCTTAGGATCAAGAGATCAAGAATCTTAGATCAAGAACAATTCCTTCCCTTTCATGATAAGTCCTAGAGGGATTGAGTTACCCTAGGGTAGTGTAACACATACAGTCTGTGGGAAAGCTGAGACTGCAACGGAAAAGCCTCTTGGCTCTTTGTTTGGAGATATTACCACTAAAAAATTCTCAGGTGCTAGTCTGTATAAGAGTCACAGGTGGGTCAAAGTGACTGTTAAAATGCAGATTCCCAGGCCTCATATTAGAAATCCTGGTTCAGTAGTTCCAAGGTGAGATGCAGGAATTTGCATTTTTAACAAGTTTTCCTAGCAATTCTAATTAAGGTCTTCCTCAAACCATTTTTTTGATAAACTGCTAGAAAGCTAGAAAAATCCTGGAGTCATTTAGAAATAGCTACTCTATTCTCAGGAGGACTTCCAGGGATATCTAGCTAAACTAACTTGAAGGGTGGGAATATAATTTCTCCCATGAACCATCATTTGGGATCTTTCTTTAAAGACAGAAGAGGTTTTGCCATAAAGTAAATATAGTGAATTTAGGCATATAGCATGCTCACACTCAACCTGGGCTTCTGAGGGGAGAAGCTAACAAGTAGAGGCAAAAAGTGAGGAAAGAAAAGAAATAAACCCTTGGCAAAAAAAAAAAAAAAAATGGATGTATGGACAGATAGGTATTAAAGCTAACATAGCAAGATGCTAACTGCAGAATCTAGGTGGTGAGCATATGGGTGTTAATTATATAATACTTTAAACTTTCCATATGTTTGTACCCACTTCCCCAATTCTTGAAACCTTGACTTCCAGGATACTGGTGTTTCCACTTATTTTTCCCACTTTGTACACCTACCTATAACAGTCTGATCTTTCTTTCCTTTGTCAATTTTTCCTTTTCCATCTGTTGCCCTAATTCTGGTTGAAACTCAGGTTCTTGGTTATTCTCTACATCCTCACTCTCATATCTCTTAATCTTGAAAAATTACACTGAAATGTTAGTGCTCCCCTGACTGGATGAAATCTCTTCCATCTCCAAATTTCCACAGTACTGTTTTTATCTCTCTCTTTTAGCACCTCCAGTTCCTATGTTCCAGTGAACTATCTTAACACACCAGTTGTTATAATCTCCATAAGGATTGAAATTACCCTTTTCTGTTTTAATGTACTTCTTATACTTACCAGAGTAGGCACTCAGTGAATATTGGATGATTAAATTTTGTCTATTTCTGGGGCTTCAACTATCACTTTCTTTTTTTTTTTTTCCCAACGTTTATTTTTATTTTTGGGACAGAGAGAGAACTATCACTTTCATAAATAAGACTTCCAAATCTGTACTCTCTCTGCCCTAAGAAAGAAATCTGTTTGGCATTTCCACTTGGATAAACTTCAGGTGTCCCAAACTCAACATATCAAAATCCGAATTCATATTCTCTAGTAACTCACACATGAAATTTTAGAGTAATTTTTGATTCCTCTCTTTAGCCCTGCCACGACTCGTCAGCTGCCTTGAAATGTGTTTGTTTTCAAACACCTTTCAATATCTCCAGTTATGTTTATTTCCACATTTACAGCCACTATCGTGTTATAAGTGAGCCCTAATCTCCTGTCTCCTTACTAAAAAAAAAAAAAGTCTTTCTGGCACCAAATTTTCTTCTCTTTGAAATCCTTATGTACCACTGCCAGGTTTATCTTCCTTAAAATTGTTTTAATTATGGGGGCACCTGAGTGGCTCAGTCGGTAGAGTGTCTGACTCTTGATCTCAACTCAGGTCATGATCTCATGGGGTTGTGAGCTTGAGTCCCGCATTGGGCTATGCACTGTCAGTGCAGAGCCTTCTTGAGATTCTCTCTCTCTCTGTCTCTGTCTCTCCTCTGCTCAGGTGCTCTCTCTCCCAGAATAAAATAAATAAAAAATTAAAAATAATAAATAAAAAAATAAAATAAATTAATAATTAAATTAAATTATTAATAAAAATTAAATTATTAATAAAATAAAATAATTTCAATAAATTAAAATAAAAATAAATAAATAAAATAAAAAATTAAAAATTGTTTTAATTATGTCACTCCTCTTTAAAAGCCTCCAATGGAAGTTTATTATCTTTTAGTCTGGACAGACTTTGAAATGCTCACTCCTCCACCCCTTGTGCCTATAGAAATTCTACCCACTCTTCAAGGGATAGCTCAAGTTGCCATGCCTTTTTTAACAACAGAGATTCACCACTCCAGCCAGAAGTTTCTCCCCTATCTGCTGGCATTCCACAGTTCATAGATAGCATCATCCAGATATCACTGATCACATATCTGTGTGTATCATGTGTTTATATCTGAGTATATCTGTGTTTGTCATGTCCCTTACTATGTGGTAAATTCCTTGGGATTAAGGGTCATATCTTAAACAATTTATATTTCACACAGCTCTCAGCTCAACTACTGGCCCACAGATTCTAAAGACTACAACATTTAAGTGGAGAGCAACTATCCATGATGCAATATTAATTAAGCAAATGTTAACAGAAACTTTTCAACGGCTGGCTTCAAAAAGGCAAGTATGCACACTATGAAAAGAAATCAAAGCCATGAGGAACACTTGAATGTAATGAGGAAATAAATTAATCCAGGCACTGGGCAAACTAAACTTTGAAGATAATCATATCCACTCATAAGGATACTTACCTTGGCTGCAAAGTGAATCAAAAGAATGCCTTGAGTAGAAAATGTACCTGGGGAGCCTGGATGGCTCAGTAAGTAAAGCATCTGACTCTTGATTTCGGCTCAGGTTGCGATCTCATGGTTCCTTGAGTTTGAGCCCCGAAGTCACGCTCTGTGCACTGACGGTTCGTTCGGGTGTGTAACGTACTTGGGATTCTCCCTCTCTCTCTGCCTCTCCCCATCTTGTGCTCTCCTCTCTCTCAAAAAAACAAATTTAAAAAAGAAAAAGAAAAAGAAAGTGTACTTTAGTTTATCTATGGGAGAACAAAGCTAAGTAAATAATCTAAGTTGGAGCCAAGGATGGCATTTTTGCTAGCATGGTCAGATGTTCCCTAAAAAACTCTAATTCCCCCTCCCCTTAAAAAAAGTCCACAATTTCTTTGCCAACCCCACTGTTTATAGCTAATGGTTCTCAGACACTGTTACATAGGGTGTGGTGAATTCTCTACATAAATTCTTCTCACATTTGGAAGAAAAGCTGATGTAATAGGTCAAACTTTATTAAGCTTCTTAAGAGAAAAAATGCGGCTAACCCAGTGCAAAAGAATTCATTCCTACGGAAAAGTCCAGTAAAAAGAATCAGGGTCATATTTATCACAAAGTTGGCTATTTGTGATGCATCCCACAGAACTGCTTTATTTTGTAATATAGAAGGGTTTTAATACAGCTTGATGCTTCGAAATTCATATTTATAAGTAAAGATATTTTTTTGCTTCACAAGAAATTTGTTTTACGAAGGACTCAAATACAGGTTTTCCTAAATGAAATAGTTTTCCCCTTCTGTGTTTTTAGACAGGCTTGATTTTTGCACACGTTTTTTAGATACAGGGCTATTATGTAAATAGTTACACTATCCATAGAGAACCTTAAGAAAATATAAAGTGACCGCTCTGATGTAATAAAGTAATAAAATAGAAACAGCAGTTCCCACAATTGTATTGAATCTCAATCTGTTTCAGTTTGTCTCTACCTTTTCTAATGGTGTTATCTATTGTATTGAAGCAAGGCGTAGCTATATTAAACTCACTTCCTGTACATTCCAACCTCTTTTTATTCCTCAGTAGCAAAGAAATCTATGTCTGATGTACTGGTATTACTGATCCAAAATCAAGGGTATTCTGGCCACTGACATATCTTCATGTTAATTTATATAATATTTACTGAGACTTATGAGCATGGACAACATACACAGTGCTGTGGAAATACTGTGGGAGATTAAAAAAATTATACTATATTATGTGTGCTATTATATTGTCTCTGCCCAATGTTATTTATACTCTTGCCGTTAAAACACATGAAATATAAAAAATTTAAGGCCAAAGTACTCAGTATCTTAAGACACATCACGAATGTCAAGAACGAGACAACCACAAATGCTGAGGAAGGTAGAGGCAGGGCAAATTACTCTGGGGTCAGAAGAGATTGCCTTCAACTAAATATTGAACGATGACAGATTTAGGGGAGCAGAGAGCAACTTAGGTACGGGCATGATCTAAGAAAAATACAGAGTTAACTGGAAAATTTCTGTCAGGAGTTGTGGGAGAAAGGGAGCCAGAGTACAAATCTGTGAAAGCAGCCTTGGAAGTCTGGGCTTCACTCTGAGCAACGGTGGTTCTGGGATACCAGGGTACACAAGAATCCCCTGGGGGATACTGGTGAGTAGATAGATTCTAACTCCTCTAATTCAGGATGTTTGGCATGGTCCTAGAAAACTGCATTTTGTTAAAATCATAGGCTCCAGGTGATTCCTGGAACACTGGTACAGTTTGAGATACTGTGCCCAAGGAAAAAGTTTAAGAATCTTTTTCTATTTCTACTAACTCTTGTAAGATTTACTTCAATTTCCCAGAAGCTTGAAAACACCTAACTGCTAGGCCTAGAGGTCTTTCCTCAGTCTTTACATTATCCACTTTCTTAGTATGTAGTACTGACTTTGTCACTGTTTACATCTTGAAAATTATCTTCTATTAACGTCTTTGGGGTTCTCTCTGCATTTCTGACCTCTATAGTGTCCTCTAGCCTCTCATTTGTTTGCTCTTTATGTTTCCCCAAGATTCTGACATTGGTCCTCTCTACAGTTCTCCTTGCCTGATTTCATTCACCCCTTTCAAGTATGTAGAACATTCCCGCTCCAGAAGTTTAGACTTTGATCTGTAGATAAAAGGTTATAAAAGTTTCTGAATGGTAATATAACACTGTATGTTAACTATCCTGGGGTTAAAATAAACAATTAAAAAGTTTCTGGGGTGCCTGGGTGTCTCAGTTGGTTAAGTGTTGACTCAACACAGGTCATGATCTCACAGTTCGTGAGTTCAAGCCCCATGTCAGGATCTGTGCTGACAGCTTGGAGCCTGGAGCCTGCTTCAGATTCTGTGTCTCCCTCTCTCTCTGACCCTTCCCTGCTCACACTGTGTCTCTCTCTCTCAAAAACAAACATAAATAAATAAATTTTATTAAAAAAAAAGTTTCTGAACTGTGGAATATCATGGAGAAAAGAATGCTCTAGGATCATCAACTTGGGAGATGGTCTGCAAACAAGGATTAGAAATAGGAGAAATAGGAAGAAGGGAGAATAACTAGGAGGCTATCAAACATTTAAAGTTGTCACCAAGGTGTGGCTTCCAGATGAAAAGGTTACTTTTCTCGTGGATCTTTCCTTTCAGAAACCAGTATTTCAATAAATTAATATGTAAGACATTTCTACTTGTTTTTTTTTAATTTCAGTAAGTTGGGGAATGTAAACTTACCAATAAATACATTTAAGTATAACAAGTCAAGCTTTCTGTAATGTTACCCATACCTAGTAAAAAGAGGACAGGTCATTTTTTTTTTTTTAATGTTTGTTTATTTTTGAGAGAGATTGTGTGTTGGCGCGTGCACAAGCAGGGGGTGAGCAGAAAGGGGCAGAGAGAGAGGGGTGGAGCATCTGAAGTAGACTCTGCTGACAGCAGAGAGCCTGATGCAGGGCTCAAACTTGAGAACCATGAGAGCATGACCTGCCTGAGCCGAAGTCAGATGCTTAACCGACTGAGCCACCAGGCGCCCCAGGTCACTGTTGTCTTTTTTTTTTTTTTTTCTTTACCTATTTGTGGGCACATATCCTTTTGAAGGCAGGAACTGTTTCTGGTTCATTACTATTCTTCTCTGTTCTTTTTTTTTTTAATAGTTTATTTTTTAATTTACATCCAAGTTAGTTAGCATATGGTGCCACCATGATTTCAGGATTAGATTCCTTAATGCCCCTTACCCATTTAGCCCATCCCCCCTCCCACAATCCCTCCAGCAACCCTCTGTTTGTTCTCTATATTTAAGAGTCTCTTCTGTTTTGTCCCCTTCCCTGTTGTTATATTATTTTTGCTTCCCTTCCCTTAGGTTCATCTGTTTTGTAACTTAAAGTCCTCATATGAGTGAAGTCATAGGATATTTGTCTCTCTCTGATTGACTAATTTCGCTTAACATAATGCCCTCCAGTTCCATCCACGTAGTCGCAAATGGCAAGATTTCATTCTTTTTGATTGCCAAATAATACTCCACTGGATATATATACCACACCTTCTTTATCCATTCATCCATCAATGGACATTTGGACTCTTTCTACACTTTGGCTATCGTCGACAGTGTTGCTATAAACATTTGGGTGCATGTGCCCCTTCGAAACAGCATACCTGTATCCTTTGGATAAATACCTAGTAGTGCAATTGTTGGGTTATAGGGTAGTTCTATTTTTAATTTTTTGAGGAACCTCCATACTGTTTTCCAAAGTAGGTGCATCAGTTTGCATTCCCACCAGCAGTGCAAAAAAAGCATCCTCACCAACATCTGTTGTTGCCTGAGTTGTTAATGTTAGCCATTCTGACAGGTGTAAGGTGGTATCTCATTGTGGTTTTGATTTGTTTTTCCCAGATGATGAGTGATGTTGAGTATTTTTTCATGTGCCTGTTGACCATCTGGATGTCTTCTTTGGAGAAGTATCTATTCATGTCTTTTGCCCATTTCTTTAGGGGATTATTTGTTTTTTGGGTGTTGAGTTTGGTACGTTCTCTATAAATCTTAGATACTAACCCTTTATCTGATACATTGTTAACAAGTATCTTCTCCCTTTCTGTTGGTTGCCTTTTAGTTTTGCTGATTGTTGCCTTCCCTGTGCAGAAGGTTTTTACTTTGATAAGATCCCAATAGTTCATTTTTACTTTTGCTTCCCTTGCCCCTGGAGACGTGTTGAGTAAGAAGTTGCTGCAGCCAGGGGCGCCTGGTTGGCTCAGTCGGTTAACAATCCGACTTCGGCTCAGGTCACAATCTCACTGTTCGTGAGTTCAAGCCGCACATCGGGCTCTGTGCTGACAGCTCAGAGCCTGGAGCCTGCTTTGGATTCTGTCTCTCTCTCCCTCCCTATCTCTCTGCTCTCCCCCACTTGTACTCTGTCTCTCAAAAATAAATAAACATTAAAAAAAAAAAGTTGCTGCAGCCAAAGTCAAAGAGATTTTTGCCTGCTTTCTCAAGTATTTTGATGGTTTCCAGTCTTACATTTAGGTTTTTCATCCATTTATTTTTGTGTATGGAGTAAGAAAGTGGTCCAGGTTCATTTTTCTGTATGTCGCTATCCAGTTTTCCCAGCACCATTTGCTGAAGACACTGTCTTTATTCCATTGGATATTCTTTCCTGCTTTGTCAAAGATTAGTTGGCCATATGTTTGTGGGTCCATTTCTGTGTTCTCTATTCTGTTTCATTGATTGGAGTGTCTGTTTTTGTGCCAAGAGGTCACTGTTGTCTTAAAACACCAATGTGAATTCTTATTCTCCAAAACAAGTGGCATAGGACTCTACTGTATTTGATCCTTACACTTGTTAAATTCAGCTCTTTCGTTATGGAGTCAATAAATCATCACCAATACAGATATGGTTCATAAATGGCATGTCTTTTTTTTTACCTGAGTAAGTGTGCTTGATTTTACTTTGTATATTTAAGATATTAAAACCACATTCATTGATCATCTGTGTCTTATATACAGTATTTTCTATAACTGAACCCATGATGTTTCTAAATGGGCACACAAAATAACACTTAGAAATGACATTCTGAGACATTCTAGAATCTTCAAAAAACAGGCAGAAGGCATATAAATTAGGTGCAAACCTACCACCATCAAATTTAGTAAGTAAACCAATTTACTGGCTGTTCTTTCTCAAATGATCCACAGTGGAAGATGCTAATCCTTTATCAATTTCAGTTTTTAAATAATTCTCACTACAGGAAGTTAGGAAGATGGAAATTATTCCCCCTTATTGTGTGATCTTGGGTAAATTATTTAAGCACTGTCTTATTTTCTATAGCAATATCGTCGTTATATACTGGGAAGATAAAAGGAGGTACCTATTGAAGGTTCTTTGAACACCCTGGGCTAGAAGAGCTACAGAAAGCCAAGGTGTAGTTACTTTTAAATCCACTATTTTCTTCTGCCTTTACTCTCTGGTTCTAGCCTCCTTGGAAATGAAAGTTGGCCATCACTTTTTGGTTAATAACCCTTCATGTAGTTGAATTTGCTCTTCTCCACAAGTACCTCAAGCAAATTAAAAAAAAAAAAAATCAAAACTGCCTGAACTATAAAACAGCAATCTAGAGCTATGAGTCAGCATTTCACCTACATACAAAATCAAAATGATTTAAAATAGGTAACACATAATTTTTCAAAAGACATACATACCTCCTTGGAGAAACTCTGAGAAAATTGGAGTTCGAAAGTTTATGAATAGTTTATTACATTTCAATAAGTGTATCATGAATCAATAAAGCAAAAGTTAAGGACAATGAGCTCATTACCAAGCCAATTATTGATTCTTAAGTTCCAAAATAGAATAGTACAGGAAGGATATAGAGAAATAGGTTTTTTTGTGATAACAAAAACTTTAAGTATCTTAGGAAGGTAGACCTAAAGGAATTATGACATAAAGGGATCTTCAGAAGCTACTTAAGATGTTTATTCAAGTTAATTTCATCTTTTGGTAATTAGAAATATTATTTGGTGTTTGCTCTTTAAAATACCTTTTTAAATCAAGTCAGAGGCATTTGAAAAACCTGAATATTATATTTTACTGATCCATTTATTCTTTGAGTTTCTTATATATCTTCCTCTCTTGACTGAAAAATCTACCTTATTACCTGTCTATCTTTTATCACTGTCTTTGTCAGCTCATGTCCTAACAAAATACCATAGACTGAGTGGCTTGAATAACAGAAATTTATTTTCTCTATTAACCCTAATTACCTCCCAAAGCCCCATCTTCAAAACCATCATGTTGGGGGACTTCAACATATGAATGGGGGGTGATGGGCACAAACATTCACTAACAGAAAAAATGACAGTGGCTCCAAATCGTCAGGTAAGTAATATGGAAAGGAACAAGTTGACTTGTTTCCAAATAATTCCAGTAGAAAGCTTCCCTTTTTCTTCTTCTTCCTTTTACAGCAATATAATTAAATAAGAAAGGACTTCTTATGAACGTTAATTTCACAAAGCAGTAACTTTTAAAAACCAAAGACAGAAAATAAGACATACATTATTTTGGTAAAAAACTGAGAAACTGAAGTATTAACCCATACGTATATTAAATAAAAACAATTTTTAAACCT
This sequence comes from Acinonyx jubatus, assembly GCF_027475565.1. Taxonomy (NCBI): domain Eukaryota; kingdom Metazoa; phylum Chordata; class Mammalia; order Carnivora; family Felidae; genus Acinonyx; species Acinonyx jubatus. The sequence continues at coordinate 79,607,323 of NC_069386.1, forward strand.
CACACTTTCTTGTATCAACTAAAGAGTCTTAAAATGATTTAAAGCACTTAGATGTCGTTAGAAAGTAACATAATGCACAATAACATTTCTATATTACATTTTCATAGATATTATTAAAAGGAATAGTCAGTGGCATATTGTTCCATTCAAAATATGGAAGACTGAAATAGTAAAACCTGACAAAATTGTAATTAGTTTGTGTGGGATTTCACCTAATTTTAATAAAAATAATTATTTTTATTACACACTACATACATTTAAAGGTACAAGAAATATATCTTACTAGATTACACAATATTCTTCACTACAAAATGCTTTTAAATACAGCTCTCTAAGAACATTTCCACAATGACTATGAAATGAATAGAAAGCATTTTTCAAGTTTTCAAGTGGAAGTGTAGGGGAAAGCAGAATGAAAGGTGACTGAGATCGAGTTTGTGACTTGGCAAGGTCGTTCCATTATCAGGCTGCATAGTTATGAGTGGGAACCAGGATTTTCTTGTCTAAAAATGCTGCAGATTGTGTATTCAAGAAGAGGAAGAAAATCTAAATATAGTCAAAATCATTTTATACTAGAAAACAACTAGAGAAACTGACTTTTAATTTTTCAAAATTCAATTAGGTGTGTGTATGGTCCATTGGTATCCAGCTTTAACACCTGCCTGTTCCCGTAAGTACCATGTTCCACCACAACCCCAGCTTCAGCACACTTGCTGTTAGCAGCTAATTCTTTCTCACACAGAGTCACAAATTGGGAATAAAGTTCTAACCCTTCTTCTTTTCCAGAGTTAGAGTGATACTGCATGTTTCTTCCTTTTACTCTCCCTCCAAGAGTGGCTTGAGGGATGATAAGAACATTGCCAGGTAGATCCAATATAGACACGTGCTTGCCATTTTCTGTTTCACTTAATTTCACATTTAACAGAGTATTAACTGGGTGGGGAAGAAAGGGAAAACATCTTGAAGTGAGAAACAAACATGAAGAAAACCAACAATCATCCAGTCAGCACATCTCATGTTTAAAACCCAGTTTGTCGGCTCATGCTTTTTTACCCAAAGTCTCTATCCAGATTTAAAAAACTGCTTCCTTAAGCTAAATGATCTAAGCATGAAAAACAAGGCAAATTTCAGGCAAAAAATGGCATGATGTTCTAAATCCAACTGGGCAGTCAAGATCTAAATGATAAATTCAGGCAGAAAAGACTAAAAACTAACTGTATACTGAAACCTTAAATATTGTTGCCCCAGGGGGATACATGAGCAGATTTTACCTTTTTGTTCCTTTATATTCCATAAGTAAATCTCATTGGAAAAGGTCACGATAAATCCTCCTCACATAAAATTCTGTTTTACAACAAATAATATTAAATAGAAATCTTAGTGTAACTTAATTGCCTAGAGCTCTAAGCTGAGACAAAGGTTCCAGTTTATTCTCATCATAAACCAGGTAATTTTGCAGTTTCATAACCTCCAAGGCACTATTATCATGTCTAATCATTTGACAAATGTAACCCATGTAACCATAAAGGTGAAGGCAAGAATCATCAGGAATTCACTATCACAATTGAAAAAGTAAATCAAAAGGTGTATTGGCATTAAGTTCATACATACACAAGAAAACATGGTATTATTTTTATGGCATTATGAAACTATATTCTTCTTATAGTGAGTAAGAACTGCCAAACAAATGCCATAAATATCTATAAGTAGCTAAAAATCTAATCTTAGAAAAACCTTTTCATCTCAACATTAGCCATTCTCAAAACAATAAATAAAAGAAATACCTAATAGAAATAGCCTAAGGGTCTTCTTGACTCTATAAAAGGTATAAATAACTTCTGCTTATAAAGAATATTCCTGGGGTGCCTGAGTGGTTCTGTTGGTTAAGCGTCTGACTCTTCATTTCAGCTCAGGTCATGATCTCATGGTTTGTGAGTTCGAGTCCCACATGAGGCTCTGTGTTGACCTTGGAGAAGCCTGCTTGGGATTCTCTGACTCCCTCTCTCTCTGCCCCTCTCTTACTTGCTCTCTCTCAAAAAATAAACATTTAAAAAAAAAAAAGAATCTTTCTCAGACGATAAACGGTAAAAGAAACGATGAACGGTAAAAGAAACTATATAAATCTCACAGTCCTGCCCAGTAATTAGGCTTGAAAAGGTGTGCTTTCTAATAGGGTATCCATGGTTTTAAGTCTTGGAGGGTTTGTAGTAAGTATCAGTAAGGATTCAGAATGGTTGCCCCACTCTACTAATTAGGGAATTAACCTGGTAGAATCCTGCCAAGATGAATACCCAAATGAATTCCTAAGCAATGCAAGAAGCACTATCAATTTTCAACTAACAGCTATTTTAAAATACATCTAATTTTCTCTATTATGAATAGGACTTTGCTCTACGGACAGTGGTCGTTATTGATTGCTTCTAAGGAAACTAACTCTTCAGAGCACTTCATTCCAAGGGAAATCTCTACCCAGTTATCCAGGCCTCAGGCTACTGATAGACTAAGTAGACAATTTTGGAATAACAGGCCAGAGAGGTAAGTACAATTTATTATACTTCCACACACCTCCCTCTACTGGCGATAACTAAGAATTCAATTAATGCTGTTGGTATACAAATATCAGTATGTACAAGTAATTATAATGCAAATACGAATGTCAGTATGTAGAATTAAAATGAGACAATGAATTAATGGCATGTTGGAAACTCTAAGATCCGAAGACAGGTTATCAATCAAGTATCTCTAACGATGTATATGGGAAGTTAAGCTTTGACAGGTCCCTGGATCTCAGTTCAATTATACTGAAGATGAATTGAGAAAGATTCTGCACATCTCTATGTTAGCCACGTTATTTCAGAATCTGTGGATATAACTGGTTATGTTCCCAAGGGGTACATGATTTGATTAGAAAGATCTGAATCCATGTAATAAGTATGAGGTGGGGTTTAAGAGAATCCCATCACATTGGCTTACTTTGCCTCCTGGAATAGAGGGAAGTACAGGCTAATGCTATCAATAATAGATGGACTCTTTTTGCTCATCACTCACACCAGCAGAATGTGATTCTTAGATTCACAGTTCTTTACTGAGAATCATGATACATGAAGTTTTGTTTTAGACTGTCCACTAAAAGAGTTAAGGTGGACCTCCCTCAGTGTTAATTTACTACAACCTTATGCATGTATTCAGAGAGAACTCAGAGGTATATGGAAGCACACAGGATTTACTGACTATAAAACAGAATGTGGGTTTCCTGAGTGGCTCAGTTGGTTAAGCATACAACTTTGGCTCAGGTCGTGATCTCACAGTTTGTGGGTTCGATCTCTGCATCAGGCTTGCTGCTGTCAGCACAGAACCGGTTTCAGATCCTCTGCCCCCGCCCACCCCCACCCCTCCCCTGCTTGTGTGCACACACTCTCTCTCTCAAAAATAAATAAACATTTAAAAAAAAACACAAAAAACCAAAATGTGCTTGGATTTGGTTGGTTCATTTCATCTTATTATGATTAAAAGTCACTTAAGAAAGTATGAAACAACTTTAGGAGTCAATCTTAAGTTACAATGACAAAAATTCTCTTCCTGTTTTTACATATTTCTACTATACTCCTTATAGTTAATAAAGATTTAATTCCAGGCAATATATTAACTCAGGAAAATGGACAGCATGTCCAATACCCATGCCATAGGTCCAAGAAAATTACTCTGTAACAGGAGCTCTCAATTCATTTTCTCTCTCTCTTTTTTTTAAGGTAATCTCTACATCCAACATGAGCCTCGAACTCACCACCCCGAGATCAAGAGTTGCATGCTCCACTGACTGACTAAGCCAGATACCCTGCATTTTCTTTAACCCCTGCAAAGCTCCCTATTACCTTCCAGATTCAAATTTCAAACTATCAGTTATTGGCTTTCCATCCTCACTTTAAGTCTAGTTTTCACCCTCTGACAAAGTTGTCAAACATGTTTGATGTCTCAGTATAAAATTACCTCTAGGAACTTTCAGCCTTTTGCCTAAGTTGTTCCTCACTGGGCTATTTACTCTCGAGTTTCACTACTTGAAGCTCTTCCAGGTTAATTTCTGCATGCTGCAACTTCCATTTGTATACTTTATATTTCTTATTAATCCAAACTGGGTACTGTCCTTTACTAATGAAGAGAATATAACCTGTCCCCGACCCTAGGGATAGCTTCATTAGTGCAGGCTTTTTTGGGTACGTTATTATTTTATCAAATACTGTCTTAAGATTTGATGTGATGTATCTGAACCTATGGAATTATCACAAGGAATGTCCAGTGCTATGGGCTATCCAGGACACTGGAAAACTGCAGGCAGGTAAATACCTGTTCAGAGGTACCTGAACACTGACCTTGCTTTCCTGTCCCTGGAGGAGGTGTGGTTGTGATGACACTGAGCTTTGTTCAAGATCAGAAAAACCTTACATTTAAATATATTTTTTATAAAAAAAAGTACATAAATGGTTAATTTAAATTTTTCCATAAGAATGATGCAAGTCCTAGCTGTCCATATTTGATGGGAACAACATCTTACACATACAGTGTCACCTACATGCCCCTGTCAGGGACTCTGGGAGATAAGGAAACTATGTTAAGAAATAAGCATCTGCTTCTTCCTATGTGGCCACCCTGCTTTTAACAAGCTTTTGTATCCCTGGCTGAAACTCAAGTGTATTGTGTGTGTGTGTGTGTGTACACTCTTCTAAACCAAACTATAAGCCATCTGAAATGGTGCTGAGGTTTTTAAAAAATTCCACCACATTTTCTTACTTTAAACTTTGGAAAAGGCAAAAATAACCTAATAATAAAGGCAAAAAAAAAAAGCCAACAACCATAGAGTCAACTCATTTATAACTTACCAGTACAATTTAAGGTTGTGTTTTTTGCCCCTTCTGGCTCATCTATCACTATTCATTTTCACTCTTAAAAAACAAACATCAAATACGTACCCATTTTGGGAAGAAGTTCTTTATTAGCTCCCTTGAAAAAACACACATAAATCACTAATCCCCTCTGAACCTATGAAAAATCAGCAGAGAAAACTTAGATTAGAAAAAAACTTCTATACAGAGATACAAAGGTAAGTGAATAAAATTTCAAAACTGCTATATAGAGATTAAACCCAAAGAAAGAGAAATAAGTTTTTACAACAGATTTGATTTCTTAAATGTGATAAAACAAAATCTTTTCCAATATTCAATCACCTCAATCATTACTTTCAAAAATTAAGTTTAAAAAATATATCCAAGGGCAGTGAAGACCACAAGTTGTACCCTCAAACATTTACTTCTAATCAAAGTCATTATGACTATGACCCAGTCTCCTCTCCCTTAAGGTTGGGACACTTAGAAATGTTTAGTTTGCAGGGCCCCATTTATTCAACAAATGAATTCATATTAGATATGGCTGATTTATAAACAGCATGACTGATATCTTTTGACGTCATCACTCTTTATTCTTCCTAATCCATTTACCTGCAGCTAACAAAAATGAGGATCTCAATCTACTTCATTAAACTACCAAGAAATTGTCCAACTATTTTTTTGTTATTGTTAATGCTTTAAATCAACATAGTGATTAAGCACTGGAAACTGCATTTATGATATTAAGTCCTGACTGTTATCAGGAATATTAAAATTTTAATTTTATATAAATACTTGGATATTTCTTTATTAGCTCTTGTAGTTTGCAGAAAATAGAATTGATAAATGATCCTGATTTTGCCGCTGAATCATCAAATTGTTTATTTTGTAGTTTAACCTTGCTGACTCCAAGAACTATTATAAAGACTAAATTAATATTTGTAAGGTGCTTAAAACGGTGCCTATTTCACAGTAAGAACTAAATGAATGTTTATTAAATGAGTGAGTAAAAATAAGTTTAAAGGCTAAAGCACAATTTATTTTACATTTTAATTCCCAAAGCATTTTACAGACTATTTTGTACACGATAGGGACTCAATTTATCTGTTGTTTGCATTTAAGTTCAATTGTATCTTACAGGCTCTGTGTTACCTAAATAGCCTTCTATATAAACATAAATGCAGCTTGCACTCATACCTGATTTCCTGGAAAATCAGCAATTTTTAAGTGCAAATGTGCTTCTGGAACAAGCAAAGGTCTCCAAACCACACCCACAATTAGGAGCAGACAGGATGAATGATACAGATACTTGTATCACTGTCAGAGGTCTCTCCACTGGGATTATTTTAGTACCAGACAAAATCTCAAGCACATTTACTCAAAATCTCTGGCATATTCATATTTGGACACTCCCGATGTCAGAATTAAGTATCTATTTACATACAAAAATAGACACCAGTTCTATTAAGTATCTAATTATAGTCAGAAATAGACACCACATTATCTCATTAAGGTATTTTCTTTTAGTTTATTCCAATAATAGATTTTAAGTTGTGACCTACAAAATCCCCATTTCAAGTCAGAAACCACTTTTCTTGTAGTTTCTTTTGGTATAAAACTTTTTAAATGTTTGCTTATTTTTGAGAGAGAGAGAGACTGAGTGTGAGAGGGGGAGGGGCAGAAAGAGAGGGGGACACAGAATCTGAAGAAGGCTCCAGGCTCTGAGCTATCAGCACAGAGCCTGGCATGGGGCTTGAACTTGTGAACCTTGAAATTGCAACCTGAGCCAAAGTCTGAGGTGCAACCAACTGAGCCACCCAGGCATCCCGTGGTATAAAACATTTTAAATATGTAGGAAATGACAGGTTAATTCTCAGCATAGTTTTACAAAGTTCAGTCTCAGGAAGAAGAACATTAGCCTGTGACAGCAAAGGTCTAAATGAATAAAAGTGAGAACACTAATCTTCAAATCTTTTGACAATTAAAACAGTATTTTCTTTAAATTGTAACTTTTAATAGAATAGGAAAAGAGGATGCTCGAGAAAGTCAAAAAATTTACTTTCTCACTATCTAATTACCTGTCAGCTCTTTATAGTATTTAGCTGTGTGTGGGAGTGGGAGGGAAAGCTTTGTAATAGCTTTAAAAGTTTATCAACACAACTGGTAGTTTGGAAGGCTGCAATAAAATATCTGATTTTGCATAAGGAGATGCGGCATGAAGATATAAAAAGATAAAATAGATGGAAGAAAGCTAAATGATTAACAGTTTGGGATTTATAGTCCCAGGAGTTAGCCATAAAAAAAAGCAATTTGGATAGGCTGGCAAATATGAAAACATGGAAAGAACAAAATTCCACAACATGGAAGAGAAATCAAGACGTCAAAAAGGGGGGGGGGGTAACAAAAATAAGAAACATGAATTTTTGAGAAGGAAATGGGGAAAGGGGAAATACAGAAATATATATGCTTATAAATCTTTTAAAGGCAAATATTCAAGTAAAAGGAAATCCTATCAGTGTAAATGGTTTAAATTCTTTGGAGGAACAGTGTTCAATAACACATTACATTAGCAGTAGTAGTGTTTGTTTCTAGTTGGAAATAAGTCAAAATTTTAAGTCCCCTGAAAAAAAGAATTGTTTCATGGGAAATCTTATTTCTATGCTGAGGCCTAGCTGCAGGCAACATAAAATGGATTTCCACGGGAAATGGAGCACAAGTGACTTGAAAGTCTGCAAATAATCTAATCTACAAGCTCCAACCAGACCAGCACTAGCCAACAGTAGCCCGACCAATGCGAAGGGCATGCCAAGGTCCTGGCTCTTTGGAAGCAAGAGATCTGATACAATTAGGCCTCAAGTGCACCAAGCTCAGGGAGGCAGAAGGTGAGAGGAAGTTCAAATTCTCGCGGTCCTGAGCAGGGGACACACTCTTCCGCTGGCCGAACGGTCTAAGGCATAAGGCTCCAGAACCAAGGAGACAGACGGAGCCTGGCCGGTTGCTGAGAGAAAAGATGGGCGGGCCGAGCGGAAATCGGCACCGCCTACAGCACGTGCCAGGGACACGTACCGCCCGCGCTAGGAAACGTAGAGAGCGGGGACAGATCACCAAGAAAACGGGGGAAGTACCGCCCCTGCGCGCCGGAATGTAACGGAAGTGGCGGGGCTGGCGTTACCTCCACCCATTGAGTCTCGGTGTCCCCCTCGGCTGGGCGTATTTGCAGGCTGGCGTGCAGGCACTGCTGCAGAAGTGCCCGGGCCTGAGGAATCCGGCCGCTGTCAGCCATAGTTCGAACCCTCGTGGCAGTCCAACAGGTTCAGGCACCGAGCCGCTCAAGCTCCTCCTCCAGCGCGCGGGGAGGACGTCGTGCATCAAGGCGGAGGGACGTCCTTATCGCCCGTGGAGCCACCCCTGGAGGGGCGGGGCCTCTGCCTGGCTCTAGGGTGACCCGGATGTGCTGCCTTCACAGACAGAGACCTGACTCTACGCTGAGCCTCTCCAACTTTGCAGAAAGCGCCCAGTGTATGCTTTAAACGTGTGAGAAGACTCACTGGCTCTCTTTCCTACGCACCATTTAAAGACACATTTTTCAGTTCAAAGAGTTTACGTTTTCAGACACTGAGAAATTTTAAATCTGCTTAAGTCTATGTTATGCCCATTATAAAGGTAGGTAAATTGAGTGAACCAATTGAATCACAAAACAACCAGAGATGAAACTACAAGCCATGTCTTTAAAATTTTCCCGTATTCTAACGATGCCTCCTTTATCAGGAATGCTGTAAATCATTCTGATCCAGTAGTTATGGAAAGATGTTGGTATGCTATGTGAATGCACATTTGGAGTTCAATTTTTTGGAAAATATCCTCACTAAAACTATTCTTATCCAAGAAAGTGTGTCATTGTTAATAAATATTTTAACCTGAAAAAGAAAACAACATAGTCCGATGCACATAATGATAATTTTGGGGGGTTTCCTCTAAGTACAAATTAGAATGTAAATAAAATTAAACAAAGGCTTGATCTTCTTTCCCACACAACGTATTTCTTGAACATGCATCAGATTAGCATTATTTTTCTATGGGCTTGGAGGGTTTAGATGAGGAATAATAGTGTTACCATGATTGCATTACTCAGGTCATTGATTTGGGCTTAGTTGGCACAATATGCCTATACATTCGGGTCTGTTGTCTTAGAAGATGACATCACTGACAGTGTTGCTACCCATATAAAGTAGTATGATTGAAGAAAATAATCCATGCATAATCAATGGTCTTTTCTACACAAAATGGAAGCTGCCTGTTTGCTGGTTATCTAAAGCAGGCTGCTTTACACTTTTTGCAAAAACAAAAAGCAAAAACTCTCATGATCTCTGCTGCATTGCAGGGGTTCCTGTGTTTGTTGACATTTGTCTGCAAAGCACAGACAAGTTGCATTGTTTTTGCCTTTATGTCGTTATAACTATTGAGTCTCTTTTTTCTTCACTCCCAGACTCAAGTTTTACAGGACTGTAAGGAACTTTAACATAAAGGCCTTTAGTCATGACCCAGAGTAAGAGAGGACTAAGATGTCGATTTGTATGTAAGTATGGGAGATAGCAAGTTCCCTTGAAAATAGGATATGTGGCTCCCAGAGATCTTTCCACGGTGAAGGGACTTTAGCAAATTGGTAAATCCTTCCTGTGAATAGGTGGAGTCTGGTTGGTAATGGTTATCCTTTCAAGAATCACCAGTTGCTTTAAACCTTCTGTTAGGTGAGAATCTCTTGGACACTGCTGCAGGTAGTAATAGGTTGTGACTCCCTTATTCTCTCCTTACACCTGCAGAGGGCAGTAGAGAGTAGGCACTAAACTATTCCTTTCTGTATTTTATTAATGTTTTTCAGCATCCAGTCTCATTCCACAAAGAATTCAAGAAGGCAAGACATACATGCAATAAAATAGCAAAATGTGAATAAACATAAAGCACTTGGAGGAAGGAAAATAGACTTTTATCAGTAAGTCCCAGTAGGGGAAATTGAAAACAAATAGGTAAACACACTGGTCCTTGCCTAGAGTGCTGAGAGTATACAGTAAGCAGCAAAGTTTTCACAGCTACATTACTTTTTGTTGTAAAACAATTATATCCATTGTCAATCAAGAAGAAGAAGCTGTAAAGCAGCCAAAGTATTTATTTTGGGGTATTAGGGATTACAGTCCTGGGGACAGAGTGGACTGAAATTGAAAGAGTGTTCGGAACTGTAAGTGGAAAGCACAGGCTCACAAAGGCAAAGCCCATAAGGTTATATGACTTCTTTGATTGAATTAGGATTGGTGCTGACAGTTAAACTATCTAATAAACAATTGGCTATTTAGCTGATACATGCTACATTATCTCTATTTTAGTCCCAAGTAGAAGGAGGCATTCTGGAAGGTAGTGAAGGTGCAATTGACAAAAGTCAAAACTCCAAGGTGTTCCAAAAATTGAAACCGAGGTCTATGGGCCTTGCTTCTCCAGTATCCTCCTGACCCTATTTTTGAACGACTCTCTTAGCAATGTTTATTTAACTTTGGAATTTTCTTTCACACTATCATATGTAATGTTGAGGTAGAGCACATTTACGATTTCTTTGAGGTTACAAGTAAAAGATGAAGTGCGGTATTAAGATGGCTCTAGAGGAGGATGGTGGTTGAATAGGAACACAAGAGAGCTTTGCCTGTGAGTATGCAAGAAATCACTGTCTGAGCAGGAATAGTTCTCAAACTGTTGTAGTGCTAAAAGGGGACTGTATGGTTAGTGGGTTATGTAGGAATGCATTCTAGGCCCTCTGAGATGTGACAAGAATTGATTTAGAGTTTTTTAAGTTGTTTGATTCATTCACGTTGGCTGCCCCAAATTCAAAAGTATTTCACAAACATGAAAAATTTGAGAACTACTTCTCAAAGATCCTTTATAGTTGATGCTAAGCTTCTTGATGTGAAAGAGGAAAGGAAAGAGAGAGGAACTGTAACCTGTTTCATATTTCTCAAAATAAGCAGAGCTTTCCCTAAGATTCAGCTTTAGAATGAGCCTCTTACCTGACCCTCTTACCTCTTTACCTAGGCGTATGTTCATCAGTAGAAGTGCAACTGAAAGAGGTAGGTGTTTTAATCTTACAGAGGCTGGAAGAAATCTAGCCCCCCACCACTTGAAAGTTCAGGGATTTATTTTTTTCAGTAGCTAGGGAGGTGATCAAGTTCTGAGAAATTGGTTCATACAAAAATAAATGCACATGAATTGGGGTAGAACTAGAATACTTACTTATTCATTTATAATAAGAAATATTGCTGTGACATAGAGTGGAAATTCTCACATAGGGCATGATCAACACATTTTCCCTTTTGTTCAAGCATTTATACTAGGTTATATTCAAAAGTCTCTTTATTAATTTACTATGAGAGATAGTCACTCTTCTACCAGGGCATGGGAAACTGAGGTTTGAAAGACCCATGTGGATTCTGGCTTTAAGACACTTACCACATGCATTAAGACTGTGAGGAAAGAGGAAACAAACATATTTAAGTAGTGCCTGAAACAAAAAGGCCAAAGGCAAATGCTCCAAACTGCAATCACATATTTTGTCATGGAGCCTCTTCTTACACAGGCAGAAACTGAGGCCAGGAGTGTTAATCTAGTTGAAGCTCCTCTATATGGAAATATGAGGACTGGGAAAATGATAGTTCCCCACCTAAAAGCTGAGTCTATCTTTAACATGAGTAGTTTGTATAGCCAGGTAGGGGGTGGAATTTGGAACCTGGTATTGATTATTCCTTTGTTCAATTTGCTTTTTTAAATTCTTATTTTATTACTGCACCATTTGCTGGTATGTTGCCTAGGAAACTTAATATTGCAAGTGCTTTTAACTCTAAGGCAATGATGTATATCTGGCAGTCTGTAGCCCCTGGTAGGCTGATAAATTATCTTGATCTTTGGGTTATTTTTCAGTCTGTAGTGATGTGATAACTTAGCAAAGTATTGTATAACCTTTTGAATATTTGTATACTTCTGTTAGTCATTTTGTCAAGTCATGCCTGGCTGTTGTAAGGGCTTTTTATAATTTGGACACCTACATTCTTTGTAGGAAAAAAAAAAAACTGAAAGATTTTGAATGGGCAGAGGAGATTCCTAGATATCCTTTTCAAGGAATGCTGGAGCCTCTGGGGATTACTTTGGTCCTATCGGGCTATTTTGGATTTGTCTTAGTCTAGGCTGTCTTACAGCTCTTTAGAGATAGAGTTGGTTTGTTAAACATGAATAGTAAATAAATCATTCCTGTCCATAAAAATGTAAAATTTGATTATTACTCTATGGATATTGACTGATTTTGTCAGTTTTGCATACTCTTGTAAATCCATTTTAGCATTCTTTATCTGACTATAAATGTATAGCACCTTGAATTTTCTCTCTTTTGAAAATAAACTTTAAATTTTACAATAGATTTAGATTTATAGAAAAGATGCAGAAATAGTACAGAATTCTTATATACCCCCTCACCCAATTTCCCCTTTTATCAACATCTCAAATGACTATGGTATGTTTGTTACAACTAAAGGAACCAGCACTGGTACATTAATTAAACTCCATACTTTTTACTAAATCCTTTTTCTGGAATCCTTCCAGGATACCATGTTACATTTAGTCATGATGTTTCTTCAGGCTGTGGCTGTTTCTCAGATTTTCCTTTTTTTTGATGACCTCGGCAGTTTTGAGGAATACTGGTCACCTACAGTGTACGATGTTCCTATATTGAATTTTATATTTTTCTTATGATTGGACCAAGGTTATGGGTTTTTGAATGAGCATCACAGAAGTGAAGTGACATTCTTATTACATCATATCAAGGATACATGCTGACAACATGTCTTTTTGCTGATGATATTAACCTTGATCTCCTGGCTAAGGTGGAGTTTGCCAAGTTTCTCCAGTATTAAGTTACACCTTCTTCTCCCTTCCACAATGTTCTCTTTGGAAGCAAATCACTAAACACAGCCCAAATTCAAGGGGTGGTGTTACTGTCCACCTTTTTAAGTGGGGAGTATCTGCATAAATTATTTGGAATTCTGCATACAGGACATTTGAGCTCTCTTTTGAACTGGTTGTAATACATTACTGGTTTCTTCCTTAGTGAGTTAAATATGAATGAAATGAAAATCTTTGACACATGTCTATTTTATATTTGTATGACAGTTGTGATTTTACTCTTTTAAAAATTATCCTCTCATATCCTCCTACCAAGAAATGTTGTGGGAATTATCATTTATACAGTTCTTTGACATTCATGAGTAAATGCCATATACAAATATATTATTTTTGGAAAGAAGATACTGAAAATTATTTATAGTCAAAAAATACATAAATTATTTTATCATACTGACTGTATCAGTCAGGGTCCTATTAGCAATCAAATATGTTCTAAATAGGATAACCTGAGAAAGTGTTATTTACAAAGGGACTATTCACAAAGTTGTGGGTGTAGGAGAACTATAGGAGTAGTGTAGTATCTCAGGGCATAGTAGCAGCTGATATGTAACCAACCCCTTGGGATGAAAGGAAAAAGGGAGGGAGTCTGGAATCCAGAGGTAGAGACTTATGTAGACCCTTAAGAGAAGGAGTTGACATTCTGTCAAGAAACACATCCAACTCCAGTTGACCCTTTTGGGAGGGAGCTAAGGAAATAAATACTTGGCCCCATACTCTATCTTCCTTGTATTTCCTGCCAGAGGTCCTCATTGGCAAAACCCTACCAGAAGCTAGCAAGCTCTCCCAGGCTCCAGGGCAAAGGCAGGGTGGAGAATGCTTGAATGTGAATCTGGAAGGCAAGTAAGACACCAAGCACATGGACTGAAGGGGTGTTAAAGGCCAACGTCTTTTTGTTGGAAGGTAACAGCTGGGTAGACAGAGATAGCTGCAGTTAACATCTCTAAGGGAAATCCTTAATTTCTCTAAAAGTTGAGAGAGGTGAAGTTAGACTTTGTGAGTTATCAGCATAACATGAGTCAAGGTCCTTGCACCACCACCCTCTTTTTTCTGCCATTGGAGGTATGGCTAAGACATCAGAAAAGAAAGGTTGCTGGGATCCTAGCCTTGGTGAAAATGCCAAGAGAAGAGATGGAGCTGCTGCCTCCAAGGGGTGTTGCAGAATTGAATAAAAGGCATGTTAGGGGCGCCTGGGTCGCTCAGTCGGTTAAGCTTCCGACTTCGGCTCAGGTCATGATCTCACGGTTTGTGAGTTCAAGCCCCGCGTCGGGCTTTGTGCTGACAGCTCAGAGCCTGAAGCCTGTTTCAGATTCTGTGTCCCCTCTCTCTCTGACCCTCCCCCGTTCATGCTGTCTCTCTCTGTCTCAAAAATAAATAAACTTTAAAAAAAAAATTAAAAAAAAAAAAAAGGCATGTTAGAGGGGGCCATGAAAGACTTCAGTGTCCTGGGGCACCTGTGTGGCTCAGTCAGTTAAGTGTCCAACTTCAGCTCAGGTCATGATCTCACGGTTTGTGGGTTTGAGCTCCATGTCAGGCTCTGTGCTGACAGTTCAGAGCCTGGAACCTGCTTTGGATTCTGTGTCTCCCTCTGTCTCTGTCCCTCTCCCACTCACACTCTATCTCTCTCTCAAAAATAAATAAACATTTTTTAAAAATTAAAAAAGAAAAAAGACCAAAGTCTTTAGAGCTTTCATGGAATCCTTTGGATTGTGAGGGAAGGGACTCAGGACCAGATTTGATTTTATATACAAAAAATAGTGAAACACTTTTTTAATGTTTATTTATTTATTTTTGAGAGAGAGAGGGAGAGAGAAAGAACCTGAGTGGGGGAGGGTCAGAGAGAGAGACTACCAAGCAGATAACATGCTCAGCGAGAAGCCTGACACGGAGCTTGATCTCACAACCATGAGATCATGTCCACAGCCAAAATCAAGAGTTGGTCCCTTACTGACTGAGCTACCCAGGCACCCCAGGGCTGTATCATACCTGGGCAACTTCTTAGTCACCAACTGACTCTCTCTTAGGAATACCTCTCTGTCTTCTTTCTCTTTTATAACACTTCCCTATACATGAATTATGCGGTCTTCAGGGTCTCCAAAGTTCACTCCAGTCTTAACCTTCAACTCAAAAGTTTTCCTTCCTTTAGGCCACAATCCAAAGTCTAATATTCTAAGTACTGTGTTTAGGTACACTCTGCTGGGTGTGAAGCTGATTAAAGTAATTCCCATTAACTTGTGAATGAAACTTAACCTTCTTAAAAGGTATATTTGCATTTTAATAGCAGTCCCTTAGCACAAATTAATCTCTAATTGGTAGAATGTGTGAGAATTACTTTTTGTGGGAAACAGGAGGTGGAATTACTCCTTAATTCTCCAGGTTTAAAAAAGTTGCTCCTCTCGGAAGGCTCTGGATTCTCACCTCTCAGACACTCCTCAGCATGGTGCAATTTTGTCTCTTTCTGAAGCTAATCATTTCAAAAAGCTTTTTAGGTTAAATTTAATGGACGTCATTGTCTTTCGAGTAGCTTTTATGTTTGGGGAAATTCCTACATTACAAGCATCCTTTTCCCTCCCAGGTGGAAAGCGGAACTCAGCTCCCCAGCCTCCTTTGCAGCTAGGATGCAGGCATGCCAATTAGATACCTTCATGCAAGATTATATTCGGAAATGAGCAATGTGAATAAAACAGGCTCTGTCTGCATGGGGCTTCCATGTACCTGATGGCCATGTTGGCAGAGCTTTTAGGCACAGGACAGTTCAAGATTTGATGCAGACGCAGCATTGATGTCAGTAGCAGTTGTAATAAAACCAAGTGCTGGTATTTGGGGCTCAGTGGCTGCAGTGGCAGAGGCTGGCACTGTATAGTGAAATAGAGAACACCAGTGACAGGTTCCTGTTCTGGGTGGTTCTGTGGTCGAGTTTTGGGCACTGTTCCTGGGAGCTTAGCCTTGAATGTTTCCCCAGCCACCCCAATAGTTCTATGAGCTACTTAATATCCTTTAATAAATCAGTTTGTGGTCAAACCAGCAGAATGAAATCTACTGTTTGCAAGTAATTGATACAGGCATCACCTTCAACTTTTGCCCTCTGGTTTGACTTTGCAACCAGCAGAATTAACCGGACAAGACTCTCTGGTTTTCTCCGTCCCCACTCCCACTATCTTAGTTCAGGCCAATCATCTGTTCCCTGGATTACTCCAACACTGTCCAGTTTGACTGCTCACCCCCAGTTTTTTATTAAAAAAAATTTTTTTAATGTTTATTTATTTTGGAGAGAGACAGAGACAGAATGTGAGTGGGTTAGGGGCAGAGAGAGAGGGAGACACAGAATCCGAAGCAGGCTCCAGGCTCTGAGCTGTCAGCACAGAGCCTGATGCGGGGCTCGAACTCATCAGCTGTGAGATCATGCCTGAGCCGAGTTGGACGCTCAACTGACTGAGCCACCCAGGCGCCCCTCACCTCCAGTTTTGACCTCTTCATCAGAGTAGCCAGAATGATCTCTCTAAACTGAAAATAGAGTGGCACCTGGGTGGCTCAGTCGGTTAAGTGTCTCAGCTCAGGTCATGATCTCATGGTTTTGTGGGTTCGAGCCCCGTATCGGGCTCTGTGCTGACAGCTTGGAGCCTGCCTGGGATTCCCCTTCTCCTCTCTCTCTGTCCCTCCCTCTCCCTCAAAATAAGTAAACATTTAAAAAACATAAATAAAAATAAAATGAAAATAGAATTCTATTGCTGTTTGGCTTATGATCTGGTAGCAGCTCCCTAATGCCCTCAGGATAAAGTCTAGGATCAAATCCAAACTCCTTAGCAGGGGCATTCAGGATCAAGTTCGGGTTGACCCTTCCCACTCATCTTGCTTCTCACATCTATACCCCACTTTTACTCTTCTCTTGCTCTGAGCCAGCAGTAATGGATCCCATGGGATCCTGTTAGAAATGCAGAATCTCAGCCCTACTCTGTACTGGTGAAACAGAATCAGCATTTTAACAAGATGATTATGGGATTCGCATGCATATTTATGTTTGGAAAGTGCTGCTTTGTGGCCCTGTGCTCTCTTTTCCCTTGGGCTTTTACACCTTGGCTTCCTCTGTTGTACTACCCTTCCCTTTCTTAATATGTTTAACTCTGTTCTCCAGGATTCATCTGGGAAAACTGGTGAAAGCTGGGCTGGGGCTTTCATTTGTTTCCCCAAACATGGCACTTATTCTTTGTACCATAATGACCTTTAACTTCTTTTTTCTTTCCCACTAAACAGGGCTTTTCTGTTCTGGTTCTACTTTAGAGTCAGCCCAAGAATTTTAAAAAAGGACAGATTCCTGGGTCCTGTCACTAGAGATTCTTTTTAAATTTTTAATGCTTATTATTTTTGAAAGACAGAGAGAGGCAGAGTGTGAGCGGGGGAGGGGCAGACAGAGAGAGGGAGACACAGAATCTGAAGCAGACTCCAGGCTCTGAGCTGTCAGCACAGAGCCCTAGGAGAGGCTCCAACACATGAACTGTGAGATCATGACCCGAGCCAAAGTCAGGGTCTTAACGGACTGAGCCACCAGGGCGCCCTGAGAGACTGTGGTTTACTCGATTTGAGTAAGGCGTGGACACTGGCATTTTAAGAAGGTGTTCGAGATGATTATTATGTGAAGCCACATTCAAATCCTGCACACAACACTTTAAGCTCCTTGAAGACAGGGATTGTGTCTTTCCACTGTTGTATTCTCAGTGAGAGCTCAGATTCTCACATGCCAGGTACATAAACTCTGGTAGTAAATCGTTGCCCTAGTCTCAGGGCTATGGATTTGACTTCTTGTGTACACACAGTCCTACCTTACACGCCACCCCGCCTCCCACACGTCATCCGCTGAGCAGCCCAATCATCTCATTAAAGCAAGGAGCCATTTCTTGAGGAAAGAACTCAAGCTGGCATTTGAAAAATATCTCTAGTCATCTCTATAGTCTTTTCTTGAGCCAGTTTGATCCTGATATAATGAAGCAGGTTTATATAATTGGATGCTAATAGGCACATTGTTTTGTAAGATTGTCTCCAAGCACCAGTTCCAAAAGCGAAGCCACTAATTCTTTGTTTATAAAGGGGGCCCCGAGAATTCACAATAGTGAGAACGTGGATGAGATCAATACAACTATAACAAATAGGTTTTCTAAAAATTAATGATTGTTTTATGGAAAGTTAAAAAATACAGTTTGGGAGAATTTTCTTAAGTTTACATCCCATTTTCTTAAAATGTAAAGTGACAAATTAAAAAAAACCCTTTTAAGAGTACATTTATATAGTGTTTTACATTTTAGAAGTAGCTTCATATCCACAATCTCATTAAGAGACGTCCCCATATTATAGATGAGGAAGCTAAGGCCCAGAAAATTTGTATAACTGCCTCATATAAAACACCAAGCTAGAGGCAAAGCCAGACCACCACCCAAATCTGATTATAAGTTCAATACTATTTTTCGGTTTTTACTTTGTGTGTGGATCCTGACATTGTCTAGGCATTTCTATTTGATTTTTTTATTTTTAACTTAATTAACTAATTTTTTTAAAATTTACATCCAAATTAGTTAGCACATAGTGCAACAATGATTTCAGGAGTAGATTCCTTAATGCCCCTTACCCGCTTTGCCCATCCCCCCTCCCACAAGCCCTCCAGTAACCCTCTGTTTGTTCTCCATATTTATGAGTCTCTTATGTTTTGTCCCCCTCCCTGTTTTTATATTATTTTTGTTTCCCTTCCCTTATGTTCATCTGTTTTGTCTCTTAAAGTCCTCATATGAGTGAAGCCATATCATATTTGTCTTTCTCTGACTGACTAATTTCACTTAGCATTTTTATAGCCAAGAAGGTGCTTTTTGTTGAAATAAATAGCCTAGGTGGATCTGGGCTTAAAGCCCAGCCTGACTGGCCCCTAGCAGTGATGTCAGGCAGTGAGTATAATGGTAAAGAACATGGATTCTAGCACCAGACTCCCTGGGCTTACAGTACTGGTTCTTCCAATTGCTTACTATATGGCCTTGGACAAGTGTTTCAGTTTCATAGTCTCTTACATAGGGGTAATAAATAGGACCTAATTCATAGAATTGTTGTAGGATTAAGTGAGTTACTATTTGCTTTTGTTTTTAATGTTTATTTATTTCTTTTGAGAGAGAGAGAGAGTATGAGCAGGGGAGGGGCAAAGAGAAAGGGCAGAGAGAGAGAGAATCCCAAGCAGGCTCTGCACTGCCAGCACAGATCCTGACACGGGGTTTGAACCCACAAATTGTGCGATGATGACCTGAGATGAAACCAAGAGTCAGACGCCTAACCGACTGAGCCACCCAGGTGCCCCAGTGAGTTACTATTTATAAAGCACACAGAATCATGCCTGCACACAAGATAAGTGTGATGTAAGTATTTGTTAAATAAAACTCTGGTTCAATCTTATTATTTTATACCTAAGGTCATTTTGCAAATCACATACAATTGTGATTACCCATATACAATTTTCATTGAGTATCTTTTATTGAACAACAATTGTGTATAATAGCAGAGAAAAGAAATAGTGGGACTGATAGGCTTCTTTCTGTTCTTGAGGAGTTCACAATCTATAGAGAGATGAACAAAATATTTTTGAAAAACCAGGAAAGCACATTCTTGTTTATTATTGGAGACGAAAGTCTCTCTCTGTAGCTTCTAGGTATCCGAAGCTATTCTTTTTTTTTTTTTTAAGTTTATTTATTTATTTTGACAGAGAGAAAGTGAAACAGAGAACACATGCATGTAAGTGGAGGAGCAGAGAGCAAGGGAGAGAGAGAATCCCAAGCAGGCTTCCTGAGCCTGATGCACAGAGCCTGATGTGGGGCTCGAACTCACAAACCATAAGATCATGATCTGAGCTGAAATCAAGAGTCGGATGCTTAACCTCCTGAGTCACCCAGTTGCCCCTAATGCTCTTCTCATTTCAAAGAATCATATGTTCCATCTAACAGCTTTCTTAAGTCCTGCATTATACACTTCAGCGGGCTTGTCAGGACAGAGGAGTGTGGGGAGGGATGAGGCACTGGCCCTTACTTGCTGCAGGAACACTTGCAGCTATAGCCTAGTCATCAATCCTATTCCTCCTGCTCTGGGAAGACTGTTCCAGCTCCAAAAGCTTGTAATAGAGGCCAACAATGAAAGTTTTCATCTACCCAAAGCTTTTTGTTCCTCATACTCATAGAGAAAGAGAGAGACTAAGCCCCTAAATGCCCAGGGAGGCAGTGATGCCAAGTCAATTAGCAGCATTTCTAGGGCATCAAACTACTATTATTTCCCTTCTAAAAAAAAGTTAGTAATGAAGGTTAATTTCCCTTCATTTCTGTAACCCCTTGTAATTAATATCATCCATTCTGGGGATTTCTGAGTAGGATATATGTCTGTGGCTTGGAATAGTTTGTGCAAAGCTAGCTGGAATATTTAGGGACTGTGTGTGATGTGGCCTAAATGCCTGCATTCTGCATCAGTTGAACTAGATAGATAGAACTATATACCGATTGATATTTATTGGGTGATAGATAGAACTAATGAATTAAATATATAAAAGGTAATAGGTCAGCGATACTATGTGGTCCTACATAATTTTGGTGCTCTAAGGTATTGCAAAAATTTAAAGCAAAACTTGAAAACCAGGGAAGATAAGTTAATATTGTTATGGCTATTCTAAAATCAAGTACATTATGACATTACCTGGGCAGATTCTTAAATATTTATAATTATCTTACTCACATATTTCTGAGATAGTTTAATCTATGGGTATTGAAAAGAGACATTTAAGATATCTTTTTTACACTGAAAACGTTAAAGCATAAATTATTTTAACATAGATATGAGAAGATTAGTGCCTTGTTATCCCCATGCTAAATTGGGTCTATACCAATTAAATTATTTAGATGCTATGTAAATTAAGAGGGATGTTGGTCCAAATGTCTGTTTGCCAGAAGACTCTGTGACAGAAAATTCAGATCAATAGACACTATTCGTATTTAGAAATTGATATTCCTAAAGTCTCAAAAGTCAAAGATTAAGAATCACATTTGCACCATTTCATACCAATTAGGATGGGTATAATTGAAAAAAAAAAAGGAAAATAATAAGGGTGGGTATGAAGGGTATGAAGAAAGTGGACATTTTGCACCTTGCTGGTGGCAATGTAACATTGTACAGCTGTGGTGGGAAAGTATGGTGGTTCCTCAAAAAGTTAAACACAAAATTGAGATATGACCCAGTAATTCAAAATAATTAAAAACATTTGGAAACAAGGACTCCAAAGATACTTGTATATCAGTGTTCATGGTAGCATTGTTCACAATAGCCAAAGGTAGAAACAATCCAAATGTCCCTTAACAGAAGAATGGATAAACAAAACACACAAGGGAATAAACATACAATGAAATATTATTTTAGCCACAGAGGGTAAAGTTCAGATACATTTGACAACATGGAGGAACCTTGAAAACATTATGCTAAGTGACATAGGCCAGACATAAAATAAGAAATGTTGTATGATTCCACTTACATGGAATAGTTAGGATAACAAATTCATAGAGACAGAAAGTAGATAGGAAGTTATGAGGGGTTGCAGGGAGGGTGAAATGAGGAGTTATTACTTACTCAGAGCAGAGCTTCTCTTTGGGGTAGTACAAACTTTTAGAAATAGATAGTGGTGGTTGCAAAGCCCTGTGAATGTAGTTAATGCTACTGAAATGTACATTTTAAAATGGTGAAAATGGCAAATATAATGTTATATGCAGTTTACCACAATAAAAACAAAGTAAAAATAATTACTTTTGGAACACCACCCATTGCTTGGTTTCTTACAACCGCTTTAATATTCATAGATCTAACTATAGTATAGTTTAGATGTCTCTCTAATATAGGGACTATATTATATAAAAGCAGAGGGGACATCTCTGGTGGTATAATTGACTAAGAGTCCATTGTTTGCTCTGGGATCCAAAATTTAAATGTAGGCTTCTGAATTTAGGTTTTGTATCCTTTCTATCAAAGAGTCCTCACTGAACGTTGACTCAAACAGAGCAAGAATGGACTTCTTGAAAACATTTTTGAAGTCCTCCCCAGTAAACAAGTAGAGTGTAGGAGAAAAAATAGCGTTGAAAGAAATGGTTATGACTGTAAGTATCAGAGTCAACTGTAAAAGTACTGATTGGTTCTTAGTGAGGATTAAGCCCTGGTGCACATGGTAGGGCATCCAGCACACAAAGAAAGAGATAATGGCAGTCATCATGACTTTGAAGGGCTTATTGGACCTAGACAGGCCCCTCTCTTTCATCTTGTTGGCTACTCTTTTGTAGCAAAGGGTGATGGTAAAGAAAGGCAGAAGGAAGCCTAGCAAAAAACGGCCAATGAAACAGGCTACATGAATCCATTTCCTGAATGTATGCATCTTTTTGCTTTCCCAGTTAGTAGACACAGCATAGTTATTTTGGCAGGTCACTCTTCCTTTATGGTCATCATGTGTCTCTCTGAAAACCAAATAAGGCATGCCGAGGGCTGTGGCAGAGATCCAGATTCCCAGGATGATCCTGGAAGCCCAGCGTGGGGTTCGGTGCAGCTGTGACCACACTGGGTGAAGAGTGAGAAGGTAACGGTCAACACTGATGGCTGAGAGGAAGAAAATAGAGGCGAACATCCCTGTAGACAAAGTGGCATTGAAGACCTTGCACATGGCAGTTCCAAAGCTCCAGTGATTGTCCTGAAGGTAGGAGGCAGCTATAAATGGTAGAATCAATATTGAAATAAAATATGAGAAAATGAGATGAAAAAATAAGAGCGTATTGACAGTCTTTTTCATCTTGAAAAAGAGCACCCATAGGTAGAGCCCGTTGGTGACGGTACCAATTATAACTGACAAGTACAGAAGAAGGGCAATGATCACGTTTGAGGCAGGAGCTGGAAAGTGAGTGCTGTTTCTTACTAGAGTGGAGACATTGAGCAAATTGGTGAAGTTGATCAGATCCATAATTACCTGTGGAGAGAGAAACTGAAAATAATCACAAAAAAGAAGCAAAAAAAAAAAAAGGTTAAATATAGAAATTTGAACAGTAATTTGTGCGTAGTAAAAGTCAAAATGACACTATTTAAAATTTTTTTTTCAACGTTTTATTTATTTTTGGGACAGAGAGAGACAGAGCGTGAACGGGGGAGGGGCAGAGAGACAGGGAGACACAGAATCGGAAACAGGCTCCAGGCTCCGAGCCATCAGCCCAGAGCCTGACGCGGGGCTCGAACTCACGGACCGCGAGATCGTGACCTGGCTGAAGTCGGATGCTTAACCGACTGCGCCACCCAGGCGCCCCCAAAATGACACTATTTTAAAAATGGCAAATATCAGGGCCACCTGGCTGGCTCATTAAGTAGGACATGTGACTCTTGAGTTCAGGGTCTTGAGTTCAAGACCTACATTGGGCATGGAGCCTACTTAAAGAAAAGAAAATTGTAAAATGGCAAGCATAATATTTCCACAATAAATGCAAATCAGATATTTTCCTAAGGTCCATATTTTTATTTGGTATGAAGAATTAAGATCAGATTAACTTGAGCATCAAAAATGGAAATACTACAGATGAAATTAATGTGAAAGAGAAATGAAGTTTGGAATATTTTGACTTTAAGTATTAATTTAGGTAGCTAAAAATCTTCTATTTAGACATGAGCCGTAAGTCTGACCTTCCTTGATGGTCATAACTTCTTGAATAAGCCATTGTAGGATCAGTTTTGCTTGACTAAGACTTGATCAGAGCAAATGTTGTTAATGAAATTGAGTAACAAAAATAGCAACTGCTGCAAATCAATAATAATTTGGAGCTATAATTAGATTTCTTCCATGAGCTAATTATATACAGTAAATGCTGTTAGCTAGTATTAAAGTCAGCATGTAATAAGAACCAATATTCATTTGGGAACCCTAGGCTAGGGCACTGTATGATTGTGAGGTGCCTTTACAATCATCAAAGGGGAACATGAATTGTTGAATATAGTGGTAGTTCTTTCTTACCTGGGAAAGGAAAAGAGGCAGAGAAGTCAAGGAATTGATATTTATCTAATACTTTTTATATGCCAATAGCTTTCTATAAAAGTAATTTCTTTTTTTCTCACAAAACAAATATTTAAACAGAAGAGAAAGTGAGGTTTTCAGGAGTTAAATTTCTTATTTATCAGCATTTCCCACCATGCCCTCGTTGTGGCAGGTGGGGAACCCTACCAGTGGTTGTGTTACTTCTTTGAGAATTGGTAATTCATGTGTAGTGTTTTGATAATGCTCCATGAATCAGAATATTTGATTATCCAAAACATCCTACTTCTTGGATAATGATTCCTAGAGTATTGAAAATATGAACCTGAGAATGTTTTGGAAATAGCTAATATATATAACAGTCATATCAACAAATTGGTTTTTGATAAATTGGATATAGCAGTAGAAATTACTAATGATTTTTTTCCACTAAGCAAAAACATTCTAAGAATATAGAGAGAGAATAAATAAAATAATTGCTATATCAAGACCACAATTTCCTTAAGTTAATTCTGCCTTCTAAGGGAGTTGCAAACTTTTTCTCCAAAGTAGAAAAATGGCTCTCTTCAGGAAAATGCCTTACTAGTCTGCTTTGAATAAAAAGTGAAGCCTAAGGACAATGAATGGAGAGGCAATGGCGAATGACAGAGTGGGAGCCTGGGAAAGATGCTGTGGGAGGGTCCTGGGACCATGAGAAGAAGGAGGAGTGAGGATGGTTTTCAGAGAGGAGGGTACAGGAAAGACATGTGGGAGGTTAGGAGGCTTGAAGAGGAGAAAAGTTCAATGAGATATTCTGAAAAGCAGAAATGACAGAGAGGGTTTAAAATGAGGAATTTCTAATATTCAGTTTTAATCCATGTGCTATGCTTTGATGTGGTGTAATGTCCCGAAATCAAGAGTAGGTCGCTTAACAGACGGAGCCACCAGGTGCCCCTATAAGGGAGGTTTTTAATTTTTTTAATTTTATTATTTTATTATTTTATTTTTTTAGATTTTTTTTTTTTACGTTTATTTATTTTTGAGACAGAGAGAGAGACAGAGTATGAATGGGGGAGGGTCAGAGAGAGAGGGAGACACAGAATCTGAAACAGGCTCCAGGCTCTGAGCTGTCAGCACAGAGCCCAATGCGGGGCTCAAGCTCACTGGCTGCGAGATCATGACCTGAGCCGAAGTCGGATGCTCAACCGACTAAGCCACTCAGGCGCCCCTAGGGAGGTTTTTTAAACAATTGTGTGGTTGAGATCTGGAAGGGCATCTGAAAGTAATGTGGGACTTGAGCAAAATCAATATGGGTAGTGGTTCTGAATAGCATATTAAGTTTCCTAGGAACTTGATTTATTGCATATAACCAGGGGATTTCTTCTTCTCCTTTGTTTTTAGATTTCTTCATTCTTAAAGATCTTTTTCCATGCATGGTTTTAAAGTACATGAGTATAAATTAGTGGGGCAGAACTTGGGCTCTGGCATCCCACAGAACTGGATTTCCATTCTATTTGTACCACTTACCAGCTCTGTGGACTCTTAACTCTGAGTCCCTTTTACCTTCTAAACCCCAATGAGCTTCTATGAGGATGAAATGACATAATTTAGCTCCATTCATGGCACATATTAAGCACTCAGTAACTTTTTACCTATTATTTTGCTCAACTTGTTCTATTAAGGCTAGCAAGTACTTCCTTTTCCCCCTTTTAATACTGCAGTCCACATTCCTTCCTCCTCAAAGCCTCCCTATTGAATTCTAGAGTACTACCAGTGATTTCTAAAAAAATCCAAGTGTTCATCTATTGGGACAGAAGTTCTCAGATTTAGAGTTATTTTGAGGCCTTGCTGTAGTGACACCTTTGGCATAGTGGCTTTCAGATAGATGCCACCTTTGCTTAGGAACACTGTGCTTCTATGGGAGGGTAGGCATGAGAACCTCCAGAAACTGATCTGTGTTAATTTAGATACTTTATTGTAATGTAGTAGTACAGAAGTAACATTAATTGGTATGTTCTTTTCTAACCTTTCCACTAAAGCTCTAAAAACTTTCCCCAGAATTAAACAGATTCATGTGATATTCCCTCAACAGTTTGTTCATCATTAGCAATGGCCTGTCCCATATAATGTAACAGCATTTAATTAAAACATAAAGCACTGGCCTTCCCCCAAATGATACTTTTCCTTTAGGATGCTCACATCTGGAGGTTTTTGATACATGTTGGAGGTCGCAGGGTCTCTAGGCCATACATCTGAATTTTCTGTTCAGTTACTTGCTCTGGCGGACACTGTTCCCTGGCAAATAGCACAGCCATTTACAATCTGCTCCTCACTGCCCGCTACAGGGACTAGAAAGCTGCACACTCATTTCCCCAAATTTCCTTACAGCAAGTGATTCAGTTTTAATCATCAAGTGATTCATGTGATTCAGTGAATCATTAAGAGATGCCACCTGTGTAGTTTCTGGGGTTGGAAAGCTGCTGTGGAGCATGCCTGGAGGGTTTATTCAGATAATAGCACCAAGATAAACCTGCTGGCCCCGGGATCCTTACCTTGGAGTTATATTCCCATGTCAGATAGTCTTAGGTAGGCCAGAGTGACTCTAAATCAGCAATCTTCTCTCCATGGACAGGCAAAAATCAGTGACACTTTGACTTCATTTCATCTGCCTTTCTTCTGGCCGATGGTATTCCCCAACTTTGAAGCTACTATTTAAATATTCCGTGAGGTCTTCTTGCTCTTTTCCAGTTCCTTTTTCTGTGTAATGTATGATAAAGAGGTGGAGATAGAAAATTAAGTACTTCTTCAAATCATTTCTCCATTTTAAGAGGAGATTTAAAAAATTCCATAAACAAAGCCATTCTATTTAAGGTTGATAAGCTCATTTCAGGTGTTAAAATGCTGATTAAAAATTATCTTCTGTATATGGTCATCCCACTAAGCACCCACTCTGCCTCGAGTGTAGCACATTCATTAGCATATGGAGCATGCTGTTGGGTACATAGAGAGACTGGGTAAATACCAAGCTTGGAAAAAACTGAATCTGGAAATTAGCAATCTAATCCCCTTAGAGTGAAGATGGTCAGGAAGAAAAGCAAACACTGAGTTTCACATGAAAATGAAATGTATGAGTACAGGCCAAAGATTAATATTATTTAGTTTGGGAAGATGAAGACTTTTATCTTTCATTTACATCTGTACAATTGTTGAGAATGGTTGGAAAGAACACAGAGTTGGGTACCATATCCTGGAAGACGATCTCATTATAAGAAAATCCTGAACACAGATCATGTATTTATGAACTGAATCTTACATTTTCTATTTGCCTCTCTCCAGTCCCTATCTGACATTTTTTAGGATCAGCTTCTGTGCTGACCTCAGTGTCCTGATTTCTTTCCGGCTTGGTTTCCTCTTGATCTCTGCACTGACAGTAGAGAAAAATACATCAAAACCTGTGTGTGGCTTCAGTGCTGAAGCTCGGGAATCAGTTATCCAGTTTGCGTTAGAATTTTAAAGCTTTCATTGCTACTGTAAACTTATTAGAAATAGGCTTAAATTTAGTTCTTAATTCTTTGGGACTGTGACCTTCAACCTAAGAACTGATCTTTGCTTCAGGATAAGTTTTCAAACTTGCTACTGCATTTTAAGAGTGATTTCTTGCTAGGTTTTCATGCCCTTTGGGTTAATTCACACATCTAGAAGGAACCTGAGCTACTATTCAGTTCAAACCTGCTAATTTTGAAGATTAGCAAACTGAGATGCAGAGTTAAGTGACTCAGAAGAGGTTTTCAGCAACAAAAGAATGAGAGAGCTCTTTCCACTGTCCTATGCTATTTCATTAATTAAAAAAGGGGGATGTGTGTGGATTAGGTTCTTGCTCCTCTTCCTTTCACTCTGTATTTTTAAATTTTACAATTAGTAAAATTCATAAATAACAAATATATCAAGGACGAGTGTTTAACACCCCTCTCACCAAATGCACAAGGACTAGTACCACCATTAGATAGCCTAAAATTTGACTCTTAACTGTTCTCAGAAATACTCTCATTAGTGAGCATTTTCTTCAAATAGGTAATTAAACCAATGACATTAACTCCTTTGGGCAATATGCACACTGCTTTTGAGGAAGTATTTTCTCTTTTGTGGCTTTGTTGATGTGGCTGCATTCATTTTACTTTTCATTTCAAATTAAGTGAAGTGGTTTCAAGAAACCAGGGAAACTCAGGGAAATGGAAACTGTTTTATGCAGATTTGATATAATCACAGTATGAAATATATAGAAATGCAGAAGCAGATAGTGTTGCAAAATCAAATGCTCAAAAGTCTAGGAACTCATGTTTGCATCTGATTTTTAGAGCTGGAATAGTCCAAGAGGTTAATTTCATCTAATTCCTGATCCTATAGGTGAAGAGACTAAGACCCATACAGGTATTCGAGAGCTTGTCCTAGATCTCATTATTAGTTAATAAATGAGTTGAGGCAGAAATAATGTACACTAAAAATACTGATGTGTATATGACTACACAATAAAGGATAGGATAGAAAAAAAACCCTCCTAGATATAACTCTGCTACTTACATATGTATAACCTCTCTGCCTCTGTTTTCTCATTTGTAAATGTGAAAAAAAAAAAAAAAGAAAGAAAGCACCTCTCTTTTGAAGTATTCTTTTGAGGAGTAAATGAGATATTATAGGTAAGGGCTTGGCACAGTTCCTGGCAAATGGTAAGTATCAAATTAATGATAACTAGTATTAATATGTAAGTTGTAGCAAGCCCATCGGGCTGAAGAAAAATCTCTGAGCAGTGCAATTCAAGAAATACTTATTGAGGGGGCGCCTGGGTGGCTCAGTCGATTAAACACCGGATTCTTGATTTGGGCTCAGGTCATGATCTCACGGTTCCTGAGTTTGAGCCCTGCATCAGGCTCTGGGCAAATAGTGTGGAGCCTGCTTGGGATTCTCTTTCTCTCCTTCTCTTCTTCTCTCACGCTGTGTCTCTTCCTGTCTCAAAATAAATATATAAACTTTAAAAATAAAAGAATATTTATTGAGTATCTAATACATGCCAAAGTGTTTGAGACTGGGAAACAAAGTAAATAATTCAAAATAATTGTCTTCAGTGTTTATAGTTATTAAAAAAGATGATTCCTGAACTGACTAGCTTAGGAATGTTGAGAAAAACAAGCGCTAGGCTTTGGAACAAGTGTGGTAAAAGGCTTAGCAAAAGAGAACAATCTTCATTTGTTGGCCTGGTTTTACATTTTTCAAGATCATTTCTCACCACCCTTTATGTCCCAGTAAAGGGACAGTAAAGGGGAGCAACAGGTAGGTATTAGCCCAGTGGTTTCCATTCTGGCTGATGTCAGAATCACTTGGAGGTCTTTAAAGAAAATGCAGAGTATGCCTGAAACTTAATTCATTTATCTAGTATTTGTCAAATACTTAATGTATTTGATTCTTGGCTTCAAATGTTGAACCATCAAAAGGCATTAAAAATTTACCATTCTAAGAAATATAACAACACTAATTCAAAGGGATTCATGCACTCCCATGTTTATAGCAACATTGTTTATAGTAATCAAGATATGGAAACAGCCTAAGTGTCCATCTATTGATGAATGGATAAAGAAGGTGTGACATCTATCTTTCTATCTGTCTATCTATGAATACAGAATATTATTCAGCCATAAAAAGAATGAAATCTTGCAACAACATGGATGGAGCTAAAGAGTATAATGCTGAGCAAAATAAGTCAGTTAGAGAAAGACAATTACCATATGATTTGACTCATATGTGAAATTTAAGAAATAAATGAGCAATGGGGAAAAAAGAGAAGTGTGTGGGGGGGAAACAAACCAAGAAACAGACTCTTAACTAAAGAGAACAAACTGGTGGTTAGCAGGGGGGTGAGAGTGGGGGGATGGGTGAGATAGGTGATGGGGATTAAGGAGTGCACTTGTTGTGATGAGCACTGGGTGATAATATGGAATTGTTGAGTCACTGTATTGTATACCCAAAACTAATATGAAACTGTATTTTAACTAACTGGAATTAAAATTAAAAAAAATTACCATCTAACTCCCTCTGCCCCCCCTCACCCTCCCACAAAAGAGGAAGAGCATTACCTTGGACCTACTTTATGTCTTGCCCATGTCTGTCAGTTCCATATTGGCTCCGTTCTATTTCTTATCTGCTCTTGCTCTTCTAATTGTGTATCTCCGTTTATTGGAATCTTTGGCTCATGATTTTTCAACTTTTCTCCATGGTTTATGGGTTGCTGCCTGTGCAGAGCCCACCTTGGAGCTTGAAATCATGAACCGTGAGATCATGACCTGAGCTCAACCGACTGGGCCACCTAGGCACCCCAAGGAATTAAACATTTTAATGTACTTACACTTACATAATTGCATCCTTTAAGATACTTTTATGAAAGCCAAGGTCAAATGTGGCTCATTTATGTTTTTCTCCCAATTTGTACATGTAGACAGTATAAAAACTAAGGCAACTCGGGCCTATGGTAGCTTAATCAACATAAGCCATACCCAATTTGGAGATGATAAGTTTACTAACTACCAAAATCTTATTTTTATGAACTCTTTAGGGAGTATGGAATAGACTTCCTTGTTTTATAAATGAAGGATTCCCCTGAAAAGCCTGGGCCACCACTTAAAGGGTGGCTGGTGGCACCTGGGTTTGTTAAGTCTCTGACTCTTGATTTTGGCTCAGGTCTTGATCACATAGCTTCGTGCATTTGAGCCCTGCATTGGGCTCTGTGCTGGTAGCACATAGCCTGCCTGGGGTTCTCTCTCTCCCTCTCTCTCTGCCCCTTCCCCACTTGCACCATGTCTGTCTCTCTCAAAAATAAAATAAAATAAAATAAAATAAAATAAAATAAAATAAAATAAAATAAATAAATAAAATAAAATAAATAAAGGGTGACCAAGGAAGTAACCTAAGAAAGTATTAAAAAAAAGCTTTGGATCTTTGGCTTCAGATACACCTGGATTCAAATCCTGGCTTTACTTCTTATAAGATATGGCCTCAGTATTATTACTTAGATTCTCTAAGTTTGAGATGTCCCCTGTTTATCTTAAAGAGCTTTTAAAAAAGTGTATAATTCAGGGGTGCCTGGGTGGCTCAGTCAGTTAAGTGTCTGACTTCAGCTCAGGTCATGATCTCATGGTTAATGAGTTTGAGGCCCACATTGGGTTCTCTGCTGTCAGTGCAGAGCCTGCTTAAGATCCCCTGCCCCTCCCAGCCTTTCTGCCCCTCCCAGCCTCTCTGCCCTTTCCCCTTTCTCTCTGCCCCTCCCTTTTCTCTCCTATACTTTCTCTGCCTCTGCCCCCAACCCCCCTCCTGTGCATGCTCTCTCTCTCAAAAAATAAATAAATAAATAAATAAATAAATAAATAAATAATAAAAATAAAGTATATAACTCACTAGATTTGTTGCTGTGTTCCCATTTAATAATATGTTATAAATGTTTGCCATATGAATAAACTACTATGTTAATAAATATACATCTGTATCATCATGTAATATTCCATTTCAAATGATTTTGAGGTTTAAATGTGATAAAATATGTGCATATAACTGTCATATAATAATTTAAAAGCAACTACAGGATATAAATGTTATTGAAATTCAGATTTCATATAATTAGCCTGGTGATTGACATTTGCTAGCCAGCCACCATAGTGCAGGTGGTCTCCAGCCCCCTTAAAGCAATACCTCCACACAGAATTGCTTCCTATGTCAGGACCAGGATTCATGTGTTTCAGACATCACCATAGGCATCAGAACGAAGGTAGTTCAGGGACCTGCATAAGAGATATTTTTATGTCTGATGGTAGATAATGGAATAATATTGATGCTTTTTGGAGAACAGAAATATGTATTATAACTGGTTCTAGACCTGGAAGGCCAGCAGACCCTCAGAGGTTTTCTCAGAGATCATTTCTCAGAACAGAAAGTTAATTTTCATTTCTGTGAAGTCCTTTATTTCCAGCACCCTGGAAGTATTTGTTCCCTTCCTTGTGAAACAAAACTCAGTTAATGACCTTCCCCTTAAGGAAGATTATCAGAACATGAGGAACACTTCAGGTTTCTATTTGAAAATGTGTGTTCCTCCTACTACATTTCTAGTTTTAAAATTCTCTCTTTAACATTTCAAGAATTATTTTTGTAAATGATCTTGGCTGCAATTCATAACACTGTATGTAACATTCGCCAGACTAGTTCATAGTTCTCCTCTGAGTACCATTTTATAGAAGTAGTCTCAGATGCTCTGGGATTGACACAGATCCTATGGGCTGAGCTCCATGATGTCTCCTAAGTCACATAGGGCTGGATCTACGAGAAGAACTCTGAGGTCTATTGCTAGCTGTTCCTCCTATATATTACATCTCTTGAGGAGGATACTCTGAGCTATGAATGCTGGTGAAAATAGAGACTGCTGGGAAGACGGGCTGCATATTGACATCTTATGGTGCTGTCCTGATGGCTTCTCCAACTAAGCTAGCTGATGTCTCAATTCCTCAACAGAGGTGGTTGTGAATATTTAAAGAGAGAACCTGTTATATGGTTAACTAATATTTATTGAAGGCCTCCTATTTGTCAGGTGCTGTGCTGGCACCATAGATAGAGAAGTAAACAAATGGGAATAGTTCAATTCTTGTGGACCTTCTGAATGAGTGTAAAAAACAGGTGATATGAAGCAAATAATGGCAACTGTGTTTAGGGAAACTTGACCTAGACCAGAATTCAAGGAGATTTCCCTGAGGAAGTGACATTTGAACTGAGACTTGAGTTTAGATGGGTAATGAGGGTGGGGGACTGGCACTTCCAGCAAAGGAAACATCTTGTGAGAAGTCCCAGGTGTGTTTGAGAATCGAGAAAAGAGACACTTTGGATGGCTCAGTTGGTTAAATGTCTGACTCTTGTTTTGACTTGTGTCATGATCTCCTGGTTGGTAGTTTTAAGCCCTGCTTTGGGCTCCATACTGCTGATAGTACGAAGCCTGCTTGGGATTCTCTCTCCTCTTCTCTTTCTCTGTGAATCTCTCTCTCTCAAAATAAATAAAGAAACCTAACAAAAAAAGAACTGAGAAAAGTGCAGTAAGGCTAGAGGGCTAAGAGCTAGGGAGAGAGATGAGGCAGGAGATATGCATAGGGCCAAATCATATAGGGCTATATAGGCCATGCATATTACACTGCATTTTATTTAAGGGTAGTGGGAAGAGGGAAGATACCATATGAATGAGCTTGTTAGGGCTACAATAGCAAAATACCACAGACTGGATGGCTTAAACAACAGAAATTTATTTTCTCACAGTCCTTGAGGATGGAAGTCCAAGATCAAGGTGCTGTAAGAATCAGTTTCTCTAAGGCCTCCCTCTTTAGCTTGCAGATGGTCTTTGCCCTTTTGCTGCCTCTTTATGTGATATTCCTTTGTGTGTGTATGCCCCCAGGGTCTCTTTATGTATAGAAATTTCCACTTCTTATAAGAATACCGCCAGATTGGATTAGGGCCTTCCATATAGCCACATTTTAACTGAATTGCCTCTTTAAAGGCCTTATCTCCAAATGCAGTTACATTCTGAGGTGTTTGGACTTCAACATGTGAATCTTGGGGGGACACAATTCAGCCCTATTGTGTCACTATTAATGTGCCTGTATTGTGGAAAATAGATTGGTGAAGGGCAATAGTGAATACCCATAGGAGTCTATTGAGAAAAACGATGGTGGCCTGATGAGGGTGTGTGTTGTGAAGATAAAGCAAGGGCAACGGGTCTGAGAAGGATTTTGGTGGGGGATTGATGAGATCTGAGTGAGGGTCAGAGAGAGGGAGGAGTCAAAGATGACTCCTACGTTTCTGGTTTTTGCATCTGGCTAGATAGTGATTCACTTTATTTTGATAAAGAACAGTGGAGAAATAGAACAGTGGTTTCTGGGGAAGAGGATGGGTTTCGTTCTTCTCATGTTGAATTTGAGGTGCCTGTCAGTCATCAGGTGGAGATAATGAGTAGATTGTTTACTGGAGAAGGAATCAGCCTTTGTAACGGGCAGAGCTGATTATCATATATACAAACGTCTATCATAGACAAAGTTGCTCTTACCTGGCCCTTAATTTACTTTCTAAGGAAAAGTCTGTAGCCTTCTTCAAAAATGTGCTCTTGACATCCTTAGAAATTTATTCTCAAAGTTTGCTAGACTAGGGTTTGGTAGCTTCTTATAGTCAATATTGTGGAATATTTCTTTTAACAATTTTTCTTAGTTTGACTTGTGACTTAACATGCTTAAGGAAATTGCCTAATGTTAAAGCCTCTTCTTGAGGATAAAACAAATCTTTTCATTTCCTTCCTGCATGCCAGAACTTAGGAAAGGATGAAGTTTTGCACTAAAAATGAGGTCTGTAAAACTCTGATGTAGATGGTAGAACAGAGAGCCTTTTTAGTGGCAACATAGAGTCCCAGGCAGTACAGCTTTGTGGGGATTTGATGGCCCCTCAGTGGGAGCAAGGGTGTGTTAGTGGTAGATGGGGAACAGAAAGGCAGTGTCAAGAGGCAGTGAGCTTTGGCACCATGGTCACAGTTAGTGGTATCCTTGAAATGAAGGCTGAACTTTGGGGCAGCTGGAAGCAGGCTGGAGCTAAGTCAGAGACCAGGAAAGAGCTGGGTCAGTCCTGGTAATAGAAGATTTTCTTGAGTGCCCTTCCCCACATTAGTTCAAGGGCTAAAGAGGAGATACAGCCTTGCTAAAAGGCAGCTGTAAGGATTTAGGGTGACTAATCTGCCTGGTTTGCCTTGGTCAGACAGGTTTCTGAGGTGAGGAACATTCAGTTCTTTATTTATTATTATTTTTTTAAATGTTTCTTTATTTTGGAGAGTGAGAGACAGAGTGTGAGTGGGGAAGGGGCAGAGAGAGAGAGATCGGGAGACACAGAATCTGAAGCAGACTCCAGGTTCCAAGCTGTCAGTACAGAGCCTGTTGTGGGGCTCGAGCCCACGAATGGTGAGATCATGACCTGAGCCGGAGTCAGACCGCTAACTGCCTGAACCACCCAGGTGCCCAGAGGTACTTTCACTTCTAAAACTAGGAAAGTCCTGGGGAAACTTCTATGAGTTGGTTACCCTATAAAGATTTGAATAGAACAGGGATCCTGGGTCCTTAAGTGGTCTTAGAAGAAAAAAACCTTTAATCTAAAGCAAATAAAACTGTGTGACTCACTCATCATAACCTTCTTAGTAGAAGGACTACTACAATTTCCTTCACATTTTTAATAAATCAATTAATTTATGTTTTTAATAAATTGGAGATCATTAGAGTGACCTAATTCTAGTTTGCCTGGGATGATCCTGGTTTATACCTGTTGTCTCATGTTATTAATAGTGTTCTTTTCAGTCTCAAAAGCATCCTGATTTGAATGATAACTTGTGTGGTCACACTATCTTTAATAAAATGGTCTTTCTCATTCTTAAGAGTATGGTTTTGTGAACCTTAGCAAAACAGGCCAATTTTTATATCATTATGTTTGACAGTGTTCCTTTTAAGATGATTTACTATTTACTAATCTTATTAAATTAAATTTTAAAAAATAAGCTTTCCTGTTTAGAAGTACTTGACCATAGTTCCATCTCTCAAATCAGAGGTTATTACACACATATATTCTCTTTATCTCACATTCTACCATCTCATTATTTCAGAGAAGTATCATGAATTTTAAAATTTATTTCTAATCAAAATTTTCATAACATGTTATAAGCAAGAAATTAGAATCTGAAAGGAAGAAGATACATACTAGCAGAGAGTCAATGACAAGCAAGGGAAGAGGGAAAAGGATTATCTTATTAAAGAAAAAAATTAAAATTAATGATGTGCTTTTTGCTCAAATTTATCAGATAATTTGGTGAAATCAAATGATTTCAGAAATCAGATGAAAATCACATTTTATGAAAAAGAAATTATACAGAATGTCTAAAAATTATTAGTATGAAATATATATTATTCAAAGAATAAATATAGAGAGTATCAGTGGTATCTAAAGAGATTGTATCTCAAATAAACCTCTTTTCAGATTATGAGACATAGATTTGAATACATTTCACATTTGTTTACAACAGAATTGAATATTCATTTCCGCCTTTCACCCATCTTTAAGATCACCCTAGTCTGGGTTTCCATTTCAATGAATGTTATTGACCACTAGAGGGAGAAACAAGAAAAGCTTTGAAAATTTTGATGAATCTGAGAGATTAGTTAGATGTCAGTAGTAAAATGTGCTAATTGTAGCGAACAAGGATTCAAGGAAGGCATTAACAGATACTGTTGGTTGTTGGACATCTGCAAATTCTATGGGATCCTATAGAAATAAGGTAACAGAAAGATCATGTGGCTTCTTTAAAGCATGATGAACTACATATTCTGTGGTTGATCAGCTAAATTACAGTTTTGTTCAATTTGTGCCTTTAAACCGAAAGAGTAAGTGCAATAAAGAAACATATTTAAGGATGAATGATAAAAGGATTAGCTTCAGGCTTCACAGGGGAGAAAAGTGGCAGTAAAGGAAAAATACTATTATAACCAAAGCAATTTCTCTATACTTTACATTAAGTGAATTTGACAATTAATACTTAAAATTACACTTAAATATGAAGAAGAACATAGCTGTTATAAAGTGAAAATCTAATCAGCTAAAGGTGTGGTTATCTCAAACTAATCAATATGTAGATTTATCAAGAGACAACTTACTTCATTAGAAAATGTCTTTGAATTATTTGTTGTCCAAGAAATTATGGACTCTTACTGCACAGAAAATAATAAAAAATCTATTAATTTAATAAATGTTGAACATCTACTCCATGTATGATAATCAGGAGATTTAAGACTGACTTGGACATGAATTCTTTTCTCAAGAAATTTATAGTCTACAAAACCTGTACATAAAATCTATAAAATAATGTAGTTGTTGGACACACCATTAGAGGAGCAGAATCAGGGCACTATGGGTGTTGGGAAAGAAAAGTTACTCCTAGTTTGATGTGTCAGTGGGGGGTGGTCAGACAGAAGGAATCAGAGGAGGCTTTCTGAAAGATGTGGCATTTGAGCAGGACCTGAAGATATTTAGAATTTAGAAATGTGGCAATTACAGGAAAAGCATTCTAGGTGCAGAGAGCAGAATGAACAAAGGTATGGAGGTAAAGTCTTGCTGAACAAATGCAAAATGTATAAACACACAAACATAAAACAGAGAAAAGGACAGATAATCTAAAAAGGCATAAATCTAGTCCAACATGTGAAATATGATTGGTTTAGACTATACCTGATAGTTGATTTTATTTATCAACTTGATTTGGTCAGGGGGTGCCCAGATATTCAGTCAAATAGTCTGCAAGTTTCTATGAGGTGTTTCTGAAAGAGATTCTAACTGATTTAACAGTTAAATCAGTAGACAGAGTAAAGCAGATTGCTGTCCATAATGTGGATGGGTCTCAGCCAATCAGTTGAAGGTGTGACTAGAACAAAAGGCTGACCCTCCCTCGAGTAAGAGAGAATTCTGTCTGATAGCTTTTGACTAGAACTGGGGCATCAGCCCTGGAGATTTTGGATTTGCCAGCCTCCATAACTGTATGAGCCAATTCCTTATACTAAATCTCTTTCTCTTTCTATAGATATATCCTATTGGTTCTCTTTCCCTGGAGACCTCTGCCTATACACTGTTAATACTAAGAACAAACATCTAATAATCTATGAACAAATATCTGTTTGGTACCATTTTGATCCTAATATTATCCTGAACAATGGGAGAAGTACTAGAATAGCATCAATTTGCAGAGAATTCTTATAAACCTGAGAGTCACTTCAAAAAGGGTAGTTATATAGCTGATAAAACTAATAGGTTTAGAAACTAATGTTCTACTTTATTTATTTATTAAAGTAAAAGAAACAATTAAAATTTTAACTTGGAGGTAAGAAAACTAAATTATAACCCCAATAGCCCATCTGATACAACTACTGTTAGCATTTTGATGTATTTTTTCAATAATTTTTATAGTATATATAAATTTTAATGCATCTAAAATCAGGTAGTCAATTTTCTTCCTTAACATTATGTCATAAATATTTCCCTATATTACTTCATAATTTGAAGAACTATAATTTTTAATGTCTGTTCAATATGTAATTTGCAAACTTACTATAATTTTTGCAATCATGGCTTTATTTTTGAATATTGAGATTGTTATTCAGATTTTTCTCCAATTTTTAAAATCATCAATATAAGTATCTTTGTAATTAAAGCTTTTTCATATTTTGAATTATTTCTGAATAAATTTCCATAAGTGGTAGTATAGATCAGCAGGTATGAATATTTTTACAGTTAGTCTAAATTGCTTTCCACAAATGCTGTATCAACTTATAAGGCCTCTGAAATAAATCATACTTGTACCTATTCAATACTGAGTCTCGTTTTTATTAATAAAAGAGTTTCTTTGGTAGGAATCTGAATCTGTACTGTTATAAAAACCTCACTTTTCAGACTCCCTTGCAGATAGGTATGTTCCTATGACTGTGTTCTGGTGTATTAAGATTGCTTCACTGAGCTAGAAATATTTTTGTTTTACTAATTAAAAGGCACCAGTTGGCACACACCTTTTCTTCTTTCTTCTTCCTGACTAAAATTAGAGCAGACTTCTTGAAAATTTGAGGATGAAAGCTACAAGTTAAAATTTGTAGAACAGGAAGCTAGGAGCTTGTGACTTTCTTGAATTCCTGCACCAGCTCTGGACTCCTTCCTCTGGAATTTTTGTTTATGTGATTAAATTAATCCATATTTAGTTAAGAAACTGTAGTCATATTTCTGTTACATAAAACCAAAAGAAAATCTAATAATATTTGTGCATAATTATTTCTCCAAAATAATGGGTATTGTCACTCAAATTGGGGGGAGGGCACTGTATTAGTACTCTTGATTACAAATAACAAAAACTAACCTAAACTAGTTTAAACAATAAAAGGGAATTTACTGGTTCATATACCAAGGGAAAAACAGGAGTTGAACTAAGCTTCAGAATTTACTAAGCAGCATCAATGATATTCTGAGGTTAGATCTCTTTCTTCCTTCTTTTTCCTTCTCTCTCCTTTATACTATCTCTCCTGTGCGTTGCCCAACTTGGCCTCTTCTATTCTACTGAAATGAATTCTTTCATACAACTGGAGAGGTTGGCCAGTAAGCATCTCCAGGCCTATGTTTCTTCAATGTCATTGAAAAATATGGGAAGAGAGCATTTTCACTTTTTTCAAATGTCAGTGCTAGGGAAGGACTCTGGCTGATCCAACCCATATCACATGCTCATCCAAGGATGGAGGGTCACAGGACAACTGTGACTGTCAATCTTACCAAGATCACTGGAATAGGGAAGGGACAGTTCTTCAAAGAAAAAGTTGTGTGTTGACGTAACATAGCAGAAAGGCTAAAACAACCTGTCACCAATAACTATCTTTTATTAATAAAATGTTCTTTATTGTTATTCTGATTTACCTTTTTTGAAGTTGAAAATTTTGTCTTTTCATGAATTTTATTTTCTTTTTTGAAAATTCCTCTCTTAAGACATTGATTGTTCATTGACAGTCAGAATAAGTTTATACCTGACAAATGAGGCAGTTGAATATTCTTTTTATTTTGAGCATGATGCTCATTTTGTGCTTGTAATACAATACTCTGTATCTGGAAATGCCATCCTCAAAGGATGGAGGTATATATATATATATATATATATATACACACACACATATATATGTGTATATATATATATATATATACACATATATATGTATATATATATCTGAAACTTATCTGAAACTAATATAAAACACTGTATGTAAATTATTCTGGAATAATGTATATTATATTAATTATCTCAAATTAATATATATTAATAATATATGTAATTTTAATTTCAGTATAATTGACATACAGTGTATTATATTAGTTTCAGGCATATAGTGATTCAACAGTTTTATAGATTACTCACTGCTCATCATGATGAGTGTACTCTTAATCCCCTTCACCTATCACTCATTCTATGCCCCCACACATCCCCTCTGGTAACCATCAATTTGTTCTCTATAGTTAAGAGTATGTTTTTTGATTTGTTTCTTTTTTCCTGTTGTTCATTTGTTTTGTTTCTTAAATTCCACAAGTGAATGACATCATATGGCATTTGTCTTTCTCTGACTGACTTATTTCACTTAGCATTAAACCCTCTAGATCCACCCATATTGTTACAAATGGCAAGATTTCATTCTCTTTTATGGCTGAATAATTTTCATTGTATAGAATTATATATAATATAAATCTATATATTTTTCTCCTTTATCCATTTATCCGTCAATGGACTCTTAGGCTGCTTCCATAATTTGGCTATTGTAAATAATGCTGCAGTAAACATAGGGGTGCATATATGTTTTTGAATTAGTTTTTGTGCAAATACCTATTAGTGGAATTACTGGATCATATGGTAATTCTATTTTTAGTTTTTTTGAGGAATCTCCATACCATTTTCCACAATGGCTGAACTGGTTTGCATTCTCACCAATAGTGCATAACAGTTCCTTATTCTCCACATCCTCACCAACACTTGTTATTTTTTGTGTTTTTGATTGTAGCCATTCTGACAGGTATGAGGTGATTTCGCATTGTGGTTCTGATTTACATTTCCCTGATGATGTGTGAGGTTGAGCATCTTTTCATGTCTGTTGGCCATCTATATATTGTCTTTGGAGGAGTATCTTTTCATGTCTTCTGCCATTTTTAATTGAATTATTTGTGGGTTTTTTTGGTGTTGAGTTGTATAAGTTATTTATATATTTTGGATACTAAAATTTTTTTGGATATGTCATTTGCAAATATCTTCCCTCATTCAGTAGGTTGTCTTTTACTGTTGTTGATTGTTTCCATTGCTGTGCAGAAGCTTTTTATTTAAAAAAAATTTTTTTTAATGTTTATTTATTTTTGAGACAGAGACAGACAGAGCATGAACCGGGAGGGTCAGAGAGAGAAGGAGGCACAGAATCTGAAACAGGCTCCAGGCTCCGAGCTGTTAGCACAGAGCCTGACGCGGGGCTCAAACTCACAGACTGTGTGATCAGGACCTGAGCCGAAGTCGGCCGCTTAACCGACTGAGCCACCCAGGCACCCCCAGAAGCTTTTTATTTTGATGTGGCCCCAATAGTTTTTGCTTTTGTTTCCCTTGCCTCAGAAGACATAGGTAGAAAAATGTCGCTATAGCTGATGTTACAGAGATTATTGCCTGTGTTCTTTTCTAGGATTTTTATGGTTTCAGGTCTCACATTTAGATCTTCAATACATTTTGAGTTTATTATTGTGTGTGGTGTAAGAAAGTGGTCCAGTTTCATTCTTTTGCCTGTAGTTGTCCTGTTTTCCCAACACCATTTGCTGAAGAGACTCTTTTTGCTCCATTGCATATTCTTGGTTCCGTTAATGGACCATATAATCGTGGGTTTATTTCTGCACTTTCTATTCTATTCTGTTGATCTATGTGTCTGTTTTTGTACCAGTACCATATGGTCTGGATTACTACAACTTTGTAGTACATTTTGAAACTGGAAATTGTGATACCTCCAGTTTTGTTCTTCTTTTTCAAGAATGCTTTGGCTATTCAGAATCTTTTGTAGTTCCAAACAAATTTTAGGATTGTTCTAGTTCTGTGAAAAATGCTATTGGTATTTT
This sequence comes from Acinonyx jubatus, assembly GCF_027475565.1. NCBI lineage: Eukaryota > Metazoa > Chordata > Mammalia > Carnivora > Felidae > Acinonyx > Acinonyx jubatus. The sequence continues at coordinate 79,648,966 of NC_069386.1, forward strand.
GATAGGGGTTGCATTAAATCTGTAGATTGCTTTGGTCAGTATGGACATTTTAACAATATTTGTCCTCCCATTATATGAGTGTGGTATATCTTTCCATTTGTGTCATCTTCAATTTCTTTCCTGAGTGATTTATTTAAGACTTTTCTTGCTTCTTGGGCAACTAAGTGGCTCAGTCATTTAGGCATCCAACTCTTCATCTTGACTCAGGTCATGATCTCACAGTTCGTCAATTCGAGCCCCTTGTTGGGCTTTGTGCCGAAGGCATGGAGCCTGCTTGGTTTCTGTCTCTCCTTCTCTCTGCCCCTCACCTGCTTGTGTGTTCTATCTCAAGATAGATAAATAAACTTAAAAAAAAAAAAGGAATTTTCTTGCTTCTGAGGTAGGCCTGCATTGCTATAAGCTTCTCTCTTAGAATGGCTTTTGCTACATCCCAAGATTTTGGACTATTGTGTGTGTGTGTGTGTGTGTGTGTATGTGTGTGTGTGCGTGTGTGTGTTTTGATGTTTATTTATTTTTGAAAAAGAGAGAGAAAGAGTGTGCACACAACTGGGGGAGGGGCAGCGAAAGGGGGACAGAGGAACTGAAGCAGGTTCTGCGTTGACAGCAGTGAGCCCAATGTGGGGCTTGAACTCACAAACCATGTGATCATGACCTGAGCTGAAGTCAGACACTCAACCGACTGAGCCACTCAGGTGTCTTTGGACTGTTGTGTTTTTATTTTCATTAGTCTCTATGTATGTTTTTATTTTCTCTTTGATTTTTTTAGATGACCCATTCCTTAACCTCCATGTATTTGTGTTCTTTTCAGATTTTTTCTTGTGGTTAATTCCTAGTTACATAGTGTTGTGGTCAGAAAAGATGCATGGTATGACTTTGATCTTTTTGAATTTGTTGAGACTTGTTTTATGGCCTAATATGTTATCTATTCTGGAGAATGTTTCACATGTACTTGAAAAGAATGTGTATTCTGCTGTTTTAGGATGCAATGTTCTGAATATATGTGAGATCCATTTGGTCCAATGTATCATTCAAAGTCACTGTTTCCTTGTTGATTTTTTGTTATTGGATGATCTACGCATTGATGTAAGTGGAGTGTTAAAGTCCCCTACTATTATTATATTACTATTGATTACTTCCTTTATTTTTGTTATTAGCTGCTTTATTTATTTGGGTGCTCCCATGCTGGGTACATAAATATTTATAATTGTTATATCTTCTTGTTGGAGTATTCCCTTTATGAATATATAGTGTCCTTTGTCTCTTGTTACAGTCTTTGTTTTATTATTTTTTTATTTTTATTTTTATATTTTTAGAGAGAGGGCGCAGTGAGCGAGGGGCAGAGAGAGGGACAGAGAGAGAAGTGGGGCTCACCCGAAGCAGGGATCCTGTTTTTACCTGAAGCAGGGCTCATATTCACCTGAAGCCGAGGTGGGGCTCGAGCTCACCTGAAGCAGGACTCAAACTCATGAACCATGAGACCATGACCTGAGCCGAAGTCAGATGCTTAACTGACTGAACCATCCAGGAGCCTCATAGTCTTTATTTTAAAGTCTATTTTGTCTGATATAAGTATTGCTACCCCAATTTTCTTTTCACTTCCACTTGTATGCTGAGTGCTTTTCTATCCCTTCACTTTCAATCTGCATGTGTTTTTAGCTCTGAAATGAGTCTTTTGTAGGCAGCATATAGATGGGTCTTGCTTTTTTATCCATTCTATCACCCTGTGTCTTTTGATTAGAATATTTAATACATTTACATGCAAGCTAATTATTGATGGGTATATACTTATTGCCATTTTGTTTTTTATTTTATAGTTGTTTTAGTAGTTCTTCTTATTCCTTTCTTCCTCTTGCTCTCTTCTCTCATTGTTTGTTGGCTTTCTTTGGTACACTTGGATTCCTTTCTCTTTATTTTTTGCATATCTATTACTGGTTTTTGATTTGTGGTTACCTTTAGGTTTGTATATAACATCTTCTGCATGTAGCTGTCTATATTAAGTTGGTGGTCATGTAAGTTTGAAGCCATTCTTTACTCCTCTCCCCCACCCCTTGTTTTAGGTATATTGTGACATACTTTACATCCTTAATTTTTTTTTTTTTTATTTTAAAGAGAGAGCGCATGAGTGGGGAGAGAGGAGCAGAGTGCAAGAGGGAGAGAATCTTAAGCAGTCTCCACACTTCGTGAAGCCTGACATGGGGCTCAATTCCATGACCCTGGGGTAATGACCTGGGCCATAATCAAGACTCAGATGCTCAACTGACTGAGCCACCCAGGTGCCCCAACATTCTTTTATTTTGTAAATCCTTTGACTTGTTTTTATAGATACACTTATTTTTATTGCTTTTGTGCTTCCTTTTTTTTTTTTTTAATTTCTACTTATGGTTTTTCTTTGTAGCATTGGTTTAGTGATGATGAATTTCTTTAACTTTTGCTTATCTGGGAAACTTTATCTCTCTGTTCTGAATGATAGCCTTGTTGGGTGTAGTATTCTTGACTGCAGGTCTTTTTCTTTCAGCACTTTAAATATATCATGCCACCTGCTTCTGGTCTGCAGTTTCTGCTGAAAAATCAGCTGATCGCCCTATGGGGTTTCTTTTTTATGTAACTGTTTTCTTTTATCTTGATGCTTTTAAAATTCTCTCTGTAACTACTTTTTGCAATTTTAATTGCCATGTATCTGGGTGTTGACCTCCTTGGGTTGATTTTCTTGGAGGCTTTCTATACCTTCTGGATCTGGGTTTGTTTCCTTCTGCAGATTCAGGAAGTTTTCAGCTATTATTTCTTCACATAAATTTTCTCCACCCTTTTCTTTTTTTTTTTTTTTAATATAAGTTATTTATTTATTTATTTTTTATGAAATTTATTGTCAAATTGGTTTCAACTCTATCCTTTTCTTTCTCTACTCCACAATTTATTCCATCTAGTGTAATTTTAATTTTAGTTATTAAGTTCTTTATCTGATTGATTCTTTTTTATGTTTTATATTTCTTTGTTAAGAGTTTCACTGAGATTGTCCAGTCTTTCTCAAATCCAGTGAGTATTTTTATGACCATTACTTAGAATTTTCTATCAGGTTTATTATTTACCTCTGTTTTGTTCAGCTCTCTTGCTGTGATTTTGTCTCATTCTTTCATTTGGGACATATTCCCCTGTCTTCTCATTTTGTCTAACTCCCTGTATCTGTTTCTATGTGTTAGAAAATTCAGCTCTGTCTCCCACTCTTGAAAGTAGTGGCCTTATGAAGAGGAGGATCTGTAGTGCCCTGCAGTGCCATGTCCTCTATTCACCAGAACCGGGTACTTCAGGGGCCTAGAGCAGAGGCCTGGCTGGAGGTGTGTGTCTGCATAGGGACTGGGCACAGTTAGCAAGTTAGGTGGTAAGTGTTGGTTCTGGCTGGTTCCTGCAGGTGTCCTTGTGTGTAGGTTGAGGTGGCTGGGGGGAGGGAAATGGCTCCTGCCATGTCCTTTGTTCCTAGAGAAGTTCTCCTGATGATTCCTGTCCCTCCAGCACATGCCCTGAGATTACTAAACAAATCTCCCTCCTGTATACCCCAGGTGTCTTTCAAACTGCTGCCTCCCTCCCCTGCAAATTTTCTCTCTCTCTCTCAAAATAAATTTAAAAAACTTAAAAAAAAGGGGGGTGCTGGGTGGCTCAGTCAGTTAAGCATCTGACTTCAGCTCAGGTCATGATCTCACGGCTCATGAGCTTGAGCTCTACATGGAGCTCTCTGCTGTCAGCACAGAGCCTGCTTCAGATCCTCTGTCCCCCTATTTCTCTGCTCCTCCCCTGCTTGTTCTCTCTCTCCCCCACCCCTTTCTCAAAATAAATTAAAAAACATAAAAAACAAACAAACCCTGCTGCTTCTATGTTGTATATCCTGGGGCTGTTTATTGTGTTGTCTCTTTAAGGGTGGGGCTCAGTTTCCTCTCACCCTCTGGTTCTTCCAGAGCTGAGCTGCTGAATTAAAAAAAAAAAAAAGTTAATGTTTATCTACTTTTGAGGGAGAGAGAGAGAGAGAGAGCCAAGCGACTGAGAGAGCACAAGCTGGGGAGGGGCAGAGAAAGAGGGAGACACAGAATCCAAAGCAGGCTCCAGGCTCCTAGCAGTCAGCAAAGAGCCTGACGCGAAGCTCAAACTCACAAACTGTGAGATCATGACCTGAGCCGAAGTCAGATGTTAACCAACTGAGGCACCCAGGCGCCCTGAGCTATTGATTTTTAAAGTTCCAGGTGTTAATCACTGCTGATTGTAAGAACACATGAAATTTAGCCCCTCTGATTTTCAAAGCCAAATGTTATGGCAATTCTCTATGTGAGCTACTTGGTGTGAAAATCTGTTTCTTTCCCTTCTCTGTGCCCTCAGCATCCCTTCCTCCCATAGACAGTCCTGCAGTTCCTTTTAGCTCCCAACTACCTTCCTACACTCTTCAAAATGGCCTCTTCTCTACATATATTTGTAAAGAGTTTGTTCTGCTAGTGTTTAGGTTGTTTTATGGATTATTTACACTAATGTGGGTATTATCTAGTTGTATCTTTGGGACGAGATGAGCTTAGGGTCCTACTACTCTACCATCTTCTCCAAGAACTCTCCTCTTCAATGTTTTATAGGTTTTAGAGGATAGGATTTCCACCTTTGTGATTAAGTTTATTCCTAAGTATTTTATTTTTGGTGCAACTATAAATGATACTGTTTTCTAATTTCTCTGCTACTTCATCATTATTGCGTAGAAATGCAATGGATTTCTTTATATTGATTTTGTATCCTGCCATCTTACTGAACTCATTTATCAGTTCTAGTGGTTTTTGGTAGAGTCTTTAGGGTTTTTTATATATAGTATTATGTCATCTGCAAATAGTGAAAGTTTGATATCTTCCTTATCAGTTTGAATGACTTTTATTTCCTTTTCTTGTCTGATTGCTCTGGTAGGACTTCCAGTATTATGTTGAGTAAAAGTGGTGAAAGTGGACATTCTTGTCTTGTTCCTGATTTTAGGAGAAAAGCTCTCAGTTTTTTTACCTTTGAATATAATGTTAGCTGTGGTTTTTTCATATATGGACCTCATTATGTTGAGGTATATTCCCTCTAAACCTACTTTCTTGAAGTTTTTTTTATCATGAATGGAAACTGTACTTTGTCAGGTGCTTTTCCTAAATCTATTGAAATGATTATCTAGTTTTTATCCTTTCTCTTATTGATGTACTGTATCCTTTGATTGATTTGCAAATATTGAATCACCCTTGCATCCTGGGAATAAATCTCACTTGACTGTGGTGAATGATTTTTTAAAATATATTGTTGGATTCAGTTTGCTAATATTTTGTTGAGGATTTCTGTGTCTGTCTTCATCAGAGATAGATCAGAGATTGTAATGTCTTCATCTGGTTTTTGTATGAGGGTAATTTTAGCCTCATAGAATGAATCTGGAAACTTTCCTCCCTCTTCTATTTTTTGGAATAGTTTGAGAAGAATAGGTACTAACTCTTCTTTAGATACTTGATAGAATTTACCTGTGAAGCCACCTAGTCCTGAACTTTTGTTTTTTGGGAGCTTTTTGATTACCAGTTCAATTTCATTACTGGCAATTGGTATGTTCAAATTTTGGATTCCTTCCTGATTCAGTTTTGGGAGGTTATATGTTTCTAGAAATTATCCATTTCTTCTAGGTTATCCAATTTGTTAGCATGTAATTTTTTAAATGTTTTATTTATTTTTGAGAAGGAGAGCTTGTGTGGAAATGGGGATGGGACAGAGAGAGAAAGAGGGACAGAAGATCTGAAGCAGGCTCTGTGTTGACAGCAGCAAGCCCAATGTGGGTCTCAAACTCACAAATTGTGAGATCATGACCTGAGCCGAAGTTGGATGCTTAACTGACTGAGCCAGCCAGGTGCCCCAGCATGTAATTTTTTTTTTAATGATATTCTCTTACTTAAAAAAAAAATTTTTTTTATGTTTATTTATTTCTGAGACAGAGAGAGACAGAGCATGAGTGGGGGAGGGGCAGAGAGAAAGGGAGACACAGAATCAGAAACAGGCTCCAGGCTCTGAGCTGTCAGCACAAAGCCTGAGCGGGGCTCGAACTCACAAACCGTAAGATCATGACCTAAGCTGAAGTTGGTTGCTCAACCGACTGAGCCACCCAGGAGCCCTTGTAATATTCTCTTATAATCCTGTGTATTTCTGTGGTCTTGGTTGTTACTTCTCTTGTTTCATTTCTGATTTTGTTTGTTTGAATTTCCTCTTTCTCTCTTTCTCTCTCTGATGAGTTTGACCAAATGTTTATCAATTTTGTTGATTTTTTCAAAGAACCAGCTCCTAGTTTACTTAATGTGTTGTATTATTTGTTTAGTTAGAACAATGTATTTTTTATGATGTTTATGTAGACATATTCTAAAGGCACCAAATATAGTGAGAACAGTGGCAATAGTTCTAGACAGTTATTTAATCAATAGGTATACTTGAGTCATGTAATATGTTAAGTATGGAGAGTTAAAAAATATAGCAGATTTCCCTTTTTGAAGCTAACTGAATTGATTTTAATATATTACTTTGTAAGAATGCTTCTTTAGCTATTACACTGGCATAGTGGCATAATGGGTTGTTCCCCCAAACTCGGAATTATTCAAAATAAGAGTTAAAAGCACATTCATGATTTAAGTTTTAGATTAAGGCTGAAAAGTAAAGCACATTTTTTTCTTTCAAGTAGTCTAGAGGATCTTTTGGTAAACTATAAATATTTTATTACTTTTTAAATTTACTAAATATTCATTCAGTTGGTGTCTATGGTAGTCATTTCATATTTTGTTGTGGTTCACATGGGATCTTATGATTCTTGAGAACAGAGGCAGTGGCTGCAGATTCTCTAATTCTTTATTTCCAGGCTTTGATGTAAGGGTAACTCTAGGGTATTGCATGAGACAAAGGACTGAGAAACTTAGTCACCGCTATGTACAGCTTTGCTCATGTAATCCCCCCAAACTGAATTTATTATTTATTTATTCAAGTATAATTAACACACAGTGTTATATTATTGTCAGATGTACAGTATAATGATTCAACAATTCTATACATTACTCAGTGCTCATCACGAAGTATACCCTTAATCCCTTTTACTGTTTCACCCATCCACCTCCACCCCACCCAACTGAATTGAAATACCCTTCAAATGAGGGATGATCATGACATAAACATGAGTGCTGCATTGATTGTACCATATACCCAGTATATTAAATCAGCTTGATTCCTCTCTTCCTTCCAGAAAAAGGGCTGGTGATACAAATGAAAGATTCTTTTCTGTGCCCTTCATATCTGCTGCTATGTCTGGCTGCTCCAGACCAGCTGCCACCTGCAGTCATGTACCCTGGTATGCATTTGTGCTGAGATAGAGCATTTTTCTTAATCTTTTAGAGTATAAAAAAATAATAGGTAAAAATATCTGAGACATACTGGTCTCAGATGCTCCTGGGAAATTTTTACATAATATTAATTACATCAGGACTTGCACAATAAAGCCTTGTTCAAGGAACTTAGAATACCTGAGAGATCTCATTTAATTTGAAACCTGAAGCACTGAGAAGGCACCAGTTATGGAGAGGGAGAAGAGGGTCTGCTGGGAAGGAAAGAATGACAAGAAATGAGCTTAAGGAGGTAGGTAGGGCCAAAGGGCCAAACCATGGTTCTCTTTTAGGTGATAGGGAGTTACTAAAACGAACAAAGCCCAGCAATGTGTTTATAGATATGAGCAGGTCAATGCTTTATCAGTTTTCCTTAATATATGCATTGTAACCGAAGTCTCCTAGAGATAATCTCCTTAACTCAAAAGAATGCTCCACTGGTGGGCAGTTCACTGCCTCTCAGATCACATTTTATATTGGGTGACCTAGATTTCCCACATTAGAGAATTCTTTCTCAGGTTGTATCTGCTTCCCTCAATGCCCAGGAGTCTGCAGAGGTATATTGGCCATGTATAGCAGCTATGCATGAATCATGGCTCATCTCTCCTCTTCAGTTATGGCTAGTAAATTAACTACCTAGTCATGATTTTTCTCGGATTGATTGTAAATGTCTATGGCAATATAATTTGTTAAGATGAGTTTTTTTCTTTTCATTTTTTTTTTTTTTTTTTTTTGAGAGAGAGACAGCACGAGTAGGGGAGGGGTAGAGAGAGAAAGAGAGAGAGAATCCCAAGCAGGATCCAAGTTGTCAGCACAGGGCCTGATGCGGAGCCCAAACTCACGAACTGTGATATCATGATCCGGATGGAAATCAAGAGTCAAACGCTTAAGCGACTGAGCCATCCACATGCCCCAAGATGAATTTTTATTTATTTATTTATTATTATTATTATTTAAAAAAAATTTTAATGTTTATTTTTGACAGAGAGAGAGAGAGAGAGAGAGAGAGAGAGAGCGAGCATGAGCGGGGGAGGGGCAGAGAGAGAGGGAGACACAGAATCCAAAGCAGGTTCCAGGCTCTGAGCTGTCAGCACAGAGCCCGATGCGGGGCTTGAACTCACAGACTGAGAGATCATGACCTGAGCCAAAGTCAGATGCTCAACCGACTGAGCCACCCAGGCACCCCCCCAAGATGAATTTTTAAATCTTTAAATATGTTTGCCACATTTGCACTCTTTTTCTCTCTATAAATAATACATATTAGAATTTTAATACAAATTTATTATGTAATTATATATTCCATACAATTATTATATTAGATCTATATATAGATAATATATATTAAATAGTAAGAATAATCTTTTTTTATAGAGAACTAGAAAAGAATTAATTTCCAAAAAGCCTTATAGTTATATGTGAAATAGAGATTGAGATTCAACAAGAGCTGTTTCAAATTTTAAATTCTTGGGTTTGATTAGTTTGTGTTTATATTAGGAGTCAGCCTCTGTATTCAGCTTTCAGATTTATTTTTAAGTATTGTGCATTGATGTTTACTGAGAACTTTTAGATTCACACATATTTATAAATGAAAAACTTATTTATTTATTCTTTTTGTGTCTGGATCTTACTTATTTTTTACCAATCAAAAATAAAATGACCCTTTATTAGAATTCAGACTTTTTCAAGACCACTGCAAAATCAAACAAGATTATAGTGAGGAAAGCATTCTTTTGATTCTTTGTCTAAAAAAGCAAGTCTATACAATATATTCTGAGTGTTCACTTTGAGAACATATATTATTATAAGCAATCAAAACAAAGTTGTCTAGCATAAAAATAAAATGAAATCAACAAATATTTACTGAATGTCTACAGTATACCAGGACCTGAGTAGTCACTGTGAGGGCTATGGAATAGTGTATAATCTGTGCTTTCTAGGAGCTTACACATGGCCTAACAAGGGAGACAAAAGTAAATGGAGTTGGGGGATGTGGACACTGACATGTGTGGAGTACCTACTATGGCCTAGGAATTGTGCTATCTCATGTATAACATGAGTTATCTCATGCAGAGCAGAGTTCATCATCATACCTTAAATTCTTTAGTATTCTCTTTCCCACTCTCCAACCAGTCATCCAGCCTTCAGGTCATTCATAGTCCCCACCACCCTTGCTAACCTCCCACATCTAATCATCACTAAGTCCTGTTCCTGGATGCTTCCAGTGGCCTCCTGTCTGGTCTCATTGCCTCTGTTCTCTTCCCTTATTAGCCCATCTTCTTTCCACATTGTGCACAGAGAGAATTCTCTAAAAGGCAAATATCATTAGATTAATTACAACTCTTTTGGGATGCAAGTAACAGAATTCATTTAAAATAACCTAAGCAAAGGAGGTAATTTATTATTATGACTACACAGTGTCTGTTGGGCCCCAAAGGCAGAATACTGCTGGGTCAGATGAACACAATAGATGAAGACTACAGTCCTTTTTTTTCTGTGTCTTGTCTTTGCTCCCGTCTACATATCTGCTTCATTCCTTACTTCATATCAGCTCTTCTTTCTCGGTCCCAGAAAATGGCAGAAAATGACAACCAGACTGAGCCTGGACCATTCCAGTTTCCATTTAAAATTCCTCATTGGATCAGTTTGGGTCAGGTGTCACTCTTGGATCAATCACCAATGGTAATCAGAGTTACTTTGCAAGGTAACTATAACCATGTTGTTGGAAGGAAGGAGGAGCAGTTTTCAGAAAAAGCATTTCTAGGCAAATCAATCAGCAAGTGTTTCTTGAAGAGGCTGAGCATTTGAGTTGACTGGAGCATATGGTTGAGTTAGGAGTAAGAAATAAGGTTGTAAAGATGGTTTGGGGTACCAAAATTTCAAGAATCTTTACGTGAAGCTAAAGAGTTTGAGATTTATCCTATATAAATTGGGAACTATTGCAGCTTTTAAAAGGGAGTGACATGAATATTACTTAGGATAATTAATCTGGAAGCAGATTAGATATACTTTAATTGGGAGAAATTGGGGCAGAGCCCACTTAGGAAGATGTTGCAGAAGTTGAATATGATGCTAAGGGCATTGGAAGAATGTAATTAAAAATATTAGGAAAGACACAGATTGCTTGAACAGAGTGGGCTTTTGTTTTTTAATCTTCATGAAATTTTTGTGATGATCATACTGCTATTGTAGAAAATAAACTCCAAATAACAAAAACACAGATCATATGTTTCAAAGTTCATAATGCTGAATCCATGTCCTTCTGACAACTCAGTCACATTTCTGACATTTTCAAAATTTCTTTCCTTTGGGAGATAAGGGCCAGGGTTTCTTTTATTGTTGTTTTTTGTTTTTTTCCCCCCTCTCCCTCACCATCACCACTCCAGTTTATCACATATTAGGAGGATATTATTAGAAATAGATATGAAGCTGCAAAACTCAGGGGACAAGTTAGGCAGAGAGGCAGAGACAGTGACAAAATAGTGATGAATTATTTTCAATTCAAGATTGGAGTTCCTGTAACAAAGAGAAATACCATTAAGAGTACTGGATAGTGAGTCATTTTTAAAGTTCGGTCAAGTTTCCATAGCATTTTCTGTGTAAAGTTTACTTTAGCATTTATCACAATGCATTCTAGTTGTCTGTCCATGTGGCCGCCTGCACCTTGTGCTGTCAACTTCCTTAAGACAGAGACTCTTGCCTGTTAATCTTTATATCCATGGTGCTTGGCATAGCATTTGATGTATTTAGATGTCCAACAAGTGTTGAATATCCTCCATTGATTATAGGATTTTAAAGGTAGAGTCTGTGCTTCTTCATATACCTTTAAACTGCTTGGGAAGGGTAATTGAACACAAATTACAAATATACGAACTACCAGCTTTTCTTCTGTCCTGGTTCTTTTGGACTTTTTAAAAATAAGAATTGAGACCAAAAAAGGTGTGAAGCAAAGAACCAGAGGGCTAGAGTTGGGTGAAAAGTTTTCTGGGGGCAGGTACAAAAGCAGGAAAGGACTACCTGGTATGTGTGAGGACAGTGGATGGGAGAGAATACAGGGGATTTTAAGAAGTGTTGAAGTGAATTGTGTATTCTCTTCTTGGTATTTGAGTTTTTTAAAAGTCCTTTTTGTTCTTGGATTGTGTTCTTTTGAAATCACCATTCTGGGATAGAACTATATGGGCAAGAGATACATAAATTTTTTATTTGTTTAGTAAGGATCTGTGAAAGGAAGGAGAAGAAAAAGGATAGCTGGAGAGAGGACAGTGAAGGTTAGAAGAATAAAAGAAGGAATTAAGGGACACATTTGAATTATATATAATTTTTTCCCTGAAATTAGTGAGATTTCCATTCAGATATAAGGGCCTTAGTTTCAGTGAGAGTTGAAACACCAGGAGAAGCTCATTTGGTATTAAGAAATTCAGCTGATCTTTTTTTATAAATAAAATGAACAGTGCATAGTAATTCTCATTAAAGAAGGAAGGTTTAACATTTAAAAAAACCTCTATTTTTAGTTTTCAAAGTAAATTATTTTATAGCAGAGACCAAAACATTTCCTCCCCCCCACACCCCAGGACATATTCCTCTTAAAATCGAGTATTTTTATATAGAAACATCATTTTGGGAATCAATAAAAAAATAAAATTTTCAGTGACGTACTTAGATATTGAGACTAATGTAGTATAAGATATTAGACTATACCCTGAGGAACTTTAAAATGCAACATCAAAAGTATTCAAAGGGCAACAGAAATAAAATGAATTCATTTTTAGGAACATGTATAACTACTACTGTTATGTAACATAATCCCCAATGAATAAATTGTAAATGTGCATAAACAAGCTAGAAGCTTAAAGATTTCTTGAGGCTTGTTTACATTTTAAAAAGTTGAGCTATTGATTACAGAATCATAGAATTTGAGAACAAAAAGGGACCTTTGAGATGATTTTGTTCAACCCTCTCATTTTATAGATGACTAAAATGTGCTATTTAGGTAGCAGCAAAGCAACATTTTCAACAATGCTTCTCTACTGGGACTACAACTACTTTGACCTAATAATTCCTTCACCAAAATCTGCAACACGCACGTGCTGCAACGCAGAAATAACGAAAGCAACCTCAGAGTTCTCTGGCATTGATAATATCCCCTCATGCTGAGCTAAGAAAATCTTAACCAGCAAGGCGGTTGTCTTTTTTTTAATTGAGCTTACCTCTGTGTTATAAGGGTGGATGTAGAGACATTTGGTGACTCCACTTGAATGGTGTGGTAGCCAAAAAGAATTATTCTCATCCTCATGAAACATGGTCCAAACAGTTGTTTCCTGGTGGTTTTAGAGGGACTGCTCTTAGTGAGAGTGTTGTTGTCAAGTCAACCTGGAATCACAGGTTCTACAGCAGAACAGGCTGTTGTGCTACTGCTGACCCATGTTACACTTAGGGTAAGATACAAGCTACTCTCCTGAAATAAATGAGCAAAGACAGTTCTATGATAGCAAAGTGGCCTTCAAATATCTGATAAGGTGTGATTTCTCCACTCCCCAAACCCATCATCGGAATTAATCCAGCAATATTGTAGTTATTAATTTATATGCCTTTCTAGATGACTGGAAATAAATATCTTAAGGGTAGGGATAGTCTTCTTCCTCTTTGTATATTAAACACCTAGCACATGGCAGATATTATATAACATTTTAAAAATTGAATATGTTGCTGTTGTTGTTTTTTGGTCTTGTAGGGCCTTATCACCTATATCTGGTTAAAGATATTTGAAGTGAATATTGAAACAGTAATAATAACAAGATAAACATGGAAAGAGTGCCTTTAAGTATTTGTAAAGGATACAAAGGTGAATATGTCAAAGACTGTTCTTTGGAGAGGCTCATATAAACAATGGACATTTATTAGTGTGTTGGATACCATAACAAAATACCACAGACTGGGTGGCTCAAACAAAATAATTTCTTTTCTTATAGTTCAGAAGACTAGGAGTCTATTAAGGTTCTGGCAGGGTTGGTTTCCTCAGAGGTCTTTCTCTTTGCCTTGCAAATAGTGGCCTTCTCCCTATGTCCTCACGTGGTTTTTCATCTGTGCATGCACATTGCTGGTGTCTCTTCGTGTGTACAAATTTCCTCTTCTTATAAGGACACCAGTCAGATTGGATTAGGGCCCACCCTAAAGACCTCATTTTAACTTAATCACTTTGTTAAAATGTCCTATCTCCATATAGTCATATTCTAAGGTACTGGGCTTTAGGGCTTCAACATATAAATTTTGGAGAGACACAATTCAGCCCACAAAAAAAGGAAAACAATAACAAATAGCTTTAATACCATTGAGCTCTAATGAGTGGAAACTGAAGGAAGGAGGCTGTGACAAGATGTCAGCAGGTGGAATGGAATTCAGAGTACCACTGATAATTAGACAGGGCAGCCTCCTATTATTGGAGTCTAGAACGATTTGGTGAGGGTTGAGAAATCTGGTTAGTTAAACTGGTTAATCTTTCTGACACACAATTGTCATCCGATTCAGATTTTCCTTAATGGATTTCACCATCCTTTTAACTTGACCACCCGATTGAGGCAGTTAAATTGTAATGGTGCCAGATCAGGCAGAGTTTTCATGTTTAAATCCAATAACCCTAACTGGTGCACAGATTTGTACTCATTGAGAGAAACAAATACGGTAAACTGTGTTATAAATAAGTGGCTGAGAACAGCAAGCTTCGCAGAACTCCGAGATAGAAATTTGAATCTTAAATGGTGTCTAGAGTAATCAAGACATTCTCTTGAAGTCATTTTACAAAAACCAATATGAGTTTTTGAAAATCTTATTTGGAAAGTCATTGTCTAACTGGGTGAGATGGCCTTGCATGAATTACACTTACAGCCTGTAACGTACGGAGCAGTAGTTTCTTAGCTCTGATTTTGGAGTTAGCCTGCCTGGTTTGAGTTCTCTCCTGTCAGCTTCTATCCTCTGTTGCTTATTCTCAGGCAAATGGCTCGTTGTCAGTCTCAGTTTCCTTTGTTGTTTGTAAAATAAGGGTTCATGCTTTACTTACCTTTGTGTTCTCTGGCAAGATACTTATCCTTTTCATAACTCATTCATCTGCAGAATAGAAATTGTAGTAATACCTACTTCATAAAAGTTCTTTTCAGGATTAAATAAACAAGCATACGTAAAGCACTTAAAATAGTACCTGGCATTCAGTAAGCATTTAGTAGGTATTACTCATCATTCATATAGTAGAGTTAGTTCTGCTTAAACATTTGTTATGTGAGTGAATGACACTGATTTTGAGTAGTAAGAAATTGGTGACGTTCTATAAGTAAGCATACATCCAAAATTGTATGGTGCAGGACCACTGGTAGAGAATAATGGCTTATGCTAATGATGTGTTAGCAAAGACCTGGAAGTAGGTTTCTGATGACCTCCTAGAATGTGTGCTCTGGTACACCTTTTCCAGGAAGTAATGGTTGTTTTTTGAGGGGGGAAAATCCCCAGAAAAATCAAATGCTCTAAGGAGGCTGTAAAACTCTTGCTTCATTTCTGATTTGGCACAGAAGAAAGGGACATACTTCATTCTGAGCTGAAAGATGTACAGGAAAGTTTTTATTTTGTATTTCTTTTTTGTTTATATAGCAGGTTTAGCTAGTGCCCACCCAATATTCCTGCTCCTGTCCTTGCCAGTAGAGTCCTAATTTTGTTCTGGTATCCACCCCGCACTCACTCGACACAGGTAAATCCTGATTAGTCTAAGTCAATGATGGTAAACTCCTCCCAACCATCCCAGCAGCCACACTAAATCTGATTAGGAAGGGGCATGAGACACAGTTCTGGCCAATGAGAAAAGAGGGGAAATTTGCAATGGAGCCTTCTGGAAAATATTTCCTTCCTCATAAAAAGAGACACACAGGACAAAGTGCCCTCTTTTTCTGCTAGACATTTCCATTTCAAGATGGAATGTTTGGAATTAAGGCAGACATCTTATAAACTAGCTGTCAAAATGTAAATAATTTTTCTCTTTTGAATCAGTAAGATTCAACCTATAGTAGAAACTTAAGCCTTGAGGTAAGAAAATTATGCCTTCAGTATAAGAAACTTAAGCCATCAGCGTCTCATATGAAGTGTGTGGTTATCTGGTTATTATATTCTAGATTTTTAGACTTTTGGTCCTGTACATTCAAATATGTTGACAATTTTTAGAATTAAAAAAAGTGTTGCTTTAAATCTATCACCTCTGATTCTTGTTTTCACAAATATCTTCAATCAATTCCTTATTTTTTAAAGACGATAGCTTTACTGAGACATAATTCCCTTATTATACAGTTCACCAATTTAAACTGTGTAATTCAGTGGATTTTAGTATATTCACAGGATAATGCATCCATCACCACAATAAATTTTAGAATATTTTTATCACTCCAGAAAGAAACCTCATAACCATTAGCAGTCATTTCCCATTTATGCTCCAAACCCCCAAACACAGGCAACCACTAATTTACTTTCTGTCTCTAGGGATTTACCTGTTCTGGATATTTCATGTAAGTGGGAACATATGTAGTCTTTCATGATGGGTTTTCTTTCACTTGGCATTATGTTTTCAAGGTCCATCTGTGTCGCGGCATTTATCAGTACACCATTTCTTCTTATTGCTTTTTATTGTAATGAATAATATTACATTGTATGGATATACTGCATTTTATTTATCGATTTCATGGACATTGATGTTGATGGACATTTGAGTTGTTTCCAATTTGGGCTATTATGAATAATGTTGCTATGAACATTTGTGTACAAATTTTATGTGGACATGTTTTTAATTCTCTTGGATATATACCTAGGAGTAGAATTACTGGGTCACATGGTAACTCTACATTTAACCTTTTGAGTAACTGCCAGACTGTTTTCCAAAGTAATTGTACGTTTCACATTCCCACCAGCTGTATGTAAAGGTACCAATTTCAATTTCTCCACATCCTCATCTGTCTTTTTTTTTTTTTTTTAATGTAAGCTCCACACCCAATGTGGGTCTTGAACTCACAACCCTTAGATGCAAGAGTCGTATGTTCTACCGCCTGAGCCAGCCTGGTCTTCTTGGTTGTAGTCATTCTATAGGTGTGAAGTGGTAGCTCAATACAGTTTTAGTTTGCATTTTCCTGTTGGCTAATGATAATTGAACCTATTGTGCACTTATTGGCCATTGATATATCTTCTTTGGAGAACTATCTATTTAGATTCTTTGCCCATGTTTAAAAAAGTAATAAATTTTAAGAGTAATTTATAGAAAAAATGAGCAGAAAGTACAGAGTTACCATATACTCCCTTTCCCACAGCTCCCCCTTCTCCCCTCCCAGTTTCCCTATTATTAACATCTTGCATTAGTGTGGTACACTTGTTATAATTGATGAACCACTATCGATACACTATTAACTGAAGTCCATAGTTTACATTAGGTTTCACTCTTTGTGTTGTAGTTTCTATGAGTTTTGACAAATTTATAATGATATGTGTTCACCATTATGGTATCATACAGAATAGTTCCACTGCTTTAAAAATCCCACATTCCACTATTCATCCTTCCTGTCTCCTCTTCTCCCTTCTTCTGGCTTCCACTCATCTTTTTACTGTCTCTATAGTTTTGCCTTTTCCAAAATTTCATATAGTTGGAATCATATTGTATGTAGTCTTTACAAGTAGGCTTCTTTCAGTTAGCAATATGCATTTAAGGTTCTTTAATGTCTATTCATGGCTTAATAACTCATTTCTTTTTATCACCGAAAATATTCAGTATATGGATGCACCACAGTTTATCTATTCATTTATTAAAGGATATTTGGTTCTTCCAAGTTTTGGCCATTATAAGTAAAGTAGTTATAAACAGTCGTGTTCAAGTTTGTGTATGGACAATATGTTTCAAGTCATTTGGATAAATACCAAGGAGTACAATTGATGGATCATGGTAATATGTTTGGTTTTCTAAGAGACTACCAAGCTGTTTTCTAAAGTGGCTGAATCATTTTGCATTCCCATCAGTAATGAATGAGAGGTCCTGTTTCTCCCTTTGTCCATTTTATTTTTATTTTTGTTTTATTGTATTTTATTTTAGAGGCAGGGTAGGGGCAGAAGGAGAGAGGGAGAGAGGGAGAGAGAGAATCTCAAGTAGCCTCCATGCCCAACACAGAGCCCAATACAGTGTTCCATCTCACGACCATGAGATCATGACCTGAGCCAAAATTAAGAGTAGTACACTTAACTGACTGAGCCACCCAGGCATCCCTCCCTTTGTCCATTTAAAAATTGGATTGTCTTTTCATCAGGTATATAATTTGCAAATTTTCTTCTCATTCTGTGTTTTTTTTTTAATGTTTATTTATTCATCTCGTTGGGGAGAGGGCGGTAGAGAGAGGGGAGAGAGAGAATCCCAAGCAGGATCCACGTAGACATCTTAATAATTAGTCTTATGATGTACGAACATGGGATGTCTTTCCATTTATTTAGATCTTTAATTTCTTTGAACAGTGTTTTGTAGTTTTCAGAGTATACATTTTATCTTCTTTAATTGCATTTATTTCTAAATATTTTACTCTTTTTCATGCTATTGAAAATGGAATTGTTTTCTTGATATCAGTTTGGGTTGTTTATTGCTAGTGTAGAGAAATAAACTTGATTTTTGTATCCTGTTTTATTATCTCTAATTGTTTTCAATAGATTAATCAGGGTTTTCTATATATGAGATCACATCCATCTGTAAATAGAAAAAGGTTGACTTTCTCCTTTCTAATCTGGATGATTTTTATTTCATTTTCTTGGCTACTTGCCTTGGCTAGAAATTCCAGGACAGTGTTGAATATAAGTGGCTAAAGTGTACATCTTTGTCTTGCTCCTGATCTTAGGGAAAAAGCATTCTGCCTTTCACTATTAAATATGATGTTAACTGTGGGTTTTATATACAGTTAATGCCCTGTGGATTAACTGTGGATACCTTTATCAGGGGTGCCTTGAAAGAGGAGAGATAGCAAGGAAGCAATGGAAAAATAGATGTTGGTGGATCTGATATTGAAGGTCTTTTGCCCTTCCTTTTGGACAAAACCCTACGGAGAGAGTAATACCCATGATTATTTGAGGTGTCCAAGAACAAAGCCTGACTATGGCATGATCCATGTAGGCAGAACTAGGGTTTGAAATAGAAATTCAGTTAAGTTGTAGGAAAACAAACCAAGTTATATTTCCTCATGGATATTGGGAACTGACTGTAATCACAGTACTATTATTAATTGTGAAATCACTTTTATATAAGGTCTTTTTTCACTCATAGTTAATAATAGGTATATATAGTAATAATTTTATGTAATGTACTCTTTTTTGAATGCCAGTCCTGTTCAATATGAATCAATCTAGTGACTAAAATTAGTGAATGAAATTTTAAAATTCTAAAACATTTTTTGGAATTAGCATTGATTTGTTAGGGAGTCTCCTGTGAATATAGCAAGGTATCTTTAATTGATTTGGAGACAGAGAATAATACATTTATAGAAAAGACAGTCTCATTTTACACAGAAATCAATGGCATTTTAGCTTATAAAGACTGTTAGAATCCTGACTAAAGATTTGAATCTTGACACGTTCTCCTTTGCACATTCAAAGGAAATATTTATTCATCTGTATAAAATTAAGAATTATACTTTCTTATTTTGTAGAATTGTTGTGTAATCAGTAACAGGATTTCATGCAAAATGTGGACATACATTATGATTTTCCTAGCAAGATAATTACTACACTGCATTTTAATTAAAGGAGAAATCCATCTAAGTTCTAGAATTTGGCATCTGACTTGAAAACAAAAAGTACTTAAAATACTCTTTTCCCTACTTTTTTCATATATTTACTCATTTTAAGAAGTGTACATTATTGTATCTGAGTGCTTATTTCATTTCTCCTGTTTGAAAACAAAGAAAGTATTGATTTTGTTGCTCTGTCTGTACCATATAGTCAGTCATTGTTATCCTGTCTTCTGGCTTCAAACCCTAGCACTCAGGGGGTGAAATCGCCCTCTTAGAGATGACCAGTGACTTCTTATCTCCAGATCCAATAACTCACTAGTGTCTACTGCTGGTGCTTCCCTGCATTCTTCTTTGCTTTCTGTGGCATATCTGCTGGTCTATCTGTGGCAAGTATCAAACTGTTTTTTCTACTTCCCAAACCATTCCTGTTTCCTTTGCTGGCCCCATTTCTTCTTGTTTGTCCCCAATGTGTAGACATATTTCATTATTGTGTTCTTAGCTCTCTTTTCTTGCCTATACATGCTTATGAATTCACTTGATTTCTTTCTGCATATATTCCCTGTAGTCAGTAGATGTTATCATGATTAGGCTACCCATACCCCCTCAGGATCCATGGGCTCATGTCCATGGGCTACCATGGGGTAGCAAGAAAGATAGAACCTGGCTTGCAAAATCTTAGAAAACTATCATTTTCATGATGAGTCCTGGGATTATAGAGGTCAGGGATGTGATGTAATATCTAAGACAGATTCACAGGAATTAACTTTGACAATGGTTTATACTTCCTACCTCAATAAACTGCAAACCCCATGAGGAACTGCCTGTTGTATCCCTAGCATTTAGCAAAGTGCCTTGTCCCATATTAAGTGCTAAAAAAAAGTAAAGACTGGCACATCTTCAACATCAACACATTTTCAGCTACTTCTCAGTTCTGCTTCTCTTATACCACACTAAGTTTCGTGCCAAAATGAGTAGGGGGGTGGGTGAGAAGAACTTCATTGTGGATGAAGATGTTTGTTCTGAGTGGTTTTTTGAGTTCTCTCAGGATATGACATATAGCATCCAGTCATGAGCCCTGGAAAAGTTCCTAGATGGCTGCAGATACTTTAGAGATGAAGCTATTGGTATCTTAATTTTCATCAAACCTTAAAATTCCATAAGTCATAACAATACTATTTAACTATAGGTCAGTTCCAAAAGAACTATACATTGTTGTAAGTAAAAAGGAATGCAAGGAAGGGTCTGTAAGGGGCCTAGAAGAAAAGGAATCAATGGGTAAAACTTTGATATCATGTTTTTTCCTCTGTCTGGGAAGACAGTTGACCTGGAAGAAGCATTACTGTCCCTTGGCAAAATTCTTTGTAGCTTAAGGAATGCATGAAGCAATCACAACCATTGACATTGTTCAGTTCATTCTCCTAGCTCTGGTTCTGTGATAAGCAAGAAGGAGTCAGATATTCTACCTAACTACATAGACTTTTCTACAGGTATTAACTAAATAAGGTGAACTCTCCCACTAAATTGGTAGTTTATGTTTTTAATTTTAAGATTAAAATTCTGACTTTACATCAGCATGTAGTTTTAGCATGAGTTAGTTGTCTCAAACCGAATCATTTCTAGATACACTGACAAAATAGAGTTACTTTGACTTGAAAAACTGGAGGTCATACTGGGCAATTTTAGTGGCTACATCAAGTACATAGCACCCTGTGAACAGTAAGCTGACCCCTTAGACAACATGTCTGGCTCTCTTGTTTCTGACTCTGAAATCTCTGTTTTGTACCACTAGCTCTAACTTATCTTGAGTTCCAGTCATCTGGACACCTCCATCTGGATATCTCAGGTCCATCTCAGACTAATTTCTAAATGCAAATTAATCATCTCAAACTCTTAGTCCCACATTCCTGCTTTGGATTTCTTCATAGGACATCTAGCCTTCATAGCACTTATTTGTTTTGTCAATTGTCCTCTTCCTCCACCAGAATATAAACTCTATGAAGGCAGAAATTTTTGTATGTTTTGTTAACTGTTGTATTCCCACTACCTACAAAAGGGTTAGGTGTAAGGTGAGTATTAAGTGGATATTTGTTGAGTGAATCTTTATACCAGACTTGCTCCTTTCCTGGACTAATGCCCTTACTAGTGTCCATAGCACTATAGTTTTCTAGTTTATTCAGACTCAAATCCTTATAGTCATTCTTGACTCTTCCCTATTCTCCTCCTATATCTATCTATCTATTTATTTATTTAATGTTTATTTATTTTTGAGAGAGAGAGAGCACAAGTGGGGGAGGGTCAGAGAGAGAGGGAGACACAGAATCTGAAGCAGGCTTCAGGCTCTGAGCTGTCGTCACAGAGCCTGATGAGGGGCTTGAACCCACAAGCCCTAAGATCATGACCTGAGCTGAAGTCAGATGATTAACCGACTGAGCCACCCAGGTGCCCCTCCTATATCTATTTAGTAAACAAGTCCTTTCAATGTTGTTTACAAATCTATTTTAGCTTAATGTCATATTTTCCATTCTCCTTGTCACCATTAGTATAAGTTAGATGCTTGAAAACTGTAACTGGGACTATGAAATAGAAATTTATTAAGTCTCATGTTCTCTAGGTTTTTGTTACCCTAATTGATCTTAAATATCACTGCCAGATCAATCTTACTTGGAGCTCAGCTCTCATTATGTCACTCCCTTACTTGAGACTTGACACTGTTTAAATACAGAATCCTCATTCTGGCATTTGAAACTGCCACAATATGACCCCAATCTGTCGCTTCAGTTTTATCTCCTACTTTTCCTTTATAGATTCTTTATGGTACAAACTGGGCTACTTGTTCTTTGAATACTCTTTGAACTTTCCTACCTCTGTACTTTTCTCATGCCATTACCTACTTGAGGAATATTCACTACCAGCTGTTTCTTGTGTTATTTGCTTTTGTAAAGGTAAATAATATCCATATACTACAATCTTTTGAGTCATAAGTTTTAAAAATTGACTTATTGTGATAGATGAGGGTTTAGCTCTTCTACACTATCAAACTTCACCTCTGTGCCAGGTGTCTCTTGTCTGTCCCTCTAGTTCCACCGTTCACCTCTCTCCCAGGAGTCTCACCTGTGTGAACCACATATATGGCTGCCATACTCTATGGCTTTCTGTTGAGTTTGGTTAATGGGAAACAGGAGGTCTGAAGAAGGGAAAAGAAAAAGGCAAGAGTATTTATTACCCAACTCCCTCTCAGTGTCTCTCAAACAAAGGTCATTGTTCTTTTCCAAGTGGTCTCTCCTCACAACGTTCTTCCTTTGGGTTTTAGTAACTGCTCACTCCCTTCCTCTTTTGGGACTAGGGAGTCTAACCCT
The DNA here is from genome assembly GCF_027475565.1 of Acinonyx jubatus. Lineage (NCBI taxonomy): Eukaryota > Metazoa > Chordata > Mammalia > Carnivora > Felidae > Acinonyx > Acinonyx jubatus. Next base: position 79,671,487 of record NC_069386.1, read on the forward strand.
GTGAATTCTTTACATTCTTCCCATACCTTTCTGAATAATTCCTTTGTAAAGATATTCTTCTGACTTATCCCAATTTGATTTTCTTCCTGTTAGGATCTGACTGACAGGTATACACTCCTTCCATCCTCCCAATTCAGTTAAATTAAAATTTTTGATTAAGTCAGAACTTACTGTTTATAATATTATGACATTACAAACATTAGTATTCTCTAAGTATATTTTCTTCCTGGCATAGCCTTTTATTTTTCTACAAGTTGGTTATTGTCTCATTATCTCATTTTCTATGTCACTTTTGCTAATACCTCCTGGGAAGACATTGAATCAGACATTCTATAAATTCTATCTATTCATAGAAACTTTCCTCCTGGGCCTTACCATCTTTCTGTTCAATCATGTTTAGGAATTGTCTGGACCTGCTATCAGTATCTCCAAAATCCTATGAATTTCTCTTTCCTGGTTTACTCTTTTGCTTTCCTGAAGCATGTACCTCTAGTAGCTTCCCGAGAAATGATACATAGGAGGTAAACTTTAAGAGGCTTTGAATATCTAAAGAAGTCTTTGATAATTTGATTGGGTATAAAATTCTTGGTTAAAAATGGCTTTTCTCTCATAATTTAGAAGGCATTGCTTTATTATCTTTTAATTTCTTGTGTTTCTGTTGAGAAGTAGTGTCATTGTAATTTCCTAACTTTTGAATGTGACTTTAAGAAGTGTTTAGGAGATGTGTCTTTGTTTTGGTCTTTTGATGTTTTGACTGTGGTATACTCTTTCAGTCTGAAGATATGTGTCCTTCAGTCTTAACATTTTTCTTGCATTATTATAGAAGACATTCTTAGCTGACTGGTCACTAAACATTCTCCCCACATTCCTTGCTAACAGAGTTCTGATTTTATTTAGGCAACAATGTGCCCATAATAGCTAAAGCCAGTCATGGTAATCCCATTCTTATTTGTCAGATACATACTTGTTTTTCCATTTTACCTTGTAACTAATGGTGGCCATGTAATGCTTTTCTGGTCAAGGAAATAAAATAAATCTGCTGGAGGGAGTGAGAGCTTCAGTAAATAGTTTTATTTTCTGATACGAATCAGATGCATGGGAAGAGGTCATTGTATTGTCTCTGTTTTCCTGCTTTGGATGTGATTATGAAAGGGCATGTTGTCATTTTAAAATTGTGATAGCCATCTTTTTTATTGAGAGGAAACAAACCTAAGGACCAAATGCCAAAATACTGAGATATGGAAGACTTGATTGAGTCAAAATACCAAACCTAGAACAGCCTTTCTCCAGATTTGTTGTTATATGAGATAAAAACTTTTATTTTTTAGCCACTTTTTTTTTCTCTTTTAAGTAGGCTTCACACCCAACATAGAGTCCATGCAGGTCTTGAACTCACAACCCTGAGATCAAGACCTGAGCTAAGATCAAGAGTCAGATGCTTAGTCAACTGAACCACCCAGGCACCCCACCTTAGCCACTTTTTGTTTGGTTATTTTGTTAGCTGACTTCTTTTTAATTTGAATTTTTAATTTTCTTTTCAATTTAAAATTTTTTCCTGTTTATTTATTTATTTATTTATTTATTTATTTATTTATTTTGAGAGAGAGAGAGAGAGAGAAAGAGAGAGAGAGAGAGGATGTAAGTAGGGGAGGGGCAGAGTGAGAGAGGAGAGAGAAAATCCACACTGTCAATGCAGAGCCCGATATGGGGTTCAGTCTCACGAACCATGAGATCATGACCTGAGCCACAATCAAGAGTCAAAGACTTAACTGACTGAGCTACCCAGTTGTTCCCAAATGACTTCTAACTAACGCATACGTCATTGATAAGTTTTCCCCCTTCAATTTCTCTATTCTCATTCTGGAACTCCTATTAGTTGGAGCTCCTGGATTAATTTTTTTACCCTTTTATCTCCCCTCTCTTTTTTCCCCATCCTTTTTTTCAGTGTTCTAATTTTCCAGGAAATTTCCTCAATTTTAGCTTTCAACCACTCTACTGAATTGTGAGCGTCAGCTATCAGTTTTTTAATTTCCACGACTTCTCTGATAGAAGAAATATATCTTGTTTGTTTTCATGGATGTAGCATTCTCTTGTAAATCTGAGATTGTTAATTATTGTTTTGAAAAGTTTTCTTCTGCTAGCTGCATTGTCTCTATTTCTTCTGAGTTACTGTTTTCTGTTTGTTGTCTTTTAGGTTGGAGGCTTTCCTCAATTATAGGGTAATATTAGGTTGCCTTTTTATATTTGCAAAAGGTCCTAAAAAGGTGATTGGAAGTTTTATGCATGTGAGTGGACTTCTTTGTAGGGTGACTGGGCACCAAATATGTTTTTTTTTTTTTGAAGATATCCTAAAATAGAAGTATTTGTAAATATTTTCTTTTAGGATTTTAATTTCTTCAAAGAAGAATCATCAAAAAGGTATGCATACTGGCAATCATTGTAGGAGGGGAGGTGGTGGTGATGCTGGTATTGGTGCTGGTGAAAGTGATGGTGGGCCCCACAATTCACTACCTAGACTTTCACTTAATCCTTCTCAGTGATGTGCTGGTAAATATTAGCAACCAGCTCTCTGAAAGAAAAAAGAAAGAAAGAAAGAAAAAGAAAACCGTGATTTGTAGCACTTGCCAATGTTTGAAGTATAAATGTTCTTACTACATCTAATTTCAAGCTACTAACATGATATCACTAAGACTTGGGAAGATATGCACAGTAGCTCAGCATTATATAGTGTTTCTACTGTACAGATATAATAGATGTAAATAACTTTGAGAGAATAAATTTTAGTAAAATATAGTAAAAAATAATTAGGAAGTTATGAGCTTTGAGTAGCTATTATGTCCACCTGATACAATTTAGTTTTTTGTCAGCTTATATAACTTAATGTTAAAAATGACTGTGTTTAACAATTGGCTTGCAAAATTCCTGAATATTTAGCAATCAGTTCTAGTGAGCTGATACAAACTAGCTCTGGAGCATCACTGCTGTTTCCAGTCCTAGGCCCACTTCACTGTGTCTGTTTTTTCTAACTTTCTAGTTTTGATTTTTCTGCTGAACGAATAGTTCTGGTATCCTGCAAGGGGGTGGGGGAGGATAAAGAGTGATGGCCTAATTACATGAGTTGTGAGTAAGTTAACCTAGGGATCTTCAGCTTGCTGTATAAGCTTTCAATGAATCCTAATATATTTAGCACCATACATAACTCTTGCCTTTTGAGATACCTGGTGCCACAAAGCCCTGAGCTCCCTTTGGCTTTTGCCAGCCAAATGAGCTTCTCTACTAGTGCTTGTGAGCAGATGCTCTGCTTTCCTGGGTCAGTTGCTACTGTTCCTTCTGCTTCCCATCTTCTAAGAAGATGTTGACATAACTTGTTATCTTCTCTCCCATTTTCTTTGTTCTTGTGGGTTTACAACTTTGTATTTACTTCCCCCTTTTTTTGTGGAAGCAGATAAATAAGTGTGTTCAATTAGTTTTTTTTAAGTTTATTTTTGAGAGAGAGAGAGAGAGAGAGGAGGGGTAGAGAGAGAGAGGGAAAGAGAGAATCCCAAACAGACTCTGCACTGTCTGTGCAGAGCCCAGTAATGGGGCTCAATCTCATGAATGGTGAAGTCATGACCTGAACGGAAACCAAGAGTCAGATCCTTAACCAACTGAGCCACCCAAGTGCCCCTAGGTTGTTTTAATTGGAAGGAGAACTCAATAAGTATTACATTTAAAATTTGCTGAATTGACTTAAGAGTCTGTGGTAGCAACTAAACTTTGTCAATCAATAGGACCTCACTAACTGATGATTTAATGTATTATTGTATTCCAGGCCAAAAGATATCCACTTTGATTTTTCTTCTACATTATTTTTTAAAAATAAATTTTATTACCATTATTATTTTTAAAGTTTATTTATTTATTTATTTTTGAGAGAGAGAGAGGGAGAGAGAGAGAATGAGTGAGCAGGGGAAGGGCAGAGAGAGAGGGAGACAGAGAATCTGAAGCAGGCTCTGTGCTGTCAGTGCACAGCCCAACTGCAGGGCTTCAACCCACAATAGTGAGATCATGACCTGAGACGAAGTCAGATGCTCAGCTAACTGAGCCATTCAGGTGCCCCTAAAATAAATTTTAAATTTTAGAATAGTTTTAGATTTATAGGAAAGTTGTGCAGAGTATTTTCATATTCTTTACCCCCACTTTTCCTTATTACAAATATCTCACCTTTGTGCATTATTTTTCATAAATAACCAATATTGATATATTATTTTTAAAATCCATACTTTAGGCAGGATTCCTAAATTTTTACCTAATATCCTTTTTCTGTTCCAGGATCCTATACAGGATACCACATTACATTTAATCATTATGTCTTCTGAGCCTCCTCTTGGCTGTGACAGTTTCTCATACTTTCCTTGTTTTTGATGACCTTGACAATTTTAAGGAGTACTAATTAGCTATTTTATAGAATGTCCCTCAACTGGAATTTCTGTGAAGTTCTTTTCACCATTAGATTATCTTTCTTGGTAGGAAGACCATGGAAAGAGTGCCATTTTTATCACATCATATCAAGAGTACTACATTATTGCAATACAGTTCTGATGCTAACTACCTGGAGTTAGCATAGACTCCAGATTAAGGGCACAATTCCAAGCAAGAATGGCTCACATAATTCAGGAAAGAGCTATACTTACAATTACAGCTTTATTATAAAGGACACAAAACACAGAGCTTTTATACCCTTTCCCCATGGAATCAGGGCGTGTCATTCTCCTGGCACAGCATGTGTTCAGCAATCAGGAAGCCTGCCTGGGCTTTGGTGTTCAGACTTTATACTGGGGTTTCCTTACTTAGGCACAACTGATTGACTCGTTAGCTATGTGATTGAACTCAATCTCCAGTACACCTCCCCTCCATGGAGGAGGTTGGGCTGGGCTGATAACACCTGGTCCAAAGCTCCAACTCTCTAATCACATGGTTGGTCTCTCTCTGGTCTCTCCCTAAATACTTCTGTCTTAAGTCCTGAGCATAAACTCAGGTGTGGTCCCAAGGGTTTAAAGATGAAAAAGATACTAGTACTTGGGAAATCGCAAGGATTTAAGAGTTTCCCTCTCAGGTACCAAAGATGAAAGCCATTCAATTTTTTAATTTCACAATAGTTATATATTATCAACATGACTTATTACATTTATTTTTCCTTTCATCACCTGGCTGGGGTAGTGTTTGTCAGGTTTCTTTACTGTAAATCTTCTCTCTATGCTTTTCATAGTGTACCCTGTGGAAGAAAGTCACTATGTACACTTAAGGTATGGGGAGTTATGCTCAACCTCTTTGAGAGGGAAGTATCTACATTAAATCATTTGGAATTCTTTGACAAGGGAGATTCATCTCTTTCCCCACATTTATTTATTTATTCATGATTTACATCAGTCTGACTTTATACATATTTTATACTTTCAATTATAATCTAACAGTACTTTATTTATTTTAGTGCTCAAGTTTTTTCAGCTCTGGCCATTGGGAGCTCTTTCAGATGGATCCTGTATCCCTTTGACATACCCCCATTACTATGTTATTTTTGGTGTGTTTTGTTTTGTTTTGTTTTCTTTAAGAAGCACTTCCTTACAATCTGGCACGACAATATGCTCCAAGCTCATCTTGTATATTTCCTGCATCAGTCTTAGCATCGGCCATTTCTCCAAGGATTACTGGTTCCTTTTTATTGGGGAATGGTGTTACCTACATACTTTTAAACCATTTTCTTTTCTCCAGAGTCCGTATTTTAACTTTATTTTTGGAAATAATATTACTAGCCAGTGCTCATTCCCATTTTGATTTGTATGAGATTACAAAGATCTGGAAACTCTAAATCAGAGCCTGGTCTTTCTCTTGCACAGGAGATAAAAGCAGAGCTTTAGGTAAAAATTGCAGTTGTTAGGGCACCAAGTGTTTCCTTTTTGATAACACTCAGAATCCCTGAGGGGTGGAATTATCTCATATGAGATAGAGAAGTGAAGCTCAGGGAACTGTAGGATGAAGCTATGGAAAAGAGCTGGAGAAAACCTGATTTTGACTTCATGATTTTTTGTCTCAATTTATATTTTGGAAATGTAGTACTGGAATTCTATCTCTGGAAGGCCTGGGTATCTTTTTTCTCACCAACATTTTCTTAGGAAAAATTCAAACATATAACAGAGTTGAAAGAATTTTAAAGTGAAATAATTTTATAGTGCAGTCTATTCATACTACCTAGATTTTACTGTTAACCTCTACTTGCTCTACCACATATCTGTCTATCTATTCATCCTTTTTTCAATCCATCGTTCTTGATGCATTTTAAAGTAAACTGCAGACATCAGTATACTTCTCCCTAAATACTTCTGTGTGTGTATCAATAACTAAATGATGTAAATCTTATGTGTATATTTGCTGAGTTTTGACACATATGCATGGATAAATGCAAATCACCATGACCATGTGGAATATGATCATCACTCCAGAAAGTTCCCTCATGCCCCTTTCCAAATAATCCCTGCCCTTACCTCCTCCAGAGACCATGACTGGTCTAATTTTTTTCTCCACCATGGATTCGTTTTGTCTGTTCTAGAATTTCATATAAATAATATCATCCGTTTTATGTTTCTTTCACTAGCATAATGTTTTTGAGATTTATTTATGTTGTTGCACATTTGTTCCTTTTCTTTGACTTTTATTTATAAATACACAAAATTTTAATTTTATTCTTCTATTTCCAATTTGAGGCTATTATGAATAAAGCTGTTGTGAACACTTGCATTCTAGTCTTTGTGGGATATGTTTTCCTTTCTCTTGGGTAAATGCCCAGGAGTAGAATTGCTAGCCATGTGGTAGGTATATATTTAAGTGTTATAATGCCAGACTATTTTTTCAAAGTGGTTATACTATTTAAAATCTCTACCAGTAACATAAGGAAGTTCCAGTCACCGCACAGCCTTGTCAGTGTTTGGTTTTGTCATTCCTTTAAATTCTAGACATTCTAGTGGATATGTACTGACAGATATATCATTGTGATTTTAATTCACACTTTCCTATTGGTTAATGATGTTCAGCACTTTGCTCATGTACTTATTGGCTTATTGTACTTCTATGAAACATCCTTTTTTTTTTGGAAGTTTATTTATTTTGAGAGAGAGAGAGAGAGAGAGAGAGAGTGAGAGACCACACCTGCACATGCAAATGAACAGGGGAGGGGCAGAGACAGAAGGGGAGAGAGGGAGAATCCCAAGAATGTTCTGCCCTGTCAGCGCAGGGGCCAATGCAGGGCTTGAACTCACAAACCATGAGATCACGACCTAAGACAAATGAAGAGTCGTACGCTTAACTGACTGAGACACCCAGGCGCCCTGAAACACCTTTTCAAAACTTTTTTTTTTAAAAACCTTTTGTGTATTTTTTATTGGATTATTTATTGTGAGTTGTGGTATTTCTTTATATTCAGTACTTCATAGTTAGTGCTGTCCAGTGGAATTTTCTGCATAATCCTATATGTTTATTGTAAAATGTGCACTAGCCACATTTTAAATGAGGAAGTATATTTAAAAATTTTAAAATGTTTATTAAATTAAAGTAATTAAACATTTTTTTAAAATGTTTATTTTTGAGAGAGAGAGAGATAGAGACAGAGAGCAGGGGAGGGGCAGAGAGAGAGGGAGGCACAAAACTTGAAATAGGCTTCAGCCTCTGAGCTATCAGCACAGAGCCCTACATGGGGCTTGAACCCACAAACCATGAGATCATGTCCTGAGCTGAAATCAAGAGTCAGATGCTTAACTGACTGAGCCCCCACATTGTTTTATATAGTATAATTTTTATGACTTTTAATAAATATTCATTTTTTTGTCCCTGTTATCAGTTTAGGTACTTTTTAAAAAAATGTTTATTTAGTTTTGAGAGAGAAAGAGAGACAGAGCATGAGCAGGGAAGGGGCAGAGAGAGAGGGAGACACAGAATCTGAAGCAGGCTCCAGGCTCCGAGCTGTCAGCACAGAGCCCGACGTGGGGCTCGAACTCACAAACTGTGAGATCATGATCTGAGCTGATGTCGGACTTCTAACGGACTGAACCACCCAAGCGCCCCAATGATTGTTTAGATATTTAGAATTTGTATATTACTTTTGTTAGATCTTGATGGTTTCTACAACTTATATAGATCTGAACCTGACAATTACATTTTGTCTTTAATTAATGTGTTTTTCCAATTAAATAGTGTCTCCTTGAACTTCAGAAAGAGGCCATCTTTACGTGGAATACAGACCTGGATAGTGTGGTCACACTATGTTTCAAGTCCTTTGAAGATTCCAATTATGATGTGTGGATTTCAGTTTCAAAGCTTCTAGGCACAGTGTTGGCTAAAGGTGTAATTTCTAAATATCCAGGAACAGGTAAATTTATTTAATTTATATATAATTATTTTCAAAATGTCTTGTCATTTTTTCCCAGTTGGTTAAACAAACATAATGTAGTATTACTACTACCCATTATTAATTTTGAAAAGCAGTAGGATATCTTATAAATCAATTTTGGTTTGTAAACATTGCTATAGGTCCCAAGATTTCATTTTCAAACAATTCAGTAAAAATCTGAGGGAAAAAAATAAACTCTTGAAGAAATGTACTTTATTCAGTCATTGTCTTTCTTTACATTATGGCCTTTGCTTTTTTTTTTTTTTAAAGTAAATTGTGAAATGTTCTTCTATTCTCATCATTAAAAAATTTTTTTTAATGTTTATTTATTTTTGGGGGAGAGAGACAGAGTATGAATGGGCAGAGAGAGAAAGAGAGAGGGGGAAACACAGAATCCAAAGAGGGCTCCAAACTCTGAAATGTCAGCACAGAGCCTGACATGGGGCTCAAACTCACAGACCGCGAGATCATGACCTGAGCCGAAGTCTGACACTTAACTGACTGAGCCCCTCTTATCCTTAAAAAAAAAAAAAAAGTTCATTTATCTATTATTTTGAGAGAGAGCATGAGCAGGGGAGGGCCAAAGACAGAGGGACAGAGAGAATCCCAAGCAGGCTGCGAGCTGTCAGTGCAGAGACCAATGCGGGGCTTGATCTCACGAACCATGATAAATCAAGAGACATATGCTTAACTGAACCACCCAAGTGCCCCTCAATTTTTTCTTTAATGGCTACTGTATTCACTGACCCATCTAAGAAACTTTTGATTATTTCTAAGTCAGTGGGTTTATGATCCATCTTGATGGTGTAGAGTGAGAATCAGGGTTATTTGAATAACACTGTTCAAAAGACTTTCTTTTCCTGACTGGATGCTTTTGCACCTTTTTGAAGAAGAAAACAACTGTGTAAGTATGGATCATTTCTGTCCTCTCTATTCTCTTGCATTAATCTATTTGTGGAGCCTCAGGCCATTACAACACTGTTTTGATTACTATAGTTTTATTATAAGTCTTAAAGTCAGGAGTGTGAGTCCTCCGATTTTATTCTTTTTCAAGATTGTTTTGAGCATTTTAGTCCTTTGAATTTCCATATACATTTCAGAGTCAGCTTGTTAATTGTTGGGATTATGACTGGGACTTTGATGACTTACATATGATGAAAGAAACGTTTGATATTTTGGTATTTTGAAAATGGATATTTATATAGGTTGATACATTTTAATAATTTGTCAAGAAGGAAAATAGGGTCTGATTGGTCTTCTTTGATATAGGCCAGAATAGAGCCTATAATAATCTGTTTCTTTCATTTTGTATTGTTTACTCAAAAGGATCATTGGACAGTAATTTCTTTGGCAGAATCTGGGGTTAAAGTTGCAGACTCTCTGGAGCATGAAAAGTAAAAAAATCTAGGTCCCAAGAAACAGAGTAGAAACCGTTTCCAAGATGAACTAGTGATTCTAAATGTGAAAAACCCCTATATAACTCTTTGATTTATGTCCTATTTAGGGAAGGCAATAAACTTTGTGCTTTTTCTGGTCTGCAGCATCTCTAAACTATTTTGCCTTGATTTTTCTCAAAATTATTTTAGGAAAAATGAAGTTACGCAACCTTGTTCTCTTCAGTATGAGCTTGGAAAATAAATCTACAGATTGTTAGTTTAATCTCTTCATGTTGTATAATGAAGGAATATAAAGTTATATGATTTGTCCAAGATTATATAGCTCATTATTAGTAGAGTTCTGACAATATTCCATGCCCTCCAACCTCTTCTCCACTGGTTTCCACTGATGTAACTGATGTATTGCTGTCATAATAGCTAACTAGTCAGTAACTCCCAAACCCTTATTCTATGCATGACACTAGGCTCTGTATAGTTGATATAAGTTACCATTATGATATAGTTCAAATACCACAGAGTCCTGTGTAAGAGAAGACATAATTAGAATAGTAACTTATTCTATTATTCTTATCCAAATTGGATAGAATTTAGGATAAAGTTCTATGCATGTACATACAAGTAATATCATGCCTCATTTTAAATAAACTCGGCTGTGTTATGTCAATAATGAACTGTAATTGTGTGCAGATTGTATAAGAGAGACCTGAAATAGTCTAGCTTTGCTAACTTACATGTATAAAATTAAAGCAATCAAATTGCACCTTAAATTCATGCTCTGTTAAACAGAATGTTAACAACTGTTAAGGAAGGTGAAGATTAATACTTGATGAAATTATCAGGGAAGCTTTATGGAAGAAGTAGGGTTTGAGAAAGAATTTCCAGGAATGATAAAATTATAAAGGGCAAAGGGATTATAAACTATTATAAATGGGACATGAACGATATTTTAATGAAAATTTGAATACCTTATAAATTAAAATGTGATTTCAATGCAGTTCAAGAGAAGGCCATTAAATATGTTTATGGGTCTCTGAAATAAATTACTTTTAACTAAAGCTAGTGAAGCCTAAATTTGTACGAGAAGCTTAGAGGTGGAAATGCCTACTGAATTAGGAGTCAAGTAGGTATCTAGATTTCTTCCTGCAGAAGTGGTGCTGTTTTGCCCATGTGCTTCTCTTATGAGAGCTGGTCCCAATGAATTGGAATTTTTAAACAAAAAACAATATTCCTATAAACGTAATAAAAGACATGTATTTCTATTTTGCTTTCAACAATTTTCCCTAAAACAAATTAACATCTCTGATACCTCATTTCTAGAATACATTTCTAGAATACAATACTCACTCACTTAGAAATGGGACTAATAATAACTTCTCTGCCAATCTCAAGGTAGTCGTGAAACCTGAACAGGATAATATGTGTGAAAATGCTTTGAAAATCTTTTGGATATAAGAGTCAGTAAATAATAATAATTGTAGTGATATGGCTCAATGGAGATCTATGAAGATATTTTTAGGGATAAATTCTGCAGAATTCTCTGCAGTACTAACCTGGCTTGTATACAAAGACTCTAATAGACATTATTATATTTTACTTGGGGTGTAGATAACTATATGATATATGTGTAACATGATTAACTGAATGGTTCACATGTACTGAGTCAACTTTCATTAACAGGGCTGATTTACAACTTTGCAGTGAGCTGTTTTTCAGAGATCACTGGAAAATTCTTGCTTGTATTACTTTTTATTTATGTGTTAAGCACAAAAGAATTGCTTTTTATTTATTTATTTGTGTTTTACATGGTGATTTTATTTTTTCATTTAAAAAAAATTTATTTTTAAAAATTTATATCCAAATTAGTTAGCATATAGTGCAACAATGATTTCAGGAATAGATTCCTTAGTGCCCCTTACCCATTTAGCCCATTCCTCCTCCCACAACCCCTCCAGCAACTCTGTTTGTTCTCCATATTTATGAGTCTCTTATGCTTTGTCCCCCTCCCTGTTTTTATATTATTTTTGTTTCCCTTCCCTTATGTTCATCTGTTTTGTCTCTTAAAGTCCTCATATGAGTAAAGTCATATATTTGTCTTTCTCTGACTAATTTCACTTAGCATAATACCCTTCAGTTCCATCCACGTAGTTGCAAATGGCAAGATTTCATTCTTTTTGATTGCCGAGTAATACTCCATTGTATATAAATATATATATACCACATCTTCTTTATCCATTCATCCATCGATGGACATTTGGGCTCTTTCCGAACTTTGGCTATTGTTGATAGTGCTGCTATAAACATTTGGGTGCACGCGTCCCTTCGAAACCACACACCTGTATCCCATGGATAAATACCTAGTAATGCAATTGCTGGGTCATAGGGTAGTTCTATTTTTAGTTTTTTGAGGAACCTCCATACTGTTCTCCAGAGTGGCTGCACCAGCTTGCATTCCCACAAAAAATTGCTTTCTTTATATTTGTATCCAGATTATATTCTTTATATTTCTTTATGCTTATATCTAGACTAGTGCAATTATTTAAGAATGCTAATGTAGATCAAGAAGGAAGTTGCAGTTCTAATTTCTTACCTAACTGAAGAGAGACTATTTGATCATCTAGAGAAGAGGAAAAGAGTAGAACTGTAACACTAATTTTTCTTTTACTAGGAATCTAGTTTGATTGTTACTAAGAAAAATGGAACTTGATTTGTGAGACAAAGACACTCTTCAATTTACTGCCTCCATGTGTCTATTCTGTGTATCTCATATTAAAAGACTATGAGGTTTGGTAATTAATATAACAAGTAATTATTAATCCTCAATTATAAAACTCTCAACATAGGTTCAAAATACACAAAGGATTAATTTCTTAACAAAATATGCATATTTTTATATGGCAAAAAAGAATTGCCATTATATGCCAATTATATCTCAATAATTTAAAAAAATTGCCCATGAGAAATTATACTTTCACTATATTATTACTAAAATCTGGATTACTGAGTATTAGTTATCTATTGCTGCATAACAATTACCATAAACTTGGCAGCTTAAACAACACACATTTATTATCTCATAGTTTCTATGGCTCAGGAATCTGGGTACAAATTAACTGAGTCCTTTGCTTTATGATCTCTCACAAAGCTGCAATCGAGAGATCATCCAGGGCTGGGTTCTCATTTGAAAATTCAACTGGGAAGGATCCACTTCCAATCTCATGTGGCTATTGGCAAAATTCAGTTCCTTGCAGGCTGTTGGACTGAGGGCATCAGTTCTTCACTGGCTGTCAGCTCTTCCTTGCCACATGGCCTTGTCAATACGCAGTTCATAACATGGCAGCTTGCTTTGCCAGAGCCAGCCAGGAGGTCTCCTAGAAAGCCAGAAGTTACAATTTTATGTATTGTAATCACAGAAGTGATGTTCTATCCCTGTTGTTATATTTTGTTGGTTAGAACTGATTTACAGGGCCTGGTCACACTTAAGGGAAGGAGATTATAAAAGGCTGTGAACACCAAGAGACAAGGATCATCTTGGACCATCTTAGAGTCTGTTGGAAGAAAAAGATTAATGTGACATATGACATAAGTTACAAAGAGAGAGATGCCTGTTAAGAGATCATTCTCAATTTTCTCTATAATCCAGAAGGAATTGGTGGGAATGGCTTAATAGAATTTCTGGTGAGCTATACAGCATCATGAAATAGTGAGGGTAAACTACTAAGCACATTATTTCTTCTTCCACTACTGTGCTCTTTGTTTAGTGCTTTCACCTATGATATGAGAGCCCTATATCAGACCCTTGAAAAGTGGCAAATAGTTGCACTTCAGAAAACCATTAGAGAAATATATAATTATATATACATTTCATCAGCAAACAGTGTACTGCATCAGCAAATGGTATTGATTTTGTTATAGTGGTAACTGGTATCTATTAAAAATGGCATTCTCAACAGTACATTGCCAGCATATTCCCCCACATAAATAGATTTGGATAAATAAAACCGTAATTCTTGCACATGACTAGAAATTCTCAAAAGAGACTCAATGTGGCATTAATATAATAAAGTCTTTGACTTGGAGTAATTGATAGAACTTCATCCAATAATCAAAAGAACTCTTTGTATTCCTAATCAACTCAAAATACCAGTTTTTAAACTACTTAGAATAATTATGCCCCAAATGAATGTTTTCTATGCAAAAACATTTGTATCTGTGTTTTAAAGACTAGCAAAGATTGGAAAAGCCTGAGATGGAGGAGATTAGTGATTATCACTTCAATAGTGTTTAGATTGTTGAATTATGGTTCCTAGATGGCCTCTAATAGGATTTAAAGTAAGTTCATTAGCCTGAATCGTGGGTGGTTAGGAAAATCCTATTTTATTTAAGATGCAGCAGAAAATGGACCCAAATACTGCCTGTAAGGTTGGTTGGTATGCATTGGAACATTTCAAGCAGCTTAAGAGCTGTGTGGAAGGCCGAAGACAAAGAGAAGCTTCATATTTTGAAGTTTGCCAGTGTGTCCTGGATCAAATTGATATTATGACTCTTGATGATGGTATTTCCATGTTATTGCTCTAAATCAGAATGTAGATGTATTTTGAGAAATTAGAGTGATTTGGCAGGAGTACTTCACTTTTATAAATGGACTGAACAAATTTCGTGCCTGCAATATTTATAACATATCATGTATAATATCTGTATATATGGTTAATAAACCTTAAGTAGAAAAGGTTAATAAATGAATCGACAAGATTTGGTTATCAGAACATCAAGTAGACTAACTAAGATATTATGTAAGCCACATGATTATAGAGGACATCCTCACATTTTGGCAGCAGTGTACCACAGACAAAAATCTATATTATCTCCTTTTCCCTGAAGAAAATAGAATTTCACATTAGCTGATGTGAAGCTTTGGTATCTTGATGGGCTCTGCTTTGTCATTGTCCTTGGTATGTTCTCTAAAGTGCACAGGAAAATTCTCTTCTGAATACAGAATGAAGCAAGTTTTTGTCAATGTCTTGTAGAGACTTAAGTCTTCTAATCTTTAGGATAGACTTGAAGGGTAGGAAGGACTTGGCTGAATGAACACAGGTTTAGTACTTGGAGAAAATGAAATAAAAAAGCAAACGCATGGGAATACTAATGCCCTGGGTATAGCAAGTATTTGCCTGTGTGACAATACTACTTTTTCTAAATTCTGATTGTGTAGCTTCTATTTCAGGATAGGATCTTCTTTGAAGCTTTAAACAGTAAACAGAGAATATATTCAGCTATAACTTGAGCCCTGTGACCTTTGTCCAAGGATTCAGTTCAATCTCATAAATCAGAAATTCAAATGTCAAATCACCCATGATTTTTTCAGCTTTGAATATTGGCATTTAGAAACCCATCCTGTCTCATTCTAGAGGTGGATTTTTAGGCATTTGGAGCTCTATTCTCAGAAGCCTATCCAGTCTAAGAGTATACATACATTTGCTTTATGCAATTTTAAAAATAAGAGTGGAGAGTTTCTTTGACAACACCTTAGTTTATGTGAGCTAAGGTACTGAAAGGCTAGCAAAGTCTTTGATATCTGGGAAAACTTCCTAGGCCAGGTTTCCTACAGAGAGACCGACTCATTGAGAAGCTATTTACATAAGCAGAAATACTTTATATTTCAGTGTGAAAATTTGTGTTAGATGTAGGTAAGAGACAGTTTCATGTTTCATCATAAGTATAGAGATTTGGAAGCAAATCACGCTGTGGGACAAAGTAGGATCAATTAATAGGGTTGTCATTTACATGTCCATTGATGGGGTGAGGTTTTCCTTTCAGTGAACACTTTGGGCAGGATAAAAGGTTCAGCTGGGGACAATAATCTTAAAAGAAGGCACTAGTTTCTAAGCTTTAGTTGGTATTGTCAACAGAGACAGGAAACTGTCCATAACACCCTCTTCTTCCTTAGTAAGTTGAGCAAAGGAATGAAGCATGTTCTCAGCTGATAGTGTGGCTTTCGGACAGGGGATGAAGCTGACTGCCTCTGTGTGGGAATCTGAACATTCAGTGAGTCCATGGTCACCTGAGGATCTTTTATTTGGGTGGGGGTGTGTGTGTGTAAAATCTAGCAGATATAAATACATGCTTTCTAGAAAATAATATGAAGTCTTACCCTATTTATAGTACACATTCAAAAGAATCCTCTTTTTTTGAACAATATTTATTTATAAAGTTCTCTTTGAGTGGTAGACACCAGGATTGTGCCTATGTAGTGTCCAGATGTCCACATGGTGACGTGAATTTAATCCTCAAGATTTTTATCTATTTATAACAGCATCAATTGAGATACCACATACTTAACCAAGCAGATTGTTACCAAGTCTTCCCTTATTCTTGACCTTAAGATCTCTTAAAGATCAGCTTTCCCTCAGCACCTCCTGTGGCTGCTTGTAGAAGGCAAACCCTATGAAGTTCTCTCAGACTGTCTGCCTTCACACAACATTCAACTGTTCTTATTCTGTGGGCCTGATACTACATCGAGTTCTAACTTGTAATGGGGGCATTGATTCTATTGTTCTCACATCCCTTAAACTGATTTCAGGTTCTTATGCTCCCCTTCCCTACTGGGATTCAACAGGAGAGAGGTAGTCAGAGTATATATATCAGGTTCTGTCTTAGGAGCTATAATAGCCACTGATTATTCAAATAACAAAAATCCTAACCAACAGTAGTTAAAGCAATTATCTCACACAACAAGATGACTAGAGATGCATGTCAGGACTGGCATAGCAGCTTAACTATATAGCTAAGAATTCATCTTCTGACATATTTCTACTTAGTTACCTTAGCTGTTGGCTTTGTCATTGTATCTGTCACCATTATGCTTCTTATGTATACAAGATGACTACCACACTCCGGGTGTCATGTCAATGGTCAAGTTGGGAAAAAGCAGTAGCACCAATTATGTTCTATTTTTTAAAAAGTAATTTCAATATTTACTTATTTATTTTGATAGGGAGAATGCGAGTAGGGGTGTCAGAGAGAGAGACAGAAAATCCCAAGGAGGCTCCTTGTTGTCAGCACAGAGCCTGACACGAGGCTCGAACTCAGGAGCCATGAGATCATGACCTGAGTCAAAATCAAGAGTTGGATGCTTAACCGACTGAGCCACCCAGGCTCCCCCAATTATGATCTATCTTATCAAAAAAGCAAAAGCTTTCTCAGAAGGCAGAAAATTTCCCTTACATCACATTGTCCAGAAGTATGCCATACATGCCCAGAACTATGTCTAGAATTAGCAAGTGAGACTAGGAAAGTATTTGCATTTCTAACTTCTATAGTTCAATGTGGCAAAGGAATTGGGGGTTGAGGGAATGTTCTTGGGTTATCCAACCACCAATATTGGGCTTAAGAACTTGTGAATGTTTTAAGTTCTCACTTTTTTTCTATCTTGATTCCCCATAATCCCAGAAATTTTTATATAGTCTTTCTAAGACAGATATTGAGTTGGTTTATTCAATATCCATTTCCAATCATTTTCTCCATTACTGCCCTCTACTCTGTAGGTTAAAGATATGTAAACGCTTCATTTCTCAGCTTCTCTTGCTTTTACGCGTGGTCATGTTCTACGCAGTCTCGTGTGTATGTGACTTCTCTTCCCAAATTAAAAACAAAACAAAAAAACAAAGACTCACTAGAAAAAGCTTTTTATCTTTTCATTTCCCTCTTTTCCTGTGCGGAACATATCCTTGATGCCTGGAAGTGCAGCTACCATCTTGTGACTGTGAGGGGACAAAATAAGGGTAACATGATGATGGAACAAAAAGAATGAATTTGGGTCATTATAACATAGTGGAGTCACTACATCAGACCTGAAGAGACTATCTGTGAACTTTTCATATGAGACTAATATATCCCTACTTATTTAAGACAAGTAGAGTTTTCTGCTACTTGCAGCCAAATGTACTTCTAATTTATATAGGTGAGAAACCATGTGTTTATACCATGTAATTCTGCCAAATGTACTGCCTTTGCCAGAGCTGTCTCCATTCTCCTTAGAGGTCTCAATTTTCAAAATTCAAAAAGCAAAGAAACAATCTCTTTTCTCTAACATGTTTATGTCTCATAAAATGATGGCACATAGTTTATCAAAATGGGGAAGGGCTATATGAGGTACAAGGAATTGCAGGGGGGTCTTGATAAAAATTACAAATATACATGTTACCATAGTTATAAGTACACAGAAACACACCCAAAGTAGGCCAAGGCAGAAAGAGAATTTATTGGATGGCTGTAAGTATATCTCATGGATCTATGAATAGGATGTGTGGCTGAACCTCATTATGGACTAGAACCAGGTACTGCAAAGCTATTATGAATCAGTGCAATTATTCTCCCTTCCCTCTGTGCACACATGATCTCTTATGGTCTGCTTTATTCTTCTCTCTTGGCATTGGCTTTTTCTGCTCCTCTGCGCACAAAGAAGAAATTAGTCACTTTGTTTACAAGTTATAAAAGCTGAACAGATAAAAAGGGATAAATATCAACTGAGAAAACATATCACAAAATAAGAAAGTGATAAGCCAAATGGAGCAAAAATGTGAGATTGAGGGAGAAGAAGCAAGGAACTGATTTATTTTCAGAGTTTATTTAATTAAATGTATTTTGTTGGTAATATCTTACCTAATCCTTACAATAATTCTTTGAGATTGCTGTGTGACACTCGTATTAAAGATAAAGAAAAATATGGGAATGTAAGCTGGTGCAGCCACTCTGGAGAACAGTATGGAGGTTCCTCAAAAAACTAAAAATAGAACTACCCTAGACCCAGCAATTGCACTACTAGGTATTTATCCATGGGATACAGGTGTGTGGTTTCAAAGGGGCGTGTGCACCCAAATGTTTACAGCAGCACTATCAACAATAGCCAAAGTATGGAAAGAGCCCAAATGTCCATCGATGGATGAATGGATAAAGAAGATGGGGTATATATATACAATGGAGTATTACTCGGCATTCAAAAAGAATGAAATCTTGCCATTTGCAACTACGTGGATGGAACTGAAGGGTATTATGCTAAGTGAAATTAGTCAGAGAAAGACAAATATCATACGACTTCACTCATATGAGGACTTTAAGAGCCAAAACAGATGAATATAAGGGAAGGGAAACAAAAATAATATAAAAACAGGGAGGGAACAAAACAGAAAAGACTCATAAATATGGAGAACAAACAGAGGGTTGCTGGAGGGGTTGTGGGAGGGGGGATGGGCTAAATGGGTAAGAGGCACCAAGGAATCTACTCCTGAATTCATTGTTGCACTATATGCTAACTAATTTGGATGTAAATTTAAAAAAAGAAAAAAATTAAAGGTCAAATTAGAAAAAAATGAATGATCATACAACAAATTCTCTACAGATAAGAAGCAAAAAAAGAAAAGACATTAAAATTAACTTTAGAAAATATCATGAGAGTAAACCAACCTACACCCTAAAGGATCCTTTTGCTGGGTCTGGGTTTTTGTATCGGCTTTCTCACTTACGGCCATTTCCTTAGTTCCCATCAGTTTTGGATGTAAGAATTCTTCATTCCTCATACCAAAATAAATCCCACCTTCTCCCTCAAGCCTTGTCTCACTTCCTTCTTGAGCAAAACTTACTTCATTAGACCTGCTTTCTGATTTAGCTAAACTTTTCCAAGCCCAGCAAAGCACCACACTTCTGTTTAAAGGAATTGTCAGCAACACAGCAGGAAACATGAACACAGACTGTTACTGTATATCACGCAGGGGGAAGAAAGGTAAAGTTAACAGTGGAAATGTTTAAGTTACCATAGTCTGCGCAGTGAGAAAACCTGGAGTCATTTTCAAGTTTTACCATTTCCTACCTCTTTTCAGTCGGGTCAGGTCTCAGTCTGGTTTCTTACCCCTGAAGAGAGGCTACTGCTAGTAAAGAGTCTCCTATCTACCTACTCGAGAATTTCTGTGAGGACCAAATAGATGAGGTCTGTGAAGACATTCACAAACATTTGCTGTGAAATGTTTGTACCTGGCTACGAAATGTTCGTATTAACAAGCTGCGTTCTTGGGCTGAGGAAATTCAAAGGCGGCTAGTCGCTAGGAGGAGGAAGCCGAGCGTTACTACGTGATGTCATCACTCCACGCCGGCCGCGACGGTTTCCGGACTGCGCTTAAAGCAGCGTTCTGCGCTATGGGGTCTTGGCAGCGTTTGCTCTTGTTTGGTGGGGTGTCGCTTCGGGGTGGCGGTGGGACCAGTGTCCCGCTTGGGCGAAGCCAAGTGTTGGTTTGTCGGCGCCAGGTCCGTGATGCTGCAGGACAGGGGGAAGCGGGAGGGACGGAGATGCTAGGGCGGCAGGGTCGCAGGTGCCCTGGCATAGCCTCTTGCCGACGATCCTCCTCAGACCTTAACGGGGCCCCCACTGACTCGGTGACAGACTGAGATCTCAGTTGGCTGAACGTCCCCACTTTATAAGCAGGCCCCAGTAGAACCGGCCGAGGCGAGGCGGGATATGCAACAGATTCCTAAAACATGGATGTGTGGCTTGTACACTGTTTTCTGTGTTGGTTTATTTAGAAAATAGTTTAAGGAGAAGAAAGCTTAACTCTGCACAGAGGCAGTTTATTTACTTTCCGTTTTTTACGTCTGCTTATTCTGGCAGGTAAATTTCAACTTGAACAGTATATTTTTACCTTTGCGATCAATATCAATAGGTAGGACGAAAAACCGAACTAATGGAAATTAGAATTAGCCTAGAAAAGAAACCCCTCTTACAAACTCCGAATTTGTACTTTAACAGCGTGATAATGGAGATGGCTCATTTTAAAACTTTTTTTAATTTTTATTTTTTTTAAGTTATCTGGCGGTGACAGTGAGACCCTAAAACAAAGAAGATCACAAATCCTGTCCCGAGGACTTCCAAAGCAGAAACCAATACAAGGTGTAAAGCAAGTTATAGTTGTGGCTTCTGGAAAAGGTGGAGTTGGAAAATCTACTACAGCAGGTATTGTAGGATATTCTGATTTCGGTTAGGAATTTATGCCAACTGGCAACCGCGCAGCATTAAAATTCCAGTTTTGATTTTTAAAGAGTTATTTGTGAAATTCCTAATAGCTGATTCCCTAGTACCAGGAGTTGGTAGTGATTAGGACCTTAGATTTGCATTTGGAAAAAACTAGGTACATAGCCACGTGTTTGACTTCTTGATTGAGGAAAACTTGGTCCAGTTGCCCACGAGATTGCCCAGATATTCAGTTAAGTGTCAAATGGCAATGCTGATAATCTTTTTCATAGTGTAGCTATGTAAATTAAATAAGCTAACCACTTAGCCCAGTGTCTTCTAAGTAGTAAATGCTCAGTATTCGGTTGATGTTACTATTTTTTAAACATTTGGTAACTTTAATACAAATTATTTCTATTCTTTGATATTCTTTTCTGGTCTATCAATGTACATATAGCTGCACAGTTGCAATGAGAATTTCTACATTATTGTGTCCATTTTTCATTTAACATAATATTATAAAATCACCATTGATCTAATATTTGAAAATGCTTGGAAAGGTTTAACATTGTTTCAGTTATTTAAAATATCACCTAATCTTTATATCTTTTACATTAATAATCTTGGAGCAGAGAATTTGTTTTTGGTGGCTCTTTTTATTTGTAGATTTCATCACGACTGAAGTGCTGCTTTCAGAATCCATAGGAGAAATGCCACCAGAAATAAGAGTTACCATCCACAACTAATAGCCAGATATTCCCAAAGTTTTTCAAAAGAAATTTTTTATTGCTAAAAAGATTATTCCAGTGTAATGTAAAAGGGTAAAGACTTCCCTCCTTCCAAACCTGCACAACAGAGGTGACTTGTATTATTAATTTGTAGTCATAAAACACTCTTTATCTTATTGTTTCCTTATACTTAATTTTCAGTCATTTCAGTGGGAATGGCTGCTAGTTCAGGTTTTATCCCACTGTCTTTTTGCAGATGATTTTTTTTTTCTTTTCTCTCTCTCTCTCTCTCTCTTTTTTTTAGAGGAGAGAAGAGAGACTGCCTGTGCATGTGCCTGCAAGAGTGGGGGAGGGGCAGAGGGAGAGAGAATCTTAAGCAGGCTCCTGGCCCAGAACAGAGCCAGCTTTGGGCTCCATCTTGATATTTAGAAAATGACTGTCCTCATTATAGTTTATTTGTTGATTTTGGTATAGCCCTAGACTGGCAAGATCCTTGAAGTCATTTTTTTTTTTTCAGACTATTGAACTTAAAGTTGGGGGACATTTGTACCTTAAAATCCTTCAGTTCCATTGAAATCAATGACATTTTTGAAATAAGGGCTAGTACAGAGTTCTGTGACTATCACTAGAGATCTTGTCTTCACTTGAAACCATATTTAGTAATTTCCCAGTATAGCAGTTTTATAGTTTGACAACCAGGTACAAATCCAACTAGATAGTGTTATTAGTTCAATTTTTTCTCATTTTTACCTGAAGTTAATTGTGGAAGAGTTTTTCAGATATTTTGAAGAAACTAAAATTTACCAAGTATTATAGTAATAATAGGCCTCTAATATATTACTATTTGATAGATACTGTATTATTATTAAAATGATTAGTGATGTTCGTAATTAATGCTATAAGCTACACATTTTTACCTTCTTTTCTAAGGGCCTATAATCCATCTATTTAATGTTTCATTTTTAAAATATAGAAGCTTTTAGACTTTGGTTCTAGCATCCATCTCTTCTTGTTTTTTGAAAATTTAGAGTACATTTATTTGATTTCAGTGATGTGAATCCTTTTGCATCTCTGTGATTAAAGGTGGAAAGTATTTTCATGATAATATCTCTAAGTTTTTTGAGTTTTATACAATATAATTTGTTGGGTCTTTAGGTTAGTACTTAGCACATAGTTTTGTTTTTGGTTAGCAGATCATCTGTTGCCATGGAATGTGACAGCATTTTATGTTTCTTAAGTTGGCTCCACATCCATCGTGGAGCCCAGCATGGGGCTTGAATTCACAACTGTGAGATCAAGACCTGAGCTAAGGTCAAGAGTTGAACGCTTTACCAACTGAGCCACCTGGGGCACCCCTGTCACAGCATTTAAATAGGAAAATAAATGAGAAAATATATAGTTGTGACACATAGTAGTGTTTCAGTGAATGCCCCTTCCTTGCTTTTTTTTTGTTATGTTAGCATTATGTCATTCCTCCCAGAGAGCTGGCCTTTACTTTTTCCTAACAGCTCTATCTACATACATAAACCTTAGAAATAAGTTGTTTCTGTTTAATTCTGTTGGTATTATATTTCTTTCCCTTATATATATTTATTCTTGTCCCAAACTATCTCAAAATTCTTCCCATTTGAAAATGTATGCCCGAGATATTTTTGATTACAATGATGACATATGATGAATACAAACATTCTTTGTGATTCCATTGTATGAATGTGAGAAGACCCTAACACTAGATGAATCACTCTCTAAAACTTTCTGCTTAATAGTTAGTTTATGTTTAACGTATGATGTACTTGAAATTCAGAATTATTTTGTAATTTATAAAAATTAGTCAAGTGTCATGGCCTAGTCTAACTATTTCGTATCAGTTTTTCATTTAATTCTCATAATGGTTATGACATAGGAATTATCCTCATTTTATACAGGAGGAAATAGATTTAGGGGTAAAATATCCTACTCCAGGTTATGTAATAGAAGATGGTAGAACTAGGATTTGAACCAGGTCTACCTTGAAAATTTATGCTCTTAGCTACTTTAAGGAAACCATCTCAGCATGATTTATAACATTGTTCTGTTAAGGAAATGTGATTCACAGTATGAGAGTCTGTTTATTTATCAGTCTTGGAACTGTTTTACCTTCAGACCTCTCTTCATCTCAGATGTAGCATCTCTCTATTGCTGGGCTAAAAGTAGCTTTGAGACTATTTTCCTTCTTTATGTTTTGGGATTCACTAGCAATAGGCAGTTTTGGGAACATGTTTTACTGCCTTACCTTTGACCTTCTTCCCTTTCCTCTGCAAAATGAGCTAGCCTTTTATATAGGGGTATTTGTGAGTTAGGTATTTAGAATTCCTGCATTACCAGCATTTATTTTTCAAAGGCAGTAAGATCATATACATTTTTATTAAAAGGTAGATACTTTTTCTGCACAATGTTTTTGAAAATAATTGAACTCTATGTACCATTAACTTTTTTTTTTTTTTTTATAACATTTATCTATTTTTGGGAGTCAGAGCATGAGCAGGAGAGGGGCAAAGAGAGACGAAGACAGGCCTCAGGCTCTGAGCCGTCAGCACAGAGTCTGACGCGGGGCTGGAACTCACAAACCATGAGATCATGACTTAGGCTGAAGTCGGATGTTTAACCAACTGAGCTACCCAGGCGCCCCAAGATTGTTTTTTTAAAAAACTAAGTAGATTATTTAAATTATCACATTATAAAAATGAATTATTTAAAATATTAATTTTAGGGCAGGCATCTATTGCTGTTGGAATATTACTGTCTCTTTTTGTCTTTTTTTACTTTCTGTATTCTTTCTTTGTCTTTGTTTTATACCAGTGTGGGAGATACATTAAAAATTTCTCATGTTTTGGTTATTACATTGAAAATATTAAAAGGCAAACTGAAGTTTAGTAGAAGGAACATTACTAAATTTAATTACTTTTTTGTTTCTTACAGTGAACCTTGCACTTGCACTAGCAGCGAATGATTCGGTAGGTGTTTATTATTATGAATATTAATTGATTAAAATGCTTTTTAGGGAAATGATAAAGAATGTACTGATATTTTTCATTTACTCTGTCAGAGGCTGTGTAGTGTAACTGTAGTCACTTGTATTTCTTTAAGGAACTAAAAAGTCTGCCATAAGTACTGATAACATTTAATGATAATGAAAATGAAAGGGGTCAAGGAATTTAGGCAGCCTCTAGAAGGTAGAAAAGGCAAGTTTATGGATTCTTTCTTAGAGCTTCCAAAACATATGTAACTCTGTCAACGCCTTAATTTTAGCTCATTGAAATCCATTTTGGACTTACGTGATAATTTCTCACAGTAGAAGTAGGAAATAAATATGGACAGGAAGTCAGTTTTCTTAGTTCTTAAATTTCCAAAGATGTCTTTATTTTGCCTTTGTATTTGATAGTTTGACTAGATGTAGACTTCCAGGTTCAAAATAGTTGCATCTCTGAACCTTGTAAACAACATTCCTTTTTCTTCTCACATGCTAATAAAATGTCTGATGCTAATAGGATTCATATTGCTTTGTAATAACCTGTGTTTTTCCCCTCAAAGCTTTTAGGGTTTTCTTTATGTATTTTAAGTTTAGAAATGTCATAAATATGTGTCCAGTTTTTGGCTTTAAAATTTTTTGCCTGCTTGGAAGTTAGCCAAGCAGTATCAAGGTTTGAGTCTTTTTCAGCTTAGGGAAACTTCTTCCTTGATCACTTCATTTTTTTATTATTTTTTAAAATGTTTGTTTATCTTAGAGAGAGAGACAGAATGCGAGCAGGGGGAAGGGCAGAGAGAGAGGGAGACACAGAATCCGAAGCAGGCTCCAGGTTCTGAGCTGTCCTCACAGAGCCCAACATTGGGCTCAAACTCATGAGCTGTGAGATCATGACCTGAGCTGAACACTTAACCAACTGAGCCACCCAGGTGCCTCTTCCTTGTTTACTTTAAGTGGTGTGTTTGTTCTCTCTCCAGGTACCTATTGGATAGGTATTAACTCTTTATGCTTGTTAATTTGTCTTTCATATTCTCCATTTCTTTGTCTTTTGTTTGCTATATGTTTTGGAAGATATCTTAGACTATTTTCCACACTGCTTTGTTGGGTTTTAGTTGTTATTTAGCCCTTCTGAGTTTTATTTTTAAATTCAGAAATTGTATTTTTTCTAGTTTTCCAAAACTCTTTCATATTTTACACATACCAGAAAAACAATGGCTGTATCATTCATTTGAATCTCTCTGAGGATGCTAATTAGAACTAATAAAAAAGTGTTCCTTTTAGTGATCTGTATTTACTTAGCTTGGTGGTTCTTATAATGTGGTGCTCAGACCAGTAGAATCAGCACCACCTGAGAAATTGTTAGACATACAAAATCTTGAGCCGAACCGAAATCTGAATTAGAAACCATGAGGGTGGAGTCCCACAATCTGTGTGTGTGTGTGTGTGTGTGTGTGTGTGTGTGTATTTCCATACATTGTATTTTTAAATTTAATTTTTTTATTGAAGTATATTTGACACAGTGTTATATTAGCTGGAATCTGTTTTAACCAGCCATCTATATGATTTTGAGGCATGCTCATCTTTGAGAATCCTGGATCTAGAGTTTGTGAAAACTCTTACCTCCTAATGTCACCCTCTTTGTTTTCTTTTTTCTTTTAAAAATGTTTTATTTATGGGTCGCCTGGGTGGCGCAGTCGGTTGAGCGTCCGACTTCAGCCAGGTCACAATCTTGCGGTCCATGAGTTCGAGCCCCGCGTCAGGCTCTGGGCTGATGGCTCGGAGCCTGGAGCCTGTTTCCGATTCTGTGTCTCCCTCTCTCTCTGCCTCTCCCCCGTTCATGCTCTGTCTCTCTCTGTCCCAAAAATAAATAAAAACGTTGAAAAAAAATTTAAAAAAAAAATAAAATGTTTTATTTATTTTTGAGAGAGCACAGGGTGGGGGAGGGGCAGAGAGAAAAGGGGACAGAGGATTTGAAGCAGGCTCTGCGCTGACAGCAGTAAGCCTGATATGGGACTTGAACTCAGCAACCATGAGATCATGACCTTAGCTGAAGTCAGGTGCTCAACCAACTGAGCCACCAAGGTGATCTCTATTTACTTAGCTTGGTGGTTCTTTTTGTTTTCTAGTGTGATTATGTTTTTTTATTTAGTTTTAAACTATTTTTTCTCTTGTTGTATCAGTGGGAATTTGAAGAGTTTAGGTAACCATATTGAAGTAAGAACCAGTAATAAATTTTTAAAAATAATTTTTATTAGGTCACTGAGTTACCCTGAAGAAGAGCCCTTATCTTGCTTAAAGAAGGGAGGAAACAGGGAAGATTCAGTGGTTGGGAAGGTAGATAAATTTGTAGGTGTGGGGATCTTTTAATTTGGTTATCATTTTAGCCAAAGCTTTGAGTCTTAAGTCAGTGTGACGCAATAATGGAATAAGAGAGCAAATGATGAAAAGAATAGTTAAAGAAGGGTTGGTTCCTTCATGTTAAATATTTCCAGTCTTGATGAGATGGTAGCTCAGAAAGTTTGTTTTTTTTTTCCTTCTGTTTTTTTGTGATTTTTCTTTTCTTCTTTCAGGGAGCAAGGATGAGGGCAGATCCATCTTTAATGCTTTATATGTATGATAGGGAAATGGCAACAAGAAAGGAAAAGCAGTAATACTTTACCTGGCTCATTTCTTCAGAAGTCTTTAGTATCCTCAAGTGTTTTTAAACATGTTTGTAAAATCTTCCTTTCGTTGTCTATGATCCTGATGAAGGTGTTTTTTTGTTTTTCATTTCTTGATTTTTTTTTTTTTTTAGCAAAGTTACTATTTTTGATTAGAGTCTAGCATGTTTGTGACCTGCCAGAGTGACCTGCCAGAGGGCAGCCTGCATATAGAAAAGAAAAGCTGTATCTGTTCTATATGATGTAAATGCATCTGGCATAGTTTTTATTTTATTTTATTTTATTATTTTTTTATATGAAATTTATTGTCAAATTGGTTTCCATACAACACCCAGTGCTCATCCCAACAGGTGCCCTCCTCAATACCCGTCACCCATTCTCCCCTCCCTCCCACCCCACATCAACCCTCAGTTTGTTCTCAGTTTTTAAGAGTCTTTATGTTTTGGCTCCCTCCCTCTCTAACCTTTTTTTTTTTCTTCCCCTCCCCCATGGTCTTCTGTTAAGTTTCTTAGGAATACTACGTGGCAATGGCATAGTTTTGTACTCTGTATTTCCCAACTTAAGATTTTTTTAAATTTTACTTTATTTTATGTATTTAAAGTTTATTTATTTTGAGAGAGAGAGAAAGAGAGCACACATTTGGGCTGTGTGCTCACGTACCAGCAGGAGAGGGAAAGAGAGGGAGAGAGAGAATCCCAAGCATGCTCTGCACTGTCAGCGCAGAGCCCAACGTGGGACTCAAACTCTTGAACGATGATATCATGGCCTGAACCGAAGTCAAAAGTTGGATGCTTAACTGACTGAGCCACCTAGGCACCGTCCAACTTAATATTTTATTAATATTAAAATACTACAAAATATTGTTTGGAGGACATGTTTGGTCCTTAGGGGAAACCCAAGGTTCCTCTCAGCTCTTCTATTTGCCTGGGTTGATATAGATGGTCAGGGTATATCACTTTATGGGGTTAAAAACTTCATTAAGGATGGTGTTTTTAGAGCCTCTCTAATGATTCATTTTCATGGAGTGTTAATTTGGTGGAGCTTGTCCACAGAGTTGTATTGTATTGTAGTGTTTTTAAAAGGGGTCTCTGATTTGCTTTTCCGTAGGCCAACTTTGTTCAAGACCTTGGTTGGTCTTTCTTTCTTTCTTTCTTTCTTTCTTTCTTTCTTTCTTTCTTTCTTTCTTTCTTTCTTTCTTTCTTTCTAATGTTTATTTATTTTGAGAGGGGGTGGGGGAGGATATGAGCGGGGGAGGGGCAGAGAGAGAGGGAGACAGAGAATCCTAAGCAGGCTGTGCTGTCAGCACAGAGCCCTGTGCAGGGCTCAAACTCTTGAACCATGAGATCATGGCCTGAGCCAAAATCAAGAGTCATCTTAACTGACTGAGCTCCCCAGGCACCCCTCTTATTTCCTTTCTTTTCCATGGTTGGTGCTTACCTTTTTTCAGCATTGGAGTGGGAAGATCCAGGAAAGGGAGACAGGGCCAGGAAGCTATTCATTTTACTTTTCATGTTGACTTTAATCTCTAAACTGGATTTTGTAAACACTGGGGATGTGTGTAAGATAGTCCATTGGGATGTGGGAGGGAAATTTTTCTTTTCCATTTGTATTAAATTTTATCTTATCTTTTTTTTTTTTTAATTTTTTTAATGTTTATTTTATTTTTGAGAGAGACAGAGACAGAATGCGAGTGGGTTAGGGTCAGAGAGAGAGGGAGACACAGAATCTGAAGCAGGCTCCAGGCTCTGAGCTGTCAGCACAGAGCCCGACGCTGGCTTGAACTCATGAGCTGTGAGATCATGACCCGAGCCGAAGTTGGATGCTCAACCGACTGAGCCACCAGGCGCCCCAATTTTAACTTATCTTTTAAAATTTGTTTTTTTGGTATTTTTTGGAATTTATACTATATTAGTATATATAGTGTATACAGTAGCTCTAATGTAATTTATAAACAAATATATTAACATATATTAGGGATGTATGCTCAAACATTTTTTTACTTATTGGAGTTCATGATCAGAAAAGTTCAGATGTCACTAGCTTCGGCAAAAGAAATTTCTGGGTTGGGTTATGGACCCAGATTAAAAGAAGACTACTTTGTAGATTGAAGTAAAGGCCTTCCAGGAATAGGGTATGGATTTTCCCTTTTCCTAGTCTTTGGTACTTACCTTTGGGAATGTAGAAGGTAGTATTGCAGGGCAGAGTTTGGGATCATGTGTGCCATGTGTCTAAATATTGCCTCCAGTGGTTTTTTGGAGCTGGCTCATGCTAGTTTGAGAGTGCTGATTGTTAAATTTTCAGGAATTTGGGAACTAGTTGATATCCTGTTGTTACCATGCAGTAGGCCACAGTGAGAGTATT
Organism: Acinonyx jubatus; assembly: GCF_027475565.1. Taxonomy (NCBI): domain Eukaryota; kingdom Metazoa; phylum Chordata; class Mammalia; order Carnivora; family Felidae; genus Acinonyx; species Acinonyx jubatus. The sequence continues at coordinate 79,701,049 of NC_069386.1, forward strand.
TAAACCATGGAAATCAACAAATATTGAAAATCAGACACTGCATCCCACCCCACCCTGAACCAATTGTTAAACATTTACTGGCACACCACTGATCATACATATTGACTATCATATTTTTTTATTTTTCCTCTTTCTATCTTAACCATATTATGGATATCATTTTTCTGCAATATAACTTAATAAACAGTGAGAAGAGCACTCTTGGGAGAAGGAAACATAAAGACTACCAGAAGCCATTGATAAGCTCTGTGAGATTCCTAAGTCAATTCAGTTCATTTTAGTCCAAATAACATTTGAGTACCTGTAACACTCATTGCCAGACACCCTGGGAATATAAAGAAAAATAAATGGGTTGGGGGAGTTCACAACCAGCCAAGGCTACATTCATGAAACAGTGTTGTGTGTGTGTGTGTGTGTGTATATGTACTTATATAATTTGTACATATTTCTATGTATCTGTGTGTGTGTATTTTGGTGGTATATAGATGAATTAGGTTCAATAATAGTTTCTTCTGTGAGTGAGAGAGTGTTAATTAAGATAACAGTTAAGGTTTTATTGTGCATCATAACAGTAGACGCATTGTGTATCTTAAAGGTTTTATAATCTAGTGGAGACAAAAGGAAGATGAATGTCTTAAAATCATGAGCTGTATTCAAGGTCAAATATAGTAGTGTATCCATCCAGGATGAGTAGCTTTTATTTCAGAGAAAAGCAACTTTTTTTTTTCATAGAGCATTTTCATGAACATAATTGTATATGGTTCTCACAGAAATGTGTAATGCAGTGCCATAGTATTTATCAGTTTTACAGTCTTTATTGATTCTGTCTGATCCTTGCCACATTTCATCAGCCAGCAAATATCTTTATTTCTCTCTCTGCAGTATTTTTTTAAGATGTATTTTTCTGTTGCCACCATTTCTACTCTAAGGCTCACATTACTATTTGGCTCATTTATTCATTTATACTTGAAACAGTTATTGAGTGCCTACTACATCCCAAGAACTTTGTTTGGAGGATACAGAAGTGAATGAGACACACAGTCCATGCCTTTGAGGAACTCATACACTAGCAGACCACTGCAGTGATCAAATACATTACCTACTCATGTTCAAATCCATTCAGACATAATACCTGATTACTCTTACTAAAGCACTATTGGAATTACATCACTCCCCTGCTCAGCGTCACTGTTGAATGCCTTTATTGGTATTCAAGATCCTCAGTGATAGGCTTTCATCTTTCTTTGTGGATTTGTCTTCAGCTCTCCTAAATGGTCCTTGTGTTGTAGCTCTACCCAATCTGGGTTGCTTGAAGTTGCCAATTTGGGCTTGGATATACTACGTTCTTGCTCGCTTACAGCCTTTCTTGTACCTTACTGCTGGAGTGTCCTCTTTACTTTTTTTCAGCTTTACGTGCCTTATCTTCCAGGCTGCCATTTATGGCTATGCTGGTTATATCCTGCATAAGGGTGCTTGTCAGGGAGGTTGTGTGATGACAGAAATCCAAACTACCCTTTTCTTGTGTAACTGGAGGCTGCAGTATTTTTTGTTTTGTTTATTTATTATTTTTTAAGTAAGCTCTAGGCCCAATGTGGGGCTTGAACGCACGACCCCCAGTATCAAGAGTCATATAATGTACCTACTTAGACAGCCAGGCACCCCTGCAAGCTGCATTCTAATTCACACAGAGGCACTGTATGAGCCAGCTTTGCCCTCAGGGGCAGCTTAATGAAGTGCTCCCTGAATTCCTCTCTTTTTCTGTATTCGGAAATCCAGTAGCACTATTTATTATTATTGTTGTTGTAATGAAGTGCTCCCTGAATTCCTCTTTTTCTGTATTGGGAAATCCAGTAGCACTATTTATTATTGTTGTTGTTGTTGTTGTTGTTGTTGTTGTTGTTGTTATTATTATTATTATTATGCCCATGCAACCATTCTGATAATTTTTATAATAACAAATGATATTACTAGCATTTATTGAGTGCTTATTATATGTCAAGCACTATTCCTCCTGACATGGTTCTTAACTCACTTATGTTTCATAGCAACCATATGGGAATAGGTACTATTATCATCCCTGTTACAGATAAGGAAGCAGAAGTACCTGGAGGCTATGTTGCCTAGGGTCACTCAGGAAGTAAATAGCAGAGCCAAGATTTGAATGCCAACCTAGATCCTGTGCTCTTAACTTCCTTGCTCAATTCCTATCTTAGCTAGATTCTTATGAATGAAGACTGTGTTGTCTTTATCCTTGGCTACCCCTTAGCAGCTAGCACGGTGCTTTATGACTTAGGAAATACACAATGAATGTTTGCCACATGGATGAATTGAATACATAGAATGGTTTTACAGTATATTAAGTGCAAAGTTTTGTTTAGTTTTCTTTGTTTTTTTGAGAAGTGGTGTGGGATGAGAGGACTTTTTGCGGCTTAGTAGGCTATACACTGTTCTGTTCCTGCTTCTTAAAAGCTTGTGCATTCCATGATTCTGCTTAACCCTCTTCTCATTTTTTACTCTTTATCTGCTAATCTCATTTCTCCCTCTGCTGCATTACTACCCATGTGTCTTTGATTCCAAATGTATCACCAGCCCAGATTTCTTTGCTGGGTACCAGACCTGCCTTTCTAGTTGTCTCTGAAGACGTCCACTTGAATGTTTGACAGACATTCAAGCTCAGCATGTATAAAACCAAACTCTTTTCCTATAACCATCTTTGTCCTGTGGGGTCATTAGTCACCCGTTCCTGCTTCTTCTACCCATTAAAGTTCTCTAGACTATGTCCTCTCATTTTAGTCCTTAATTCACTGCCTTATTCAGACTCTTACTATGTATCTTCTGTGAGGTGATCCCTGCTCTTTATTTTCTCTGCTATGATGTTTTGAGGAAAGAATGAATACTTTCCATATTATTTTAAAAGAGTTTGCCTATTTGTTTATCTCCTATGCTAGTCTGTGAACCTTTTAGGGGCAATGATTTTTTTTAAATCCTCAGTGCCTAGTTCAGTGATGGTGTATGGTAGGTTCTTGGTAAATGTTGGTAATAACAGTGAAGAATGATTGTGAATTTATATACACATATACATGTATATTTCATTTCTGTGGCAAATTCTAAGCGTTGGATAAGTTGTTTATAATTTGGCCATTAAAGGCTAAATGATGTCTTTTTTTCTTCTACTTAATTTTATGTATTTATTTATTTAAAAAGTTTACATCCAAATTAGTTAGCATATAGTGCAACAATGATTTCAGGAGTAGATTCCTTAGTGCCCCTTACCCATTTAGCCCATCCCCCCTCCCACAACCCCTCCAGTAACCCTCTGTTCTCCATATTTAAGAGTCTCTTATGGGGCGCCTGGGTGGCTCAGTTGGTTAAGCGTGCGACTTCGGCTCAGGTCATGATCTCGCCGTCCGTGGGTTCGAGCCCTGCGTCGGGCTCTGTGCTGACAGCTCAGAGCCTGGAGCCTGTTTCAGATTCTGTGTCTCCCTCCTTCTGTGACCCTCCCCTGTCATGCTCTCTCTCTGTGTCAAAAATAAATAAATGTTAAAAAAAAATTAAAAAAAAAAGTCTCTTATGTTTTGTCCCCCTCCCTGTTTTTATATTATTTTTGTTTCCCTTCCCTTGTGTTCATCTGTTCTCTGTCTTAAAAGTCCTCATATGAGTGAAGTCACGTGATATTTGTCTTTCTCTGACTAATTTCACTTAGCATAATACCTTCTAGTTCCATCCATGTAGTTGCAAATGGCAAGATTTCATTCTTTTTGATTGCCGAGTAATACTCCATTGTGTGTGTGTGTATATATGTGTGTATATATATATATATCTATATATGTATATATAGATATATATATCCCATCTTCTTTATCCATTCATCCATCGATGGACATTTGGGATCTTTCCATACTTTGGCTATTGTTGATAGTACTCCTATGAACATGGGGGTGCGTGTGTCCCTTCGAAACAGCACACCTGTGTCCTTTGGATAAATACCTAGTAGTGCAATTGCTGGGTCGTAGGGTAGTTCTATTTTTATTTTTTTGAAGAACCTCCATACTGTTTTCCAGAGTGGCTGCACCAGCTTGCATTCCCATAAATGATGCCTTTTTTTCCCTGAGCACATGAAATAATTAAAACTTAAATGGGTTAATATATGTGGAGAGCTTAGCACACTGGCTGATACATAGTAAGTTCTAAGTCACTTTTTAGTATGGATAGCTAAATAAAAGTCTGTAAGTAATATTTCAAAATAAAAGTTAATACACATTTTATTTATTTGACTATTTTTGTAAAATTTTGCTTAATTTCCATTGCTAGAATGAATCATTAGAATTTTAATTGGACTTACACATGGAAAATGAAGCAGTATTATCTTCAAAGAGTTGTGGTTTTTTTTCATATCTCAAAATATTTTTTTCCCATGATCACATAATGTCTTTACACTTATTCTTTCGTTTAAATTTTTTTTTACATTTATTTATTTTTGAGAGACAGAGTGAGACAAAGTGAGAGTGGGGGAGGGGCAGAGAGAGAGGGAGGCACAGGATTGGAAGCAGGCTCCAGGCTCTAAGCTGTCAGCACAGAGCCTGATGCGGGGCTTGAACCCACAGACTTTGAGATCATGACCTGAGCTGAAGTCGGATGCTGAACCGACTGAGCCACCCAGGCACCCCTACACTTATTCTTTCCAGACATCCTTCTCCTTTTCACAAATTATCATGAGTGTTTCTTTAAATGGAATTAAGATTTTCTTAAGCTTTTGAAGTTCTGTGCTCATGTTAGGAAAAATTAGGAAGTTTTTGTTCACGATTGAAGTTTCGGATTTTAGAATTTTCAGTGATCTTGGAACATATTATGTACCACCACTTAAGGCACTGATTTTCTTCATTAATAGTTATATGTATAGTAGTTACTAGTCTAGCTTGTTGATGTCAGACAAAACAGGGCTTGATTCTGGCTTTGCCTCTTGGAAACTGTGGGACTTTGCCTGTACCTACCTCTTTTTTTTTTTTTTTTTTTTAATGTTCATTTATTTTGAGAGAGAAAGAGAGAAGCAGTGCAAGCATGGGAGGGGCAGGGAGAGAGGGAGAGAGAGAATCCCAAGCAGGTTCTGCACTGTCAGCACAGAGCCCAACGTGGGGCTTGATCTCATGAGCTGTGAGATCATGTCCTGAGTTGAAATGAAGAGTTGGACACTTAACTGACTGAGCCACCCCGGTGCCCACCTATACCTACCTCTTAGGGTTGTAAGTATTAAAGGAGATGATGTTTATAAAGCACTAAGCACAGAGCCTGGCACACAATAAATGCTGATGTGAGCTATTCTTATTAGCTGTTATAACATTCCACATGTGAGCCCAAACATGTTATTATAATCTGGAATATTAGTTATGATGTGAATTTGGATTAAATATGGTTGAGACTGTGTTTCTCATAATTACATATGTGGAATCCTGATGTATACTACTTAGTGCAAGTTCATAAGGTTGTGGCTCATCTTTTTTTTTTTTTTTTAATTTTTTTAAATGTTTACTTATTTTTGAGAGAGACAGAGACAGTATGCAAGTGGGTTGTGGCACAGAGAGAGGGAGGCACAGAATCTGAAGCAGGCTCCAGGCTCCGAGCTGTCAGTACAGAGCCTGATGCAGGGCTTGAACTCACGAGCTATGAGATCATGACCTGAGCCAAAGTCAGACGCTCAACTGACTGACACCCAGGCGCCCCATGGCTCATCTTTTTTTTAATGCTAGTGTTGCACTATATTAAGTTGACTTGTTATTAATGTCTTTTTTTTAAACGGTAATTTTGTTGTATATGCAATAGATAAGTTTCTTATAAAAATATTTTGTCTCAATATTATGGTTAGCTATTTTGGAGGAAGGGTACACTATTAGCGTTTAAAGTATAATTATTTTAAAGGTAGAGGGAAACTGGGGCAAGAGATCCAGAAGGAACAATTGCAAAATGATTATTTTTTGCTTGTTTTTGTTCTTCAATTCAATGGTAATTCTTGTGGATAGATGTGTTTTATAAGTGCATTTAAATTCATGAATTTTGACATTTACCAAAAAGAAAGAGACTCAGAAAATATATTTGCAATTAGAGCAAAAAGCTTTACTAAAAGTAAGAATTTCTTTCAGGATGGGAAATGGAAATATTCATAAAAATTGATGACTTTTCTTGCAAATATTTGATAATTATAGCTACACATATTCATATATACATGAATGGGGGATTATAACTTTATAATCATTGAAAAGAATGAATAGATTTCTGATGAATTTTTCTTATTCCTTCATATCTAGGTTTGTTTATTCATTTATCAACCATTTATTGAAGGCCTGTCGTTTCCTAGGGGCTGTGCTTAGCATGGGGATGCAGAATTGAAAAAGCCCTGCCTCTGTCCTCATCTTAGTTAATTTGCTGCCCGAGTGACTGGGAGAGTGTCATTTCCATTCCGAGCAGGGATCACTGTATGACTTGCTGATTCTTGTCTCCAGTCTTCTTCCTTTCTCACTTACCACAGATGGCTTTTCCCACTCTCAAGCCTTCTATCCCATTTTATTTACTTTACTCCTAGCATGTGGTCTTGCCTCCTAATCCACATGAATAATGGAGTTTCCATTGGTAACGTACTTACTATTTTCTTCCTCTGTCGAGTGTATCTTTATACAGTCATATGATCTCTTGTCTCTTCCTGCCTCAGAGAAAGAGATATCAGACCTCATACTTCTATCTGGACTCTTTGTCCTTCATTTCCTGCCTTTTCTAGCAGTTTGATTCATAAATTCCTTTTGGTTATCTTTAGTTTCTGTTTGCTAATTCCTTCCTCTTGGTCTATAGATCTACTCATGTTACTCATACACACTGAAAAATATAAATGTGTATATTTGTTGGGTGAGTGAATAAAACAGCATATCTTCTTTACCTGTTTCCCCCAAGCTTCTGCCCTCTGTTACATTCCCATTACAGCCATACTCATACTGGAGAGCATAGTCTACACTGGCTGTGTCAGTTTACCCAATTCTCATTTATTTCTCAACTTCTATAATTTGACTTCTTATTATCATACTATTGAATTTCCTCTCCTAGTCACCAGCTATCTTCCATGAATATTTGTTCCCTTTCTCTCAATTCTACTTGATTTTCTACTCCATTGGGTTCTACTGACCACAGGTGCTGACACCTTAGAGAATATTTGTTTGGCTTTTACAGCATCATTTTGTCTTGATTCTTCTTTCTCTGACCTTTTCAGTTTCCTCTCTGACTTTTCATGTCATTCCATTTCTATACCTTCTTATTTTCTCCCTCATGCATACATGTCCTCCCTTTGTTTTCATATACTGCTTCGTCAGTGTCTCTTTTTTAAAATCCTTATTTTCATTAGTTTACTCGACATCTCCATTGGTGTTCTACAGATATGTCAGATTTAAATAATTGATACGGAACTGCCATGATTATCTTTCTCTACAAACTTCTGTTCCTGTGTTCCTTAATAATTTACGTATATGTTACCATCACCCATTTCAGTTATCTATTGATGTGTAACAAACTACCCTAAAGTTTGTGACATAAAGCGATAGCCATTATGTTCACAGATTCTGTGAGACAGGAGTTCAGACAGAACATAGCAGGGATGGCTTGTCTCTGTTCTACTGAAACTTCACCAGGGAAGACCTGGCTAGGGACTGGAATTATCTGGAGGCTCTTCACTCATATGCTTAGTACTTGGATGACGATTATTTGAGGGCTGATCTCAGTTGAGATCATTGATCTCAAAAGCATTTCCATGGCTTTTCCAAATGTTATGTGAACTTCTTTACTGCATGGTAACCTTAGTGTAGTAGGTTGACTTCTTACATAGTGGCTCAGGGCTCTAAGAGTTAGTGACCCAGTGAATAGGAAGGAAGCTCTCTGGCCTTCTTTGACTAAAGAGAAAGGCCTCAATCTTCTCTTTGGCTAAGAGAAGAAAGAGGGGAGTCAGCCTAGATTCTGGGTTGAAGTACTCATGTGTCTTCCCAGATTCAAGAGGAGGAGACATAAACTTAACTTCATGATGGGAGGGGTATCAAAAAATATGTGTCCATGTTTTAAAACTACTATACCAGGTCTCCTGGTATCCTACTTCGAAACCTTGATATCATCCTTGTCTTTCATTTCTCTGATCCCACTCTGCTTTTGTATATCAGTCACTAAGTGCTGGCCTTTTCTCCATTATCATTAACCTTGGTAAGAATTCTTTCACCTTTCACTGAAGAGTTTTTTATAAACTCTTATTTGATCTACATAATCTCTCCCACCTTGAATTAAATAATTCCTCATATTGATTGTAGGGTAGTTCTTCCTACATATAGGTCTTTGTCCAGATTGCTTAGCTTAGTTCTTAAAGGTTTGTTCTACTTAAATTTCCTCTCTGCCCTTGACTTTGAACTAACTGTGCCTTTGCATTGACTGTCCTCTTTGCCTTCCTTGCCCAGCTGCTTTCACCCTTCAGGTCTCATGTTGACTGTCACTTCCTACCTGAACTCTTACTAGTGGCTTCAATAATGTCACTTCTTCCTCTATTGGTTCATATGTTTATCTCCTGCCATTAGAGTGATCATAACTTCCATGATGTGAGGGACTGCATCTTAAAATCATCTGCCACTATTGCCTGGCCCATCATTACATACTTGATAAATGCTTGCTAGGTAATTGAAAACAGGTAACACTTTGGTGGACTTCTCCAAAGGTTTGAGTTCCTGGGCTTTATTAAATGCCTATTCAAGTTTTTCAATAAAGGAGTTTACATTCTGTGGTTGAACAATTTTATTTCATTTAAAACATAGACAACAAACCCCAAAATACTTCTATTTGAAATATTATCTTGTGTGCCAGAACATTTAGAGAAATGGGCAAATATTAGATTTAAAACAAGCTTTGATAAGATTGAAGGCCATGAGAACGAAGTTGAAATCAGAACAGTATTGTTTTCAGTTGTGGCATTTTAAAGCTTTAATTTTGGCCTTGAAATATTTCATGTTACAGATTTCGTTCCAGCCTATTTCCTTTTAGCCAGGAACATGTGATAGCTCGCTTTTGGCAGTTGCACTGTGTGAAAGGGCTAGGGTCAGCACTGCTGGGCAGAAATGGGTCACAGAGTGTTCAGATGAAAGGGGAAGACTTTTAAAGAGTCTTTATTTATTGTTGGTGTAATAAGGCAAAATAATTATAAACTTGAACCTTTCACCATTTTCTTGCTTCCTCCTTTGCGTCTCAAATGCTTTGCCAAATTAACCACATCAACCAATTTTGCAGAAAATGGATTACTGTTTTAAATTGTTCTTTAGCTATTATTCTTAAGCTTCTTCAGAAGCGCTTTCTCCTCTCTTGTCTTCCAAAAGAACATAAGTCTCCTTTGTACTTTCGTAAAAATCTTAAATGGTCACTTAAAGAAATTAGGCAGCGTGTTCTACTTCAGTGACTGATAAAGTGCAACTGCCTTTTTTTCCTGAGTTGGAAGAACTCTAGCTTACTGTTGCTTTAAAAGATGATTTTATTAGTCAGGACAGATAACAAGCTAGGGTTTTCTAAGAGCAATAAATGACAAGTGGGTTTATGCCTGTGGCTCTTAATGTAACATTCTTATATTAAGGTAGGAAAAGTATTCAGGTAGTCTTTAAAGGCATTCTGGATCCCCTGCATGGAGATATGGTTGCTCTTTCTTTAGATTTTTCCTGAATAGAATAAGACACACAAGTTTTCTACAAACTCTGGAATAGGCTTTGCTCTGAGATCTGTGCTGGAATGTTATCTGGAGTGTGATGGTTCTCTTTGCCAGTCACCATGGAAACTGATCAAGGCTCTATCTTGATAGATAGTGCTAGCTATCCTTTGGGCTATTTGAGCTGCCTTAAATAAAAGATGACCTAACATTATCTAATCCTATTCTTATGTATTTTCTTTAAAAATGATTAAAAACACAGCTTACTTAAGGGAGAAGAGGATATCTGTATCATATTTCTGTTAGGCTATTTAAAACATTCTATGCAGTTGAAGAGTATTCTGGCCAAGAAACATGACTGAAAATTTTCATTTTGGATGGGCATAATTCCTTTGGTTTGTGATTTTGTCTGTTGGCCTTTGTGCTTATATATATGCAACAGAATAACAAATGCTAAATTTCCATTACCTCCTTAGTGATGGAGAGGAACTGGTCATAGAAATAAAGGCATGGTGTATTATTTTATCATACCATTACCAAATGAAATGTGATTTAAGTGATGACTTCAAAGACATAAAAATTAAAGGCATCTGTGAACAATTAAGGTAACTAAGTGTTCAGATATTATAGACATCCAGTAACACATCTTCTGAAATGACCAGTCTTTATAAAGTTAGGGAAGGCTTTATATTTACAGTAATGTTTAGAAGTTTGAACCTCAGTGGTCTCTCTCCTATTTCCTTAGTGGGGAACTGGTGAAAAGAAGGGGATGGTCTGAGCAGCAATTATCAGAGGAGTTGCCTGGTACTGATTGAAGAGTCTTTTTTTTTAAAAAAACAAAACAAAACAAAAAAAATATTTTAATTAAAAGCAGGCTGTGCCCTGTCAGCACAGAGCCTGACACTGGGTTCGATCTCACGAACCATGAGATCATGACCTGAGCTGAAATCAAGAGTTGGTCACTTAACTGACTGAGCCACCCAGGCATCCCTTTAATTAGTTAATTTTAAAAATTGAGGTAAAATTCACATTGACTAAGAGTTTGATAGCATTGTTTCATTTTTAAGGGTTTGTTCCATGTTCAAGGGCTGACTCTGATTAAAAAGGCAAAATGGGAAATTGGGTGATTGTGGGTTCCTCTTGGTTATTTTAAATAACATGATTTCCTTTAATGTGGAATAACATTTCTTTGTATGAAATGAAAATGAAGGATATAATACTTGGTGCTTCTACAGATAAAGATATTTTCATTCATTCGTTTAAGTATTTACTGAGTATTTACCATTTGCTAGGCACTTTCTTGGGTCCTGGAGAAAGAGTGGTCAAAATGTCCAAGTTTCTGTTTTTAAGGAGTTTATAGTCTAGTGCAAGAGATATAATAAACATATACTCTGAGGTATTAATAATTTATGAAAAATCATAAAACAGTGTGAGGAGATAGTGATGGAAGGTGCTATTTTATTTTTTTATTTTTTTTGAGACAGAGAGAGAGATGTTGAGAAAATGAGCAGGTGTGGAGGGAGAGAGAGGAGAGGGGTAGAGGGAGAGATAGAATCTCCACACTGGGTGTGGACCCTGATATGGAGCTCAATATCATGACTGTGAGATCCTGACCTGAGCTGAAATCAAGAGTTGGATGCTTAACCAACTGAGCGACCCAGGTACCCCAGAAGATGCTCTTTCAGATAGGGTTGTAGGAAGTTGCTCTCTGAAGACATTTGAACAGAGGTCTAAATGAATTAAGAAATTGGGCCAAAGGAAAAGCAAAAGCCCTGAGGTTGACTCAACTTGGCCTATTTTAAAGAACAGCAGATGAGACTAGAGTGGACCCCTGGAGAGGTGGGCAGGGGACATGTTAAAGCCTTATGAGCTATGGTGGACGTTTCTGACTTTTTTTTCTGAGCATGATCTGGGGGATTTTTGACCAGGGCACTGACTTGATTTAACTTACTCCTTGATATTAAGGATGTGGCTGCATTATAGACATAGATGCAAGGGAATAAGAATAGAACCAGGGAGGCTTGCCTAGTACCTAATGCAGGAGTTTAAGCTAAAGACGATAGCTTGGACTGTATTTACCTTGGTGGTAGAGGTGTAGTGATAAGTATTTAGCTTCTAAAAATATTTTGGGGGCACCTGGGTGGCTCAGTAGGTTAAGTGTCTGACTTCGATTTAAGTCATGATCTCACCATTTGTGGGTTCCAGTCCTGTGTCGGGCTTTATGCTGACAGCTCATCCTGTTTCGAATTCTCTGTCTCCCAATCTCTCTCTCTCTCTCTCTTCCCCTCCCCTGCTTGCACGTTCTCTCTTTCTCTCAAAAATAAATAAAAACATTTATAAAAATATTTTGAATATAGAGACAGGAGGACTTGCTGATGAACTGGATGTGGATCGTTAAGGAATGATTTTTTTTTTTTTTGGTATAGTAAAATAATTTACATAATTTACTGCTTTGACCGTTTTTAAATGTATGGTTCAGTGGCATTAAATGCATTCACGCTATTGTACAGTTGTCACCACTATCCAACCCCAGAACGATTTCATCATCCCAAACTGCAGTTCTGTATCCATTAAAGTCCCAATTTCCCATTCCCAGCCCATGGCAACCACCATTCTACTTTTGTACTCAATGAACTTGGCTGCTCTACATACCTCATCTAAGCGGAATCATACAGTATTTGTCCTTTTGTGTGTGCTTGTTTTACTTAGCATTGTTTTCATGATGCATCCATGTTGTAGCATGTATCACAATTTCATTTCCTTTTAGTTTCTTGATTTTGGTTTAAGCAACTATAAGAGAGTTTAAAAAGTTGACATTTAAAAAATGTTCTAATTGCTATAGCACATTGGTTTTAAGGGGTTGTCTGCTTGTTATTTTATTAGCCATTTCCCTTTCTTTGTCTTAAAATAATGGTAAGCTTTGATTTTTTAGGAGTTCTCTGAGGAATAATAATAAAATTGTGTCATGATGACTTGGGTACTGATGAGAATGGTTATTTTCAAGAACTATATAGCATAAAAATTTTATCATGGTAGCAATAGTTGAAAATTAATAGATGCCAGTGACAATAGGATAGAGGGGCTTGTTTATGAATGGAGCATTTTTGTGAACAAACACCAGCTGTGCACGACTAAGGGTGGCACTCATCCAGGGGAAGGACGTTTTGGGGAAAATTTGTGTACTTGTTTTTTTTTTTTTTTTTTAAACAGCAAAGAGGCTTTTTAGTTAGATTGCTTGTCTCTTTTCTTTTCCAAAGGATTAGGTTTCAAAAGAAGGATCACACCACTTTGGTGGGGTGAGGCAGGGTGGAGAACATATTTGGAATAAGAAGGATGTTTGCAACATACCGGGGTAGAACTTTCCCTAGGCACCGTGGTTCATAGGCATTTGAGCAAGTACTTAAGAGCCAAATCTTAATATTACTTGTTTTCTTCATTTAATGAGAATTGCTCTGCTTAATTAGCTTTCAGTTTTGTTCCAACAGTGGTCACACCACAGAGCTTGTGAATATCAATTCTTCTAAAAGAATTTTCCTCATTATCAATAATACATGTTTTGAGCATCAAATCTTTGCAAAAATAGTCTGGTAGTAGAAATTGTTTTTATAATGGAGAAAAAAGGGATTTGATTTCATGCTACTAAAGGATGTTATAAGTAATCAAAAGAAAAAGGGAAATTTGAGAATCTAGAGTCTATCAAATGTCACTTTTATAGGAGAAAATTGAAGTCAGGAAAGAACAAATTTGCTTGGAAACAAGCCCTATAAATGGAACTTGAGCTAACATCTGCCTTTGACAAAATCCCTTGTAAAGCTGCTACTTCTCCTTGTAGTCTTTGAGTTAGGGCTCTGATATTTTCATATTTGCCATGGAAGTGATTGTGATAATATAAATGATGTTTTATTTTTATATGTGATAGGTATGGAAGATGGAAGCCAGCTGTTGTTTAAGTTGTCTTATGAAACATTGCAGGGAACATGACATAGAGTAGTAGATCAGAGGTGGCAGAGAGGGTATTGCTGAGGCTCACGGAGAAGGAGTGGGAGAGAGAACCTATCCTGGTGACTCTTAGTTGGTTCTGGCAAAGTTGGGTAGGTTAGCTAGTTACATCTCATGGCCTGTGGTTATATGACTCAGTTTGTGAAACTGGGAACACAGGGCATTCCTTTACAGTATGTTTATGAACTATCTGCTGTATGTTTGGCACTGTGGTAGGAATTTTGGATAGAGTGGTGAATAAAGCAGTCCAAATTGTTTATATACATTTGTGGTAAGTCCCACAAAGGAGAAGTCTTGTTGTCGGGAGCATTTAACAGGATACTGATCCTTACTTGAGGGTTGAGGGAAGACTTCCCAGAGAGAATAATATTAATCATATCTGCCTTCCTGCAGCTACCATTACTCTCTGTCACATTATTCTGTTTTACTTTTTTCAAGGTAATTTTTATTCATCTTCTCCTTCCATGTCTCCTCCTCCTCCCTTTCCACCCACTTAGAATGAAAGTCCTGGAGAGCAAGGACCTTTGTGCCAGGAAACTCTGAGTGGAAAGAAGCATGAGGTGGTAGTGGTGTGGAGGAACTGAAAGAAGGCCAATGAGGTAGTCACTGTGAATCAGTGTAAGAGGGAGAGTAGTAGCCTTAGCGACCATGTCAAGAATTTTAGATTTATTTTAATGATAATGGGAAACAATTTTAAACAGGGGATAGCCATGATCAGATTTGTCTAAAAGTACTGTCACATGGAGAAATGGAGGGGATGTTAGATTGGGTCCAGGAGACCAGTTTAGGCTATTATGCTAACCTAAGCAGGAGAGCATTGTGATGTCTTAGATTAGGGTGTTGATGGTAGAAATGGAAGAGGAGGTAAAATTGGTAGGTCTTTTTCTGATGTTTATTTATTTTTGAGAGGAGGGGAGGGGCAGAGAGAGAGAGACACACACAGGATCCAAAGTGGGCTCCGTGCTGACAGCAGAGAACCTATCGCAGGGCTCGAACTCACGAACTGTGAGATTGAGATCATGACCTGAGCTGAAGTCAGATGCTTAGCTAACTGAGCCACCCAGGCATCCCATCAGGTCTTGATGAAGGACTGCATGCGGGAGAGGACAGGAGGGAGTCAGGGATGATGTACACTCCAGGTTTCTTGATCGTACAACTGAATTGATATCAGGTACATTTTCCCATGCATTTGAAAAATACACATACTTTCAGATTTGGTATACAGTAGAATTGCCCCTGATTGTGAAATCTCAGGAAATGTGTTGAACTTTTCTAGTCAACTTTTGTTTAAGATAGAGGGCACAATATTTTTAGTCTATAGTATTTCACCTATTAATAAGTAATCTATATCCTTGCTTGAGGTTTGTTAATTGTTATAATTGGATGGAGTCCTACCACTTTTTAAGTTTTTTTTTAAATTTGTAAGTTTTTAATTTTAATTCCAGTGTAGTTAAAATACAGTGTTATATTAATTTTAGGCCTACAATATAGTGATGTGCAAGTCTATACATTACTCAGTGCTCATCAAATCCCCTTTACCTATTTCACCCATTCCCTACTCCTCTCCCCTTTGGTAACCATCAGTGTGTTCTCTTAAATAGTTAAGAGTCTGTTTCTTGATTTGTATCTCTTTTTTTCCCTTTGTTTTGTTTCTTAAATTCCACATATGAGTGAAATCATGCAGTATTTGTCTTTTTCTGACTGACTTTGCTTAGCATTTTACTCTAGCTCCATCCATGTTTTTGCAAATGGTTTCATTTCAAATGGTTTTTGCAGAAGGTTTCATTCTTTTTTATAGCTGAATAATATTCCATTGTGTGTATTTATGTATGTGTGTGTACGTAGACATATATGTATATCTATGCACACATACATATGCCACATTTTCTTTATTGATTTATCTCTTGATGGAAACTTCAGCTGCTTCCATGATTTGGCTATTGTAAATAATGCTGCGATAAACATAGGGCTGCATATAGTCTTTCAAATTAGTGTTTTTGTATTCTTTGAGTAAATACCCAGTAATGTGACTACTGGTTTGTAGTGTAGTTCCGTTTTTAATTTTTTGAGGAACCTCCACACACTTTTCCACAGTGGCCATACCAGTTCACATTCCTGGAACCAACACTGTATGAAAGTTACTTATTCTCCACATCCTACCAACACTTACTGTTTCTTGTGTTTTTGATTTTACCCATTCTGACAGGTGTGACATGGTATCTGATTTTCCTGATGATGAGTGATGTTGAGCATCTTTTCATGTGTCTGTTGGCAATCTGCATGAATTCTTTGGAGTAATGTCTGTGTCTTCTGCCCATTTTTTCATTGGGTTATTTATTTAGTTATTTATTTTTTGGTCTTGAGTTTCATAAGTTCTTTATATATTTTGGATACTAACCTTTTATTGGATATGTCATTTATAATTATCTTCTCCCCTTCAGTAGGCTGTCTTTTAGTTTTGTTGATTGTTTCCTTTGCCATTCAGAAGTTTTTTATTTTGATGTAGTTCTAGTAGTTTATTTTTGCTTTCATTTCCCTTGCCATAGGAGACATATCTAGAAAAAAGTTGCTTTGGTGCATGTCAGACAAATTACTGTCTGTGCTTTCTTCTAGGATTTTTATGGTTTCAGGTCTCACGTTTAGATCCTTACCCTGTTTTGAGTTTATTTTTGTGTATGGTATAAGAAAGTTGTCCAGTTTCATTCTTTTGCATGTAGCTGTCCTGTTTTCCCAGCACCATTTGTTGAAGAGACTGTATTTTTCCCATTGCATATTCTTGCCTCTTTTGTCAAAGATTAATTGGCCATATAATCATGAGTTTGTTTCTGGGCTTTCTCTTCTGTTCTGTTGATCTATGTGTCTGTTTTTGTGCCAGTATCATACAGTTTTGATTACTACAGCTTTGTAGTATAACTTGAAATCTGGAATTGTGATACCTCCAGCTTTGTTTTTCTTTTTCAAGATTATTTTGGCTATTCAAGGTGTTTTGTGATTCCATACAAATTTTAGAATTATTTTTTTCTAGTTCTGTGAAAAATGCTGTTGGTATTTTGATAGAAATTGCATTAAATCTCTAGATTGCTTTCAGTAGTATGGACATTTTAACAATATTAGTTCTTCCAATCTATGAGCATGGAGTATCTTCCCCTTTGTGTTGTATTCAATTTCTTTCATCAGTGTTCTATACTTTTCAGAGTACAAGTCTTTTACCTCCTTGGTTAAGTTTTTTCCTAGGTATTTTATTATTTTTGGTGCAATTGTAAGTGGGATTGCTTTCATAATTTCTCATTCTATTGTGTCATTATTAGTGTTTAGAAATGCAGTAAATTTTGTATCTTGTAATCTTACTCAACTCATTTATAATTTCTAGTTTTTTGGTGGAGTCTTTTGGGGTTTTTATATAGAGTATCATGTAATCTGCAGATAGTGAAAGTTCTACTTGTTTCTTACGAATTTGGATGCCTTTTTTTTTTTTTATCTGATTGCTGTGGCTAGGACTTCCAGTACTATGCTGAATAAAAGTGGTGAAAGTGGACATCCTTATCTTTTCCTGATCTTAGGAGAAAAGCTCTCAGTTTTTCACCTTTGACTATAATGTTAACTATGGGTTTTTTATATATGGTTTTTTATATATGTTCCCTTTACTACTTTTTTGAGGGTTTTTATCATGAATGGATATTGTACTTTGTCAAATGCTTTTTCTGCATCTGTTGAAATGATCATATAGCTTTTATCCTTTCTCTTATTGATATGATGCATCACATTGATAGATTAACCAATATTGAGCCACCTTGCATTCCAGAAATAAATCCCACTTGAATGTGGTGAACAATTTTTTTTTAATGTTTATTTATTTTGAGAGAGAGAGTGTGTGTGAGCAGGGGAGGAGCAGACAGAGAGGGAGACAGAGAATCCCAAACAGGCTCTGTGCTGACAGCACAATCCATGAGATCATGACCTGAGCCAAAATCAAGAGTCTGATGCTTAAGATACTGAGACACTCGGGCGCCCCATGGTGAATGATTCGTCTAATGTATTGTTGGACTTGGTTTGCTAATATTTTGTTGAAGACTTTTGTATGTAACTTCATCAGAGATATCGGGTTGTAGTTCTCTTTTTTTGTAGTGTCTTTATCTGGTTTTGGTATTAGGGTAATGCTGGCCTCAGAATGAATTTGGAAATTTTCCTTTCTCTTCTGGTTTTTGGAATAGTTTGAGAAGAATAAGTATTAACTCTTCTTTAGATGTTTGATAGAATTCACCTGTGAAGCCACCTGGTCCTGGACTTTTGTTTGTTGGGAGTTTTTTGATTACTGATTCAATTTCATTGCTGGTAATTGTCTGTTCAAATTTTCTATTTTTTCTTGATTTGGTTTTGGAAGATTATATGTTTCTAGGAATTTGTTCATTTCTTCTGGGTTGTTTAGTTTGTTGGCATATACTTTTTCATAATATTCTTTTATGATTGTATTTCTGTGGTGTCATTGTTATTTCTTCTCTTGCATTTCTGATTTTGTTTATTTGAGTCCTCTGTCCTATTTTATTTTATATTTTGATGAGTCTGGCTAAAGATTTATCAATTTTGTTGATCTTTGTAAAGAACCAAGTTCTGGTTTCATGGATCTATTCTCTTCCTTTTTTTTTTCTTAGTTTCTTTTTCAATTATATCAGCTCTAATCTTTATTACTTTCTTCCTTCTGCTGGTTTGGGGTTTTGTTTGTTCTTCTTTTTCTAGCTCCTTTAGATATAAAGTTAGATTGTTTGAGATTTTTCTTGCTTTTTGATGTTCGCCTTACTGCTATCTTCCCTCTTAAAAGGGAAGTTGTGTTTTCATTTCTACCAGTTTTTTCAAACGGTTTTATTGAGATAAAATTCATATACCATATAATTCATCTGTTATAAATGTACACTTTAGTGGATCTTAATATATTCATAGAATTGTACATCTATTACCATCAATTTTAGAACAGTTTCATTACCCCAAAAAGAAACCTTGTATCTGTAGCCCCTGTTTCCTTATGTACTTCAGTTCTAGGTAACCTATAATTTATTTTCTGTCTTTGTAGATTTACCTATTTGGACATTTCATATAAATGGAATAACACAATAAATGGTCTTTTGTGACTTGATTCTTTCACTTAGCATAATGTTTTCAAGATTCATCCATGTTGTAGCATATTTTAGGCCTTCATTTCTTTGTATTGCTGAGTAATATTCCATTATATGGATATACCACTTTTTATTTATCCATTTCATCAGTTGATACTCATTTGGGTTTTTTCTACTTTTTGACTATTAAGAAAAATGCTGCTATGAATATCTGTATATAAGTTTTTGTATGGACATACACTTTCTGTTCTCTTGGGTAAACACCTGATGGAGGAGTTCTGGGTCATATTACAACTCTATGTTTAACCATTTGAAGAATTGCCAGTTTCCAAAGTGTTTTTACCACTTTACAGTCCTTCCAGCAGTATATGAAGAGTCCAAATTTTCAACATCGTTGCCAATACTTACTTTTGTCTTTTTTGTTTGTTTTTGAGAGAGAGAGAGAGAGAGAGAGCGAGCAGGGGAGGGGAAGAGAGAGAGGGAGACACAGAACTGAAGCAGGTTCCAAGCTTCAGGCTCTGAGTTGTTAGCACAGAGCGCAATGCAGGGCTCAAACTCATGAACTGTGAGATCATGACCTGAGTGGAAGTCAGACACTTAACCAACTGAGCCACCCAAGTGCCCCACTTTCTTTCTTTTTGATTATAGTTATTCTTGTGGGTGTGAAGCGCTTTTCCATTTCGGTTTTGAATTGTGATTCCTAGTAGTTTTTCTAAAACTAAATGATAACGCTAAAATAGTAATGATGTTGAAGCCGGGCAGTTTACTGGCTAACAGAATTTAAGAAGTCATTTTAATCATAAGAAGGTAGAGATGACTTGGCATATACAAGTAAGTATTTTAAGCATTTTCCAAGGCTTTACTTTCTTTTTCTGGTTATTTAGCAATTAACAGTTAAATCATTTTATTTTGTACCTAAGTTCAAAATGGTTTTGAGATTCCACAAAGATAATTTTTGTAAATACCCCAAATATTTTTGTTACAGTGTTTCTTTCCCTTTAAAATACAGTCTCCATTCCTTTTGTCTCCTAAACAACATATTTGAGAATGTCTAAGTCATTATGGACCAGTTCAGTTGAACAATCCAAGGACCATCTTGTATCAGACACTGTGTTTACTCATGGGTAGTACCTTTGCAAAGCTTCCAGCCTTGTGGGGAAGACATATACACATATTTATTTACATATGTGGAAGAATGTGGCAAGCACAGCAGTTGGTAGGTATAAACAGAGTATGTTAATACCAAAGTGGAGAGAACTTAATTTCATTTTTAAGCAGAGACAGTACTTTGAAAATTAGGTAGAATGTTGGCAGGTAGAAAAATAGCAGAAAAGAAGAAAATTCTAGGTTGAAGGAATTATGTGAGCAAAGTCATGGTAAGAGGTAATTATAAAGTGTTTGGAGTGAGAAGTAATCTGTATAGCCATAGTGTATGGTATATTTGGACAAGAGGGCGTGTGGGGAATCCATTGGAAAATAGACTGATGCTTATGATATGTGAAAGAGTTTGGATTTTATCCTATAAGCAGTGGGATACATGAAAAAGTTTGCTGTTAGTATACAGTACATGATAAAATCTGTGCTTTTCAGAGGTAAGATTTATGGTGATGCTGAACAGAGACAGGTTGGAAGCAAAGGATGCTGTCACAATAGCCAGAGTGAGAATTGACTTATAAACTAAAATTGACTTAAAAATAGGGGTTTATTATTTCACATAACAGGAAATGTGGAAGTTAGAGTTGATTAAAAGGCAGCCCAACTATATCAGGTGGCATTTCTGCATTTCTTCCGGCTTAATCCTTTTGGTCTCAAGGTGGTTGTCTCATTCAGTCACAAAGAGGAAGAACAAGAGTGTGCTGTTTTACTGGTTTGTTGTTGTTAGGGAAGAAAACTTTCACCAGGCACTGAAATTTTATTAACCAGGACTGTATTTCATGACTGTGATTTAGTTCCAAGGGAAAGTGGGTAATCTGACATTTTCTACCTTAATGGTGGGAGGTAAGCTCTGCCTCTGACAAGAAAGAGTGGGGGCAGGGGTTTTCAGGGAGTAGCAACCAGTAGTGTTCACAGATGCTGATACCCTCTAGTTAGTAGTAAAAAGGCAAAGGAAGAAATAGATTTAGGAGACAGATTAGAAAAGAAGGAGGGATTAAAGACAACTCTAGATTTGGTGGTGAATGAAAACATGATGATGTCATTTACCAAAATGTATTTCCCAATTTAAAATGGAATTGAATCCTTACTCTATTAATAACATTTATTGATCATAACTTGATGCCTAGGACCCTATAATCTTGCTTTCTAATCACTAATGGAATGGAACATGGAGGAGGCAGTAGAAATAGCATGGGGGTTTTTAGGTCCTACTCCTAGGACCAGTGCCAGCTTGCTGCTTAAGAATCACCTGGGGAGCTTGTTAAATCAGAATCTCTGGGAATTGATATTTTTAGTTTTGGGATTTGACCATCAGTTTTGTTAACAAGATCCCTAGGTAATTCTGATGCACAGCTGGGTTTGGATATATTTGATAGGAAAAGCATGGACTTCGGTTTCAGGCAAACCTGAATTTGAGTCCCAGCTCTACACTTGTTAACTGTGTGAACTTGGACAAGGCACTTGACTTCTAAGAGTTCAGGCCCCTCATCTGTAAAATATGTATTAATAATGATAATATTAATAATATTAATGTTACTGAATGATGTATCACAGTTACCAACTCCGGGAATGAATAGGTGAGCCCTGGTGCTGCTGTGGCCACCTGCTCCATCCTGGGTAATTTCGAGGGGGCTAGACAAGTTGAAAGCATAGCTCCTTGCTAGATTTGCCAACACTGTTGCTGAAGAAACTTGGATAAACTTGTCATAAGAGAAGGCAGTCATTCAAGAGATGACTGGAGAAATTTATTTCAGATGTTGGCAGCCAGAAGCTGTGGCAGGCTCAGTCTTAACAACCGACTTCTTCAAGATGGACATCTAGCGTTTTATAGGAGAGATTCAGGGGCATATGGCAGGAGAGCAGGCAGGGAGTACAAGGTTATGGGTGGGCATCCTTATGTGTTCAGTCCACAATTATGGGCAGGGAAGAACATGTGTGGGATGTAGTCTAGGCATTCCATTGCTATCAGGGCTCTTCTGGTCTCATGGTTGGAATGTTCTAGTCATTGCAAAATGTCTTGTCAATGCCGCGAGAAAGTGCAAGTAGAAGTGAGCACAATGGTTTTTAGTTAGAGCATGAATAAAGCAGTCTTGTCTATTTCTGGTTTTAACTGTTGGGGTCGGTAGTTGAGCAACAGGGCTTGCTAACATTAATAGCTTCTTTACAGAGTTGTTGTAAAATAAGGGATATGCATGTAATGTGTCTAGTATAATAATGCACATAGTAAGGATTCAGTAATTCACAATTTTTTGTGTGTCTTAGCCTGTGATAAGTACTGCACATTTGAATTAGAAAAGAAACAGATTTCTGTACAGCTACAACAAAAAGCATTTAAGAAGCAAAATATAATAAATTGCTTCTCTTGTTCCTTAGTATCCATTGTTACCAATAGCTGATTTCCTTTTGGCCCAGCCGGGTATCTTCCAGGGTTGAGCATATGAGTCTTTATTTTCTTAACTGCATTTTTGGCTATGTCTGTTCTGTACAATCTATATAACTGTATAACTTAAAACTCGGTTCATATACCCAAAACCTAAATCCAATTTCTGTGAAATATGTTACTCAATAATTATTAGAGGCTATTTTTTCACAGTGATCTCATATAAAACCTTAAACTAAATATAGTTCTTGCTCTTACAAAACCAAAAACAGTATCAGTTCAGGTGAAAGTAATAAGTACACATTAAGGATCATTTTGTTATTCTCAAAGCTTGTGTAGTTGTCTGGGTTAATAATTAGAATGCTATTTTGGATGGTTGTTTTGAGTGGGAAATGACTACTTGCTGAGAATGAATGCTTATTTTTCCTGTTTCACTGCATAAAGGGGTCTTGGTGGAAGGGAGGAAGGGCACTAACATTGACAACTTACTTTGTCTCATTGGACAGAACAGCAGGTTGTAGTGCTACCTGTCCACTCTGAAAGCATGCTGCCTGAGTTTGTGTCCCAGTTCTGCACTTAATGCTACCTGACTTTCGGCAAACTACTAACCTTTCTCTCCCTTGGTTTCTTCATTGAGGATTATTGTGCACCTACTTCAAAGGTTGTTGTGAGGATTAAATAAGCTAACATACATTAAGTTTCTAGAAAGTGCTTGACCTGTAGTACTGTATAACTGTTAGCTGTTCTTTAAATTTCATGAATTCATATTGTTCTATAATCTCATAAAACTCCTGTAAGGTTGGTATCTTTTTAATCTTTATTTTATAGGTAATAAACTGAAGTTTGATGAGGTTAGCAACTTATCTGTAATCACCCATCTATTTAGTGATTGAAATCCTAGATTACTTCTTCATGTATTCTACTATGACTTTAATATATTAGTTATTTAAAAAAATCCTAAGAATAGTAATCACTTATGTGATTCATATGGTATTAAGTATTGTTAATTTTCATTTATCAGGAAAACATTTTTGCTACTTGGCAATAGAATTAACAAATTAACTATTTTTGAACTTTGAGTAGGGTAATATTTTGAAAAAAATCTGTTACCGATCTTTAAAATAGTGTATCAAGGGCACCTGGGTGGCTCAGTCAGTTAAGCGTCCGACTTCGGCTCAGGTGGTAATCTCACGGTCTGTGAGTTCGAGCCCCGTGTTGCGCTCTGTGCTGACAGCTCAGAGCCTGGGGCCTGCTTTGGATTCTGTGTGTGTGTGTGTCTCTCTCTGCCCCTCCTCCTCTCACACTCTGTCTTTCACTCTCAAAAATAAATAAACATTAAACAAATTTTTTAAAATAGTGTATCGAGGGGTAACTGAGATATTTAAAAATATACTGTATATTGCAATAGCTATTTAATTCAAATTAATTTTTAACTTTTACATATTATATACTATATAAGTATAATTAAAATATGTAATATTATATGTTTAAGTATATAACATATCTGTATAGTTTATAACGTTATCTTATAGGTGATGATCATAATGGTACCTTGGGGGTTTTTTATAATTGTCATTTTCACTCATGATCTGGATGCTATCTTTGATTAAGTTGAATATCTAAATCCTCAAGGTTCATACATCTTATAGAAAATATAAATAGTTATGTTTGCTGATGGATAACCACTAATGAATATTAATAGTGTTAATTGACTTGAGACATGTGCCTCTACCTCTGTGGCATCTTTTATAAGAATAATTCAGAGTACTTCTGAATAACAGTATGGAGGTTCCTCAAAAAATTAAAAATAGAACTATCCTACAACCCAGCAATTGCACTACTAGGTATTTATGCAAAGGATACAAGAGTGTTGTTTCGAAGGAGCACGTGCACCCCACTGTTTATAGCAACACTATTGCCGATAGCCAAAGTATGGAAAGAGCCCAAATATCCATCGACTGGTGAATAGATAAAGAAGAGATGGTATATATATGCAATGGAATATTACTTGGTGATAACAAAGAATGAAATCTTGCCATATGGAACAACGTGGGTGGAACTAGAGTATATTATGCTAAACGAAATAAGTCAGAGAAAGACAAATATCCTATGGCTTCACTCATATGTGGAATTTAAGATACAAAACAAATGAACATAAGGGAAGGCAAACAAAAATAATATAAAAACAGAGAGATAAACCACAAGAGACTCTTAAATACAGAGAACAAACTGAGGGTTGTTGGAGGTGTGTTGGGTGGGGGATGGGCTAAATGAGTGAGGGGCATTAAGGAGGTTGCTGTTGGGATGGGCACTGGGTGTTACATGTCGGTGATGAATCACTAAATTCTACTCCTGAAATCATTATTGCACTATATGTTAACTAACTTGGATTTAAATTAAAAAAAAAAATAATTCAGAGTACTGAGTGAGGAACTTAGCATCAAGTATTAAAATGAAAGATAAGGTAATTTTAAAAAATTAATTATGTAACAGAGGGGTGGAAGTGTTAAACTGGATCCTAAAGCCATTCCTCTAACAGGAATTTTCCTTACTTGCTCTTCCCCCTCCTCCATAAGCAAACAGACATAGCACACTACCCTTACCCAAAACGATAAAATAAAAATGCTGTTTTATACAATAATCTTCAGATAGGTAAAAAGCCTCAAACTGCTTTTCTCCTCTATTTTCTGCATGGTTTTAGGAAGCTTTATGCACACCATGCTTTGAGATTTCCAATTAGAAGCAGTAGCAGTTTTGTTTTGAATAGCTCTAAAGAAGCTATTGGCTGGATGTTTCCCTCTCAGTACCCTTTGGCCTACCTTTTAAATTTCTTTTGGGAAATGCAGCTTGCTGCCAGTAATTCATTCTCTCACTTTGTTCATGGAATTTACTCAATTTGGTTATGAGTTAGAAAGAGAACACTTACCCTAATTTTACATTTGGTATATTCTTCCTTAGTTTGATTTCACGTATAACATATTGGTGGCAAAACTGTTGCACATCCTTTGAATTTCAGGATCTGATTCTGTCCAATAAGAAGTCATCCAGATTTTGCTCACAGAAAAATCTTTTTTTCTTAATTATCCTCCTGCCTCCTCCCTAACTTGGCTTTCACCGATTCATTTTACTTCTCTCATTTTTTTTTCTCAGTAAATTATTTTCCCCATCCAATCTACTTGAGGAATAAGAAGGCCCTTAACCCTCAGCAGGGCAGTATTGGAAGAGCCACTAAGAGGAAGCAAGCAGAGTATATGTGAAGAAATGAGTTTCAAAACCAGCTACTTGGCTCCTATAATTTTGAGTCTGGAAAGTGGGTCACGTGCACTGTTCACATCCAATTCTTGTGATTGCTGTTTTGCTTTGCTTTGGAAGACTTGCCCTCAGAATTGTAAAGGCTTTTCCCTGCATTGCAGTTTAGCTAAGAACATTGTAAAGGAATTGATGTTGATTTTCAGTGCTTTTGCTGCAGTACTTTATCTGGTTTGGGGAAGGTTCTTGTTTGGTTAGTTTTCTAGGTTTGTAGGCTTGGATTTTGGCAAAAAAACAGGTTAATGTCATAAATAAGAGGACTTATTTTTGGGGGTTAGTGTCTAGAAGTAACTTTTTCTGCATTTTATATATTACCATGGTGATAGAAGGCTTTCTAATTTTTTTCTGTATTTGAAGTCTTTACTAAGGGTATCAGTACTTTATTTTTATTTTGAGAGAGAGAGAGAGAGAGAACTTGCAAGCATGGGGGAGGACAGAGGGAGGGAGGGAGGGAGAGAGAGAGAGAGAGAGAGAGAATATGAATGAATGAATCTTAAGCAGATTCCATGCCCAGTGTGGAGCCCAAAATGGGGCTTGATCTCACAACTATGAGATCATGACCTAAGCCAAAATTACGAATTGGATGTTTAATGAACTGAGCCACCCAGGTTCCCCAGTACTTTTTTCCCCCTTGAATCATACAGGCCAAGGATTTAAGGTTTTTCTTTTCTTAATCTTAGTTTTACCCCTGATTTACTTTCTCTGTTACTAGATGAAAATGTGGAACTTAAGAGAATTGCTTCTTGTCAAAGAATATGTTACTTACCTTGCTCTGGAAAGGAAAAAAAGCACAACAAAATTCTAGTGCAGCCCTTTTATATTTGAAACCCTACTGAACCTAATCGTGCTAGTCTGTAGGTTTAAAAGTTGCCCTCTTTTTAACGAGCCCTTTCATACCATGTTTGTGGCTTTCGTTTTCAAAGATTTACGTGGTGTACTTTTATCGTATATTTTTTTATAGCAGCCTGCCATAGCCATTGTTTGCATTAGATTTTCTTTCTGGAATTCCTGTTTTTCCAGAGTTGAGATCAATAGAAAGATGAAGATGACACGGATTTTCATGAGGAAAAGTGGTGGTTAGGAATAGGTTGCAAGGAAATTTATGACACTTTAACACCAGAATACTTTTAACATCGTGTACGTTATCTAATTTTAAATCTTGTAACTTAAAATGTCTGTATAGAAGTATTAGAAGAGGGACTTTCATGAAATCATAGAATATTAAAGCTTGAGAGGGACCTTAGGGATCATATAGTAACCATCCTGATATCCTACAGAGGAACAAATGGAGGTTTGTTCATTCATTTATTAGTTCCTTGATCCATTTATCCATTCACTGAACAAATATTTATTTAATGTCTACTGGTTTAGATGCTTGGGGATTTCCCCACCCTTATGGAGTTTACTGTAAATAGATAATAAACATCATAAGTAACCTAAAGAGTTAGAAATTGATAAATGTGATCTGGGTTGGAGTGGTGCTTGAGGGTGAAGGTGGATTTCAATTTAAAATAGGATAGGCAGCCCTGAAGATATGATATTTCAGCGGAGAGTTGAAGGAGATGAGAGAATGGACTTAGGACTATATGAGGAAAGAGAATGTCGGGCAAAAGGAACAGCGAGTTTAAGGGCTAGGGAGTAGGAGCATGTCTAGCTTTCTATTCAAAGAATAGTAAAAAGATACTTGGCTCTTGGAGTAAGAAGTGGAGTGGAGTAACATGTGATAAAAATTAACAGGGTTGGGAGATAGGGGGTGGGGAACTGGCTAGATTATATGGAGTCTGGTGAATTGTTATAAGGACTTTGGTTTTTACATGAGTGAAATGAGGGGAGATTGGGGGCGTAATGAGGGTTTTGAGCATGCATGAATGTATGTATGTTTCATCTGAATCATTACAACTGCACTGTTGAGGAGAGATGCCAAGGTAGGGTTGCTAGATTTAGAAAATAAAAATATAGGACACCCACTCAGTTAAATTTGAATTTCAGATAAATAACGAATGATTTTTATATACATATGTCCCATGCAATATGTGACTATTCACCCATATGGCAGAATGTTAAACACTGTTTTATATGTATGTATGTATATGTGTGTGTGTGTGTATTTTTTTTTAAACTCTTCAATGTTACTGTTGATTACTGTAAATTACCATTACCATAATCCTGTTGGTCCCAAGGCTTGAGCCCTTACAACAAAATTTTGTCTTGGTCTTTCCTGTATTACCAATATTACTGTTTTTCACTTTGTAGTCATCGTATACCTTAGTGTTACAAATGCAGTTTGTTGGACCCCAATCTAGACCTTCTGAATCAGAATTTCTTGGGGTCGAGCATGGTATCTGCATGACTGTGTACTGTTCTAGGTACTAGGTACAGGAACAAAACATACAAAAATTCTTACCCTAATGGAATTAACATTCTGCTTGGGAGACATAATAAACAAGACAAGTAAATATACAGTATATTAAATATTGGTATAGCTGTTGAGAAGAAAGAAAAAGCAGGAAGGGAACGGGAAGTATCCAATATAATGATGAGGGAGTTGCATTTTTAGATAGGGTGGTCAGTGAAGACCTCAATGTGTAGTGATGTTTGATTTAAGATTTGAAGGAAGTGATGGAGAGAACCAGGGAGGTACTTGGGTGAACAGAATTCTAGGCTGAAGGAACAGCTGCAAAAGGCAGGTGTGTACCTGGTGTGGTTAAGACACTGCACAGGGGAAGTATGTGGAGTGGA
The DNA here is from genome assembly GCF_027475565.1 of Acinonyx jubatus. Classification (NCBI taxonomy): domain Eukaryota; kingdom Metazoa; phylum Chordata; class Mammalia; order Carnivora; family Felidae; genus Acinonyx; species Acinonyx jubatus. The sequence continues at coordinate 79,729,436 of NC_069386.1, forward strand.
GTGAAAAGGGGGAGGAGTAGAAGAGGAGATGGGAGAGATAAAGGGGAATGGCTGGTGATTGTTAGCATTTAGGCTTATGGTGGAGAGAGATTTGGATCCTAGGCCCAGCTGTGGCATTATCCCTCGGTGTGTTTCTTCATCACTAAAAAGTGGACTGAAGACTAAGATGATCTCTTAGGTTTCTTCCTGCCTTAAAATTCTTTAATTTGAAATCTATTATTTCTCTAATTTTTTTTCCCAGTTCTTTTGCAAGCAAGTAGTTAGTAATTTGAGATTCTTTTGTATTTTTCATGAGCCTATCTCTTTTTATGCTCCATCCAGCCAGGTGAACTTTTTTCTTTATGTTGTCCTTGTTCCTCTTTCTTAACTGAACTTGAAGATTTAGATCGTCCTTTGGTAAATAGTAGGCAATTGTTTTCTTATCTAACCATTAGATCTTATAATCAAATTCTTTTTTTAATTGTTTTAAAAAAATTTTATTTATTTTTAAATTTACATCCAAGTTAGCATATAGTGCAAAAATGATTTCAGGAGTAGATTCCAGTGATTCATCCCCTATCTATAATACCCAGGACTCATCCCAACAAGTGTCTTCCTTAATGTCCCTTACCCATCTCCCCACCCACACCCCCACTAGCAACCCTTAGTTCTCTGTTTAAGGGTTTCTTAAGTTTTGTCCCCCTCCTTGTTTTTATATTATTTTTGCTTCCCTTCCCTTATATTCATCTGTTTTGTATCTTAAATTCCACTTATGAGTGAAGTCATACAATATTTGTCTTTCTCTAATTTTGCTTAGCAGTATACCGTCTAGTTTCATCTATGTAGTTGCAAATGGCAAGATTTCATTCTTTTTTATCACTGAGTAATGCTCCATTGTATAGATATACCACCTCCTCTTTATCCATTCATCAGTCAATGGACATTTGGGCTCTTTCCATACTCAGTACATTGTCTGCATCTTTTCTCCATTGAGGATATTAGTGGTGGGTCCGTCACATGTGACATTTAAGATCTTGAGGTATGATCCTTCTCTCTCTACTTTCTTGAGGGTTTTTATCAAGACAGAAAGCTATATTTTGTCAAATGCTTTCTCTGCATATTGAGAGGATCATGTGTTTCTTGTCCTTTCTTTTACTGATTATGATGAATCACATTGATTGTTTTGCAGATATTGAACCAGCCCTGCATCCAAGGTATAAATCCCACTTGGTCGTGGTGATAATTTTTTTCATTTATTGTTGGATCTAGTTGTCTAATATCTTGTTGAGGATTTTGCATCTGTGTTCCTCAGGGAAATTGGTCTTTTGTTCCCCTTTTTAGTGGGATCTTTGTCTGGTTTTGGAATCAAGGTAATGCTGGCTTTGTAGAATGAGTTTGGAAGTTTTCCTTCCATTTCTTTTTTTTTGGAACAGCTTCAAAAGAGTAGGTGTTTACTCTTCTTTAAATGTTTGATAGAATTCCACTGGAAAGCCATTTGGCCCTGTACTCGTGTTTGTTTGGAGCTTTTTGATTACTATTTTGATTTCTTTACTGGTTATGGTCTGTTCAAAATTTCTATTTCTTCCTGTTTCAGTTTTGGTAGTTTGTATGTTTCTAGGAATTTGTCTATTTCTTCCAGATTACCCAATTTATTGATGTATAATTGCTCATAATATTTTCTTACTATTGTTTGTATTTCCGCTGTGTTGGTTGTGATCTCTCCTCTTTCATTCTTGATTTTATTTATTTGGGTCCTTTCCTTTTTCGTTTTGATCAAACTGGCTAGAGGCTTATCAATTTTGTTAATTCTTTCAAAGAGCCAGCTCCTGGTTTCATTGATCTGTTTTTTGTTTGTTTGTCTGTTTGTTTGTTTTGTTTTGGTTTTTGTTTTGATAGCATTTATTTCTGCTCTAATCTTTGTTATTTCTCGTCTTTTGCTGTTTTTGAGTTTTATTTAAGGTGTAAGGTTAGGTTGTGTATCAGACCTTTTTTCCTTCTTTAGGAAGTCCTGGATTGGTATATTCTTCCCTCTTATGATTGCCTTTACTGCGTCCCAGAGGTTTGGGGCTGTGGTGTTATCATTTTCTTTGGCTTCTGTGTACTTTTTAATTTCCTTTTTAACTTCTTGGTTAGCCCATTCATTCTTTAGTAGGATGTTCTTTAGTCTCCAAGTATTTGTTGTCTTTTTAAATTTTTTCTTGTTGATTTTGAGTTTCATAGCATTGTGGTCTGAAAACATGCATGGTATGATCTCTATCTTTTTGTACTTGTTGAGGGCTGATTTGTGTCCCAGTATGTGATCTATTCTGGAGAATGTTCCATGTGCGCTTGAGAAGAATGTGTATTCTACTTTAGGATGAAATGTTCTGAATATATCTGTTAGGTCCATCCGGTCCAGTGTGTCATTCATAGCCATTGTTTCCTTGTTGATTTTCTGTTTAGATGATCTGTCGATTGTTGTAAGTGGAGTGTTGAAGTCCCCTACTATTATGGGATTATTATCAATGACTTTCTGTATGTTTGTGATTAACTGATTTATATATTTGGGTGCTTTCACATTTGGAGCATAAATGTTTACAATTGTTAGGTCTTCTTGGTGGTTAGACTTCTTAATTATGATATAATGCCCTTCTTCATCTCTTGTTATGGTCTTTATTTTAAAATATAGATTGTCACATATAAGTATGGCTACTCCGGCTTTCTTTTGGTGACCATTAGCGTGATAGATGGTTCTCCATCCCCTTACTTCCAATCTGAAGGTGTCTTTAGGTCTCAAATGGGTCTTTTGTAAACAGCATATAGATGGGTCTTGTTTTCTTATTCATTCTGTCACCCTCTGCCTTTTGATTGTAGTGTTTAGTCCATTGACATTTAGAGTGAATAATGAAAGATATGAATTTATTGCCATTATGTTGCCTGTAGAGTTGGAGTTTCTGGTAGTGCTCTCTGGTCCTTTCTAGTTTTTGTTGCTTTTGGTCTGGTTCTTTTTTTTTTTTTTTTTTTTCATCTTTTCTCCCCTCAGAGAGTCCCCCTTAACATTTTGTACAGGGCTATGTTAGTGGTCATGAACTCCTTTAGCTTTTGTTTTTCTGGGAAACTATCTCTTCTTCTATTTTGAAGGACAGTCTTGCTGGAAAAAGAATTCTTGGCTGCATATTTTTCTGATTCAGCATATTGAATATATCCTGTCACTCCTTTCTGGCCTGTTAATCAAATTCTTATTTAATCTTAGGTAATAGAATTAAGAAACATATTTTTCTCTACCAACAGATTGAAATTTTTATGAATGGCAGTTTGACTTAAAGCAAGGCAGAAAGAGAGGAAAGAACCTTGACTCAACTCTAAATCCCAAATGCCAGTCCAAGATTATGTAGAATGTAATGTGCAGGGAATCATAGGATTCTTAACTGGATACTTCAATGGGAAGGATAAACTTTAGGTAAGTTGTAGTCTTAAATGAGTGTTCACTTAGAAATAATTGGGTGAGATCCTTCTAAAGTGTTATTTTGGTGGGTTCTCTTAGCAGATGACATGGATGGAAGAAACATGTCATGAAGTTTTAGGATCTTTAATATAAACTCCACTGAAGGAACAAAGCAGTATCAAAACTGTTGTTCAGGTGCCTTTGAAACCCAACACAAGAAAATAGGACTTGTAGGCTCTCAAATTGTGGCTTTCATGCAGTAGTAATGAAACAGTATAGTCACTTAGCAAGTCTGCTACCTTTTAGCTTTCACAGGGTATTATGAATTATAAAGAAACAAATCCCAAAATCTATCTGTCTTGTTTTACGGCATCTGCTAAGAGTTTGTGAACTGCAGGATAATCAGAAAAAGAATATAATATTAGGTACCAGCATACATTTATGGTGACATTAAAGATTGGGTAATCATGTTTTACAGTAGTAACTTTATAGTTATTTTTGTTAATGATCATTTTATCTGTTGTGTATGTGGTAAGGCTTTTGTAGTGATTATTCTTTCAAGCCTTGCTGAAATTAAGTGTAAGAGAAGTCCTAATTGGAGCTTTCTTGACTAAATGTAATTATTTTAGGAGGAATGAGGTGGAAAGGATTCATAAAATTTAGCTAGTTAGACACCCAGCAGCATATATCTATTTATAGCCTTCTATCTTGCTCATTTATGTTCCTACAATATAGAACTGTCTTTGAAAATTTAAATTGAAAGACTATTTATGCATCTATAATAGGAACCTGTTTAAAAATAATGGGAGTAAATTATGAAAAACAAATAAAGTTTATTTGGCACCTGTTGAACATTATTGAATTCTAGAGTTGAAAATTTAAGCTAATTTCTGTAGCTATGGTAATTTTACTGGTCCAGAAGCTACGCCAGTTCTAAGAATGATATGTTTTACTTAGTATAGGCTTGACATTTTTGTTTAATGGACACTAATTTTATTCATGATATATAAAGTCTAAGCAAGACACGCTTAGTTCCAGTGAGACCGCATGAAAAGTGTGCTCTTGATTGTTTTTAGAAACTACCCAATTAAGGATATGGAACTAAATCTTTACTGAGATAGTTCCTCTGACATTAAAAGAGACGACTATGTCCTACCTGCTCTTGGCAAAACCCAAATTAGATTGTTGGATGATTGAATAACTTGGTTATGAAAAAGCTTATTTTCTAAATCAATTTTGGCAAACTGACCTGTGGACTAAATCCTCTCTGTTTTTGTAAATAAAGTTTTATTGGAACACAGCCATGCTCATTCATTACATATTGTCTGTGCTTTGATGCTACAGTGGTAGTGTTGAGTAGTTGTGGATCATATGATTCACAATGCCTAAAATAGTACTGTTTGGCCCTTTAGGGAAAAGTATGTTGTCCCCTGCTAAGTCTTTTGTACTCAGATCATGTTAAAGTTCTGGTTATAGTTTCTCATCTTTAAGTGAGCATAATACCACCTTGCACGATTGCTGTGAGGAGTCAGTGAGAAATGTAAATAAAATGTGTAGGGTGCCTGGCTTCAAGAAGGAATTCAAGCATTGGGGAGGTATAATTAGGGGAAGTTTATATTTGGGTAATTTAGGATGGCATGCTTTCTAAAAATTTTCTTTTTTTTTTGTTATTTTTTTGACTTCTAAAATTTTTCTAAAATTTCTAAATTCTGATTTGTCCATAGAACTCTAAATTCTAATTCTACAGCCACTAGCCTGTAGAGGCCTAGTTTATTCAGGTTCTTAATAAAAATTGCTGATGAATTTCCCTCAATCTTCTTCTCCCTCCCTCCTTCTCTGCCTCTGTCCCTCTCATCCTTCCTCTTTCCTGTCTTTCTCTGACCTTCATACCTTCATCTCCTCTGTTTCCTTTTTGATGTATGTCAACTTTGGTACTAAATTTAGGTCAGTGAGTAACTATTCCTAGGGAGAGTATGCAGAAAACCTAGCACGTAGATTTTTTTTTTTTATGTTTATTTTGAGAGAGAGTGCGAGTGGGGGCGGGGCAGGGAGAGAGCGAGAGGGAGAATCCCAAGCAGGCTGTCAGCTCAGAGTCTGATGTGGGGTTCAATCCTATGAAGGAGATCATGACCTGGCTGAAATCAAGAGTCAGATGCTTAACTGACTGAGCCACCCAGGCACCCCTAGAAGATTCTCTGTTACCCTTAATTCCATTTTCTCGGAAACAGAGGAACTCTAAAATCTTGTAATCTCCCTCCCTACCAGCCCCTTATTATTATTTTTTTAAGTTTATTTATTTATTTTAGAGAGTGAGGTGGGGGGAGAGGGAGGGGCAGAGAGAAAGGGAGAGAATCCTAGGCAGGCTCCACGCTTAGAGTCTGACATAGTTCTTGAACTCATGAACCATGAGATCATGAGCTGAAATCCAGAGCCAAAACTCAACTGACTGAGCCACCCAGGTGCCCCTGCTCACTTTATTCATATGTGATTATGCATATTAACAGCCATCTAGGAATGTGTAAAATCTGTTTCTACCATAGTAAATATTATGGCAGATCCTCAGTTTTGTCTTGAACCTTGATACCACGGGTTCACCTTTAGACAGGCATGGTTTTCTTCTGGGAGACAGGACAAATAGTTGATTCTCCTTAACATTTTGAAGGAAACTTGAAAATCTAGTGATGAAAAAATTGACCCCAGCAGTCTTAGTTTGCAAGCACCCACTTAGTTGTTTCCTTGTTTCATGAAACCAAACTTAAAAAACTAAGTTATTTTACTTGACTTTACTTTTAGGAGATCAGTTTGAAACCTGGAACCTAACCTTTTCAAGTTTTTATAAAACTTGTAAATAACATTAAACATTAAATAAGAGAGGGAAAAAATACCACTTAGATTATTTTTTGTTTTTATTGACATTTATTATTATGTAGTAGTTTTTAGTTTTGTACGTACCATGAGAAAAGACATGGAAAAGAGGTAAAATTCTAGGATGATATTGATGTCGGCGGTGCCTGGCTGGTCCAAGGACCAGAGTGGGGACTTCCCTATAAGACCAGCTAAGAGGGTCCTTGGCTTTGCACAGGATAGAAATCAAGTGTGAGCTGGAGAAAGTGAAAGCAGAGTTTATTGAATGGCATGAGTGACAGAGAGTAACAGACGGTCTGGGAGATTAGGAAAGGAAAGGAGAATGAGTCTCATTGTTGCTTGGGGTTAGGGGTTTATATATGGGAAGGGGATCTAGGGTACGTGTTCCTTTGGGGATCCTGCGTAGGGTCCAATCAAAGACAAATGTCAGGTGAGTAATAGGTGTTATTTCATAAATTACTGAAGGTAGCAGTACTGATGCCAGTTTCAGCTGAGGTTTGTTCAAAGCTAATGTCCTGGAACATATTTGGGATCCAGCTCTTCTGAGATGTTATCCGGTTTGGGGCCTAGGACAAAACTCAGAGAATGATTAACTTTTTTGCTTCTCCCTTAAAGTGATGACATAGCTTCTTTGGCTTATTCAGAGACAAATAAGGATCATGAGTAAATGGGGCCTATCAGAAAAATGGAGTCTTTCTAAGTGTCTGGTTTTTGTTTTTGGTGTTTTTTTTTTTTTTGCCAAAAAATGGAGTCTTTCTAAAATGGAATCCCTTCAGCTTCCTCACCTCAATGGTTATAGCATTAGCAGACCCTTGAATAATAGTATTGACAATTAGCTACATTTCTTAAGGTTTTAGTCTCTCTCATTTGAAAATCTTTTTATCCATAGTAAATTTAATTCTGTTTGTTTAAATTAATTTGTTTGTGGTTTAAAAAGGAGTTGAAAACAGGTCAGAATTTCTCATTGACTGTTCCTACCTTTTTAAAGCTAATACTTTTCTCATTTATTTTACAGTAAGCTGAGATTTTGGTAGAGGCATGTTTTAATCCTTAGTCCTCTAGGCTCTGTGAGTCATACAGGGACATTAAATGATTTTCTTAGAACTGCAGTTTGAGTCAGTATAAAGTTAGGGACATAAATGTTGAATGTACCTTATTTTATGTATTAATAGGAACCAGACAGCAAGGTTTAAAAAGTAATTTTGTGTCTGGAAATAGGTAGATAACATGGAAGATGGGGGATTATTTAATTAAAACTGAGGATTTTTTTTTTTTTTGAAAGGTTAAGAATTTTATCTTGCCAGGATACAGGGAAAGAGGGAGGAGAGTTCTGAGTCTTGGTGAAACGTAACTTAAGGACGTATAGTTAGCATTAGTATTCTGTTTGCTTATATATGGAAAAACCAGTAACAGACTGATTTAATGTATCAAAAGAGAAATAGGTGGGGAGAGGAAAAAAAAGACATACTTGGGAATAGTGAATTTTGTTTACCTTTACTTGGCTGTGTTGCTGATGAACTGGCACCTAGAGACCAGTCAGAATATTCTGCCCCCGGGTAGCTAGATGGGTCATCAAAGGAAAACAGTTTTAGTTGTTTATGAATTCTCCAGAAGAGCTTGGATGTTTAACTGTGACTTGTGTGTAAGGAGTTGTCTCCGCATTATGTCTGCCACTACCCTCATTAGCATTTCCATGCTGGATCTGCATCAGAATTTCTCACTTGCACTATTATAGTCTTGTTCCCATGATTTTTTTTTTTTTCATTTTGTTATTCTTTGTTGTGTTAGATGGGCTTTCTAAGGGTTAATGCTCCATCTTCCTGTGGTTTTGTTTGCCACTGTAAGTCCTTATTTTAACATTGTGTGTAATTTGTTAGTCTTCAGATCAAAAAGGTTTTAGTCTACTTGAGACTATATGGGAGATCTGAACCACAATGTGTAAAGTGTACGTAGGGGGTTTCTCTTGTCAGTTTTCTAGAAGAAATTAGTAAACCAACAAAAAGTATTTGTCTAAGTAGTTGATAAGCTTTTACCTTACTGTTGCTTTGAAAATTTAGGTTAGGATTTTGGAATTTTTTTGTAAATTTTCTTTTTTTATAGTCAGATTTACTATTGCTATATATGTTATCTTTGATGAAAAGTGGAAATAATCTTACAGTAGATTCTGTTTCCTTACAGTCAAAGGCCATTGGTTTACTAGATGTGGATGTGTATGGCCCTTCAATTCCAAAGATGATGAATCTGAAAGGAAATCCAGAATTATCACAGGGTAAGTGAAGAAGAGATAGATAGTATGGTAATAGTTAGACTTTTTAAATTACCTCCTGAGTGTCAGGCATTGTGCCATGTACCATGTGCACCTTATACACAGTGCAGTATAGTAATTCTGAAATCAGACATGAAGCCTGACTGTCCAGGTTTGAATCCTAGCTGTCACTGACTGACTGTGTGGCTTTGGGTGAATTGTTTAACCTCTTTGTACCTCACCTCTGCCCCATATATAAAGTCAGGTGAGCAATTACCAGAGTTGCTGTGAGAAATCACTCAATCAGAAATTGCTGTTCAGTGTAATGCATTTGAAACAGTGCCTGGCACATGGTCAGTCATCATCATTATCTCTTTATGTTAAATGTGTGGATGTATGGAAGTATTTGAATAGAAGGTATGTATTTGTGTTGGAAGACATGAAAATTATTTTTTCTAATCAGATTTTTGTCATGTTTGTCTTAAAGTAGTTTAAAAAACCCTGAAAACATTAGTTTCTTTTCCCAGCCTTCACTGCTGTCAATAGGACAGAGTAATTTTTTGAGTAAATCTTTAATATTTACTGTGCTTGGTATTACACTTTCTTCCAAAGCTGTCAGATATAAAGCATGAAGAACAAGAAATGCTGTGATGAGAAAATGAAGTCTTGGAAAGGGGCGCCTGTCTGGCTCATTTTGTACAGCATCAAGCCCCACATTGGGTATGGAGCCTACTTAAAAAAAAAAAAAAGTATTGGAAATTGGTTTATTAAAATTTATTTCTAATTATAATAAGTATATAATTGACTAATTTCTTTTCATTTCTTATTGGGCTTTTTTATTTTCCATAGATCTAGGACACAATGATTATATTTACCATAGGTATTTATTGGATTATCTATGTAAATAATACAAGTATTTTGTATTTCATTATTAAATGTTAGTTAATTAGACATCGTCTACTATTGAATGTGTTTTTGTTTGTGCTTTAGTTGCTGGAGTCAATTACAATGTTAAATTCTGAATTGTAGGAAACTTGAATATCTAGTGATGATAAAATTGACCCCAGCAGTCTTATTTTGTAAGCACCCACTTAGTTATTTTCTTGTTTCGTGAAAATGCTTTATTTTATGTAACTTACAAAGCTAAGTTATTCTGGTTTCTTTGTTCTTTGTCCTTTTAGTGGAATGCATACTTGGTTTGCAGATATGTGACATATGCCAAGATGTCAAATTTCTTTCACAAAGAGGGAGTAATGAATTTGTGTACTTTAAATGATAGACTTATTACGTCTGTCTCTTGATTAAAGTAATGTGAAAACTGGTGCGTGCAGCACATGAATAATGGTGAAATGGAGCCCTTGGTGTCAGTTTTTTCTTAAGTAGTCTGTCCAGTCTATGCCAACATAAATACTTGAAGTGAACTTTAATTTCTTTCTTCTTGTTTTACTGAAGCTGTAATCTTAAATCTGATGTTTGCAAATTGGCTGCCATTAAATAGGCTTTCTGGTAAAGATGAGATACTAGAAATCTTGGAAAGCCTTAAAAGAACCCTTCTTTTGTGTTGACAAGCTGATCTTAAGGCACCCCAAAAATAAATTGAGCGATTAAGGCATCATTCACTTAAAAGAATGTGGATTCTTAAACCCCAGCTTATAAATTATGTTTTGAATCTTAGATAAACCTGCCACTATTATACTAATTGGCATCGTTTTGACATTTCTATATTTTATCATGTTAATTTATCCTCTTATACTCTCTACTGCAGAAAACACAATACAATAAGAAATTATCTTATTAATAGCAAAGAAATTGTTTCAACAGGCCATAAATCTTTGTGTTTATGATTAGCACCTGCCACAAGACAAATAGGTGTTCTATGCCTCTTACTTTTTGAGTTAGATCAGAGAGCTGTCCTTACGATTACATGTAGACTAGTAGGGTGGAACATTTGTAATGTGGCCATATCTTTTTAGGGCTGTTTGTACTTCACATTTGTCTGTACTAGTCTAATTCCAAGTTAAAAAAAAAAAAAAACAAATACAACTTTTTTTCTTATTTCCTAATCTTCTGATCATTCCCAGTGTTTCTCAAAATTATTTTCATGTTTTCAGTATCTTCTCTCAGATGAGAAAAAATTAAAAGAACTTGCTATTGTTGGTAGTGGAAGGATTAACTTGCAATTTTATTTTTAATACTGTTTATTTATGGGCCTTGTAAAATTTTTGCTTTATTTATTTATTTATTTTTTAACGTTTTATTTATTTTTGAGACAGGGAGACACAGAGCATGAACAGGGGAGGGTCAGAGAGAGGGGGACACAGAATCTGAAGCAGGCTCTAGGCTCCGAGCTGTCAGCACAGAGCCCGACACGGGGCTCGAACCCATGGACCGTGAGATCATGACCTGAGCTGAGCTGCTCAACCAACTGAGCCACCCAGGCGCCCCAAATTTTTGCTTTTTAAAATAGACTTCATTATTGCTGATTCATAGTTACTTTAATAATTTACTGGGTACTTTAGAAACCTTTTAGGGGCACTTTAACAAAACATATTACTTTTATTTATTTTTTATTTTTCTTTTTACATGAGAATGACGCTTTATTTTTATTTTTGATTAAGATATAATTCACATATCATAAATGTCACCATTTCTTTCACTCTTTGTTTCTCTTTCTTTTCTTTCTTTCTTTTTTGATGTTAACAGAAAATAGAGTATTTAGGAAAGTAGTTTGGTGAAAGCAGGATGAAAAATGAGTTTTGAAGGTAGAAGATGTAGGAAATCTTCATATGTGGGTTGGAGACTCTATAGGAAAAGGCAAAAAGCCATAAATAATAACATTATACGAAAAGGCGTGAAAAGTTTTGACAGTCTAGATTTGGTGAGGCTAACTTAGAGAAGAAATTAGATATGCTACAGGAAAAAAATAACGAATTAAGTCATCTTTTTCACTTACCTTCTGGACCTCAACTCTAGATTTTGTGTATATGGTATGTATGTACCCATACAGGGTAATGGATTGAAATGAGATTATGTTTGTCAAAATTAGATAGATTTTGTACACCCATGTTCATAGCAGCATTATACACTATTACTACTACTACTACTATTATTATGAATTGACTGTTCATTATTTCATTATGTGGAAGCTACCCAATTTCTATCGGTTCATGAATAGATAAGCAAAATGTGGTATGTATGTGCAATGGACGTTATTCAGTCTTAAAAAGGAAGGAAGGAGCTTCCCAGTTGGTGAACACATGATTTGGGGAGCATATGTCCTTGGAGAGGTCATGGAAGCTCTCTGCTCTTCCTCATATCTTGTCCTATATGTCTCATCCATCTCGCTATTTCTGAGTTATATCCTTTTAATTTAATTTAATTTTCCACTGCCCACATCTCTTCTTTTCTCTGCCTACAACACTGAGAACCAACCAATCATCTGAGTGATATTTTTTTATAATAAGCTGTTAATAACAGTTCCAGGGATTAGAATTTGGACATCTTTGGAAGACCATCATTCTTCATACCATACCACCGTTCTGTCCCTCCATCTCCCTCTACTCAAGGTTCTTGCCACTGTGAACAAGACTGCTATGACCATTCTAGGCATTGTTTTCTGTTGCACATCAGGAGAAATTTCCTTTCGATATGAACCTGGGACTGTAATATCCAGCCCATGGGTTTGTGATGTTTGCATTACTTACCAAAATGTTTGCATCAACTTATGCTCTGTTCATTGTATATAAGAGACATTATGGATCCACATCCTCTTTAAATAGGGCATAAAATGCTATCTCATTATGGTTAAAAAAAACACAAAAAAACGAGGAAAGTCTGACATATTTTGCAACATGGATGTATCATGAAGACTTGCTAAGTAAGCCAGTCACAAAAAAGACAAATGCTGTATGATTCCACTTATACGAGGCACTTAGAATAGTCAGAATTATAAAAAGTAGAATAATGATTGACACGATCTGGTGAGGAGGGGAGAATGGATAGATACTGTGTAATAGTTTCGGTATTTACGAGATGAAAAAAGTTTTGAAGGTGGATAGTTGTGATGGTTGGACAGCATTTGGAATCTATTTAATACCACTGAACTGTAGGCTTAAAAATGGTTAAGATGTAAATTTTATGTATATTTTACTACAATGAAAAAAATTAGAAAAATATATTAAATAGACTTGCTCTATTTCTTGAATAGTGTCTTGAATACATAGTTTCTTGAATAGTGTCTATAATATCGACCCAGTAATTCTATTTGCTAAAAGAGCTATCATTACTGGAGGAAAACAGAATAGTGAAGTTTCATTGGGAGATTTAGTAATTTAGTTCTAAGCCTTGTCTACGTTTCAGCTTAGAAACGTCACTGGTCTACAATTTAGAAATTGTAATCTAAAATTTTATTTTCATCTCACGTAAAGGAAGAGAACTTAATACATTTAAAATCCTTAATGTTATCATTACCAATATTACCATTAAAAAATTTTTTTTTATGTTTATTTTTGAGAGAGTGCGCACACATGTGAGCAGGGGAAGGGCAGAGAGAGGGAGAAAAAGGATCTGAAGCAGGCTCCATGCTGACAGTAGAAAGCCCAATGTGGGGCTCGAATTCATGGAACCCTGAGAGAATGACCTGAGCCGATGTCGGAGGCTTAATCAGCTGAGCCACCCAGGTGCCCCAGTATTACCATTTGTAACATTACCAGTATTGTAAAGCCCTGTATGATCTGATCCCCACCTTCTGTCTACCTCTACAGTCCCAATTCCAACAAGCTTGTTTTGTTATTCAGTGAACACCAGTCACAGTGACCTCTATTTCTAACATGCCAAGCTCTGTGCTCAGGTCTCTCCATTTTCATTCTCTCTGCCTGAAATGCCTTCCACCTTTACTGTCTTCTCCCTGCTCCCCATCCCCCTCCAATTTCTACTCCACAGGTCTTAGTTTTAATGTCTTTTCTTGCATGAAGCTTTCCTTCTTTGACTCCTCAGACTCCTTATTTCAGTTGCAGAATGGAGTTTTTGTGTTATCAGTCTAATTTTTTAAATCTCCCCTACTATGATACTATGTGCACAGAGCAGAGGCTTTCTTGCCTGGTTTGTTTCTCTGATGCTTGGTATATAGTAGATATGCAATTAATCTTAGTTGAATAAAGAACGTAATCACTCCTGCCAGGTTTCTTGTACGTTAGTTGTATACTCTCTTTTCTGTTTTGGGTATATGAGCAACTTAATTTGCAAACACATACATTTTTATGAATAATAAAAGCAGTTTGAAGACATTATATTTGTTAATCTTTGTGATATATCTGAATGGTTGTCTTATGCTACATTTTCCCCCATTCTTAGAAAAAGGAAAAAAGAAAGGATCTGTATGGCTTGGCTTTGGAGAATTATGTGGAGTAAGTTGATTGTTCCAGTTGTTTCAATATGAAAGGACAGTGCCAGTCTTGCCTCATATGGTAGCTTTGAAATGTTGAATATTACTGTGTTTACTCATAAGCAGTAGAGTCCTGTAAGGCCTGAATTTGAGCTGTAATGGAAAGGGCAGTGTTCAGAATCCCAGTGTTGGGAATATGAACAACCTGGAAAAAGAGAAGGAACTAGTAAGTATACACCATAACTCTTTCCTCTGACTGTCGTCCTCATTGCCAAGCTAAAAGAGTTCATAAACACTAAAACAAATATCTTACTTGAGATTTTTTTTTTCTGGATATTGGTATTGTAATGGGTTAGGAGAAGTGATGAGTGAGGAAGCAGTGACGGTAAGGTTTTGATTTTATTCTGCTGTCTCTGTGGTTTTCCAATTAAGGAAAAGAAAGCAGAAATAGCAGATTGCATTTTAATGGACTTTGAGATTTCCTTTGCAGGATATAAACCACAAACTTTCTTTTGAACTGGGTTCCCCAGAAAGCAAAGCCCTATGCACTGCTAATTTATTAGGAAGTGGAAATCCAGACTGAGGAAGGAGGCAAGGATGGAGAGCTAATGTGCAACTTCTGTCAAGCTGGCTGTCACTTAAATGTGACAGATTGCTTGACTGCATGGGGTTATGTATATGGGAGGCAAGGGGAAGAATTAAAAAAAATTTTTTTTAATGTTTATTTAATTTTGTGTGTGAGAGAGAGAGAGTGTGAGTGATGGAGGGGCAGAGAGAGAGAGGGAGCCACAGAATCTGAAGGCTCAGAGGCTCCAGTCTCTGAGCTGTCAGCACAGAGCTCGATGCAGGGCTCACACCCACAGACCGTGAGATCATGACCTGAGCCGAAGTCGGACTCTTAACCGACTGAGCCACCCAGGCACCCCCAGGGGAAGAATTTTTAAAAAATGTTTATTATTTTGACAGCGAGAGAGAGAGAGAGAAAGAGAGAGAGAGAAAGAGAGAATCCAAAGCAGGCTCTGTGCTGTGAACTCAGAGCCTGACACAGGGCTCAGTCCTACAACTGTGAGATCATAACCCGAGCTGAAATCAAGAGTCAGATGCTTAACCAAC
This sequence comes from Acinonyx jubatus, assembly GCF_027475565.1. Classification (NCBI taxonomy): domain Eukaryota; kingdom Metazoa; phylum Chordata; class Mammalia; order Carnivora; family Felidae; genus Acinonyx; species Acinonyx jubatus. The sequence goes on from NC_069386.1 coordinate 79,744,445, forward strand.
TGAGCCACCCAGGCACCTTGGAAAGGGGAAGAATTTATTTAATGGTCCTTTTCCCATTGTCCAAAGACTTACCTCTGTAGATGGGAACTCACCTATATTTCCAAGATCTGTGAGTGAGTCCCAGTGGAGTCCTATGGTGTCCTGTGCTTTGGCATCAAGTAGGACATTTTTGGGGTGGGAAGTGAAAGGCCTTTGAAGGCTTGAAGTGAGGTACTTTCAAATAGCCTGTGTGTGACACTGGTCAGAGCCTATGCAGAGCTGTGGCTGGAATGAGAGATGAATGAGGCTAAAAGAGTGTGGGGAAGTCACGTGGGACTTCCATGCATGCGGATGGAGGCGGGGAGCTGATCTCTTCTATACCCAGACAACTATTTCAGTGAATCCCTTATTGACTGATGCTAGGACATAATGACAGGGGACCAAGAAAGTGTAGGATTCTTTCCAAATTTTGATATCCTGAATTCTTAAGAGAATGTGAATTGATCCCTCTAATCTAATAAACTAATACATTTCAGAGTTTTATTTCCCAAGGGAGTGCACTCCTCAAAGGAATATTTGAGTAATAGTTAGAAATTCAGTTTCATAGTTGTCCTCTGTAAGATTTATATGGAAATAAAATATATAATTTTTTACTCATTTTTTCAGCTTGGTAATATTTGATTTTTAAAAATGCAGTGCAGTATTTTTTCTATAGTCATACTATGTCGTATATTATGTGTACATGACACGTACATTTTTAATTTTTAAAATATAAAATTTGGTAGTATCAAACTTCAAATCTGAAAACTTGGCTTCCGACTTCGGCTCAGGTCATGATCTCACAGTCCATGAGTTCAGGCCCCGCGTCGGGCTCTGTGCTGACAGCTCGGAGCCTGGAGCCTGCTTTGGATTCTGTGTCTTCCTCTCTCTCTGTCCCTCCCCTGCTCATGCTCTGTCTCTCTCTGTCTCAAAAATAAATAAATGTTAAAAAAAAATTGAAAAAAAAAGAAAAAAAAAGAAAATTATGTATGTATTTTTAAAGTGTATTTATTTATTTTGAGAGAAAGAGAGCATGCTCGTGTGGGGGGGGGGGTGCTGGTGCAGAGAGAAGGGGAGAGAGAGAATCCCAAGCAGGTTCTGTGCTGTCAAGCTCAGAGCCTAATGCAGGTTCGAATTCATGAAGCGAATGACTTGAGCCGAAATCGAGAGTTAGATGCTTAACAGACTGAGCCACCCAGGCGCCCTGAAAATTGTATTTTAAATTTAACGGTATGTTCCAACTACTGTTTTGAAGACATCTCAGTACACTTGTGTTGTGCTTCTTGAAGAAACATATTTTGTAAGTATTTCTGACCCTTGGCAAATCAATCATTTGGGAATCAGTTATTGAACAGGTTTATAAAGTATTGTGTTTGCTCTAGGGAATAAAGATGAATACGATATAAACTCTGTTCCTCTTGAGGAGCTCACAGTCTAGTTCGGGAGATGAAAAATGTTCTCACGCTAAGTAACAGAGGATTGTAGAAACAGAAAAAAACTTCTGATCTTGCTGTGATACAGTCCAGCCAACCCTGGACCCTGATAAAGCTTTAAACCATAGGTCACAAAAAAGAGCAAGAGACTTGGTCATTTGTTTTTAAAGAGAGATGTTTATCTTTTAAATTTTAATATTAAAAAATGAACATTCAAACTATGGGTGATATATTCCATCTGTCATGAACAAAATGTGTATGTGTGATGTTTTATTTATAAATCACAGTATAATCTACCACCTTCTACTACTTGCACCCCAAAATAGTCCTTTACCTTTACTGCCTGAGGCTTGTCTTGTCTCCTCTGTAACCTTCCGTCTTCCTCTCTACTGACTTCTGTTTCTTTTTAATCTCAAACAGCGACTAGAAATGGTAGCAGTAACTGGGGACTGTGGACATTTGAAGGTTCTCTGGAGAATCTGTAGGTTTCCTGGAGTTGGATCATACTCTTATTTATCTCCTTCCTCCAAAACAAACCACAACTGTCTACCATCTAATTCCATGTTTGACCTGAGGTAGGGAGTGGGACTTTTTCTCACAAATCTGTATGTTTTCAGGGTTCCTAGTTTAGATTGTAAATTTTCTTATTCTACTCATCTTCAACTTCTGAGTGTTCCATTATAGCTTAATATAGTGTAGTAGTGCTCAAAACTTTTTCGGTCTCTGGAGCCTCTTACGCTCTTAAAAAATATTGAGGATCACAAATGTAGGTTATATTTATCAATATTTAGCAAGATAGAAATTAAAGCTGAGAAATTAAAAAAAACATTTGTTAATTCATTAAAAATTACAAACTTGTAAACTTGTTAATATAAATAACATTTTAACAGAAATAACTATTTCCTGAAGTAAAAAATTAGTGAGATTGGTGGTATTGTTTTACATTTTTGTAAATTATTTTAACGTCTGACCTGATAGAAGACTGCTAGATTTTCATATCTACTTTAGCATTCACTCTGTTGCGATATGTTGTTTTGGCTGAAGTAAATGAGGAAAATCCAGCCTCATATGGACATGTAGTGGAGAAAGGAAGGATATTTTAATAGTTATTTCAAAAAGTAATGGATTTGTTTCTTTGATACTACACTACAATTTTGACAAGTGTTGGCTTCTTAGAGATTAGTTACACTATGGAATCTGAGGCTATCAGTGAACTTTTCATAGTCTGTTATATTTAAATCTTTGGTCTATCTTAGGCTTTGAGTTGGATTTTATAACATGTGTTTAGAGATGTTAGTTCATTGATTTATGCTGGTCTTCTAAATGTTTACACATTTCATTATATAATATAAAAAATCCATTTACTAATAATGTATTATTGTGGTCTTAATAGACAGTTCTTTAGGTATCAGGAAGTTGTAAAACTCATGGTGACCATATACAGGTTTTTCAAAAATTCTAATTTTACTTGAAAGCTTTCAGTTAGTCATAGAGAAAAATATTGTCAGTTGTGTGATTTGAAGTGACAAACTCACTTTATTTTGTATGCTAAACATCCAAATCTGAAGCGCCATCATTTGTCTGTTTGTCTTTCAGGTAAAAATGGTGTTCTATGAAAACATACATGTCGTTTAGCTTACAGCTCAGTTGCACAGGTGCACTCCCTTGAGGCAGCCATTGTAACAGCCTTCCTAATGCAACGTACAGCAGAGGTGCGTTTTGTGTACCTCTTGTTTCATCCTACAGAATTCTAAAAATGCCATGAACTCTAGGGTCAGGATTTAATACATTAAATAATTGCCGTTACTTCATCCAGGACATTCTTCAGTGAAATTTGCGTTTATTTTTATTTCTGTGCTTGGTGGTAAAAATGATGACTTTAAAATACAGTTTGGTGTCATTGCCTTGATTTGTACCAAGGTGCTGGCAGTTTACCTACTATTGTTTTTGGACCACCAGTGCAAAAGTCAACTCAGTTAAAAGCCAATAATATCTTAGTATTATTATGAAAATAGTTTTACCTTCTTGGATCATCTGAAGGGTTCTTTCTTGGGGATCCGCAGGGGACCAGTGACCATACTTGGAGAACTGCTGATTTAATGGAAGGTCTTCAACCAGAAGTCAGAAGTCTTAGTTTCTGGCTTAGTAATTCTTATTATGGATTTCATGAAATTATTGGCCTCATTTTTTTCCCTTTCCTTTAAAAAAGTGATGTAGAAGTGATTGCTTTACAAATAAAGTAGTTAAAAATTCAGATGGGTCTACCATCTTTACAACCACTTTTGTTTTCATAGCAATTAAGTAGCCGTAGCCAGCTGTATTAATCTGGGTTCTTCAGAAAACCAGAACCAATAGGAGGTATAGATAGATGTAAGGAATTAGCTTACATGGTTAAGGAGACTGAGAAGTCCCAAGACCTGCACTCAGCAAGCTGGAGACTCAGGAGAGCTATTTGTATAGTTCTACTCTGAATCCAAAGGCTTTGAAAACCAGGAGAGCCAATGGTATAAATTACATTCTGAGTTTGAAGGCAGTGGAGGACTGATGTCTCAGCTTGAAGACTGGCAGAGTGAACAAATTGTGCCTTATTCTGCCTTTTTGTTCTATTCTGGCCCTCAGTGGATTGGATGGGGCCTACCCACTTCAGGGAGGATAGTCTGCTTTATGCAGTCTTGCTTCAAATGTTAATCTCATCCAGAAAGACCCTCACAAGAATACCCAGAATAATGTTAAATCAGTTATCTAGGTACCTCATGGCCCAGTCAAATTGACAAAATTAACTACCACATTACTGGACCTCGCAGCCATGCTCTTCATCTAATTTGTATATTCATGAACCTTGATAATGTGAAATGCATTTCCAGTGGTCCCATTTCTTTCCAGTATAGAGATTATCCCTTTGTTTGTAGAATAACCTCAGTCTCATTCTGAGGATCTGTTTCCTGGGTCACTTTCCAACAAAAAGATATAGCATGATCAAGATTATTTGAGATGGACTATTTATAAAGATGTGTAAGAAGTATGAGGAAAGCACATGAGATAGAATAACTGTTGAATACCAGTGGAGCAATTACTACCCCTAGGCCTACAGAAGTGAGTGGATGAAGCATATCCAGATCTAGAAGGAGACAGTCTGCCTTGGGAGGAGCAGTGACACTCAGTGGAGGGACCCAGCCAGCCCAAGATCACCACACAGAGAGAAAACCAGGAAATGAAATACACCCCTGGCCTCCCTCTCCTTCCTCTTTCTGATCTGCTTTTGATGCAGTCCATACAGGAATCCCCAGGTGAGAGGACAGGGCACACTGGAAGGGCAAATGACAGATAATTAGCAAAGAGTGGGACCTGGGTTATCGTAGCTGCCTGCCCCCGCACGCCTTTTTTTCTCCAGCAACAGAGGTGTTTCAAGACAGAAACCTAGGATTTGAAATGAGAGAAAATCCATCTTACAGATTGTCATCTGCTTGCCTTTCTGTATGTATATAGTGTATGCACTGGAGAATTGATGAAAGCAGTGAGGAAGAAATAATGTTACATTATCTAGATTCCATTAAATTCATCAGCAAATTTGTGTTATAGATAAGGAGGGTAATGTAAAAATATAGTTTGCCCAGAGTAATAGGCTAGTATCTGGGTACTCCATAACCCACAATGTATTTGTGCATAAGAAAATTATCAGAGGAAAAGAGAAGAAAATCTTGATCTATGTCAAAGTGGTTTATTCAACTCTGAAACATAATAGTGCAATTATTTATATGTAAAATGTGTTTATATGTCAGTTGTGTGTTACATGCCTCTTCTATTTTTAACTTATTTATAGACATAGATAGGTAAATTTAGGTTTAAGTCAGTCTTTCTATAAGTCATTAAGAAGAACCTTGGTGGAGAAGAGGCATTTCTTGTTATAAACAGACTGAGAAAATTTAATTATCAACAAATTTAAAACATGAGTTAAAATGGCTGCTGCTCTTTATCTTTAGCTGTGTGTGTAAATCTCAGTTTGTAGTATTATAAAATTATAGAGTCCACAAATGTGTGATAAGTGGTGATCTGGCTTCTGCCCAAACACCTCCAGTGAGGGAGATTTTGCTGTTTCATGACGGGTCAATTTGATGTTGTTATTTTGAACAAAAATTTGCCTCTTTATAACTTTGACATCCTTTTACTAGTTCTGCCCTCATGAGAACCACCTAGTCTATTTTCTTCTGATAACCTGTGAAATGTTTGTACACCATAATCGCAGCCTTAAGTGTTTTCTCAGCTACACAGTTTCTAGCCTTCAGCATTTGCTCATATTAATGCAGTTTTGAGTATGCTGACCATTCTAGCTATTTTTCTGGCCATGGCTCACTTTGTCAGTGTGCTGCTATATAAAATTGCCCAAGTTTGAATATTATTTCTTGGCCTATTCTGAAGTGATATACTGAATGCACTTTTAATTACCAAATACAAAATGGTGAGCGATGCAATGAAAGAGTAAAAGGGATAGAATTAGTTCTTTACACCTCTTTACTTCTTTGCGGTTATGCTTACTTAACCCCCATGGTTATGGAAGTAAGTAAGGAAACAGCTGGATTCATCAGATTCTTTTAATCTCTTATTTCCCTTTTACTTGTCTGTGATTCACCCCCCCCCCCCCACATCTAAGTTCCTTAACTCTATGGAATAGACAAACCACAGTCAATATGAGATACTTGAATTTACATGCTGAAACTTTATTTAGGCTTACTCATTTTCAAAAGCCCTCACAGTTTTGGTACTTTGACTGTTGTGATGTTTATGTTCCCTTTTTGCTATCTAGTTTATTGCTACCCATAGAAAAGATGGACTATTTCTTGGCCTTAGTAAGATATCTGATCACCCTTTGAAAAGATTAGGGTTTTATGGTTAATAAGACTGTATTAGTAGTTAGCCATGAATGTCAAGTAATAAATAATGGTGGGCATGTCAGGTTCTGTTTTATAGCCATGATTTATATCATACCTAATGGTTGGTTATCATTTTGTAAAAGTAAAGCAGTAAATTACAAACTAATTTCTTGTTGCATCTTTTCCTGTCAATAAAAAGAATGCAGCATTGTGGCATTGAGTCAGATGAGAAAGATAAGAGGAAAAAGCAGAATCCATTCAGTCAATAAAGAGATTAGTTGCATTTGAGTATAATGTACAGAATATAACCAGCTTAAAGCAGGCAATTACTATTTTTAATTTTCAAATTTTTTATTTTTTATGGTTCAAACACAGGGAATTTATTTATTTATTTATTTATTTATTTATTTATTTATTTATTTATTTATTTATTTTTTAAACATTTTTATCTAAATCCTAGCCAATTAACATATAGTGTAGTAATGGTTTCACAAGTAGAATTTAATGATTCATTACTTACATATAACACCCAATGCTCATTCCAACAAGTGCCCTCCTTAATGCCTATCACTAATTTAGCCCATTCCCCTACCCACCACCCTCCAACAACCCTCAGTTTGTTCATGTATTTAAGAGTCTCTTGTGGTTTGCCTCCCTGTTTTTATCTTATTTTTCCTTCCTTTCCCCTATGGTCATCTGTTTTGTTTCTTAAATTCCACATATGAGTGAAATCATATATTTCTCTTTCTCAGATTGATTTACTCTGCTTAGCATAATACACTCCAGTTCCATCCACGTTGCAAATGGCAAGATTTCATTCTTTTTCATCGCTGAGTAATAATTCCATTGAGTATATATATACCACATCTTCTTTATCCATGTATCAGTTGATGGGCATTTGGCCTCTTTCCATATTTTGGCTATTGTTGATACTGCTGTTATAAACATTGGGGTGCATGTGACCCTTTGAATCAGTATTTTTGTATCCTTTGGATAAATACCTAGTAGTGCAATTTCTGGGTTATAGGGTAGTTCTATTTTTTATTTTTTGAGGAACATCCACACTGTTTCCCAGAGTGGCTGTACCAGTTTGCATTCCCACCAGCAGTACAAAAGTGTTCCCCTTTCTCGGCATCCTTGCCAACGTCTGTTGTTTTCTGAGTTGTTAATGTTAGCCATTCTGACAGGTGTGAGGTGGTATCTCATTGTGGTTTTGATTTGTATTTCCCTAATGATGACCATTTGTTCATGTGTCTGTTAGCCATCTGGATGTCTTCTTTGAAAAAGTGTCTATTCATGTCTTTTCTCCTTTTCTTTACTGAATTATTTGTTTTTTGGGTGTTGAGTTTGCTAAGTTCTTTTTTTTTCCCCCACGGTGAAATGAGGCTTTAATCAACGTTCTTGCAAGAGTGGGTGTCAGGCACACTCGGGGTGGTTACAGCAGACAATTTATCTCCTAGAATGCAAGCCCCTCCCCTGATTCCTCATTGGCTGAGCACTACAGAGGTTATAGCCTTACCCAGAGGTCACCTATGCCTGTGTAAGGCAAAAAGTAGTCTGATTGGAAAAAATGTACCTTCCTTGCACTCATGCAGAGACTTCACTTCTTTGGCTCATGGTCATTGCAAAATTTGTGAATTATGAGTGTGCGAAATGGAGAGGGCAAGAAGAACCTATTTCCAATAGGTTGTAAATCTGTTGTTAACTAGACAGCACAGCTTTTATTTGGTATTTCTTTTTTTTCCAGCTATATATATTTTTTAAATTTATTTTGTAAATATAATTTATTGTCAAATTGGCTAACATACAGTGTGTAAAATGTGTTCTTGGTTTTTGGAGTAGATTCCTATGGTTCCTTGCTTACGTTCAATACCCAGCACTCATCCCAACAAGTGCCCTCCTCAATGCCCATCACCCATTTTCCCCTCTCCCCCACCCAGTTTGCTAAGTTCTTTATAAATTTTGGATACTAACCTGTTATCGGATATGCCATTTGCAAATATCTTCTCCCATTCTGTCAGTTGTGTTTTAGTTTTGTTGATTGTTTCCTTTGCTGTGCAGCAGCTTTTTATCTTGATGAAGTCCCAATAGTTCATTTTTGCTTTTGTTTCCCTTGCCTCTGGAGACATGTTGAGTAAGAAGTTGCTGTGGCTGAGATCAAAGAGATTGCTGCCTGTTTTCTCCCCTAGGATTTCGATGGTTTCCTGTCTTACATTTGGGTCCCTTATCCATTTTGAGTTTATTTTTATAAAACAAACAGTTAAATGTTGTATTAGGAGGTTGTTTAAAAAATGGAAGGAATGTATGATATATTGGGGTGTAAGAAGAGTTATAAGCTTGAAAATTTCTAGTAATACAAGAAGAAATTTACATACAACTCTCCTGGAAGGCGCCCCTAAGTCCTGTGATCCTTTCTTGACTCTCTGAAAATCAGTATCCCTAAACCATATCTTGGGAAACATGCTACCTTTACTTATGATACAGTTCTATTAACATTTTTATATTGTTTAGGAAAAAGTTTTATAATCATTGTAATAATATATGTGTGTATTTGTTTTTAAAGGTGCTTGAAATTTTTAAGAGAATCAAATATACTAGAGAATCTGACACGTTAGCTTTGCAATTTTAATTTGAAATGTTTGATTGATACTGTATATTAAGTAGATAGTAGGTGCTCAGTAAATAGTTGAATTTGTGCATGAATGGATAGATTTCTCATAAGTGATTAGTGTTTGATCATTGAAAATAAAATTCATCTTTATAGAATTATAATTTCTTATAGTTACAGCTATTATATAAGTTACCTTTAATCCTAAATGACACAGAATGAAATTAAAATACTATTTATATATTTAATTTATTTTTTAATTTAAATTTTAGTTAACATACAGTGCAATATTGGTTTCAGGAGTAGAATTCAGTGATTCATCACTTACATATAACACCCAGTGCTCATCACAAGTACCCTCTTTAATATCCATCACTCATCTAGTCCATCTCTCCCCTAGCTCCCTCTGTTAACCAACAGTTTGTTCTCTATCATTAAGAGTCTCTTGTACTTTGTTTCCCTCTCTTCTCTCCCCCACTTCCCATACGTTCATCTATTCTATTTCTTAAATTCGACATATGAGTGATAACATATGATATTTGTCTTTCTCTGATTGACTTATTTTGCTTAGCATAATACATTCTAGCTCCATCCATGTCATTGCAAATGGCAAGATTTCATTCTTTTTGGTCTCTGAGTAATATTCCATTGTGTGTGTGTGTGTGTGTGTGTGTTTGTGTGTGTGTGTGTGTGTATACACACATATATATGTATACCACATCTTTATTCATCAGTCAATGGACATTTGGGTTCTCTCCACAGTCTGGCTCTTATTGATAATGCTGCTATAAACACTGGGGTGTGTGTACCCCTCTGAATCTGTATTTTTGTATCCTTTGGATAAATACCTAATGGTGCAATTGGGATTCTATTTTTAGTTTCTTGAGGAACCTCTATACTGTTCTCCAGAGTGGCTGCACAAGTTTGCATTCCCACCAACAGTGCAAGAACTTTTCCTTTTCTCTGCATCCTCACCAATATCTATTGTTTCTTGTGTTGTTAATTTTAGCTATTCTGACAGGTGTGAGGTAGTATCTCTTTGTGGTTTTGATTTGTATTCCCCTGATGATGTGATGTGATATGTCTCTTAACTATCTGAATGTCTTCTTTGGAAAAATGTCTGTTCATGTCTTCTGCCTGTTTCTTAACTGGGTTTTGTTTTTTGGGTATTGAGTTTAATAAGTTCTTCATAGATTTTGGATAGTAACCCTTTATCAGATATGTCATCACAAATATCTTCTCCCACTCTGTAGGCTGACTCTTAGTTTTGTTGATTGTCTACTCTGCTGAAGCTTTTTGTCTTGCTGAAGTCCCAATAGTTCATGTTTTTTTTTTTTTGTTTCCCTTACCTTTGGTGATGTGTCTGCTAAGAAGTTGCTATGGCCTTTCATCCATTATGAATTTCTTTTTGTGTATGGTGTAAGAAGGTGGTCCAGTTTCATTCTTCTGCATGTAGCTGTCCAGTTTCCCCAATACTATTTGTTAAAGAGACTGTCTTTTTTCCATTGGATATTCTTTTTTGCTTTGTCGAAGATTTTGTGTGTGTGTGTGTGTGTGTGTGTGTGTGTGTGTATGTGGGTCCATTTCTGGATTTTCCATTGTTTCATTGATCTATGTGTCTATTTTTTATGCCAGTATCATACTGTCTTGATGCCTACAGCTTTGTAATTTAGCTTGAAATTCTGAATCGTGATGTCTCCAGTTTTGTTTTTCTTTTTCAGGATTGCTTTGGATATCCAGGTTTTTCTTTTTGTGGTTCCATACAAATTTTAGGATTATTTTTTCCAGCTCTGCAAAAAATGTTGGTGGTATTTTGATAGGGATTGCATTAAGTGTGTAGATTGCTTTGAGTAGTATAGATATTTTCACAATGTTTATTCTTCCAATCCATGAGCATGGAATGCTTTAACGTTTCTTTGTGTCCTCTCCTCTAAAGTTTCTTTCATAAGTGTTCTGTAGTTTTCAGAGTACAGATCTTTTACCTCTTTAGTTACGTTTATTACTAGGTATCTTACTATTTTTGGTGCAATTTCAAATGAGATTGATTCCTTGATTTCTTTTTCTGCTTCTTTATTATTGGTATATAGAAATGTAACACATTTCTGCACTTTGATTTTATATCCTGCAACTTTGCTGAATTCCTTTATTCTAGCATTTTTTTGGTGGAGTCTTTTGGGTTTTCTGCAGAGTATCATGTCATCTAAAAATAGTAAAAGTTTGACTTCTTTGCTATCTGGATGCCGTTTTTTTCTTTTGTTGTCTGACTGCTGAGGCTAAGACTTCCAGCACTATGTTAAATAGTAATGGTGAGAGTAGACATCCTTGTCTTATTCTTGACCATAGGGGAAATGCTCTCAGTTTTTCCCCACTGAGGATGATATTAGCTGTGGGTCTTTTGTATATGACCTTTATGATGTTGAGGTTTGTTCCATCTATCCCTACTTTGTTGAGGGTTTTTATCAAGAGTGGATACTGTATTTTGTCAAATGCTGTTTCTGCATCTATTGACAGGATCATATGGTTCTTATCCTTTCTTTTATTAATGTGGTGTATCACGTTGATTGATTTACAAATATTGAACCAGCACTGCAGCCCAGGAATAAATCCCACTTGATCATGGTGAATAATTCTTTTAATGTATAGTTGAATTCAGTTTGCTAGTGTCTTGTTCAGAATTTTTGCGTCCTTATTCATCAGGGATATTGGTCTGTAATTCTCATTTTTAGTGGGGTCTTTGTCTGGTTTTAGAATCAAGGTACTGCTGGCTTCATAGAATGAGTTTGGAAGTTTTTCTGCCATTTCTATTTTTTGGAATAGTTTGAGAAGACTAGGTATTAACACTTCTTTAAACGTCTGGTAGAATTCCCTTGGGAAACCATCTGGCCCAGGGGTCTTTTTGGGAGATTTTTGATTGCTGATTTAATTTCTTTGCTGGTTATGAGTCTGTGCAAATGTTCTATTTCTTCCTGTTTTAGTTTTGGTCGTTTGTGAGTTTCTAGGAATTTGTCCATTTCTTCCAAATTGCCCAGTTTGTTGGCATATAATTTTTCATAGTATTCTCTTTATAATTGTATTTTTATAGTGTTGGTTGTGAGCTCTCCTCTTTCATTCATGATTTTTATCTGTGTGGGTCCTTTCTCTTTTTTTAAAATAATTTTTTAATTTTTATTTATTTATTATTGAGAGAAAGAGAGAACACAAGCTGGGGAGAGGCAGATAGAGAGGGAGACACAGAATCCAAAGCAGGCTCCAGGCTCTAAGCTGTCAGCACAGAGCTTGACACAGAGCCCAAACCCATAGACCATGAGATCATGACCTGAGCCAAATTCAGACACTTAACTGACTGAGCCACCCAGGCACCCCTACCTTTTCTTTTTGAAAGTCTGGCTAGGGGGTTATCAATTTTTTTTAGGGGGTTATCAATTTTATTAATTCTTTCAAAGTACCAGCTCTTATTTTAATCTGTTCTACTGTTTTTTTGTTTCTATATTATTTATTTCTGCTCTAATCTTTATTATTTCTCTTCTGCTGGATTTAGGCTTTATTTGCTGATCCTTTTCTAACTCCTTTAGGTATAAGGTTAGGCTGCGTATTTGGGACCTTTCTTGTTTCTTGAGATAGGCCCGAATTGCAATATACTTCCCTCATAATGCCTTTGCTGCATCCAAAGGGTTTTGGACTGTTGTGTTTTTGTTTTCATTTGCTTTCATGTATTTTTTAAAATTTCTTCTTTAATTTCCTGGTTAACTCATTCATTCTTTAGCAGGATGTTCTTTAACCTCCACCTATTTGAGGGCTTTCCAGATTTTTTCTCTTTGTTGACTTTAAGTTTCATAGCATTGCGACCTGAAAATATGCATGGTATGATCTCGACCTTTTCCTACTTGTTGAGGGCTAATTTGTGACCCAGTAGGTGATCTCTTCTGGAGAATGTTCTATGTACACTCGAAAAGAATGTGTACTCTGCTGCTTTGGGATGAAATGTTTTGAATATACCTGTTAAGTCCATCTGGTCCAGTGAGTCATTTAAAGCCATTGTTTCCTTGTTGATTTTCTGCTTAGATGGTTTGTCCATTGCAGTAAGTGGGGTGGTAAAGTCCCCTACTATTATTATATTAGTATCAGTGAGTTTCTCTATGTTTGTGATTAATTGATTTATATTTGGGTGCTTGCTTCCAATTTGGGGGCATAAATATTACCATTGTTAGATCTTCTTGGTGGATAGGCCCCCTTAATTAAGATATAATGCCCTTCTTCATCTTTTGTTACAGTCTTTGTTTCAAAATCTAGTTTGTCTGATAATAAGTATGGCTGTTCTGGCTTTCTTTTGACTTCCATTATGGTAGATGGTTCTCCATCCCCTCACTTTAAATCTGCAGGTGTCATATAGATGGATTTTGTTTTTTTATCCATTCTGAATTCCTGTGTGTTTTGATTGGAGCATTTAGTCCATTTACATTGAGAATGATTATTGAAAGGTATGAATTTAGTGCCCTTGTGTTACCTTTAGAGTTGGTGTTTCTGGTGATGTTCTCTGGTTCTTTCTAGTCTTCGTTGCTTTTTGTTTGTTTTTTTTTGTTCCTACATTCAAAGAGTCCCCCTTAAAATTTCTTGCAGGGCTGGTTTAGTGGTCATAAACTCCCTTCTTAGTTTTTTTTTGGGAAACTCTGTCTCTTCTTCTCTTTTGAATGACAGCCTTACTGGATAGAGTATTCTTGGCTGTATATTTTTCCCATTCAGCACATTGAATTTATCTTGCCATTCCTTTCTTGCCTGCCAAGTTTCTGTGGACAGATTTGCTGTGAACTGGTCTGTCTTCCCTTGCTCCTTTCAGGATTCTTTCCTTTTCTGCGGATTTTGTGAATTTGACTATGATATGCCTTGCTATTGGTTGGTTTTTGTTGAATCTAATGGGAGTTCTCTGAGCTTCTTGGATTTTGATGTCTGTGTCCTTCCCCAGATTAGGAAAGTTTTCAGGTATAATTTGCTCACATAAACCTTCTGCCCCTTTTTCTCTCTATTCATCTTCTGGGACTCCTATGATATGAATGTTATTATGTTTTAACAAATGGCTGAGTTTCTTAAGTCTGCTTTTGTGATCCCTGACTTTTGTTTTTCTCTTCAGCTTCATTACTTTTCATAGTTTTGTCTTCTGTATTGCTAATGCACTCCTCTGCCCTGTCCATCCTCATTTTTATGGCCTCCTTTTGGGTTTGCATCTCAGATATAGCATTTTTAATTTTGGCCTGACTAGATTTGAGTTCTCTTATGTCTGTAGAAAGGGATTCTCTGATGCTTTCTATGCCTTTTCCAAGCCCAACTAGTATCCTTGTAATCATTTTAAATTCTAGTTCAGACATCTTACTTGTATCTGCATTGATTAAATCCCTAGCCATCATTTTTCCTCTTCTTTCTTTTGGGGTGACTTCCTCCATCTTGTCATTTTGGAGGAAAAAAGAACAACAACAACTATAATAGAATGAAATAAAAATTAAAAAATTAAAAGAAATCACATAAAGGAAGCTAGATCCTAAGTATGTTTTGGTCTGCTTGTTAAGAGAAGCTTGATAGAAAAGAGAGAAGAGAAAAAAAATTAAAAATTAAAAGAAATTTTTTGCTTTATCTGTATCCAAGAAACAAAAGAAAAGAAAATGAACAACAACAGAAACAGAAGCAACAACAAAAAATGAACAAACAGAAAATCCAAATGAAGCTAGATGGACTTTCCCCTGTAGCTGAAACTTAGTTTATGGTCAGTAAACTAAGCTCATGGAAGGGATTTGTGGTCTTCTGGGTGAAGGGCCTGTTGCTCTCATTTTCAGGTCAACTAGCCCTAGTGGAGGTGCGCTGGGAAGACTCATGGAGAATGTCTTGGCGTAAGGGCTCTCTTCTCTACTTGGTGGAGCCCTTTAGCTCACTGGGGTTGATCAGTTTGAGCCTACTTGTGAAAATGTCTTCGCTGCACTTCCTGGTCTCCTGGACCAGGAAGTTCATCTGTCCTCACAGAAGTGTGATCAGTCACCCCTTTTGTGTCTCTCGCTTCTGTCAATTCCTTCCCCCCGTCTGTGTCCACGCTGTCCATCTACTAGGGCAGCGCATGTCTCCTGAGTTTTATCTCAGGTGCCGCAGTGTTTCAAATCCCTACACTTGAGAGACCCCTGCAGTTAGGACCCTCAGTGATCCCCTGGCGGAGGGTCTCCCTGTGCTGTGGCTGGTGCTGGCGTGTCCCAGGAAATGGTTGCGTGATTACACCGCTGCAGCAGCTTAGAGTTAATGGTAAATTGCAACACACAGCTGGAGTCAGTGTTTGCTGCCCTCAGCAGTGGTCTTTGTTCCTATACCGGTGAATTGGCCTCTTGATGGCTCCCACTGGGTGGATGAGGGTGGAGAGGCCGAATCACTTCTATGAAGTGCACTCCAAGCAGGAGAACTGCTTCGCCCTGTTTGATCCAGGGGATCCTCAGACAGAGCTGCCTCTTCTGGGGGGCTCCACCCTGCTTCCTTGTTGGAGCACCACCAAGCGCTAACCTCTGAAACTTCAGACTCTCTACTTCGCCGTTCATAAAAAAACTGGCCATTTTGAAACACTTTCCTTTTTTCACATCAATGATTTTGGGGAACATTTTTCTTGTGCAGTCCGCTGTGTGTGTTTTCATTCTTTCTCTCTAGCTGCTTTCAGGGTGAGTGCTTTTTGTCCTTAAAAGGCTGCCTTCCCTCTGCACTTCACCTCTCCACACCACCTACCTGCCCTCTTCTCTCCCTCAAATTATGCACATTGTTTTGTTAATCCTCAAATCAATTTCTTAGGTGTTCAGAATGGTTTGATATTGATCTAGCTGTGTTTGAGGGACAAGCCCAGCCCAGGATCCTTTTATTACTCCCCAGAATGGAATTTTTAAAGCACTTACTATTCTAGAAATAATTTAATGGTGCCTTATAATCCAAATCACAAAACTGTCTGACACTTCAGTTGTTTCATTACTTCTCTGGATAGTGTCCAATTTACTGTGGGGATTACAGACATCAGTGATTCTACTTGCTATTACTTCCTTCTTCTGATTTCTTATATACATATATATGTATATATACATTCTTATATATATATATATATACACACATTCTTATATATATGTACATTCTTATATACATTCATATATATATATATATACACACACACACACACTCTCATATATTTTATACACACACACACACACACACACACACACACACACTCTGGTATATGGCCATTCATATGAGCCCCCAAACTTCTAGTATAACTAAATGGGTAATGCAGTAAGGCTTTTATTGTATATACAAAATATTTATGGGAGTTACTCCCTGCATATTTATAAAAGTATTATCTTTTATAGTTTTTATGTTTTTATTGTAACTTGTTTATTTATATTCCACAGTTGTATCTTTTTATTACATGATTTTTTTTTGTTACAGTAGATCAGTTTTTTCAGTAGTCTTCTTAAAATAGTTTTTCACTTCTATGCTTTGTATCTTTTCCTTTCCTCTTACAACAAATTAAGTTTATACAATTCTTTTAACTACACTGGTATAAAGTCCACACTGAAGCCAGTGTTTTGTCTTTGGTTGTATATCTATTTATTTTCTCTGTTATATTCTGTTTATATTTTAACTGGGACTTTTTATAATGGCAGTCATAATTTTATCTTCTTTGTGTGTGTGTGTGTGTGTGTGTTTAGACTTCTGTTTTTGCTTCACAACATACATATCAACAGGCATTTTAGTTACTATAAGAAGTATAGTTTTGTGTTAAGCCCCTGTCATATGACTAAGATACCATTTTCTGCTCCCAGTGTGTCCCTTCTATTTTGCTAACTTGCCGCTTCTTTTTTCACTGTCTTTTATGTCACTGTGGGCATTTATTGTTTGTATGTTTCAAATCCCAGCTCTTAAGCCCTTTGTGCTTGCAGTGAACTATTGCTGCTTAAAAATGAATTTGAGATTTTAAGAGGCTAGGTGGGTTAATAGAAGAAAACCAGTCTTATATGACAAATAAATTAGATAAGAAAGCTGGAAACATTACCTAATAAACAGAAAGATTGGGGATTACAGAGATGTAGTTAAAAGTTATATCAAAATAACTAAAAATAGTCAACTGTAATGCTTTGTTAATAATCCTATGAACTTGTAATTGACTTAAAGGACAATTTACATTAGGTACAGAATAACTTGATTTATTGGAGCATTGTTGAACCATTTCATGGAACTTGTCTGGTTGTCATCAAGCAGTAGAAGGAAAATCTATACTTGCTTATGTTCCAGCTATGTGTTATCTTCTGATCTCATATGTATTCTATGATCTTAAGCCTCCTGCTTCTTTTTTTAAAAAAAATTTTTTTTAACGTTTATTTATTTTTGAGACAGAGAGAGACAGAGCATGAATGGGGAGGGTCAGAGAGAGGGAGACACAGAATCGGAAACAGGCTCCAGGCTCTGAGCTGTTGACGCAGGGCTCGAACTCACAGACTGTGAGATCATGACCTGAGCCGAAGTCGGCCGCCTAACTGACTGAGCCACCCAGGCGCCCCTTAAGCCTCCTGCTTCTTGAATATGTGTGTGAAAATAATATGGAACTTAAAATGAAATAAGTTCAGTCTCAAATCCTTACTGCTTGGTTGCTGCTAGCTATTTAACCTTGGGCACATTACTTTAGTTTTCTGGTCTTAAACTACTTCATATGAAGTATGACATTTGAAGAGTCTATATGTCATATAAAAACAACTTGTTCAAGGACACAGCTAATAAATGGCTAATTTATTATAATAAATAATGTTTTACTACACTACAAATGCCTGGATGATCAAATACAGGGTGTGCAGTTTTCCTTCAGTATATTTACTTTTGACTGTTTAGCTATTTAGAAAACTGTTTTGGCTATTATATAAACATACGTTTTGAGCATCAGTCATACTAAGTAAGGGGAATATGGTGTTTAGTTGGGGAGATAGGTTAGAGGCAATAAAAAGGTAAATAATCATACAAGATAACATTTATTAAGTGTTAGATCCTAGAGAAGACCAGAAGAAGGAGAGTTGGTTTGGAGACTGCCATAGAAGAAAGGGATTTAGATAAGCTGAGGGGAGGCTGGGGATAGACTTCCACTTTTCTCAACTAAAATGGAGATAGTACTTGCCTCCTAGGATTGTTGTAAGGATTCAGTGAAGTACAGTATCTGTAAAGTATCTTATGCAGTACTGCATGACATAAAATGTAACTCATCTTGTGTTACTATTCTCAAGTGAATGTAAGTGGTTCATTCTGTCATATTTTAAAGTTTTCCTTCTCAGATGCCTGACTACTCCTTTAACTCAGAGATCATGCATAGTTTTCATTTTAAATATCAACTGGTTATCTGGAACATAATGTGGAAGAAATTCTGAGTCTGTACGTAGTTTCAGCAAGAAAGAATGTGATCATTTATGAGTTAATGATCACTTAATTATGCCAAGGCAGTTCTAAAGTGATTGGAGGCCAGGAATGGTGGTATATGGGTTGTGGGAGTAACAGTATATAAATCAAGTATTTATTATCCTTACCCAAAGTTTCATTATCACCTATTTTTTCCTCTAGCCTTCCTTTCATTTTTTCCTGTTAAATTCTACAATATAAGTTAGCAAGGTTTCAGAGGTAGGATGCCAAGTTTATCTCTATACTTACTTCAGTAAGTATTTGCTGAGTGATTAACTAAGTGAAGAAAATTTTAGCCCCACAGTAGACAAGAATCTGAGGTTTCACCCCTGCTCTGAAATATCCCTTATATACAGTCTCCTATTTATATCCTACTGAGCAGATTCCATTTAAAAACACTTGTATCTTCTACAAAGCTTAAGCTGTCAGTGTGGTTTACTTGTTTCAGGTTCCTTTCCTAATGGAAACCACCCACATGAGAAAATGAGAGTTTTGGTTAAGGAAGGAGGAATGAGTTGGAAAAGAAAGGGGCAGTGTCTTTACTTGGGAAAGAGGTTGGATTTTTAAGAAAGATACTTGAATGACTTTCAACTTTGAGATGGGTGGATACGTGGGATGAGAGAGTGAGTTTCCAAGGTGGTACAAAAAGGGAAAATATGCTGAAGATAACTGAAATTTAAATATTAAAGAGTGATAAATGCAAAATTATAAAAGCAAAGAAGAATTTTTAATCGTCTTTCTGCTCCCTTCTTGCGGTCTAGATCCCTTTCCTTTTCACTTCTAGATAACAGTATTATATTGCCTTAGGTTGTCCAAGTTGGCATTTGGGTTTTGATAGGTTCCATTCTCCTATCTTTACTCACCTTCTCTCTAAATCCTTCTTTCTTCCAGGTAAACAAGTAGGGTATTATAAACTTTTCCTGGGTACTAACTTGGTGGAACTACTTTGTCTTATCTAGCCACTTGAAGTTCTCCTTGAAAGAATAGCAGTGGATGCAACCTCTTTGTTGCATCTGATTTCTCATAAGAAAGGATCTTGGTTTTAGAAACAAAAGAAGGAATAGGAAAGTGGGTGATGAGAAAGTGACTTTGTAAACTTTGTCCTGGGGTTTTTTTTTCCTTTCTGAAGGTTCTTGTCTTTGAATGTCTTGTCATGAATATGTGGATAAAAGCTTGTTTTTATAAAACAGTTTTGTTTATTTACTGCATGTTTAAATATTCTTTAAAGTTATTCTCTGTCCTCATTTTAAAAAATGGATTTAATGTCTCTATTATATGACTTTAAGTTATAATTTTTTTAGGCATACATTCCTGAACCTTGGTGTTCAGATGCATTTAAGACTCTTAATTTTTGGAGCCATGGAGTAGAAGTTACAGAGATTTTT
This sequence comes from Acinonyx jubatus, assembly GCF_027475565.1. Classification (NCBI taxonomy): domain Eukaryota; kingdom Metazoa; phylum Chordata; class Mammalia; order Carnivora; family Felidae; genus Acinonyx; species Acinonyx jubatus. The sequence continues at coordinate 79,764,198 of NC_069386.1, forward strand.
CAGCTTTATTGCTAATACCAAGTAAATGGGAATGTCTACCACTTAGCTGATTCAAGAACGGTGGGATCCCTACAAAAAGAAAATCTGATTCTAGATGAGCGTTATCCTTGGAACATTTAACAATTTCAACTATAATAGAAAGATTTAAAGCAGTCTTTCTTATGCCTATTTCCTTTATACCTAGCTCTTCAGTTTGACCTGGTCACAGTGTCTTTTCTAGCTTGACAATTAATTTATAATATAAAAGTAGTTCCCAACTCTGTTCGAAATCCACTGGTAACATACAGTCCATTAATTAAATTCATACCTGTTAGAAATGATAGAACCTTGTTGTAATTGAGTAAGGAGGATGTGGCATAGTGTCATGAATGGCGTTATGGCAATTGAAATGGTTTGACTTAGAGTAAGAATCTTTTATGCTTCAATGTATGAGCTTTCATGAAGATATGAGGAAGTATGAAATAATGATCTGTGTCATGATAGCTTCAGCTAATGGTGGTCTCTTCAAAAAGCTGTTACAGGACAGTAGATGCCAAAATTTCTCTATAAACTTTCAACCAATAGTATTTTGTTAGGTTTTCTGTTAAGTTTATGTGTAGGAATTGCTGTACACATTTTTAAAAATAAAAAGCACATTTAAAAATTAGCACATATACTAATTTGTACCCGTAATCATGAGTTGTTGTTCAGTCTTTCTCCACTAATTTAAAAGTATGGTTTCAGCCTATGCCATCATTCAAATCTGAGGATTTTATTAATTAAAGTAAAATGCTTTTAGGTGGTGTTAATTTTGTTTACTAAGTGGTATTAATTTTGTTTACTAATATACAGGAGAAGATAAAGAAGACTGTGCTTCTAACTTTCTTTTTAATGTATATGTTGTAATATTTAGGACTCTCAGTGTACATTTTTCCCTGTTCAATTCTGAAGAAATGCATTTAACATGATGATGAATCTGCTTACATTGCTGCTTTCAGTTTACAATTTATTCACCAAACTACAAGAAGTATTTAAACTACACATTTTCTCTGGATGGGGATTTAGCATACTGATGAAGTAGATTAAGATTAAAGATTATTCTTATATAATGTTAGAGATTTTGGTTTCCAATTTTGTGAAAAGGCTTTGGACCGTCCCAGTGTCTTAGTTTGTTCAGGTTGCTGTGACAAAAATACCATAGACTGGGTGGCTTAAACCACAAACATTTATTTCTCACAGTTTTGGAGGCTGGGAAGTCCAAAATCAAGGTGCCAGCAGCTTTGACATTTGGTGAAGACCTGCTTACTAGTTGACAGACAGCAGTCTTGTCATTTGTTTCCTCTCATGGCAGACAGGGCAAGAGAGCCCTTTTACCCTTATAAAAGATATAAGGGTACTAGGCCCATTCATGAGAGCTCTACCTCATGACCTAATCCCCCTCCTAATACCATCACATTGGGGGTTAGGATTTCAGCATATGAATTTTGGTGGGAACACAACATTCAGTCCATAATATCTAGTTTACATTTCCAGTTCCAGTTTGAACTTAAAGTTCTGTTTTGAACAGGCTCAAACTACTTTGATCATCTATTTCAAATGGAGGATTAAGTAAATAGATGACACCCATATTGTCCTATTTTATTTTTGGTATGATCTTTTCAAGTGCAGTGCCATTGCTACTGCAGGTTTTAACTGATCCACTAAAACAAGAAAAAGAAGTCAGGGTTATTAATAGTGGAAAGGAAAAGACAGAATTGTTCTTAATTCCGTGTGGTATGTTTGTTTATCTAGAAATTCACAAGAAATAATCAGAAAAGTATTTGAAAAATAGAGTTCTGTAAGATATCATAAGGGATCCAAGATCACTAAAAATCAGCAGCTTTCTACTTCTAGATGTGGCAAACTAGATGTCCAGAAAAACTCTTCCTATAACAGCATACCTTAAAATATTACATGGACTATTAACAAAAACTACTTTTCAGTACATGTCTGAGATAGTGGGAAAGGAAGGGAATTTCTCAGAACTCAGAAATAACAGGAAAGTGTGAGCCACCTGGTGTAGTTGTGCACTGGAATTGATATTACCTGCTGATCGTGGTGGCTTAGGGCCTGTATTTTACAGGATTACTTATGAAGGAATAGGGGCAAAATATGGCATCTAAGGAGGGAGGGAGGTTCAATGCACCTTATAAGAGCTGGACACACTAGTGGTGATATCCTTAATAAGTGATCATGAAATAAATCCTTCCATACATTAGTGATTACTGGGAATAAGTGCTGGATTTGTTCTTGGCTCTGGGTAGAGTGGGAAAATCTGGGCAGATTAAAGATTAGGCACAACCAAAGAGAAAATTAATTAATGAATATAGGTGAAAAGAAAATACTCAGAATGTAGTACATAGAGGAAAATTGGAAAACAAATGAAAGTTTGAGGGCCATGGTAAGTAGCATGAGAAGATCCAACATGGGACTAACCATTGTTCTAGAAGGAGATAATGGAGAAACTGTAACAGAGGCAATATTCAAGGAGATAATGGCTGAGAATTCTCCAAGATAAAACTAAAATTCAGGACAGCAATGGCATATAAATTGACTTAGGAGGGACAGTGATTCATTTGAAACATTCAAAGAGGAAGAAGGTAGGGGTGCCTCAATTGGTTAAGTGTCCAACTCTTGATTTTGGCTCAGGTGATGATCTCATGGTTGTGAGATCAAGCCCCACATTGGGCTCTGTGCTGGGTATGGAGCCTGGTTAAGATTCTCTTTCTTCCTCTCCCTCTCCCTCTCTCTTTGCCCCTGCCTTGCATTTATGTGTGTGTGCTCTCTTGCTGTCTCTCAAAAGAGAGGTAGAAGTGTTGTTTAACTTCACACTTTAAGTATGTTTTAAAAAAATACTAGATAGTCATTATAAGACTAGAAATGAACTGTATTATTTCCTTTGTAAAAAAGGGAAAAATGTAATGAGGGGGAAGAATCTCAAAAATGTAAAAATACTAAAAAAAAAGGGGGAGACCAGGAGAAAGTACAAAATTTAATAGTAAATATGAATACAAATATGTCAGCAATACATATATTTATTTATTTTAGAGAGAGAGGTTGCAAGTGGGAGACAGGAGCAGAGAGAGAGAGAGAGAGAGAGAGAGAGAGAGAAAATCTCAAGAAGGCTCCACACACAGTGCAGAGCTGGACATGGGGCTCAATCCCACAACTCTGTGATCATGACCTGGGTCAAAATCAGGAGTCAGATGTTCAACTGACTGAGCCACCCCAGTGCCCCAATATATCAGCAATATAAATATAAATATTACACAACTTTCTAGTTAAAACAATAATACTGTAAGACAGGAGAAAACGAAAAATAAAACAAAACCAAATCCAGATAGGTTAAATCTATTTATAAGAGATATTATCTAAAACATAAAAATATATAGGGCAGTGGCGCCTGGGTGGCTCAGTCAGTTAAGCGTCCGACTTCGGCTCAGGTCACGATCTCACGGTCCGTGAGTTCAAGCCCCGCGTCGGCTCTGGGCTGATGGCTCAGAACCTGTAGCCTGCTTCCGATTCTGTGTCTCCCCCTCTCTCTGCCCCTCCCCCGTTCATGCTCTGTCTCTTTCTCTGTCTCAAAAATAAATAAACGTTAAAAAAAATTTTTTTTTAAAAAAATAAAAAAAAATATAGGGCAAAAGCTAAAGGATTAAAAACCATAAATAGAGCGAAATGAAACTGGGTGTAGTTATGTTAATGTCAGACAAGATAGACTTTAAAGCAAAAGTGTTACTGAATGTGAAGAATTACTACCTTCAAACAAGCTTGATCTAATGGCCATAAATAGAATATTCTTTTCAAGAACACCTGGAACATTTATAAAAATTGATTATGGAATAGGCCATGAAGATAGTTGCAGTGAATTTCAAAGATTGGTATTATTTGGACTACATTTTTCTAACTACCACACAGTTAATTTAGAAGCTTATAACAAAATGATAACTAAAAACACCTACACATTTGGAAATTAAAAACAATTTCTAAATAATGCATGGTTGAAAGGAGAAACAATGAAAATGGAAACTTGTGAGATAAAGCTAAAATATATCCAGAGATAGTCATAAGTATTTCTCTTTACAAAAGAAGAAAAGCTGAAAATAAATGAGCTGTTTAACTTAAGAAATTAGAGCAATGCAATAAACCCAAAGAAGGTGGAAGGAAAGAAGTGATTAAGAGCAGAAATTAATGAACTTGAAAATGGAGATATAGTAGAGAACCAAGAGAACCAAAAATTTATTTTTTGAAGACTAATAAATTAGACAAATGCCCGGCAATGTAGAATTAAAAAAAAAAAAAAGACCTGTAAATATATTGGAAATAATAAAAGGGACTTGACAGATCTGGCCATGGGTTTAAAATCTGAGATATTTGGACAGTTTTATGCTGATACATTTGAAAATTTTGTTGAAATGGTCAGTCTCTAGAAAAATGTATATCACTAAACCAAATTGAGGAAGGAATAGAACATCTAGTTTATTCTATACCTACTAAAGAAGTGGAATCAGTAGTTAAAAATCTTACCATGAAAATAGCAAACCAGTACTCAATTCTTATATAAACTCATTCATAGGGTAGAAAAATATATAATATTTTCCCAATTTAGTTTATAAGGCTAGTAAAGCCTTAGTGGGATAGAATGAAATGGAAAAATTATAGGCCAGTCTCCCTAATTAACATATAAAAAGTCATAAGCAAATATTAGCAACTTGTTAGTATTGTATAAAATAGCTATATTGTGATTAAATGGCGTTTAATCCAGGGGAGCAAGTTGGTTTGACATTAGAAAAAAATTTAACGTAACTTAACAGTTTTGTAAGTTAAAGGAGGAAAAGTATGTTATTCAGAAAGATGCTGAACAGGCATTCTATAAAACCAAAAAAAAAAAACCCATTTTTATCAATACTCTTCTTGAACTAGAACTAAAAGAGAATTTTATTTAACCTGATATCCTGATATAATGTTAAAAAATATATTTGTATTTTTATAAAAATACAAAGCAAGCATTATACTTACTGGTGAATTGTTAAAAGCATTTCATTTAAGTCCTCCCCCCACCGAGAGAGTGAGAGACCATGGGCACATGCACATATGAGCACATGTTGGGGAGGGGCAGAGAAAAGGAGAGATAGAATCCCAAGCAGGCTCTACACCATCAGCACAGAGCCCGATGTGGGGCTTGGCCCACAAAGTCTGAAATCATGACGTGAGTCAAGATCCAAGAGTCAGACACTTAGCTGACTGAGCCAATTAGGCACCCCAAAAGCATTTCATTTACTATTCGGAATGAGACAAGCAGTCCTGGTATCACACCTTTTATTTAACATTGAACAGGCACTCCTAATCTGCAAATAAACCCAGACACATACTAACCCTCATGAATTAGGAATTGAATAAAAGAAGCAAACTGTCATTATTTGTAGAAAGTATCATTATTTACATAGAAAATTTAAAAAAAACTTTCAGGATGCCTGGGTGGGTCAGTCAGTTAAGCATCTGACTTTATTTCATCTCAGGTCATGATCTAATGGTTGTGAAATTGATCCCTATGTTGGGCTCTGCACTGAGCATGGAGCCTGCTTAAGATTCTCTTTCTCCTTCTGCGCCTAACCCACTCATGTGCATGCTCACTCTCTCTTTCTCTCAAAAAACAAAACAAAGAAAAACAAAACAAAAAACTTTCGACAAATTATTAAAATGAAGAAGGGAATTTAGTAGGTTGGCTAGATATAATAATAATATACAAGAAAATTAAATTTTTATATATCAATAATAAGTTAGAAAATGCAATTTCAAAAAAGATACAAATGTCTTAAAAAAATACAGGGCACCTGGGAACAAATCTAACAACAAATGTATGAATATTATGTGGGGAAAAAAATTCTAAATCCTTATTGAAAGATTTTACAGATGTAAATACACGGAGAAACAGATGTTCATGGATAGGAGTACAGAATTTTATAAAGATATCAGTTGTTTCTGATAGTCTCACAAATTCAATCAAAATTCTATTTGTGGAAAATGACCGAGTTGAATATACAATTTATAAAGATGAGCAAAGAGCCATGAATAGGTAAGACACTCCTGAAGAGAGAGAACCAGGTAGGGGATTTACTCTAGCAGGTAGGAGAACTTAATGTAAAGTTATACCTTGTTCAGTATTGGCTCAAGGCTGGACAAACTAGTACAACTGAATAGAGAGCCCAGAAACAGACTCATACACATATGGAAACCTGATTTATGACAGAGCTATCATTGCAGATTACTCATGGTGGGACAAGTTATTATCCACATGGAAATAAAATGGATTCTCACACCACACACAGAAATTAATTCCAAATAATAAGTTTAAGTACTTAAATGTGAAATGCAGAACTATAAAGGGTTATAAGAGAATATCTCGGGGTGCCTGGGTGGCTCTGTTGGTTAAGCATCCAATTTTGGCTCGGGTCATGATTTCACAGTCTGTAGGACTCTGCTGACAGCTCAGAGCCTGGAGCCTGCTTCACATTCTATGTCTCCCTCTCTCTTTTCCCCTCCCTGCTCTCACTCTGTCTCTCTCTCAAAAATGAATAAATATTTAAAAAAATTAAAAAAAGAGAATATCTCATTGACAATATTTTAAGGAAGGATTTCTTAAACCATAAAGGATAAACCATAAAGGAAAAGGATAAACCATAAAGGGAAAAATTAATGTATTTGATTACATAAAAAGTAAGAACTTCTGGGGGTGCCTGCCTGGCTCATTTGGTAGAGCATGTGCCTCTTGATTTTGGGGTTGTAAGTTCGAGCCCCACAATGGGTGTAGAGATTACTTAAAAAGAAAAAATCTATATAAAAAAGACCTCTTATTCAGAAGATACTATAAACAGTTAAGCAGAGTCTTGTTCAGGATAATGGACATGAATGCCTAGTGCATTTGATTAACGTATTTGATTTACAAAACTGGAAGGTAGTTTAGGAGCAAATTACTAGGAAATACATAGAAAATGAAGGAAACACATGCACCACAAGACCTGCCTATCATCAATTCATGGAAACAAAGGAAAAATAATCATATTTTATGTCATCTTGCTCAGCTATTCATAGCATTTACATGATTATCTAATTAAAATGGTGATATAATTGCATAGAGAGGATGAGTGCCTGAAAAGTGTGCCTGTGTTCACGAAAAAATTACTAAATCCTATAAAATTTTATGAGACAACTAAAAGTTGTGAAAATTTGAATAAGGTTCACAGATTAGTTAATCATATTGTATCAGTGTTAGTTTCCTGGTTGTGATAATTGTACTATGGTTATGTAAGATGTTAACATTAAGGAAAGCTAGGTAAAGGGCATATGAAGACTGTACTATTTTTGCAACTTTCTATAAGCCTCAGATTAATTCAAAATGAGAAGTTAAAAAAATCATTTGGGTTGAGAGTTGTTGGCTCTGGGGAGTAAGAAATGGAAGAGAGTTGTAAGGTTATTGACTTTCAGTAACAGTTTTATAGTATAACTTGACTCTTTAATCTGTATCCATATGTAATTGGAGAAAACCAAAGTATAAAAAATACAGAGCACAATGGTGAAAAGTTACTCTGAAAGTTTAAGTTGGATGCTTTGGGGAAAAACTGACATATAAACCATGCCTATATGTTTTATCTACAGTTCTCAATTTCAGTCTCTTTAAGAAGGAGAAACAGGCTAAAAGACACTGATGAAATCTGACTGCAAAATTCTACTAGATTTTTATGATCTGTCCTAGACTTTTAGCTCAACACTAGTCCAAGTTGCGTAAAGTATCTAGAGGGCTTTTTCTATACCTTATTATGGTGAAATAGACTATAGTAGGAAGAATGAATGAGAATGTGGCTACACAGATCGTTTGATAAAAGAAACCATATTTTATTGTAATATAAATTATTTTATAGTTTATATACTTTTTAGTTGACTGCAAACTGTAATTTCTTTTCCTGTTTTTTTTTTTTGTTTGTTTTGTTTTGTTTTTTGTTTTTTGTAGGTACTTGGTCATAAACAGTAGATTGTTTTTCCCTCGAGATTAATGCAACTTCTTGTCTCCAATGACAAAGGAGAGATTAAAATATATTTTTTTATTGTGGTAAAATACACATAACATAAAGCTTACCATCTTAACCTTTTTTTTAAAATAAAGTTTATTTGTTTATTTTAGAGAGAGAGTGCATGCACGTGGGGGGAGGGGCAGAGAGAGAAGGGGAGAGAGAGAATCCCAAGCAGACTCTGCATTGTCAGATCACGTGAGATTATGACCTGAGCTGAAATCAAGAGTCAGTCACTTAACCAACTGATCCACCTGGGCACCCCACCATCTTAACCATTTTTAAGTATACCATTCACTGGCCTTTTAAATACATTCATAATGTTTTGCAGCCATCACCACTATCCATCTCCATAGCTCTTCTTGTCTTGTAAAACTGAAACTTTATACCTTTCAAACAGTAACTCCTCACTGCCACCTCCCATGCTGCTGGCAACTGCCATTCTCCTTTTATCTGTATGATTTTTACTACTTTACGTATTTCACGTAAGGGGAATCATACAGTATGTCTCTTTTGTGACTGGCTTATTTCACTTAGCATAATGTCCTCAGGGTTCATCCATGTTATAGCATGTCAGAATTTCCTTCCTCTTTAAGACTTTAATAATTTAAAGTATTCTATTATGTACCTATATCTATATCTGTATCTGTATATATGGATATATACATATATATACGCACATAGACACACACCACATTTGGCTTATCCATTCATCTGTCAGTGGACACTTGGGTTACTTACACATTGTAGCTATTGTGAATAATTCCCCTACGAACATGAGTGTACACCTATATCTTCAAGACCCTGAGACCCTCATTTCATTCCCTTTCTGTATGTACTAAGAAGTGGAGTTCCTGGTTCATATGGTAATTTATTTTTAGGTTTTTGAGGAGCCACCGTATTATTTTCCATAGCAGCTATACCTTTTTATATTTCTACCAGTAGTGTACAAGTATTCTTCAAACTTCTGCATATTCTTACCAGTACTTCTTATTTTCTGTGTTTGTCAGTTCTTTTTTTTTTTTAATGGTAGCCATTCTAATAGGTATGAGATGGTATCTTATGGTAATTTTGATTCACATTTCCCTAATGATCAGTGATGTTGAATATTTTTCCATGTGCTTTTTGGCTATTTGTATATCTTCCTTGAGGAAATGTTTCTTCACTTCCTTTGCCCATTTTTGAATTATGTTTCATTTTTTGCTGCTGTTGTTGAGTTTTAAGATTTAACATATTCTGTGTTACTTGGCAATCAAAAAGAATGAAGTCTTGCCATTTGCAATAACATGGATGGAACTAGACAGTATTGTGCTAAGTGAAATTAGAGAAAGGCAAATATCATATGACTTCACTCATGTTGAATTTGAGATACAAAACAGATGAACATGAGGGAAGGCAAGCAAAAATAACATAAAAATAGGGATGGGGACAAACCATAAGAGACTCTTAAATACAGGAAAGGCGTTGCTGGAGGGATAATGGGTGGGGGGATGGGCTAATTGGACAAGGGGTGTTAAGGAGGACACTTGTTGGGATGAGCACTGGGTGTTATATGTAGGTGATGAATCACTGGATTCTATTCCTGAAGTCATTATTGTATTGTTAACTAACTTGGATGTAAATTTAAAAAAATGAAACAAAAAGATTTAATATACTCTGGATATGAATCCCTTATAAGATACATGATTTATAAATGTTTTCTCTCATTCTGTGGCTTACTATTTTACTTGTTGATACTGTCTTTGATGCACAACATTTAAAAATTCTCATTAAGTCCATGTTTATTATTTCTTTTGTTGCCTCTACCTTTGTTGTCATATCCAAGAAATCATTGCCTAATCCAATGACATGAAGCTTTTGCTCTATGTTTGTTTCTAAGAGTTTTATAATTTTAGCTCTTACATTTAGGTCTTTGATCCATTTTGAGTTAATTTTTGCATATGGTGTTAGGTAAGGGTCTGACTTCATTCTTCTGCCTGTGGATATCCAGTTTTCTCAGCACCATTTGTGGAAAAGACTGTCCTTTCCCCATTGAATGATCTTGGCCTCCTGTCAAAACGATTTGATTATATATGTGATGGTTTATTTCTAGGCTGTCTATTCTATTCCACTGGTCTTTATATCTGTCTTTATGCCGGTACCTCACTGATTTGCTTACTTCAGCTTTGCAGTTAAGTTTTGAAACCAGGAGCTATGAATCCTTCAGCTTTGTTCTTCTTTTCTAGATTGATTTGTCTATTTGGGATCCCTTGAGATTCCATATGAATTTTAGGATGGGTTTTTTTGTTTGTTTCTGCAAAAAATGTCATTGGGATTTGACATAGGGTTCCATTGAATTTGTAGATTGCTTTAGGCAGTATTCGCAGTATTAAGTCTTCCAGTCAATGAACATGATAGGTGTTTCCTTTTATTTATGTCATCTTTGATTTTTTTTCAGCAATGGTTTGAGGTTTTCATTGTACAAATCTTTCATCTCCTTGGTTAGGTTAATTCTTTTGATTGTTTTTGATGTTGTTACAAATGGAAGTGTTTTGATAATTTTCTTTTCAGATTGTTGTTAGTTTGTAGAAATGCAGTGGATATTTGTGTGTTGACTTGTATCCTGCTACTTAGTTGAATTCATTAATAGCTTTAATAGTCTTTTTGTGGAATCTTAAGGATTTTCTATAAATAAGATCATATCATCTGCGAACAGAGAAAACTTTTTCCTTTCTAATTTGGGTGCTGTTTGTTTCTTTTTCTTGCCTCATTGCTCTGGCTCTCTCAGTATTATGTTGAATAAAAATGACAGAAGTGAGAGTATCCCTGTCTTGTTCCTGATCTTAGGGGAAAACTTTCAGTCTTTTACCATTGACTATGATGTTTGCTGTGGTTTTTAATATAGGACGTTTATTAATGTTGCGATACAAAATAGAGAACTTATTAGATGCATGCATGTGTATTTGTATGTGTACTTGTCATGTATACACATACTAAACACGTATGTAATTTATATATTTATATATATGAATAAAATTGATGGATACAATTACTTATGGAGGCTATTTTTTTAGAAACACTTGAAAATTATATATGTTTCTTAAAACTTTATCCCAACTATTTTTAGATGTTGTATCTATTGTAAGTATTGGTTGTGTGCTTGGTATAATGTTTAAACTGTTGTTTATTGAGGTGAATAAGTTGGAAGTTAAAGAGCAGCAGTTTGAATAGCCCATTTGTATTTTTAATTTGACACTTTTTGATAAGAAAGTAAGTCAGTATGTTTGTATATTCTAAAAGAGAGTTTTTTATTTTTTATTTTTTAACTTCAGACAACCTAATGAGGCCTCTTTTGAATTATGGTATTGCTTGGTAAGTATATCTTTTTTACTTAATGTTACTTTTCAGAATACTATTGATTAATATATGTAAATTAGCTATATTTTTGGTTTACTCTTGCAGTATGTCTATGGGCTTCCTGGTTGAAGAGACTGCACCAGTTGTTTGGAGAGGCCTTATGGTAATGTCAGCTATTGAGAAACTATTGAGGCAGGTAAGAAAATTGAATTAAGTGTCATTTTATTATTGGCACATTATTGTTAATGCATTTGTTGATTGGAGAGTGGTTAATATTTGCAGTCAGGCTTGAGATGTTTTGCAAAAGAATCCAACTAATCGACTGGATGTATAATGAATTATGTGGCACCAAGACCAGTTTCACTGGTCTGTGATTTAATCTTACCCATTGCTTATGATTACCAAAAATCTTAATGTCTTATTTTATATTGTTCTTTTGCTTTGTTCAGAGTCTGCAGTCAGATGATGAAATCTATAAGTAATCTGCCTTCTTTAGATTTATGTTTAATCTCATTGTGGCCAATATTGAGTTATAAGGGCAGTGTAGACATTCTTGCATGTAGAAAAAAAATATATAAATCATGCTCACGTTTTAAAATTGCTTTAGAACAAAATAAAATTTTGTTTTACTCTGAGTACATCTGGCTCTTTATTTATGTATATAATATCTGCCCAATCAACTTTAATTTATCCTTAAGGAAGAGAACAGTTGATTGGATAATCTAAAAATATCAGATGGGATATATGTTATTTATAGAAATAATTTTAATTTTTTTCTAGTAGCTGTGAATTTGTAGTTAATTATGTTCTAGATAAATATTATAAGTAATTTGGATTTTCTCCATCCATTTACAGCAATTATCCCTTATTTATTCAGATTTTACTTTGGGTCAGGAATTACGTGATAAGTTGACAATTCTAATCATAGATATTCCTATATTCATTTCTAGTTGAAATAGTTGGTAAATGAAATATGTCTTGAACCCTGAAACTCTTTTTTAATGTTACATCTTGTCTTCCTTCTGCTGCTTAAGTTCTGATAAATGTGCTTTTTGATCTCTGGTCCCAGAGTCCTGCTACTTTCCTAGTGCGTTCAAGTCTCGTGGCTGCATTTCCTCCCCTTTTATACTCAGATCCCATAGTTGGCTATTTCAGTTGTATTCCCAACAACACCCCTTCTTTACCAATTCCTTTGTGACCTTGATCTTTAACCTTTATTTGTGTGGATTAACTCAGCCTCTTTTTTTTTTTTTAAGGAAATTCTACAACAGTCTTTATTCAGGTTATAATTAAAGTTAGAGTCAGTGGGAATTTAGAAACACCGAGAGGAAAATTCTGATTTTGTCATCAGAATATTCTAAATATTAATTTTCCCTTCCTATGTTACTGTTATAATTCTCAACAGGAAATGATTCAAATTTTTTCCTAAGCCTTATGGATGGTCACAAGAAAATGGAAATACTTGTATTTTTCAAAGTGATCAGAGTCTTGGAGATCCAAGTCAGTGATAAGAGACACAGAGATATAGCCAAGTATTGGTGCTGTCCTCTAAGGGAAGCAGGATCCTGCCTCCAAGTGTCCTTTTTAAGTAGTAAGACCCATTTAAACCTCAGACTGCAACAGGTGATGAAAACATCTCTGGCAAAAGAGCCCCTGAGGGTAGACGAGAGAGACCCAGTATGCACGTACCCTCAGGAGAGGGGCAAGGGGAGTTTCCCATGGAGGAGTGAAAGTAAACCTGACAGTACACATTAATTAGGCTGCAAAAAATTTGTGCCTGAAACTCACACTTATATTTAGTACCTGCTTTTATAAATGAAGAAAACCGTATGAAACCAGAGGTGAAAGATCAAAGAAGAAACCAGATTTATTATTTTTTTATTCTGAGGTGTTAGGGAAGAGAGGAGGGGCAGGATCCTGATTCCACATTATCAGTCAATGTCCTTCCATAACCCAGCCTCTTTTATCTACTGCTGAATACTGTTGGAGTTACAGAATAATTATGTTAATTGCTGGCATTATACATTTTTGATTTCTGAATTCAAGCCACACTCCCATCATGTCAGTCATCTGACATTATTCATGTTCTTCTCAACAGTTATCAAATACTAAGCTTAAGAAATATTTATGGAATTTGGTAGTCTGGTAGAGGCCCTAGTGGAGATTTGGAGATTTGGCTCCCTGACACATAAGTCATATAAAAGTCACAGTTTAGGGGAGCCTGGGTGGCTCAGTCAGTTAAGCGTCTGACTTTGGCTCAGGTCATGATCTCACGGTTCATGGGTTCAAGCCCTGCATCTGGCTCTGTGCTGACAGCCCAGAGCCTGGAGCCTGCTTCAGATTCTGTGTCTCCCTCTCTCTCTGCCCCTCCCCTGCTTGTGCTCTGTCTTTGTCTCTCAAAAATAAGTGTTAAAAAAATTAAGAAAAAAAGTTACTGTTTACTCACATAAATGCTGAAGGTCCATTTTTAGCAAAACATGCTGCAAAATATCAGGATGAAAGATGAGGTGAGAAAATGGATCTATAGCTTATTTTATTGGGATACTCTGTAAGATATTAGGACATTACACTGTATATTCACCTTACAGTCTTTTTAAAAGTTACTTTTATCATTTGCACATTTTAATTGGGGGTGAAAAGTTGATATTTTTGGACTATACTGTGACCAGTGTTTATCATCTGAGTTGCTAATTAGGGAGTGTTTTATTTTTGTTTTTTGTTTTGCTGTAGGAAAGCACACCAACACTTGGTAAGTTTAACATCTTTTGTGAAAATTTAGTGGCTCGATAGTTGCTCTGTACAGCAGTGAACTGTGGAGGCTACCTGATTCATTGGCTAATAGAAAAAAAAATTGCATATAACATATATACAGAAGAGTGTACAAGTCATAAGTGCACAGTTAGATGGATTATCCCCAAGTGAAAATACCTATATAATTATTCAGGACATGATAAATAGAATATAGAAGAAGTTCCTTTCATGTCTCTTCATAGTTACTCTTTTGAGGAAGAAGATAAATACTTATGGTCAGTCTACCATCTTGAACTGAAAGCCTGGTTTAAAGTTTTTTCCCTCTCCCTTGTGAGATTTTATTGAGTTAAACTTATGCATACTATGGGATGCAGAGATCTTATAAGTATGGTTTAGTTATTTTTGATAAATGTGTATATATCTGTGTAACCATACCCCAATCAAGACAGAGAACATTTACATCCCCCATAGTGTTTCATTGGCATTCTTTTATTCAATCTCCCACTCATAGGCCATCACAGTTGTGATTTCCAGTATCATAAATGAGTTCTGCTTGTTCTCACACTTCATATAAATGGAAACCTACAGAATGTAGTTGTATTTGGTTTCTTTCTCTTAGCCTAATGCATTTGAACATCATCCTTTTGTTGCCTGTATCAGTAAATGAGTCCCTTTTTATTGCTCAGTAGTATTCATTGCATGAATATAATCAAATACTGTTTGTTCTTCTATTGATGGACTTTTGGGTAGACTCCAGTTTTTGGCTATTATGAATAATGCTGCTATAAATACTTGTACCACAGTTCATAAGAGTTTCAGTTGCTTTGCATCTTGTCAGCATTTGGTGTTGTCAGTCTCTTCGCTAGTGGATGTAAAATGGTATCTTCTTATCATTTTAGTTTGTGCTTCCCTGATGTTCAGTGATGTTTAGCCCCTTTTCATGTGTGTATTAGATATCACTGTGTCTTCCTTTATGAAGTGTCTGTGAAGTCTTCTACTCATTTTTTTATTGGCTCATTTTTCTTCTTATAATTGAGTTGTAAGAGTTTTAATATATTCTGGCTGTGAGTCCATTGTCAGATATATGTATTGGGAATATTTCTCCCAGTATGTGGCTTGCCTTTTGATTAACTGATGTTTTAAATTTTCATGAAATCCATTTTATCAAAAAAAATTTTTTTAATGCTGAATGCTTTTTGTGTCCTCTCTAAGAAATCTTTGCCTGTCAATCCAAGGTTACAAACATACTCTCATATATTATTGTCTCAGAGCTTTATAGTTCTGGTTTGCACATCTTAAATTTTGTGTGGGAAGTGAGATAACGGTTTATATTTTTTCATAGTTGTGGTATAATAGTAAATATATTTGTTTTTGCTCTTGGGTCCTGGCACAAATCTCCTAAAACCCTTGGAATTTCCTGAGTTATCAATAGGAGTATCTTTTGTCATTTATGAGGAATCCCTTTTTGAGCACACCTGAGTTCATGCTAGTAAGGTGACTTACAGTGGGAACCCTGAATAGACTCATGATGGGGCTGGTCTCCAGAAAGACCCAAGTGTTTAGAGCGTTGGGACTTTATCAGCCCCATCCACTGACCTCTGGGAAGGGAAAAGGGAAGGGGAAGTATGGTGTGGTTTAGATTAAGTAAGCTATGAAAACTTTCAGTGAGCTTCTGCGTTGGTGAATGTATTTACATCCTCGTGGGTTCTGCATACCTAGTTCTGTGGGGACAGAAGCTCGTATGCTGAGGGCCTTTTTGGACCTTGCTCTTTGTATCTCTTCATCAGGCTGTTTATCTATATTCTTTCTGAAACCCTTTATAATAAACTAGTAAACATAAGTAAATGTTTCTCTGAGTTCTGTGAGCCACTCTTATAAATTAATCACACCTGAAGGGAAGGGGTTATGAAAACCTCTGATTTATAGCCCGTCAGTCCAGGCACAGGTAACAACCTAGACCTGTGATTGGTGTCTGAAGTGGGAGTAGTCTGGTAGGATTGAGTCCTTAACCTGTGAGATCTGGTACTGTGACACTGTCTACACCAGGTACAGTACCTGGTGTAGATAGGGTCAGAATCAAATTAATTGCTTGGTGAGGTTAGAAAACACATAATAGATTATCTAGTTGTTCTAGCACCATTTGTTTAAAAGATTTCCCTTTCCCTGTTGAAGTGACTTGATACAACAGTAAATGAAAATCAATTGAGTATATGTGTATGGGTTTATCTCTAGGCACTCTGTTTCGTGTTCCATCTGTCTAGTTTAATCCTGACAGTAAAAGCATACTATCTTGATAATTGTGGCTGTGTAGAAAGCTTAAAGTCACAAAGTATGAGTCTTCCAGCTTTGTTTTTTTTCAAGATTGCTTTGCTTACTGTATGTTCTTTTCCATTTGTTTATAAATTTTAGAATCACCTTGTCAATTTGTACAGAAAAGCATGTTAGTATTTTATTAGGATGGTGTTGAATGTACAGATCACTTTTTTGTGTGAATCAAGATCCTGACAATATTGAGTCTTCTAATCCATGAGCATGGTATATTCCTACATTTATTTAGATTTTCTTTAATTTCTTGGAGTGATATATAGTTTTTAGTGTATGGGTCTTGTACTTCTTAGATTTATTCCAGATATTTTATGTTCTTAGATGACATTGGAATTGGAAATGTCTTTTGTATTTAATTTCAAATTGTTTGCTATTAGGGCATAAAATATACACTGTTTAGCTTTGTATATTAACCAACCTTGTGTTCTGTGATTTTACTGTATTTCTATTTTTAAGTAGGCGTTATGTAGATTTCTTGGTATTTTATATGCACATGATTATGTTGTCTGTAAGTAAAACAGCTTCAATGCTTCCTTTCCAATCTATTTCTTTCATCTTATTTTCTCATTTTCTTATTGCACTGCCTAGGACGACAAGTATAATATTAAACAGAAAAGATGAGAGCAGACATCCTTGTCTTCATCTGGATTTGCAGGATAGGGTAACAATAAGTATTTCATCTTTAAGAATGATAGTGGTAGATTTTCACTGATGCCCTGTGTCCTTCCCATTTCTTTGTTTGCTAAGAGGTTTTATTGTGAAAGGGCATTGAATTTTTTCAAATGTGTTTTCTTCCCCATTTATGGAAATGATCATGTGTTTTTTATTTTATTAATGTAGTGATTTACATTGATTTTCTGTGTTAGACCAGCCTTGCATTCCTGGGATAAATTCTTGGGATATATTTTAATTATAATAAGCAATATTGGGGATGCCTGGGTGGCTCAGTCGGTTGAGCATCCGACTTTTGATCTCAGCTCAGGTCTTGATCTCAGGGTCATGAGTTCAAGCCCTGCATTTGGCTCGTGCTGGGTGTGAAGCCTACTTAAAAAAAAAAAAAAAGTAATATTATAATTACTTCTAATACATTGCAGGATTAAATTTGTTAACATTTTATTAAGGAGTTTTAGATCAGTATTTGCGACGAATATTGTTTCCTAATTTGTTTTTCCTGTAATGTCTTTTTCTGGTATTGTATGGGAGCTGTCTTGGCTTTGTAATAGGAGTTTGGAAGTACTTTCCTCTTCTTCTATTTTGTGAAAGTGTTGGTGTAAAATTATTAGTTTTGGTGTAATGTTTGTATTTTATGGGATTTATCAAGGAATTATGGGGCTGGGATGTTTTGTTTTGTTTTTCCTACTTGGTTGGGAGAAAGTTTCTGAGGATTAATTCTGTTCACACCTTTTAAGTTCATCTTCTTTCAGTTTTGTTGTGTTTCATAAGAGTTTATTATTTCACCTGAGTTATAGAATATATATATATATATATATATATATATATATATGGTTCATAATATTGCTTACTACCTTTTAAAATAGAATATGAGATGTGGTGTTTGCTCTTTATTCCTAATATTGGTAATTTGTTTTTTTCTCTCTTTTATTCTTGATTTTTCTTGCTTGGGTTTATCAATTTTGTTAATTTTTTCCAAGAATCAAATTTTGGCCTTTTAAGTGTTCTCTATTTTATGTTTATTTCCTATTTTGTTGTTTTCCGCTGTTATTATACTCTTTGTTTTTTAAATTTCAGGCTTAATTTGTTTTTTTTTCAACCTTCTTAAGTTAGAAAGTTAGATAATTGATTTTAAACATTTCTCGTTTTCTATTTTATTTCATTTAAAAATTTTTTTAACATTTATTTATTCTTGAGAGAGAGAGAGAGGCAGAGCATGAGTGGGAGAGGGTCAGAGAGAAGGACACAGAATCTGAAGCAGCCTCCAGGCTCTGAGCTGTCAGCACAGAGCCTGACGTGGGCTTCGAACTCATGAGCCGTGAGATCATGACTTGAACCAAAGTCAGATACTTAACTGACTGAGCCACCCAGGAGCCCCTCTCGTTTTTTAGTATAAGTAGTTATGACTATAAATTTATCTTAAAAAAATTTTTTTAATATGTTATTTATTTTTGAGAAGCAGGGGAGGGGCAGAGAGAGAGGGACAGAGGATCTGAAGTGGGCTCTGTGTAGACAGCAACAAGCCTGATGTGGGGCTTGAACTCATGAACTGAGAGATCGTGACCTGAGTCGGATACTCAAGGTCCGACTGGGTCCTGGGTGACTGAGCCACCCAGGTGCTCTGGCTGTAAATTTATCTTTAGTCATTGCTTAGAATTCTGCAAATTCTCCAGTGTTGTGATTTCATTGTCATTCAGTTTAAAGTAAATAATTTTTAATTTCCGTTTAAAATTTTTGTATGTGTTTAATTTTCCTAACATTTGGGGATCTTTTAAATAACTTAATGGTATTTATTTCTAGTGTAATTTTGTTTGGGTTAGAGAATTTACTCTGTAAAATTTCAATCTTTTAAAATTTTTGAGACTTTATGGACTAACATATGGTCCATCTTTCTGATTGTTCCATATGCTTTTAGAAAGAAATTGTATTTTTCAGCTGTTGTGATAATATTCTGTAAATACCACTGAGGTAAGTTGATAGTATTGTCAACTCTTTAATATCTTTATTGACTTCTTATCTAGTTACTTTGTCACCTACTGAGAGAGGATTACTTACTGTAATTAATGATATGGTTGGTTTTAAGTATACAGTTTTAACTTTTTTCTCAGTTTTCATCTATTTTTTCTTCCTTTTTTTTTTTCTATTTTCTTTTGGATAAATTAAATACTCAAAAAATTCTATTTAAATTCTTCTCTTGACTTTTTATCCATACATCTTCATATATTATTATTTTGTGGCTACTTTAGGGATTATAATAAGCTTTCTTAACTTTTCACATTCTTCTTAAGGGTTTATATTGTGCTACTTCATATAAAATTTTTTGAAGGTATTTTGTTAATTTTAATTTTTATTTTGATTTCAGTGTAGTTAACATACAACATTATATTAACTTCTGATATAAAATATAATGATTCAATAACTCTCTACTCATTGCTCATCAGGATAGTGTACTCTTAATCTCCTTCACCCATTTCACCCATCCTCCCACCCACCTCCCCTCTGGTAACCCTCACCTTTCTCTCTCTATAGTTAAGGGTCTATTTCTTGGTTTTTCTGTTTCCCCTTTGTTCATTTGTTTTGTTTCTTAAATTCCACATATGAGTGAAATCCTAGTATTTGTCTCTGACTTATTTTGCTTAGCATTTTACTCTCTAGTTCCATCCATGTTATTGCAAATGACAACATTTCATTCTTTTTTATGATTAATATTCCATTGTGTGTGTGTGTATATACACACACCACATTTCTTTATCCATTCATCTTTAATGGACATTTGACTGCTTCCATAATTTGGCTATTGTAAAGAATGCTGCAATAAAAATAGGAGTGCATGTATCCTTTTGAAATTAGTGTTTTCTTATTCTTTTTTTAAAATTTTTAAATTTTTATTTTTGAGAGAGAGAGAGAGCACATGTGGGGGAAGGGCAGAGAGAGGAGGACAGAGGATCTGACGCAGGCTCTGAGACCAGTGTGGGGCTTGAAGTCACAAACTAGGAGATCATGACCTGAGCTGAACTGAACCACCACTGAACCACCAGTGTTTTCATATTCTTTGGGTAAATATCCAGTAGTACAATTACCTAATCAAATGGTAATTCTATCTTTAATTTTTTGAGGAACCTCCATACTGTTTTCCACAGTAGCTATACCAGTTTGCATTCACATCAATAGTGCATGAGGCTTTTTTATTCTCGTACCCTTGCCAGCACTTGTTGTTTTTTGTGTTTTTTATTGTGGACATTCCGACATTTGTGAGTTGATATCTCATTGTGGTTCTGATTTGCATTTCTTTGATGATGAGTAATGTTAATCATCTCTTCATGTGTCTGTTGGCCAAATGCATGTCTCCTTTGGAGAAATGTCTGTGTTTGTGTCTGTTTTTTCACTGGATGATGGTGATGATGATGATGATGCTGCTGCTGCTGATGATGATGATTGGTGTTGAGTTGTATAATTTCTTTTTATATTTTGGATGCTGACCCTTCATCAGATATGTCATTTGCAAATATCTTCTCCCATTCAGTATGTTGTTTAGTTTTGTTGATTGTTTCCATTGCTATGTAGAGGCTTTCTACGTTGATGTAATCTCAATAGTTTGTTTTTGCTTTTGTTTCCCTTGCCTCAGGGGACCTATCTAGAAAAAAAATGGTATGGCCGATGTCAGAGAAATTACTGCCTGTGCTTTCTTCTAAGATTTTTATGGTTTCAGGTCTCATGTTTAGTTCCTTAATCTATTTTGAATTTATTTTTGTGTATGGTGTAAGGAAGTGGTCCAGTTTCATTCTTCTGCATGTAGCTGTCCAGTTTTCCCAGCACCATTGGAAGAGACTGTCTTTTTCCCATTGCATATTCTTACCTCCTTCGTTGAAGATTGACCATAAAATTGTGGGTTTATTTCTAGGCTTTCTATCCTGTTCTGTTGATCTATGTGACTGTTTTTGTGCCAGCGGCATACTGTTTTGATTACTACAGCTTTGTAGTATAACTTGAAATTTGGAATTGTGATACCTCCAGCTTTGTTTTTCAAGATTGCTTTGGCTATTTGGGTCTTTTGTGATTCCATACAAATTTTAGGATTATTTGTTCTAGTTGTATGAAAAATGCTGTTGGTATTTTGATAGCGATTACATTAAATCTGTAGATTGCTTTGAGTAGTATGAACATTGTAACAATACTTGTTCTTCCAGTCCGTGAGCATGGAATATCTTTTCATTTATTTGTGTAGTCTTCAATTTCTTTCATCAGTGTTTTGTAGTTTTCAGAATTCAGAATTTCAGAGTTTCAGAATTTTCAGTGTTTGTAGTTTTCAGAGTCGGATACTCTCTCTTATCTCCTTGGTTAAGTTTATTCCTAGGTATTTTATTATTTTTGGTGCAGTTGTAAATGGGATTGCTCTCTTAATTTCTGTTTCTCCTGCTTCATTATTAGTGTATGGAAATGCAACAGATTTCTATACATCGATTTTGTATTCTGCAACTTCAATGAATTCATTTATCAATTCTACTAGTTTTTTGGTGGGGTATTTGGGGTTTTCTATATAGAGTATCAGGTCATCTGCCAGTAGTGAAAGTTTTATTTCTTCCTTACCATTCTGGATGTCTTTTAATTTTTTTGTGTGTCTGATTGTTATGGCTAGGACTTTCAGTACTGTGCTGAATGAAAGTTGTGAGAATGGATATTTTTATCTTGTTCCTGACCTTAGGAGAAAAGCTCTCAGTTTTCCCTATTTTTAAAAAAATTTTTTTTTAACATTTATTTATTTTTGAGACAGAGAGAGACAGAGCATGAACGGGGGAGGGGCAGAGAGAGAGGGAGACACAGAATCGGAAGCAGGCTCCAGGCTCTGCGCCATCAGCCCAGAGCCCAACGCAGGGCTCAAACTCACGGACCGCGAGATTGTGACCTGAGCTGAAGTTGGATGCTCAACCGACTGAGCCACCCAGGCGCCCCTCAGTTTTCCCTATTGAGTATGATTTTAGCTATGGGTTTTTCATATATGGCGTTTGTACTGTTGAGGTATGTTCCCTCTAAACCTACTTTGTTTTAAGGGTTTGTATCATGATAATTTTTCCTCTTTACTAATTCCTTTTCCTCCCACAAAATCACCCACCCCAAACTAGGAATGTCAATCAAAGAGAAGTCTTCAACCTATTACTTTTCTCTAGCTATAATTAACATAACTAAAGCCATGAAAGTAGAAGAGATGTCTCAGAAAGGATTACAGTAATGGTAATAATAGTGATGATACCTAATATCAGCAAATCTAATACCACACCAACTATACCATATATCATTTTATGTAGCACTAAAAGAGCAGAAAAACAACTAAGATGAGGATGAATCTAATATAAGAATCCTGTATACAGCTGGGACCCCAAAGGACAACTCTCTCTTAGGAGAAAGACAAATGAAATATAAATCCACAATTTAGAAATAAATTGCAAGGAAATGTGCATCTATCAATTTGGGCACTGACATAAAGCAGAAAAATACCTCTGTAAGAAGATGAATCACAAGTTGTTACCCATGTAGCTTTCCAACCTGAATTCATACCACCAGTGGTCCCAAAAACCTCTAAAAGAGAAGTCAATTTAAAGTTCCCTCAGGTTGAAAATGCCTCAAGTTATTAGAGAAACAATACGAAACCTCTGGGAAAGAATCTGACAAAGCCAGGCATAAAGCAATTCTAAGAAGCCATCACTTATAAGATGCATCCTGATTAGAGAAATGTTAAATTATAGGGGAAAAAAAACTAATTTGTATTTGGAATGATAAAATACGACGGAAAAAGGGCACACTTGTAGTTACTTGATATGATTTTTAAGCATTTTATGCATACTAAACACATTTAATCTTCACAACAATGTAACTATCATAAGCCCCATTTTATAGATAAAGAAACTATGGCTCACAGAGGTTTTTGCCCAAGGACATATAGCTAATTAGATGTGTCACTGAGATTGGATCCAGGCAGATGTGGATCCGGAGTCCATGCCCTTAGCTACTGAGCTATGGGCATATTTCTGGAGAACATCAATATTTAAGTGGTATACGGAGAAAAAGACTGCAAAGATATAAAGAAAATTATGCAAGCTGAAAGAAAAAAAGACAATAATCACAGGGAAAATTTTTTCAAGTGATGTCAGATTTCTCACTGGAAATAATGAAAGGCAGAAGACAATGGAACAGCACCTTAAAGAGCTGAAGAAAAAAAATGCCAATACAGAATTCTCTATGCAGTGAAAGGAGGAAGAGAAAATAAAACACATTTGCAATAAATGAAGGTTGAGAGTATTTTTCACCAGTAGACCACACAACAAAAAAGAATAAAGAAAGTTCTTCAGGATAAAGAAAAGTGACATGAAACTCAGATCT
This sequence comes from Acinonyx jubatus, assembly GCF_027475565.1. Classification (NCBI taxonomy): domain Eukaryota; kingdom Metazoa; phylum Chordata; class Mammalia; order Carnivora; family Felidae; genus Acinonyx; species Acinonyx jubatus. The sequence continues at coordinate 79,787,741 of NC_069386.1, forward strand.
AAAGAAATGAAAAGCACAGATATAGCAAATATGGGTAATTATGATAGACTATTTTCTTAGTTTCTTTAAAAGATAACTATTAAACTGATAACACTGTATTGTGAAATTTATAATGGAGATTTATATATATATATGTATATATAAACATACATGTATATAATGTAAATATACATGTGTGTGTGTGTGTGTGTGTGTATAAATTTAAAATACGTTATTTATTTTTGAGAAGCAGGGGAGGGGCAGAGAGAGAGGGACAGAGGATCTGAAGTGGGCTCTGTGTAGACAGCAACAAGCCTGATGTGGGGCTTGAACTCATGAACTGAGATATCGTGACCTGAGCTGAAGTCGGATACTCAACTGACTGAGCCACCCATGTGCTCTGGTGTAAATTTATCTTTAGTCATTGCTTAGAATTCTGCAAATTCTCCAATGTTGTGATTTCATTGTCATTCAGGGAGATAATAGGTGTTAGATGGTTATTTATAATCCTTTAGTAGAACAGTAAATGAAAAAAGTCATAGGACTAACCATAAGTATGGATATATAAACAAGACCATGGTAGAAGTATATTCTGCTTGTTAGATAGAATTGGCCATGCAGGGGATTGTGGGGGCGTGGGGAAAGGAAAATAGGATGAAAGCTTAAGGAGGAATAAAAGGTATCAAATGAAAGCCCTTTTCATTGTTTTAGAAAGGGGCAGATATACCTTTTCCAAGGCAGAGGATACAGTGAAGAGAGACTGAAGATTCTAGAACATGATAAGATTACTGGAAGAGGAATATTATGAAAGAGGCAAAGGGAATGGGATTAATAGTTTATGTAAATGAGTTATTTTTGGAAAGTAAGGCTAGTTCCAAGTTTGGTGAGTAAAATGGAAAAAAGAGTAGATGAGGCAACCCTATCAAACCTGGCACTAAAAGACAAAAGTTGTATTTCCTTGATCTTATCAGTGGAAGGACAAAGATAGTTTACTTAACAGAGCAGATTTGATCCACAAGTTTCAGTATTCATAAAAATCATCTAGGGAGCTAATTGAAAATTCAGATTTATAGCTTCCCTGTTCCACTCCCCCACTTGAAGATTTTCCTTCAGTAAGTCCAGGGAAGGGCCAAGGAGTTTGCATTTTTAATAGATGATCCCAGGTGACTTACTAATGCTGGTAGTTCTAAAATTGGGATTAGGCATGCAATAGTCCAGAGGTGTAGTGCTTTTTAACTGCTTTCAGAATTTAAAAGAGACAGAGAGAAAAAGAGAGAGAGAGAGAGAGAGAGAGAGAGAGAGAGAGAGAGATGAAAAGAAGAGTGATAGGATTCCTAGGTAGCAGTAAAGGCCCACTAAATGCTAAATACCATGATTTTTTTAGTTTTGCTAACTTTTTGTAACTTCACCAACTCTCTGAAGACTGAAAGCTGACATGGGCAAACTTGTTGGATTCTGGATTGACATGGTAGAAAGTCCAAAGGGGAAAATTATCTAGGGCATTAATGAGGGAAACATTGAAGTCAAGGCCTGATTTCCAGGCAGACAAGTAGTAAGAAGGAATCAGGAGGCCGGGTGAAACTGGAGGAAATTAAATAATAAAAAAATCACCTGTGATGGGAAGAAGTTATTCAGTAACTGTGAAAAGAACAGGTGTAAAAAGTGACAGATAAATTGATTTTGTTCAGAAAAGGGACATTGGAAAAGTTAAGCTTTTTTTGTTGTTGTTATTGTTCAGATGGAATTGGGAAACGAGGTATTATTGAGGAAAGGCAGGTTTCTTTTAAAGTGAGAAAAATGTCCAAGGATCAAGTTATCTCATGGTGTTACTAGATAAAAATGCAGGATATACCCAATTAATTTGGATATCAGATACACAATGAAAACTTTTTTTGGTATTGTTTATGTCCCAAATATTGGTTGGGACATACTCACACTAAAAAGTTATTCATTATGTATCTGATATTCAAACTTAACTGAGTGAGGGTCCTCTACTTTTATTTGCTAAATCTGGAAACCGTAAGTGGAAGTGATGCTTCATAAAACACAGGGGAAGGTGTGTAAGGGTCAGGTTGGGAGAAGGTAGGCATGGTGGTGGAGTGGAGCTTAGTTGTTTGAGAATCAAAGTATGAAATGATGTCAAGAGAACATTAGTTAGTGGAGAGCAGCAGGTGTGAGTAACTCAAAGAGGTACACATTAGAGTAGGAGGTGAAGCAAAGAATTATGTTAGGTTGGAGCAACCCTACTGGATTCATTCTTTGTAATTTGATGAAGAAAGATGGTTTGTCAACTTCTTTTACCAACATCTGGAGCTTCTTCTGAAAGATAACTTTTTTTCCCCCTGCATACAGAATCAGTAATGTAGAGAGTCTCATGGTTTCAACTTGCCATTGTCTTATGCCAATTTATCTGCATAATTTTACCCTACCTCTTTTCAACCTCATTTGCTAAAAGGAAGTGAAGAGATTGGTGATTAAATACGGTATATGTGCATGAATGCTTTCTGGATTGCACTGTGAAAATGCATATCAGTTTATAAAAATAGAAGTTAAACTTTATGATCAATTAGGATAACTAGGCTGATAAACATTAGAATGTCATTTTGAGTACTGGACTTATCAGTATGTCTTCCTTTTTATTCTTCTGAGTTTTGAAACAATTTCCTTTTATTTTCCATTTTGACTTTAAATAATTAAAGGCATAGACATCTAGTACATTTCATTCAGTGAATAACACTTAAAATTTTTTTGTTACATGTTCACGTTACTAATATTTTTTCTCCTAAGTTGTGCTCAATAAATACAGCATTAGTTTAACTCGAATGAGGAAGTCTTGCTTTAGAATCTTCGAGTTTGATAATGTGAGATATTGGGAAAAATAATTTTACTTATTAGGAAGAGAACTTCAAAGGCTAGTCTGGTGTCAGCTCCTGCTGTGGTCACGGTGTAAACCCCAGAGACCAGGGATTTTGGCGGCAGTTTCAGTGCTTTTAGTTCAATCTCCACTATCCCCAAATGTGATGCAGATGCCAGTTTTCTTCTCTAGGGTTCTGATAATGGCATATAATGAGTTGGTTGTTTCCTAGCAACTAAAGAAGCAGTTTCACTTTAGCTGATCCTGCAGTAGGAATGAGACATTTTCCCTTGATAGTTGGCATTAGTGATTTCCCTGACAATGGAATTTCACTTCTGAATAAGGAATGTTCTCAGCCTTTGGTTTCCTAAAGAATTTTGCTTTTGAGTGTAGGCTAAGCTCTGCTTAATCCTGTATAAAATGAAAAAAAAAATTTTTTTTGAGCTCCCTAAGCATCTCTCATGGGAAGAGCCAAAGGAGTTTGATACATCATTTTTCAATGGCAAGTGATTATACAAGAAGCTATAATAGGTGTATTTTTCCCAGTGTTTAACTGGGTAATCAACAACCAATTTTTTTTTCTATATTTGATGTTTGAAGCAACAAAGGCTTATTAAGTATTGGCCGATGTGTTCTAGAAAAAGTACTTATGAAATTTTATTACCAGTACCATTTCAATATAAAGTCATTATAACAAAATCATATTTTCTAATCTGTTGCCCACTTGACTTCAAACAGTATTCTATATAAAAAAATTGTTATCATTATAGTTCATTTTAAAGTAAACTGTTGAACAGTTCAGTGTTTAAATATTAGTAGTTGTAAGGCATCTATACTTAACTGAATCCCATTTAAATCCTTACTTGGCAGTGGTACTAGATCCAGAGACCTTCTGACTCTTTTTTTTTTTTTTAAGTTTTTATTCATCTTTGAGAGACAGAGCACAAATGGGGGAGGGGCAGAGAGAGAAGGAGACACAGAATCCGAAGCAGGCTCCAGGCTCTGAGCTGTCAGCACAGAGCCCCATATGGGGCTTGAACCCAAGAACTGTGAGATCATGACCTGAGCCGAAGTCGGATGCTCAACCGACTGAGCCACCCAGGTTCCCCGAGATCTTCTGACTCTTAAGATAAATGGAAGCATGAGAAAATTACTTCAAATGACTTTCTTTTAGTCATTCATAGTTTAAACAATTTCTAAAGAAATTATCCATTTTTCTTCCTGTGACATTACATAACTAATATAAAGTAGCTTTCTTATCCAGAATTATATAATATAATATATTAAGTTTCAGAGGTTCCCAGACACTTAGGCAAAGAGATAAAATATTAAATGATGTTCTTAAGATAATTAAATTAACCATATCTAAATATACCAAAGAAATTTATTGCCTTGCATGGAAAGTTCATAGACTATGAACTATATAGATGAAGTTAATGAATGTCTTCATTGTCAGTTTGGGGCATCTGACCTTCTTATTCATTCCTCTCTATGATTTTTGTATCATCAGATACTTAGCAGGTCTCCTATTTAAAATACCTAAAAAAATAAAAATACTGTACTAGGCCTCCATGAAGCATTAAGAAATAAAGACCACTAATTAATTCAGTTGGACAGGACAGTAGTTTTCTAGGCATCTCAGACTTAAATTTTTTTTCTTAAAACCCTTTTAAACTTGAAGCAAAAATTCTATATAAGTCAGTTATTACTCTTACATTTCTTTGGAACCTTCATCTGAGGCTGAAGAGTCAAGTATGTTAAAAAAAATTTTTTTTAACATTTATCCATTTTTGAGAGAGATAGACAGACCATGAGACACAGATGGAGACACAGAATCTGAAGCAGGCTCCAGGATCTGAGCTATCAGCACAGAGCCCAACATGGGGCTTGAACCCATGGACTGCAAGATTATGACCTCAGCTACAGTTGTATGCTTAACCAGCTGAGTCACCCAGGCACCCCAAGAGTCTAGTACGTTAAGCCTCTCTTCCTTTACCCTTTAAACTGTAGATTGAAGTGAAGAAGGAAATAGAAATATAACTAAAGCTCAATTCTTTGAAATATTTTTCTGAGGCCATATTATCTAGTAAATAGCTCAGTTTGATTAATCTAGCAGGGGTTTTGTTTGATCACCATTCATTCATTCATTTAACAATGTATTGAGCTGGCATTAGGTAATTATTGCTATACTTTGCAGATGTCATTGGACTTTTTGTCATCTTCAGCAGCAGACATTTAACAGTTACTTATGTTTGGAGCATTGGTTAGATGCTGAAGACATAAGGATGTATACAACATAGTTCAAAATTGTAGAATAAAGCTTTTAGTTACAGACCTACTGTTGACTTGTAGTCACATGCAAGATGTTTAGATATGTTAGAAATTTTGATGATTCTTAGATACTGTTCTAAAGCGTTTTATTTCAGGCAAAGTTGGAACTTCAAGATTAAGGCTCAGTATTATAAAGTGTTGACCATTCAAGTTGGTGGTATTGTTAGAGGATCCAAAACTCAAATTCATTTAGGTTCCATGCCATCAAAGGAATCATGTGGTCAGCATTGAAAGAGAACAAGTTCTGAGGAATAGAAACAGCTTATGAATATTAATTGCTGGTTATTTCCTCTTATTAAAATGCTCTTCTCTTTCCAGTAATCAAAGATGACTTACATAAATACCTCTAAATCACTCTTATGAGTGAGTACTTAGACATACAGCTTTTGATATTGCAGTGTTCTTTTTTTACATCTTGCTGTTGTACATATCTAAGACAGAAAGCTATTATAGTTTTTTTAGACTGCCACCAATTGTCCCCAGTCCCTGACCCCATGTCATTTGTGGCACAGTTCTCAGGAGGTAGTGTGGATCTGGTCAGTGTCATTACTAATTTAGTCTTCTGTTCTGGTCCCTGTTACTCTAGGTACAGAGATACTTTTCACCTGATAAAACTACTTAGTGACCTGAAGGTTTCGTTTAAATGGGTAATTTTACCAAGAAAATGATAGAAATAAAAGCAATGAAAGTGTTAAAAATAAAAAGAGTTGTTGTTCTCCAGTGTTAATGACTGATATTCTTGGGGCGCCTGGGTGGCTCAGTCCGTTGAGCATCTGACTTCAGCTCAGGTCATGGTCTCGCAGTTCATGAGTTTGAGCCCCATGTCAGGCTCTGTGCTGACAGCTCAGAGCCTGGAGCCTGCTTGGGATTCTGTGTCTCCCTCTCTCTCAGCCCCTCCCCCGCTCACACTCTGTCTTTCTGTCTCTCTCAAAAATAAATAAACATTAAAAAAAAATAACTGATATTCTTCTCTCTTACTCTGTGTAGTTTTGGATTGGAGCAATTTGTGAGGCTGGGAGGGCCCTGACTCTTGGAGCTTCTTTTTTAACCTGACACCCAGGGAAAGCCTCCTGCCTTTTATTATATATAGCTGAGTCAGACTATCTTTTGCTTTACATCAGTGATTGGTCTCCTTCGATCTGCCCTTGTCCTGGTGTCTTTGGAAGATGAAGGTACTTTACTGTTCTTGGCCATGAATTCCTTGAATTTTTTCCTTAGGTTTTTGGGCTTTCTGTTACATCTTGCTCTTTCCTGAATGATGCAAGAACTAGTATGTCACTTCCTCTTTTCCCATTTGGTATATCATTAACTATTTCTTCACACTAGCCCTCGGCTTTGGCAAAGTTAGGCTTCTTTACCTATCTAGTTACATCTCCTTCTACCCAAAACTTTTCAATATAGTATTGGGTTTCTCATCTCTGATCTTTCCCATTCTCCCCTGTTCAAAGCCTTGGTTTACTTTGGATGGATCTTTTCATAGAATGAAAAACAAGTTCTCAGCTCATTTGTAGGCTAACCCTCCCTCTAAGAATGAAGCCATGGGCTCAGATTACCAGTTTTATTTACCTGGCATTGGCTCAAGTGCTTCCTAAGGAAAGAGGTGGAACTTCGCCCCGATTTTGTCCCTTCGTATTAATTTTCATTCTCAGCATTGAAAGTAGTAGAGATTCAGGAGTCTTACTTTCTTACTTTCAGCACATAAAGTGGGGGGAGGGGCACAACTCGACTTCGATTTTATTTTATTTTTTTTTATTTTTTTTTTCAACGTTTATTTATTTTTGGGACAGAGAGAGAAAGAGCATGAACGGGGGAGGGGAAGAGAGAGAGGGAGACACAGAATCGGAAACAGGCCCCAGGCTCCGAGCCATCAGCCCAGAGCCTGACGCGGGGCTCGAACTCACGGACCGCGAGATCGTGACCTGGCCGAAGTCGGACGCTAAACCGACTGCGCCACCCAGGCGCCCCTCGACTTCGATTTTAAATGGAGTATAACAACAGATTTTATTTATGATTGTTCTGGATCTAAATAAAGAAGTAAGGGCAATTAGAAAACTAGAGTATCGGTTTAATTCTAGGCCTGAATCTGAAAAGAGAGCAGAAAAGGAAGCAACAAGAAAGAGAAAGGATAAACAGGTACCAGGAAATTGAAGTCATTATAGTGATTTAAACTAGGCCAATGCTTTATTGACAAAGCAAAAGTACTTGAGTGTTCTTTTGTGTGTGACAACACAGAGAAACTTTTCCCATTTCCTTTTTTGTGTATCTACCAGAGAGAAGTATCTACCAGAGGGAAGTAATGGAGGTCTGGGGATAGTCCTTTCATGTAAGAGTGGGCTCTAACTGTAGCTCTGACACAAGTGGGAAGCATGCAGAATGCTGACTTGTTTATAAGAGAACTGATAAAATGGAGTGCCTCATTTAATTCAAGTCAGCAGTCAAAATTAGTGCAAAAGGAAGCACTAATAGAGAAATGTGCCAAGCAAGTGAAATGTATTGATCAAGGAGGAACAGAATGATGTCAGATAGAATTCATTAGCAAAAACTAGTAAAGTAGAATAATATGCCTTAGAAAATGAATAAATTAAAAGGTCACTTGACAAACCCTATCCCATTTCTACCTTGAACACTTCAGAACTCCTAACTTTTTCACTGTTTTGTCTAATTGATACGGACTTTAAAGAATAACCTACAATGATTTGAAGAGTCTAGGAAAAGGGTAATTCTAAAGGAAGGGCCTTGTTTTCCATAGTCATAATTAAAGGGCCTTAATAAAGTCACATAAGGTTGCTTACTGGACCTTTAGGAGAGATTCTTAGAGCTCTTGGCCCCTAACAGTTGGACAAGGGTTACCCTATCTCCTCAGGAGCAGATGGGGAATCATGGGTTAGAGTTAGATGTTAGAAGCCTGCCAGAACTGTTCAAGTTCCAGGAAGGTTTGAACAGATCCCAAGCAGGTTATGAGGGAGAATTATGGAACCCATTGAGGATTTCATAGGATTGTGACCCCTCCTTGTTATTTAGGCAGATACTATATTTACTTGATTTTATGACACATATATTTCAAATTTTAATATCTCTGAAATTGGACTATGTTTTATAATCAGTAATATCTTGGTATCCTATCAGTTTAATTATTAATTTTTTCTCTTTCGTGGTATATAAAATAATGGTGTATTTTATAATCTGTGGTATTTTCTATTTGATGAGATGCAGTAATTATTTTTGTTATGATTGCTTTAGTGCTGATTGAATTGTATTCTTTCCTTTTCTGCAATCACTGCAAAGTGATTTCATGTCATTCATTTTGGTCAGGTTTCTTTTATTGTCCTAAGACAGTTTTAAGCTTCTGGTGAGAGTTTTGGCAATCTTGTTCACTGTCTTTGATTCCTCTATCACTAACTTAATTCTCCCTCTCATTACTTGCTCAGAGACTGCCAGATTATTCTTCCTAACATGTAACTGTCAGGATGTCCATCATTTCAAAGATTATCAGTGTCTATTTACTTATTTATTTATTTAAAAAAAATTTTTTTTTTAACGTTTATTTATTTTTGAGACAGAGAGAGACAGAGCATGAACGGGGGAGGGTCAGAGAGAGGGAGACACAGAAGCTGAAACAGGCTCCAGGCTCTGAGCTGTCAGCACAGAGCCTGACGCGGGGCTCGAACTCACAGACTGCGAGATCATGACCTGAGCCAAAGTCAGACGCTTAACCGACTGAGCCACCCAGGCGCCCCATCTTGATAGAGTCTTAAGTCGGGTGTATTAATTACTTGAATGTAGAAAACATATAATTAATGTTATTATCCTTAGATAATTCCATACTTTTAAGAAAAGCTACCTATTATTGGGTGTTTACTATGTATAAGCACTAATGACCAGTATTATCTCATTTAATCCATACAATTCTGGTATAATAAGCACTATTGTTACTTTGCACATGAAGAAACTGAGGCATAAAGAGATAAAATAACTTGGGTAGGGTCCCACAAGTAATTTCTCTGATTCCATAGGCTGAAGTTTTAAACTGTACAATTGAAGTTTTAAAAGGTTCAAGTTTTCACTTTAATATTATCTTTAATATTATTGAAATGTTAATTGATATTAATATATTAAGAGTTTTCCTTTTGCTGTTGGCTGCAGATTTTTTATTTACTTTGAACACTATAGGGCATATCTGAGAGAATGTCTTTTTGTAAATCTCTTAACTCTGACACTCATTATTTAAATGCCACTTTTTCGTTCTACCTCATTGCATTTTTGTAAATTTAGGTAATATGTTCTTCTGCTGCAGTTTTATGTGTGTGTGTGGGGGGGTGAGTTATAAAGTCTTTTTAGTAGTGTTTGGCAGTGAAAAGTTTGATAAATGCTTTTATGTTATGATGTCAGTAACTGCAATAATAACAATTTATTTGTAAACTATAGTATTTATAAAATGCTTTTTTTAAATTAAAAAATTGAATTAAAATTGTTTTACAGGTATTCATTATTTGGACTTGATTGTATGTCACTGAGGTCTAATGGCATTTCCTAAGGAGTTATCTAGAACAAGGTGTAATTCAGTAAAGGGAAATGACTTTCTCTGTCAGTGACATAGCATGTATCTATTATATCCAAATTAAAGTCACCAATACTTTTCTCAATGTTTAATTGTTGTGACTTCTTCACTGCTTAGAGGAATTTATGGAAACACATGGCCATTAGTAGTTCAGTAGACTAATTACTATGCTGGTAATTTCAGTTAGACATTTTCAGCTATTGAAAACTCAGGCATCAAATCATATTTTCCTCTTGCAAGCAAATTCATTTAGAGAGAAAAGATACTGCAGAGACTTTAGACCAAGTATGAAGCTAGAGGGGATAGTTCCCACAAGACTGCCCTAACTTCTCATACCAGTTACAAATTTAGGAGTTCCCAAGACCACCCTTAGATTCACTAATTTGCTAGAAGGATTCACAGAACTCACTGAAAGTTCTACACTCATAGGTATGGTTATTACAGGGAAAGGGAACATTAAAATTAGTCAAGGGAAGAAGCGCAGTGGGCAGCATCTGGGTAATTACCAAATGCAGAGCGTCAGTTGTCTTCTTTCTGTGGTGTGAGGACACATTACTCTCCTGGCATTGGTGTGTGATGCTGTGCATGGAGTATTGCCAGCTGAGGAGGCTCACTTTGAGCCTTGGTATTCAGAATTTTTCTTGGGACTCAGTGACGTGGTTACGATTGATTGTTCATGTGGCTGATCTCAGTCTCTAGTCGCTCGGAGCAGGACCCAAGCCCCCACCCTAAATCACATTATTAATATCCAGCTAGCCCAAGGCCCCAGGCAAACAAAGACCTTAGAGATTACTTCCCAGAAGCTGAAGTCAAAGACTCGTTTTTTGGGGTACATTTTTAGGCAAGGTTAAATTCCCATACAGATATAATGTGAATAACACTGGTTTCCAGAATGAATCTACACCTGAAGCTAAATGTGAATATTAATCTAGCATTTTGGAAATAGTACTGAGAATTTCTAAGTATTGTAACTCAGAATGGGAATTACTGGAAAGTATCATTGGTCTTGGCAGAGGAGTTTTCTAGCCAGAGAGATTGCTGGGACTAGTTGTTCTGGATACTTAAGGCTTCCTAATTCTCTTACACCCTGTATTCCTGTCACTCTTGTTAATTACCCAAATATATGCCTCTCTGGTCATTAAAAGAAAAATTCTCTTTTTTTTTTTATGCTATTGACGACTTTCTTTCTCCTAAACCTAAACTTTCCTTCCTCTTCTTCCCAAATTTTTGTTTTGTGTTTTTTGAGCTCCAATTTGTATTAAATGAATTCTCCTTAACAACCTTTACTGAAAACTCCTCTCTTGCTTTAAGTGAAAACTACTGTTCTTTGTAGACACTGCTTTTTCATGAAGTCCTTTTAAGTGGATGCAGCTCATTCTTTTATGTACCCACGGGCTTGGGATGAGGTTTGGCATGTTCCTTGTTTCTGAGGGAAGCTTCTGCTCTAACACTCCTCCACAATTATATTCTTTTTGATAATCTTGGTTATTAAAAGTATAATCACCTTCTTCTCTTCTTTGACCACTGTTTTTTACTTCTTAAAGACCTTGACACTTTTGAGCTTGAGTGGCTCAGTTGGTTAAGCGTCTGACTTGATTTCAGCTCGGGTTATGATCTCACAGTTTGCAAGGCTGAGCCCCACATCAGCCTCTGACAGCACAGAGCCTACTTGGGATTCTCTCTCTTTGCCTCTCCCCGACTCGTGAATGTGTTCATTCTCTCCTTTTCTCAAAATAAATTTAAAAACTTGAAATAAAAAAAAGACATTGACACTTCTTTTTTACTCCAGTTCTAGTCACCATCTTGGATCGGACTTCAGAGTGTATGTAGACAATCCAGTTAACATCCTAGCCTTTCAGTTTCTTCATTTTCTTAGTGTGGGTGCCACCAGCCTTTGTTGTACTTCAGCCATCTGTTCTCATTGTATACCTTCAATCTTGTCCCCTGGTAGTATTTATTGTCCTCATTTTACCGTAACTTGTTATCCTTTCTTCTCTCTTATAATGGCCACTACACCTCAGGTTCCTTGGCTATACCACTCTGCCTGTCTTTTCTTTCCTAATATTGATATACATGACCCATTATTTCACTGCTTTGGTGACAACTTCAACTCCTTTGTACCCCTGCCTTTTACTTGTACCACCTACCTCAATTCCAGTCTAGAATGATTCAACATTCTCCTTTCCCTCTTCTTCCTCACAGGCTGCTGGGTGCTGCTAAAGAAGTCCTTGTAAATGGTACTCTGAATTAATGATTTCTGATATTGAATTCTCTGTTGTACAGTAATCCCTAGGAAGTTTTTTCTTTTATTCTTTTTTTCTTTGCCTTGCCTAGAAACCTGTTATCCTCATGGAAACTATCTAAAAATCTGCTTTGTTTTTCTGAAGACCTCTGTCCTTCCTCATACCTCCCCCTTCACTTTTATTGGATGATGTGATTTTCTGCTTCACAAAGAAAAATTGTGTGTTACAAACTTTTTCAAGTCCCATCCCACCCTCTTACAAACTTATCTGTATCTAAACTCATTTTTGCCTTCTTTCCTTTTGTGTCTTTGGCTTCTTTCACTTTATTAACTCTTTCACATCAGTATTTAAACATGCGTGTGGTAGATAGTATTGGCTGGCTATGAAAAGTCATTTTTATCCTCCTCTTCCTTACTGCCTTGAAATAGAGTCTAGAAAGTCAGATAGTTTCTCAGCTTCTCTTATAGGTAAGAGTAGCCAGCCATGTGACTTAATTCTAACCAATGAGATTTGAGGGATAGTCTAATTGGGGCATGGGACTCTGGGTAAGGTATTTTACTTTCTCTCTCTCTTTTTTTTTTCATTCAAAATTACCATTGGTATTCTACTTTCTAACAAGGCCAAGGTTTGTAATTCCCCTTTCTTTTTTTTTTTTTTTTAATTTTTTTTAACATTTATTTATTTTTGAGACAGGGAGAGACAGAGCATGAACAGGGGAGGGTCAGAGAGAGGGAGACACAGAATCTGAAACAGGTTCCAGGCTCTGAGCTGTCAGCACAGAGCCCGATGCGGGGCTCGAACTCACGGACCGCGAGATCATGACCTGAGCCAAAGTCGGCCGCTTAACCGACTGAACCACCCAGGCACCCCAATTCCCCTTTCTTTTTGTTGGAAATATGTTATATGGACATGATGCCTGGTAGTGGTAGCCATTTTGTGGCAGAGCCTGATCTTATGACATCACTGAGATTCAGACAAAACCCTAGAGGTATCTACTTTCAGACATTTTGTTAAGTAAACAATAAACATCCATTGGTTTAGGCATTGTTATTATATTTTCTGTTACTTGCAGCTGAAAGCATTTTAACTTATAATGCATAAGTTTCTTCCTAAAAAAACCCCTAAAAAACTCTATTTTGACTCCATTAGTCACTATAGTCTAATTTTCCTTCTCCCTTGTAGCCAAGCTTCTTGAAAGAATTTTCTAAATCTCTCTCTTATTCTCTTTTCTACCATCTACTTCTGTCTATATTCATCTTTACTGTGCATCAGCCACCTTTACTGGTCACTACCAGGGTCACCAGAGGTTTTTTTTGTTTTTTTGTTTTTGTTTTTGATGCTTTGTGTATTTTTCTGTTCTGTACTTTTAATTGATCTCTCTGCAGTATTTGATCAGTTAACCTTAATCTTGAATTACTCTTCTCCATTAGTTGCCATCATACTGCATTCTCCTGTGCTGTGTACTTTTTTATCTTCTCTTTCTCAATCTACTTTATAGTTTCTTCATCCTCTACTCATTTTCAAAATATTAGTCCTCAGCACAGGTATAACTGTCTGAATTTTGCAGGCTTAGAGACTGACTGACCTTAGGTCATATAATTAGTAAATGGTGCAGCCAACATTTGAAAATCTCTTGGAATCTCTTCTGATTTTGTGCTTTGCTTGGGTAATGTCATCCATTCCTGAAGCCCAAATACATATGTTCATCCCCCAAATTTCTCCTGAGTTGTAGATACATGTGCAACTGCCTGTTGGTTAACTCTGCTTGACAGTCTTATGGATACTTCAAAGTCTACAAGTCCACATTAGAATTCTTCACTGTCCCACAGATAGGTGAAACTCCTTCCTTAATGTGACTGAGACTCAGTGATGAGCACTGTCATCCATGTAGCTTTTAAGGCCCAAATCCTGGGTATCATCTTGACCCATTCTTCTTTTTCTCCCACTGCTCTTATTCATTGTGTCCTGTTCTTCCATCTCTAGGGCAGTCAACTCTATCTCTCCCCACAAGGCGAGCTGTAAGAGACTGAACATCTATATCCCTGTGTAATCTGAGATATTGTGACTAATCTTTTTAAATGCAGATCTCTTCATGTTACTTTCCTGATTTAGACTCTTTGGTGACAACTTGTTGTTTTCTGGACAAAAGTTCAAAATCTAATTTGGGAAATAAGGCCCTTCTTGATCTGATCACAGCTTACTCCCCTACGCCCACTCTCTGCTCCAGCTGTCCTTAATTATTTGCTATTCCTGGATTCATTTTGTTCTTTCTTGCCTGTAGGACTTCCCTCATGCTCTTCTTTCTTGCTGGAATACTCTTTTGTATAACTCCATCTTGTCCTTCAGGTCTTAGCTTAAATGTCATCTCCTTTGAGAAAGCCTTCTATGATGACCCTTCCCCCACCCCAAGAGCTCTTATCTGTGTGCGTTGTTGAAACGGCCACCCACTCTCTTGTCTCAGGGCCTTTGTAAGTTTGGCTTCCTCTGCCTCTGTCTCTTCCCTGTCTCCACCCTGTTGTTGTTCATTCCAGATAATGCTCTGTGGTAGTCCTGTATTTTTCCCCATCAGCTAAGAAATCCTTTTGTTGTTTTTGGGAAATCTGAAACGATTCTATTACATTCCTAGGAATTTAAAAATTTGAATAGTTTTCTTTTAATTTGTATCTCCTTCCCCCTTAATCTAAGCCCTTAAAAGCAAAACAGAAACCTAAGTCTGTTCTTTAGCTTTATGCTTCTCCACACAAGCTGACATTGCCTAACTTGAGAATCGATTATGTGCCAGAAGTCAGCTGATGCTGTTTGGAAAAAAAAAAAAAATGGCATTTGCAGCTTTCAGCTCTAGCCACTGAACCTGACAAGTTCTGACATCTCTTCTCTTGGCTGCCTCTTACTTCTTTTTCTGTTTCCATGGAAATGGACATTAGATCACAGAAACATAGTAAGATACTGGTGGCTAATTGCTGTTGCAGATTTCTGAATTCTCTTTGTTTGTGAAGTGATTATTTCAGTGACTCTTGCCCACTATGCAGTATGTGGTAGTTAGCCAAAACATCTAAGGCAGTTTCTGGATTTGAGAGCCAGATGATGTTTCCCAGTGTCACTAACTAGTATCCTCAAATGTATTCCTTATTTCAGCTTTCAGAGAAAATATATTTTAATTTAAGAACTGTAATCTTGTCAGAGTAGAGCACTAGATTTCAAGCCAGGAGATCTGGCTGTGGTCCTAGATCTGCTGTTGTCTCACTGTTTGACCTTGGTCAATTTTGTTATATTTGTTAAATGAGCCCGTTTCTACTATGTAGCTCTGGGGCTTATTTACAAATGTCCTAGAGAAAAGACTGCCTCTCTACCAGTGTGTTTTAATAGAAAACATACAAATAAGATATGCAACTAATTTTAGTTAAGGAAATAAAACCAGGTTTCTAGACATATAAAGTCTATTTTCAACTTCTGTAAAATGGTTAGAATAAGGCTTGTCATATGGCTAGAAATACTAGTTTGAGATTCTCTTTTTAATGCACATGTCATTTCTCACGATACATATAACCTATCTTATGGCAAAGTAAAGTGATTAAGTTTATTGTTGAAAAAAATCTATTCATTTCCTATTTAATGAAGAAAGTTATTACATTGCTTATCTAATTTGTATTTTATTCACATCCAGGATGTAGGAGGATTTGCCACAGCCATATGCCTCTATAGTAGGCTTATCTGTGCCAGGTCAGGATTTCCTTGTAAATCTAAATTTAGAACTTGGAAAGCCAGGTTTTGTTAAGTGCAAAAAGGGACTGCCATCTACGTATAAAAAAGATTAGTATTGCTGAGCCACTTCTTCAGCATATAGTGTCTGCTTTATGTCAAATGAACTTGAATAATTGATATTGACTATGAGCAGGGTAAGTCCTTTTTTTTTTTTTTTTTTTTTGCATGACTACACAGAATAAAATACAGGTTTATACCAAATTCCCTCTTGTAGTTGTATGTGTACAGACATAAACCATACGTGAAAAGACATTATTAATTAATTAGATGGAAAGTAATCCATTTTATACTCTGTAATTGTGGTAAATTTTTCAAAAGGGAAAAAAACACCTCTTTTATTCAGTTTGCTGTGAATTTAGTCTCCCATAATGAACTTGCATAGAATTGGGATCTGGTCATGTCAGATTCCCTCTGTTTGTGAAATGGCTACAAAATTTAGTAAATTTACCACAGGCCCCAGTGTTTAAGGTACAGTGCTTTAGAACCAAAGTTTATTTTTAAGTAAAAATATTCTATAATTGTTGTAGATAATAAAAAAAAATGTTCAAGAAAGAAATTATAATGGCCCACTACCCTGCTGTCAAAGTTAGCTTCTACTGACTTTTTGGCACATTCTTTCAGTTAAAAAAAATTCTACCAATATATAAAACAAAATTGGGACAATGCTTTATGTGCTGCTTTGTAGTGTACTGACTTCATTAACCACATTGTGAACATTTTACCCTGGTATCGTATAATCTTTATAATCTTTAAAAATGACTCTTAGAAATATATGCTATCTTAAGTAATTCTATAATTTATTTAGCTTTTAAACTATTAATGGATATTTAGATTGTTTTCCTATAAACAACTCTGAGCAGGAGCCTGTAAACTTTTTGTATCCCTTCATTCAATGTAGAAAGTGCCTAAATTATGTTTTTCCTGGCTAGTACCTCAGAAGTTTTAACTTTGTTTTATTCTTGCCCACCATATCTCAGACTTCTTTAAGTCTTACTAATTTTATCTTCAAAATGTCTCTTGAATTCATTCTTTCATCTCCATTCTTACTGTGATTGCAGTTGTTGAGTCTTAAGCATCTAACCTGGACTATTGTAGTAGCCGCATATATGACTGATCTTTTCTACCTCTGGTCTCTTCTTTCAATGTATCACCTATCTTAGGATCAAAATTGTGTTTCTAGAGCATAGTTATGGTCATACATTACCTGGCTTTAAAGTCTTTGATGTTTTCCCCACTGTCTGCTGAATAAAGTTTAATTCCTTCGTGTGATATTAAAAAGCGTTCATATTTTGACCCTGTCTAACCCTTTAACCTCATTTCTCTCTTCTCCTTTCCACAGTCTGCATATCGCAGGCAGCCTTAGCTGAACACATTAAGGTTCTTGCAGGCCTTCATGTAGTTTGTGCTCTTTCCATTTCCTGTGGACTTTCCCTCACCCCTGGTAATTCCTAACTCCCTTCTTTTAAGACTGAAGCTCAAACATTACCTATTCTGTAAAGCTCTGCTGTCCAATACAGTAACTACTAGCTACACGTGGCTATTAAAATTAGTTAAAAATTTGGGCGCCTGGGTGTCTCAGTCGGTTAACGTCTGACTCTTGGTTTTGGGTCAAGTCATGATCTCACCGTTTGGTGAGTTCGAGCCCTGCATCGGGTTCTGTGCTAACAGTGCAGAGCCTGCTTGGGATTCTCTCTGTCTCTGTCTCTGTCTCTCTTCTGTCTCTCTCTTTCTGTCTCTCCCAAAATAAATATACAGACTCAGTCATACTAGCTGCATTTCAAGTGTTCAATAGGTACATGTAGCTAGTGGTATTGTATTGGGCAGCACATATTAAAGAACCTTTTCCTCATTGCAGAAACTTCTATTGGACAGCACTGCTATAAAGCCTTTTCTAATATAATTGATTTTCTCTTCAGAGCTTCTATAACCTTTAAGATTAACTATTTTAAAAAGCCCTTAAATTCCTTTATGGGTAGGAAGGGACCAAGCCTTGTTCTTTTCATCTCTAGCATCTAGAATAGTGTATGGTCTGTAATTGAATTTCAAGATGTGTTGACTGTATGAACAAATGAATAATAAAAAAAAAATGACATGAATTTTCAGAAGTCATATGAATAATGAGAATGTTAGGGATCTTTCAAGCTAGAGAAATGCTGATTCCCTTTTGTAAAATGCGTGGTTATCATTTTCACTTCATTAATGCCTCACAAAACCTGAGACAGATGCTCAGTTTCTCTGATTCTTTTGCCATCAAAACACTGGGGAATTAGGTATTTTCCCCTGGGCAGTTTAATATAAGGCCAACATATACTGAATCTATGCCAGATATTTTGGGCTTTACATAAAAGTGTAAAGTATTTCCAGTAGATTCTGCACTATTACTTGGGTTTATATTCCATGAGCTGAGAGAGCAGACATTTAGTTTCTGTCTGGAATTCTCACCTCCTTAATGTTATTCCATTTTTGTAATATTTTTATGAGGCACTCTTTTTTTTTTTTTTTTTTTTTCCTGTTTTGCAGATAAGGAAGCAAGCATAGAGAAAAACTGCGTGCTCGCATAAGGTCACATATAGCTGTGAAGGGACTTTTTATTACACCTCAGCTGCCTCTCATTTGAACTGTTAATACATTCACTGCCTCTGGGTGACTTTGGTGATTTATATATTTTCTGATTGTTCATGGTCAGAGTATGTCTCTTGGTTTCTAGTTTTAAGAAAAACCAACAGCTTGAAAACAATACTAAAGAAGGAAATTATAGTGCCCTACTGTTAACATTTTGTGAATGACTGCTATGGCCTAATATTGTGCTTGAGCTAATTGGATCTAACCAGATGAGGTTAAAGGAATAACCATAAATTCTGTCAGGAGTAGAATTCCAGAAGCCTTTTGGAAGCGTTTAATTACTTTATGAATTGCAATTATCATCTTATGCCACTGGCTCTCTAGCTAGTTTTCAAAACACTTCGCAAAGCCCAACATCAACATTTAAAAAATTACACAATACAGTGCCTGGCACAAAGTTAGTGTTCAGTGATGGTTTGTTTAATGAATGTGTGACAAATAACGGAAATACTAGTAATTGGTAGTAATAGCACCTAACATTGTTGGATGTTTTCTGTTTGCCAAGCATTGTGCTAAGCTCTTCACTTGCATTATTTCACTTCACTCATTGACTGTTGAACACCTACAGTGTGCTAGGTACCATGCTTGGTGCTGGAGATCGAGTGTTAAAACAAAGATCTTGCTCCCATGGATCATTCTTTTTGGTGGGAGAGACAGGAATAAGCACATAAGCAAAAAACTTAATATAGTATTGGTTAGTGATCAATGCTATTGAAAAAAATAGATACTGATTAGGGAAAGCTTATCTGAGAAGGTGATATTTAAAGCAGACTTATAATGGAAAGAAACAGTGAGCCATCCAAAGTATTTGGGGGAACATTCAAAGTGGAGAGAACAAGTGTAAAAGTGAGCAAGGAAGCCAGGGACTAGGATCATCTAGGATCTTATAGGCTGTAGTGAGGATTTTGAATTTTATTCCAAATATGATGAAAACCCTTGGACATTTTTGGGTAATGGAGTGATATGATCTAGTTTTGGTTTTGAAAGGATACCTTTGGCAGCCTGTGTAGAGAATAGAAGTAGGGGGAGTGGGAAGAAAAGGGCAATAAGAATGGAAATAGTTATAGTACTCTAACAACCCTCTGAGATAGGTTCCATTATTTCCTCCAGTTTTAGTTTAGAACATTGAGGTCCAGAGATTTTGAGGCTGTTCATTGCTACAGATCTAGTCTGTTTTATGTAATCTCTGCCATTATATTATACTGCTTGACTTCTCTGAATGAGTTTTAAGCATTTTTGTCATTGTATGTCAATCCAATATAGCTAATATGTATATAGATTTCCAGTGAATATTGTCTTTCTTAATGAGATTGTTTTCTTAATATAGCAAGTTGTGAAAGCATATTTTACATAGAATTCGCTAATCTGTTACATTCTTTAATTGTTACTCATAGCAGAATGAATGAAGAACAGGTAGCCATCATTTGTCTGTCAGTGCTGAGAGCTCTCTCTTACCTGTGTGTGTCTGTATGGATAGTTGTGTAGGTAGTACAGGAAAACTTTTTTAAGTTTTTATTTTAATTCCAGTATAGGTAACATACAGTATTATATTAGTTTAAGGTATACAATACAGTGAGTCAACAATTCTGTATACAGTATTTGGTGATCATCATGGTAAGTGTATAAGAATATGTATATTCTTAATAAAAGGCACTCAAGGTTAGAATGCTTTTTTATTAGAACAAGTTTCTTCTTTATTTAAGCATAAACTACTCCAAGATTTAGCATCAGTGTAAAACTGATTGATGGAAATAATGAAAACGCGGTGATTGAATTAAAATAGAAAAACCAACACAATTTTTAGGTAATATGCTGTAGCAAAAAGAGCATGGGCTTAGGGTAAGGAAATAATCTTGGAAAAATTTCTTTAATCTTACTGAGCCTATTTCTCCATCTAAAGTGAAGATAGTATTGTGATAATTAAATGTGATAATGTATCTGCCGTGTCAGCTATATTGCTTTGTACATAAGAGTTAGTACATTTATAGTCTTATTAAAATCAGTTTTGTGGGTTCAGGCAAGATTGTTAAAAAAAAAGTTAGCAATTCCTAATTAATAGCCTAAATTCTTATAAAACCTTAGTGTTTTTGCTCATTTCCTTCTGATTTTAAGGCTCATGTCTTAAGGGTATTAAGCCCTACATAAGGGCTGCTAGAGGTGCTAATGGAATTATTTTAGCTTTTAGGAGACAAAATTCAGAGATGCAGGATAGCTGTCTTTAAATCTGTAAAGGGTCGTCCTATGGAACAAGGATTTGTTTTTTATGACTCAGGAGAACAGAACTACCATCAGAGGGTGAAAATTATTTTGGCTTATTGTAATAAGGACAGTTTCAAAAATAGAATGCTCTATCGGTGGGAACTGTTTCCACGTAGCTGCATCAGTTTTCCAGAATGTGTCAGGCACTGAAGGTTTTTTACTTAGTTTGAAGATTTTTTCAACTTGAGAATTACTAGGACGTAAGCTGCATGCAAGTAGAGATCTTGTCTTTCTTGGCCGCTGTGGTATCTTCAATGCCTAGTACTGTGCCTCATGTGTTTGTTGAATGAATGAATGAGTCAGTTATTCGTGGAAGTCATTTATGTACTTCACTTGTATTTTTCTTAAGTTTGGTTCTGATTTTGGTTGATGGTTTGAATATTTTTTTGGTTAAAAATGAGGGAAACTATGGGAAATTGCTGCTTGGTAAGAAAACAAAGGAGTTAGCAGAAGATTGCTCAACAGTGACAGTGGCTTTATCGATATATTGGGTCAGGTGATTTGGTGGGAGGTCTGTCCTTTAGATTGTAAGATTTTTAGTAGCATCTCTGACTTCTCAATACTCATCAGATGCCAGTAGCACCCTTCCTCTCATTCGTGACAATGAAAAATGTCTCCAGACATTGCCAAATGCCCCTTGGGGAGCAGATTGTCCCTTGTTGAGAACCACTGAGTTAGTGAATAACCCACTAGAACATACCTGTGCAAAAGACAAATCCAAGGAGCTCCCCTCTATGTCTAGATGAGATGCTACCTGTTTGTTTACTAAAGCCAGTTAGATCTTCAAAGTTAAAAAGGACAAATCCAATATTTTTATTATAGGAAATTAGAGAAAATAGTGTTTGTCATTTTAGAAAGCTCATTGCAAATTGTTTTAAGATCAGCGATGCACTGGTATCATATTTATGTTGAGGCCTATACATAGCTTTATAATAAAGAAGCTGTTTGTGTAATGCTCCTGAGTTTCTACTTTGCTTTGAAACATGAAGTTGGCTCTTTAGTTATAGCCTCTCAGTAAAAAAAGGCTTACTATATTTATTTGAATGTGGTAGAATTGTTTATGCTGTGTTTTTAGCCCCAGGTTGCTTTGACAACCATTATATGTTGCAATACAGGTGTGGAGAGTTCAGAAGTAGTGGTTGATGGAAATGGTGGCTTGTAACAATCAAAGACAAGGACAGCATGAAGAGTGAGTAGAAAAGGTAGCAGCAGCAGAAAGCTGAGCAGCTGATGAAAGATCCTAGAAGCAGGAATACTAACATTTTTTAAAGTTATATATAAATATTTAAAAATCTATGTTTTGACCTTAGTCTAGAAGTATGATCATCTCATGATGGATATAGTTTCATAAGTAATTATGGTACATACCATTCACATTGGAAATAAATTATTTTTAGCCTTTACTGAATTTTTACCTTTTTACTTCTCTTGCTAGTATTTATGTTTATATTTCTTCTTATTTAAATCTTCTGAAAGGCAAGTTCTAATAAATCCTTAGTTGCATTATATTTTAACTTAGTGTATTTTCTTGTCACATCACACTTTCTTTACAACATGTTTTACTGAACTATTCATGGTCTTGATTTAATTATAAGCTAGACATTGTTGCATTTTAATGTTCAGCACTTGCATACATATTGTGATGTAGTCATTGCTAAAATACAGTAGTCTCACTAGGCATTATTATAAAGAAAACATCTGTCAGCATTTTCATTATAAGCCCTAATTTATTTTTAAGAAGTTTCTGACTTGTCTGTTTCTAAATTGCTTTGGGTTAAAACCTAGTATAGAAGTTGTCAGCTGAAATCCAAGTTTTGTTACAAAGGGAAAAATTGAAGCTAGTGTTTTCAACTACTTTGCATCACAGCATTTAAAACACTCATATTTTTAGTGGATTCAGGTGCTTTTTACTTGATATTTATTTCTCATTAACCTAAGTGAGGAAATGGAAACTGACATCTAGTTAAATGGGTTGTTTCTTTTCTTGTGTTGTGCTAGAAAATATTTGAAAGATTTATTTGAAAAGTATTTACTTGAGTAGATACATTAAGTTTTTTTGTTAGAACCACCTTACAACATGAAAGTATCTTTGTAAAGCGCATAAGAAATCAAATCTAGGTTTACTGGGAACAGAGAAACTTGCAAAAGCATCAACTATAATGAGATTCTGAGATAGCTCTATGGTTGTAAAAGTGAATAACTTTTTTGAAAAAATTTTATGTTTATTTATTTATTTTGAGTGAGAGAGAGAGAACACACAAGTGAGCATGAGTAGGGGAGGAGCAGAGAGCGAAAAAGAGAATCCTGAGTGGGCTCTGGACTATCGACACAGATCCCTCTGCGGGGCTTGATCTCATGAACTGTGAGATCGTGACCTGAGCCAAAATTAAGAATCAGATGCTTAACTGACTGAGCCATCCAGGTGCCCCAAAAGTGAATAACTTTTTAATGATCAAGAGGTAGGATTCTTATTCTCCTTGTCCCTCTTCAAGTGGTATTATTTTGTAGTCACTAACCTGGTTGATTTCTGCCCCTCCATCTTTTTTAGTGAGGTGTCACATGCTATGAGTATATGTTGCTATGATATCATTCTTTCAAATTGCTTTTAAATACTTGAAAGCCAAAGTTATGACTTATTTGTTATCTGATTTTGAACTTGAGATTTTAGTATCCTCTTAAACTGATCACCTATATAAAAGGTGAACTTTAGTTAATGTAAACTTCATACAAAATAAAAAACATTAAAAAGCTTCTCAAAAATTGGATGAGTTTATTCACTTATAATTTTTCAACAAATATGTATATCTTACCTCCTATGTACTAGATAGTATATGCAGAATATATAATAATGAGCAAAACAGGCACAATCCATGCCCTTTTACATAATCTGGTAAGGGAGTTAGATAATAAGCAAGTAAAGAAATAAAAGTAAAAGAGCACCAATTTATTTCAGTCACATTTTATATTCCAAAGTCTTACCTTTTTGTAAATGATCCTATAATACAGACACCTATATTTAAATATACAAGTTTTTTATGTTCACTGGAACATAAAGATTAAAGCATCATATTACTTAAGTTATTCCTAAACTCTTATTATTTCTACACTAATGAAATCTTTTTGCTTATATATTTTAGTTAGTAACTGCTATGGTCTAGGAAATGGATTTTTGTTTTTCTAGTATTTGACCATGTAAACAGTATTATTTATTCTAATAGCTTTTCAGTAGAATTTCTAGGTAGGTGCTCCTTTCTTTTGTAATGCTTATATTTCTTAATTGTTTCTTATTGCATTGTCTAGAATCACCAGTTGAATTTTATTTAAAAAATTTTTTTAAGTTTATTTGTTTGTTTTTGAGAGAGAGAGGGAGAGCGCAAGCAGGGGAGGGACGGAAAGAGAGGGGGAGACACAGAATCCAAAGCAAGTTCCAGTCTCTGACCTGTCATCTCAGAGCACGACGTCAGGCTGGAACTCACTAACCGTGAGATCAGGACATGAACTGAAGTCGGACGCTTAACCAACTGAGCCACCCAGGTGCCCCACCAGTTGAATTTTAAATAGTAATAGTGGCAGAAGTTACCTTGTCTCACATATGATATTGATGGCAGTATTTCTCCTCTTTCACTATTAGGTATGATATTTGCTATATGTTCCTTTTAACAAAGACATTTCCTTTTATTCTCAGCTTATATAGATTTAATTGACTTAGTAAAAGATTCTGATTATATAATGGCAATTTAGGTAATTTGGACTAACTCTCCTGCTAAAGACAACTAAAGAAGCTGGGTAAAATATGAATCACAAATTCTTAGAAGAATCTGGGAGAGGATAAAAGTGATAGAAATAACCCCATTTCCTCAAAATTACTTTGTTCTAAGGATATTTGTTGATTGTAGCCTAACTAACAGCTTTGAAACTGATTTTTGCTTTCAGATGCTTCACAAGACTCTGGGGTATAAGTAAAACCTGGAGTCTGCCAGGAGTAGTCTGCCCTTACTCCAAGCTGGAACCACAGAATACTGGGCCCTCAGAGTCAAAGAGAACTGATACTAATTTAGCCAACATCTTCTAGATCAGGGAATTTTAAGTCTAGAACTTGGGTTACAATAGTCTTGGATTTGTAGAGAAATAAGAGAAGTAAATGAAAGTTATTGTTGGGGAGGATGCTATTATCCAATGCATCAGTTTATTTTTTGAAATAATTTTTTTTTCAATTGCATTGTCCAACATGCAGCCAAAAATAATCATGCGTAAAAGGACAAAAGGCACTATGAATAAGAACTAGCAGATATAACAGAAAATAGAAATAGACTCAGTGTAGATGAGGTATTGGAATTATTAGAGATAGACTATAAACAACTAAGTTTGCTATGTTCAAAGAAATAAATCCAAGAATGAAGATTTAACAAGGACCTGGAAACTAGAAAAAATTAAATCTAGCAGGTTTGAAAAGGAACTAGATAATTCTAAAACTTAAAAAATACTATTTAAAATTTGTTCATTAAGTTTAACATCGACTTAGTCACAACTGAAAAGAGAATTAGTGAACCAGAAGATTGGTTAGAAGAAACAGTCCACAGTGAAATGTAGAATGTGAAAAAGTAGAAAATCTGAAGAAAAGAGTAAGAGACATAGACATTCAGAGGAAAGAACTAGAAATTGAGACTCAGCTTGAATTCCAAATTCCATATTTAGGTGTGTAAAATAAATCTAACTTAGACACATTACTTTTTTTGTGACTCTGGGTTTTATCATCAGTTCTAAAATGGGTACTATTATGTTAATGCAATATTTACTTCTCTAGCTTAGTCCATAGAGTGCTCAATTTTTGTTGTTGTTGTTGTAACTCTCCTTTCTAGCATTCAATCGTTTAATAGAAACATTTACTAAATAACAACTGCCAAATCCTAAGGTGGGTGCTAGGAGTGGATACAAGAACACTTTGCTCATGAGAAGCTCAAAGACTACTGTCAAGTCTCATTTTGTAACTGGACAGATGAAAAACTGATTCCTGGAAATGCCCTGTGCTCAGAAAACTCAGAGTCAAATACTCAGCACTGTGGCAACTATCCACTATTGTGAATGGCATTCAGGAATATCACTTACCTCCTTTTTGAACCTTTCTTAGAAAAGAGCATCACTGATAGATAATCTGAATCTTATCTACAGCTCAGTCAGATTTATAGTATAACCTAAGGATGGGACTTGGAATTCAGGCTAACTCCAGCTTTCTAGTTCTTTGTATTGAAAGGAAGCTGAACACAGTTGTATTTATGTTACTACTTAGGCTGATTTTACTTCATTCCTTATTGAACTCGCTTTGTTTCAGAAGTAGTTGGTTGGATTAAGTTCTGGACAACTCATTTAATTATTCTGTATTTCAGATTCCTGTTATCAAAACCAGAGATAGCACTTTCTTTATATACTCTCAAAGCTTCACTGTGTTTGAAAACTTGAATTAAAGGACATTTGACCCTTGAACAACATGGTTTGAACTGCATGGGTCTGATTATACATGGATTGTTTTTTGATAAAGGCAGTACTGTAAATGTATATTCGTTTCCTTAAAAATTTTGAAAATCCAATAAAATTTAGTGGTTTCCTTTGATTGCCTCTGGCCCAGCTTTGGAAGGACTCTGTGGATTCTTCTGACTTTGTTTCCAGGTTGATGTTGCAGCTTTTAGGGCTTGCTTCTTGATTGATTGATTGCTTTTGTGCCTCCTGGGAAACGTGAATATACAGAACCTTCTTGGTCACCACAGTGGTGAGCTTTTCAGTAGTACAGAGGAGAAAGGTATACTCAGTCCCCAACTCCTTGCATATCTTTTCAAAGACATTATAGTTGGTCTTACGGAAGTTTTTGAGCATCTTTTTCCTCTGATTGCTGCTTATCAGCATATAGCACTTGTGGGCTTTGTCCTTTCAATATTTATGCATATATTCTTTATAACTGCAGATCTTGACAGTCAAGGCAACCATTAGAGTGTCCAGGGTACTGGTGTCCTCATGGTTTGCCATGATCTTGTTCATCAACTGCTCTTGCTTGATTTTTAGCTTCTTTTTCTGGTAGGCCATTTCCAAAGACAAAAGTCTTTGTATGACATCATTAGCCTTCTCATTTCCAGGAATGTTCTGGTAGTCTTTGAATAGTGTGGAAGGGGGTGGATCATCATCTTGACTAGGCTAGACTGGTTGCTGGATAGCATGTCTGCAAAGGGTCAGGAGGATGACCTCTCTAGAGGTGAAGGCACCACTGGTCAGAGGGAGACATGAACATCTTCTTAACCCCTCTCACAGCTCAAGGATTGCAGCCTGGGCCACTTTCTGGGTCTGAAGCCACCTCAACACCCGCCACACTGCCTTCAGCATGGTGACTCCTGACCCTGTGGAGCCTGTGCCATGGCCGCTGTCCCTTCTGTGATACCAACTGGGTTACACAGGCACTAACTACCGTGCTGGCTCAGGCTCCACCAATTTAGGATTCCAAATGATTTTCTTAGCATTTTCTTTTCTCTAGCTTACTTTATTGTAAACATGCAGTCTATAATATATACGGTATACAAAATGTGTGTTAATCAACTGTTCATGTTATCAGTAAAACTTCCAGTCAGCAGTAGGCTATTTGTAGTTAAATTTTTAAGAAGTCAAAGTTATTTGTGGATTTTTGTGTGGGGGATTGGTGTCCCTAGTTCCCCCATTGTTCAAGGGTGAAGTATATATACCAAAATCTAAAAAAATAGGAACGAGAGTTGAATTTTAGCACTTCATTTTTTGGGGACTAATGGTAAGGATTTTTAAACATTTTTTTAATTGCTTAATTTAATGAACTTAATTAATAGATTTTTGGTGTTAACAAATTTTACATTTATAGGATCATATTCCTTTAATGCAGTGATGGATTAAGTGTACCAGTTTTTAAATGTAGGATTATACTAATTTTTCTTTTTAGTGTATTAATTTCCTTATTGGAAGAACTCTTTCTCAAAATTCCCTGGACAAAATGCCTTTTTTGGGGAGTTAACTTTAAACAGAGCAAAGAATAATTTTATTTAAGTAAAAAATGAGTTTATTCAAGATTAGCAGAGGAATTACAATTCAGGACAAGCAAATTATAGTGAGCCATAGCCACGTCCAAAGAGGCAATGGAAAGGTCAGCTTTTATTAGGTTTTAGGAGGAAATTGGAGATAGTTGTTTGACCAAAGCTTTATTGGTGAAAAACAAGAGTTTGAGGTAGTGACAGTTTTTCTTTGGCTGCAATCAGTGGTTAGTGTGTTGTTGCTGTGGCAGGGAGGGATCCTCCTTCCTTAAAGGCAGGAGATAAAATTGTTGTTCAAAAGCTATACTTCCTTGTTCAAATAATTCTAACTTCCTTCTTCCTGCTGGTTATGTAGTGGTACAAGCACAGGAGCTCTCCTTCAGAGCTTC
The DNA here is from genome assembly GCF_027475565.1 of Acinonyx jubatus. Classification (NCBI taxonomy): domain Eukaryota; kingdom Metazoa; phylum Chordata; class Mammalia; order Carnivora; family Felidae; genus Acinonyx; species Acinonyx jubatus. The sequence goes on from NC_069386.1 coordinate 79,815,775, forward strand.
CCAACTCCTTTTATTTTGTTTTATTTTATTATTTGTATTTTATGTGTTTATTTATTTTGAGAGAGAGAGAGAGCATGAGCAGGGAAAAGGCAGAGAGAGAGGGAGAGAATCCCAAGCAGACTCTGCTCTGTCAGCGCACAGCCTGACATGGAGCTCAGTCCCACAAACCATGAGATCATGACCTGAGCTGAAACCAAGAGTCAGATGTTTAACTGACTGAACTACCCAGGTGCCCCCAACTCTATTTTAAATAAGGTTTTCTTTATTTCTTTTCATAGGATTATGAGTTGGTCTTTGTTTTCCATTTTCTTCTGTTATTTATTTATTCAGGTTTTCTACTTCTTCTTGTGTCAATTTTATTAATTTTTAGTTTCTTAGGAAATGATCCATTTCGTGTAGTTTGAAAATTTTATTGGTATGATGTTGTACTTAGTATTCTTTTATAATGTTAAAACATTCCTTCATAGCTGTTAAATCCCTTTTCTTATTTCTAATGTTTTTCTTAATGAGACTTGTCAAAGTGTTATTTTGTTTTACTGGTCTTTTTTGGGGAAAAACACTTCTGGTTTTATTGATTGAATTTACAGGTTATTTGTGTTTATTTTATTGAAGTATAATTTATACATAATAAGATGTAAGGATAAGTGAAATTTTGGTGAGTTTTGGATATTGAGTATATCCAAGTATTCAACATCCAAAATTAGATAAAGAGCATTTATCTCCATTACAATGGGAACTTCCCTTGTGCGCCTTTGCAGTCATTTTTCCCTCCCCATCCTTAGAGACCATCATTTTCTGAATTTTTAAAATCCATTACAATGGGAACTTCCCTTGTGCTCCTTTTCAGTCATTTTCCCCTCCCCATCCTTAGAGACCATCATTTTCTGAATTTTTAAAATCATACATTAGTTTTGTCTTTGCTCAGTATAAAAGTTGTGAAATTTATCAATGTATTAGCAATCTGTGTTTTTTTATTGCTGAATAATATTTCATCTTATGAATGTTCCTCAACTTGTTTATTTGCTGTCTTGTTGATGGAAAGCTGAATTGTGTCTTCCTCTTTTTTTTGTATGTGGTTATTATGAATATAATAAAATGGTTATTATAAACATTCCTGTACAAGTCTTTTTCATTTCTTTTGGGTTAATGCCTAGGGATAGGATGACTCAATTGTAGGATAGGTACACATTTAACATCATAAAAATGACCTAAGAGTTCTCCAAAGTGGTTGTATCATTTTATACCCCCATTAGCAGTATGTGAGAATTCCATTTGCTTTACATTCTTGTCAATATTTGGGGCTGTCATTCTTTTTTATTTTAGTCATTCTGTAAGAGTGTAGTAGTGTCTTATTTTAAATTTCCATTTAATAGACTTTTAAGATATGTCCAAAATGCCATTATTACATTGAAAATAATTAGCAAAAGCTCCTTACTATTGTCAAGCAACCAGTCTATATTTCCTCAGTAGTTTTATGAAGATTTTTAACATTTTGTTCAAGCCTGTACCCAAATAAATGCAATGCACCTGGCTCATATGTCTCTTAGGTCTTTTAAAATCTGTATCAGGTTTCAGCCAGAGAAGTAGACCCATAGGATATATTTAAAAGTTTTTATTTAATATATTTACAAATGGCCCTTGAACCACATAGATTTGAATGGTGTGGGTCCACTTATATGTGGATTTTTTTTGGCAAATACAGTACAGTATTGAATTTATTTTCTCTCCCTTAAGATTTTAATAAAATTTTTTCTTTAGCTTTACTATAAGAACATAGTATGTCAGTATAGAATACATTATACAATACATACATAATACAATATATTATGTTATTGGTAAGGCTTCTGAACATAGTAAGCTATTAGTTAAATCTGGGGGGAGTCACAAATTATATGTGGAATTTGACTGTGCAGGAGAACAGATCCTTGCCCTTAACCTCCACATTGTCCAAGGGTCAACTGTGTGTATGTGTGTGGATGGATGGATGGATGGATAGATAGATAGATAGATAGATAGATAGATATCTGTATGAATGTGTGCTAGGTAGGATCTGTTTTTGAATTCTTCATTTTTTTTTTAAAGTTTATTTATTTTTGAGACAGAGAGAGACAGAGCATGAACGGGGTAGGGGCAGAGGGAGAGGGAGACACAGAATCGGAAGCAGGCTCCAGGCTCTGAGCCATCAGCCCAGAGCCCCACGCGGGGCTCGAACTCACTGACCGCGAGATCGGGACCTGAGCTGAAGTCGGACGCTTAACCGACTGAGCCACCCAGGCACCCCTGAATTCTTCATTTTTTATCTGCCTCACACCAGTAGTATGTGTTCTTGACTACTGTGGTGTAAAGCTTTCTGGATTTATTTTCTTTTTCTTCTTATTTTTCTTTTTCTTTTCCTCTTTCTTTCTTTCTTTCTTTCTTTCTTTCTTTCTTTCTTTCTTTCTTTCTTTCTTTCTTTCTTTCTTTCTTATGAAATTTATTGTCAAATTGGTTTCTGGACAACACCCAGTACTCATCCCAACAGGTGCCCTCCTCAGTGCCTGTCACCCACTTTCCCCTTCCCCCCATACCCCATCAACCCTCAGTTTATTCTCAGTATTTAAGAGTCTCTTATGGTTTGCCTCCTTCCCTCTCTGTAACTTTTTTTTTCTCCCCCTTCTCCTCCTCACTGGACTTCTGTTGAATTTCTCAGGATCCACATAAGAGTGAAAACATATGATATCTTTCTTTCTCTGTATGACTTATTTCACTTAACATAACACTCTCCAGTTCCATCCACGTTGCTACAAATGGCCAGATTTCATTCTTTCTCATTGCCAAGTAGAATTCTATTGTATATATAAACCACATCTTCTTTATCCATTTGTCAGTTGATGGACATTTAGGCTCTTTCCATAATTTGGCTATTGTTGAAAGTGCTGCTATAAACATTGGGGTACAAGTGACCCTATGCATCAGTACTCCTGTATCCTTTGAGTAAATTCCTAGCAGTGCTATTGCTGGGTCATAGGGCAGATCTATTTTTAATTTTTTGAGGAACCTCCACACTGTTTTCCAGAGTGGCTGTACCAGTTTGCATTCCCAACAACAGTGCAAGAGGGTTCCCATTTCTCCACATCCTTGCCAGCATCTATAGTCTCCTGATTTGTTCATTTTAGCCACTCTGACCAGAGTGAGGTGGTATGTCAGTGTGGTTTTGATTTGTATTTCCCTGATGAGGAGTGACATTGAGCATCTTTTCATGTTTCTGTTGGCCATCTGGATGTCTTCTTTGGAAAAGTGTCCATTGATGTCTTCTGCCCATTTCTTCACTGGATTCTTTGTTTTTCAGGTGTGGAGTTTGGTGAGTTCTTCATAGATTTTGGATACTAGCCCTTTATCCAGTATGTCATTTGCAAATATCTTTTCCCATTCCGTCGGCTGCCTTTTAGTTTTGTTGATTGTTTCCTTTGCAGTGCAGAAGCTTTTTGTCTTGATGCGATCCCAATAGTTCATTTTTGCTTCTAATTCCCTTGCCTTTGGGGATGTGTCAAGGAAGAATTTGCTGCGGCTGAGGTCGGAGAGATTTTTTTCCTGCTTCTCCTCTAGGGTTTTGATGGTTTCCTGTCTTACAGTCAGATCCTTTATCCATTTTGAGTTTGTTTTTGTGAATGGTGTAAGAAAATGGTCTAGTTTCATCCTTCTGCATGTTGCTGTCCAGTTCTCCTGGCACCATTTGTTAAAGAGACTGTCTTTTTTCCATTGGATACTGTTTCCTGCTTTGTCAAAGATTAGTTGGCCATACATTTGTGGGTCTAATTCTGGGGTTTCTATTCTATCCCATTGGTCTATATGTCTGTTTTTGTGCCAATACCATACCATGCTGTCTTCATGATTACTAGCTTTGTAGTAGAGGCTAAAGTCTGGGATTGTGATGCCTCCCGCTTTGGTCTTCTTCTTCAAAATTTGGCCATTCGGGGCCTTTTTTGGTTCCATACAAATTTTAGGATTGCTTGTTCTAGCTTTGGGAAGAATGCTGGTGCAATTTTGATTGGGATTGCATTGAATGTGTAGATAGCTTTGGGTAGTATTGACATTTTGACAATATTTATTCTTCCAATCCATGAGCATGGAATGTTTTCCCATTTCTTTGTATCTTCTTCGGTTTCCTTCATAAGCTTCCTATAGTTTTCAGCATACAGATATTTTACATCTTTGGTTAGGTTTATTCCTAGGTATTTCATGATTCTTGGTGCAGTTGTGAATGGGATCAGTTTATTTGTCTTTCTGTTGCTTCATTATTAGTTTATAAGAATACAAGTGATTTCTGTACATTAATTTTGTATCCTGCGACTTTGCTGAATTCAAATATCAGTTCTAGCAGACTTTTGGTGGAGAATATTGGGTTTTCCATGTATTGTGTCATGTCATCTGCAAAAAGTGAAAGGTTGACTTCTTCTTTGCCACATATGATGCCTTTGATTTCCTTTTGTTGTCTGATTGCTGATGCTAGCACTTCCCAACACTATGTTAAACAACAGCGGTGAGATTGGGCATCCCTGTCGTGTTCCTGATCTCAGGGGGAAAGCTCTCGTTTTTCCCCATTGAGGATGATATTATCTGCGGGCTTTTATAAATGGCTTTTATGATGTTTAAGTATGTTCCTTCTATTCCAACTTTCTTGAGGGTTTTTATTAAGAAAGGATGCTGAATTTTGTCAAATGCTTTTTCTGCATTGATTGACAGGATCATATGGTTCTTTTCTTTTATTAATGTGATGTATCACATTGATTGATTTGCAAATAAGAAGTTTATTTATTTTGAGAGGGAGGGACAGGAATAGAGAAGAGAGAGAGAATCTCAAGCAGGTTCTTCACTCTCAGCACAGAGCCCAATGTGGGGCTCGAACTCATGATCTGTGAGATCATGACCTTAGCTGAAATCAAGAGTGGGATGCTCAACTTACTGAGCCACCCAGGTGCCCCTGGATTTGTTTTCCTTTTAAAGATTGTTTTGGGAATTTTAGATCAGGTGTATTTCCATAGAAATTTTAGGATTAGCTTGTCAATTTGTTCAAAATGTTTGCCAGAATTTTTCTAGGGATTGTGTGAATCTGTACCTCAATTTGGAGACAATTGCTATAGTAACGACATTGAGCCTTCTGACCTGTGAACATTATGTATCTTGCCATTTATTTAGGTTTTTAAAATATTTAGGGTTTTAAAAAATTTCTCTCACTAGTAATTTGGAGTTTAGTAAACTTGCATTTCTTTTGTTAGGCTTATTTTTAATTATTATTTTGCTTTGTTTTAAATTTCATTTTGTGTATTAATTAGTTTATAGAAACTATTGAATTTTATATATTGATCTTGTATCTTACTGCGTTACTAAAATTATTTAATCTAGTAATTTTTATAGATTTCATTGAGTTTTCTGCATGTGTAATCATGTCATCTAGAAATAATCTTGATCAGAAAAGCATATTACTTCTTTATCTTTCATTTGTGTGATACATACCTGAAAGCATGCTTCACAAACTGCTACAAACTTCCCCATTGTTAGAAATTCAATATTTATGCCCCCCCCTTTTTTTTTGTCATATTACACTGAGATTCTCAGTACAATGTAGAATAAAAGTAGTGAGAATGGATTTCTTCAACTTGTTCCTGTTCTTTGGGAAAAAGCATTTCATATGTCACCATTAAGTATAATGTTAGCTGTACTTTTATAGATACTGTCCATCTGCTTCAGATAGGTCCGCTCATACTTTGCTGACAGTTGTTATTAGTAATGAATATGAAATTTGTCTAATGCTTTTTCTGCATCTGTGGAAATGATCAAATAGTTTTTCTTCTTTATTCTGCTAATATGATAAACCATGTTGGTTTTCATAAATTAAACCAACCTTTTATTCCTAAGATTAAATCCTTCTTTGTCATGATATTTTTCATTTTTATATTTTGCTGGATTTCTTTTTCTAATGTTTTAAGGGTTTTCTATCAGTATTCATAAAGGATATTGGTCCATAATTTTCTGTTAAAATATATTTTTATAATGATTTATTGTGAAGGATAAATCTTCAGGTGTTTGGTTTTGTATACCATAAATTTCTTGTTTTAAATTACTTTCCTCTTCTATTTTCTCAAGGGTTATTGTTATTTTCTAAATTTTTAGTTGATTTTTTGTTGAATCTCATTATGAATCATAAATATACTATAATATTCCTCTGGTTATTGCCTTGGCTACCACATTTTAAATAGATATTGCATATTTTTTATAATAAGGGATATGAAATGTTGCAGCAGGAAATATTGTGTACCTCAGTCACAGATAAGGTTCCAGATAATGGTTTTCTACATACTCAGGGTTTCTGGTAGCTTCCCATCTTCTGTGAATGCTGTCTTGTCTCTGTAGATCTGGCCATTGACTTCCAGGTTATAGTCAAGAAGACAAGTCAGGGATGATCTGATGACATAAAATTTTATGGTCTCTGCCAGCCAACACTTGGTTCAAGTTTCTCAACTTCACTATTGACATTTTAGACTGGATAATTTTTTGTTGGGAGGAGAAGGGTGCCATCTTGGGTACTGGAAGATATTTAGTAGAATATCTGACTTAACATCCATTAATGTCCATAGCAGCCCTATTTGTGATAATTAAAATTTTCTCTAGACATTACCAATGTCTTGCAGCGGGGATGAGGTCAAAATTGTACCTGGTTTAGAACTACTACTCAGGTCAATTTCTTTGTGTCATTTTGTTATTTTTGTAGAGCTAGTAGCTTTCCATGCAAATGAATATATATTAGGCAAAGGCCGCTATTTCACGCCATAGGGATATTATGGATTATGTACTGTCACTTCTACTTTGTTTGTTTTCACAACTGGTATCTGACCCAGGGACTAAAAACATTTGAATATATGGTTCAAATAGCAGAAGACTCTGGGAGAACAGTACCTCTCTATTCTGTGACTGTCATTTAGATGTCTCTTACTAATTCTTTTAACTGAGAAGCATAACTGCTTTTCTGATTTTAAAAATCAGGGTAGATATACATTCATAATCTTGGACAGTCAGACAAAGAACATCACTTATTTATATTTCACTTGTGTGATGAATATCTGAAGCCTGCTCTACAAACCACTGTAGTGGCACATAAAACCTCCTCTCAATAATAAATGGTAGCACCATTACAATAGCTGTATATTTCAGAGTGAGTATATATAACTCAAATCTTCCCAGCTTTTCTCCATTGTTAGAAATTGATTGTTTTTGTTTACCTTCCCCATTTATAAGTATTTATATGAAAAATATTTTCTGTGTATTGCAGGAAGGTTTTTAAATATATATATGCATGTACAAAGCTATATTCCTTCTGAAAAGTGGCAGCTGTTTGTGATGTTGCTTTTCCCTTCAGATTAAAAAAATTTTTTTTAATATTTATTTTATTTTTGAGAGAGAGAGGCAGAGTGTGACTAGGGGAGGAGCAGAGAGAGAGGGAGATACAGAATCCTTGGCAGGCTCCAGACTCTAAGCTCTCGGCACAGAGCCCCAACATGGGGCTCGAACCCATGAACTAAGAGATCATGACCTGAGCCGAGGTCAGATGCTGAACTAACTGAGCCACCCAGGTGCTTCCCTTCAGATTTTTTTAACACTTGTTTTTGCCCTTTTCCACCAACCTAACTTTAAAATTATCATTTTAAAACTATTTAATAGTGAAGTGTGTAAGGTGCACTGGTCTTTATGTATTATACACACCTGCATAACTGCTACCCAAATCAAGATCTAGAACACTTTTAATATCCAGGGCATTCCCTCTTGTGCCTTCCCAGTCAGTGCTTACTTCAGAGGTAACTAGTATATGATTGACTGATTGATATTTATTTCTACATACATACATGTATGTTCATTTTTCATTAAATGACAAATAGAATTGTATATATTTAAAGTGTACAGGGGTGTCTGGGTGGCTCAGTTGGTTAAGTGTCCACCTCTTGATTTCAGCTCAGGTCATGATCTCAGGCTTGTGAGATGGGAGTCCCAAGTTGGGCTCCATGCTCGGTGTGGAACCTGCTTGAGATTCTCTTCCCCTTCTCTCTCTTTCTCCCCTACTTGTGTTTTCTCTCTTAGAAAAAACAAAACAGGGGCGCCTAGGTGGCTTGGTTGGTTAAGCGTCCGACTTGGACTCAGGTCATGATCTCACGGGCCGTGAGTTCGAGCCCCGCGTCGGGCTCTGTGCTGACAGCTCAGAGCCTGGAGCCTGTTTCAGATTCTGTGTCTCCCTCTCTCTGCCCCTCCCCTGTTCATGCTCTGTCTCTCTCTGTCTCAAAAATAAATAAACGTTTAAAAAAAATTTTAAAAAAAAAGAAAAAACAAAACAAAACAAACCACACACACACAGAAACAAAAAACAAACGAGAAATAACAAGTGTTGGCAACGATGTGGAGAAAAGGGAATGCTTTTTCACTGTTGGTGGGAATATAAATTGGTGATCCACTATAGAAAACAGTATGAATTTCCTCAAAAATGAAAAATAGAAATGCCATAGTATTCAGTGATTCCACTATGGGGTATTTATCCAAAGAAAATAAAACATTAATTTGAAAGATACATTCATATTCATGTTTAGTGTAGCATTATTTACAATAGCCAAGATATGAAAGCAATATCTTGAGCAAATATGAGCCGTATGGCATGAAATCTTGCTAATTATGACAAACATGGATGGACTTAGAGGGTGTTATTCTAAGTGAAATAAGCCAGGCAGAGAATGACAGATACCATATAATTTGACTTAAATCTAAAATCTAAAAAACAACACACAAACAAACAAACACTCATAAATACAGAGAACAAACTGGTGGTTGTCAGAGGAGAGATGGGTAGGAGGATAGGCAAAATAAAGGGGATTAATAGGTACAAACTTCCAGTTATAAAATAAATTTAAAAGTCTTGAGGATGAAATGTATAGCATAGGGAATATAGTCAATAGTATTGTAATAATGTACGGTGACTACAAATAATTGCAGTGAGCATTGAGTAAGGTATAGAATTAATTGCAGTGAGCATTGAGTAAGGTATAGAATTATTGAATCAATATGTTGTACACCTAAAACGAATGTAACATTGTATGTGAATTATACTTTGATAATAAAAAAAATTAAAAACATGAAAAAAATTTTAAAGTTTTTATTATGCAGTTCTTTACCTACTTGGTTAAATTTATTCCTAAGTATTTTATTGTTCTTAGTTTTTGGTGCTGTTGTAAAGAGAACTGTTTTCTTAATGTTTCTTTCTAATAGTTTGTTGTTCATGTGTAGATATGCAACTGATTTTTTTGTATTCTGTAACTTTATTGAATTCATATATTGGTTCTTACAGTTTTTGGTGGAGTCTTCAGGGTTTTCTATATGTGACATCATGTCATCTGCAAAAAGACAGTTTTACTTCTTACTTACCAAATTGGATGCCTTTTTTTTTTTCTTGTCTAATTGCTCTTTCCAGGTCTTCCAGTACTATATTGAATAAAAGTGACAGGAATGGGCATTTTTGCCTCATTCCTTATCTTAGTGGAAAAGTTTCAACTTTTTGCTGTTGAGTATAATGTTACCTGTGGGCTTATATACTGTGGTCTATATTATGTTCTGGTATGTTTCTTCTATATCTTGTTCATTGAAAATTTTTACCATGAATTGATGTTGACATTTGTTAAATCCTTTTTTTTTTTGCATCTCTTAAGATGATCATGATTTTTATCCTTCATTTTATTAATGTGGTGTATCAAATTGATTGGTTTGCATCTTGAATCATCCTTGCATCCTAAGAGTAAATCTCACTTGATCATTGTGCATGATACTTTTAATATACTGTTGAATTTAGTTTGCTAATATTTTGTTTTGCATCTACATTCATCAGGGATATTTGCATTTAATTTCCTTTTTTAGTCTTGTCTTTGTCTGGTTTTGGTATCATGATAAGTTTAGATATTTTGGAATCATTTCCTCATCTTTTATTTTTTGGAGGAGTTTGAGAAGTATTGGTAATAACTTTGTTAAATGTTGGTAGACATCACTAGTGAAGCCATCTAGTCCTGGACTTTTCTTTGTTGGGAGAGATTTGATTACTGATTCAATCTTCTTATTAGTAATTGGTCTGCTCAGATTTTTCTTTTCTTCATGATTCAATCTTGGTATGTTTCTAAGAATTTATTCATTTCTTCTAGTTTATCTAATTGGTATATAATTATTCATGGTAGTTTCTTACAATCCTTATTATATTTGTGTTATCAGTTGTAATGTCTCCTTCATTTCTGATTTTGAGTCCTTTCTTTTTTTCTTAGCCAGTTCTATTTATCTGTTCAAACAACTAGCTCCTAGTTTCATTAATCTTTTCTCTTGTCTTTATAGTCTCTATTTCATTTATTTCTGCTCTGATACTTGTTACTTCTTTCTAGTATCTTCGGGCTTTGATTTTCCTTCTTTTTATAATTTCTTGAGATGTAAAGTTAGGTTGTTTGAAAACTTTTTTTTTCTTAATTTAATCTTTTATTACTATAAATTTCCCTCTTAGAACTGCTTTTCCTGAGCCCATCACTTTTGGTATGTTTGTTTCCATTTTCATTTTTTTTTTCAAAACATTTTTATGTTCCCTTTTAATTTCTTTGACCCATTGGTTCAGTAGCACATTGTTAATTTTCCATGTATTTGTGAATTTTCCAGTTTTCCTTTTATAACTGATTTGTAGTTTCATTCCATAGGGGTTGGAAAAGATACTTGATATGATGTCAGTCTTTGTAAGTTTATGAAGACTTGTTTGGTGCTCTAACATAGGATTTGTCCTGGAGAATGTTCCATGTAGTCTAGAGTAAAAAGTGTATTCTACTGCTCTTAGGTAGTATATTCTGTATATATCAGGGTTATTGGGTTTAATGTGTAGGTTAAGTCCAGTGTTTCCTTAACATCTTCTGTCTATCCATTGTTGAAAGTGAGATATTGATTTTTTTTTTTTAGTATTGTATTGCTATTTCTCTCCTTAGATCTGTTAATATTTGATTTATATATTTAGCTGTTTCATTGTTGGATGTGTGAATATTTACAGTTTTTATAACCTTGATGAATTGACCCCTTTATCATTGTATAATGATCATCTGTCATTATACCTTTTGTTACGGTTTTTTGGGTTAAAGTTTCTTTTGTCTGATGTAAATATACCTACCATTGCTTTCTTCTGGTTTCTGTTTGCACTTCCTCATTGCTTATCTCTGTCTTTGCATGTCCTGAAAGCTAAAGTGAGTCTCTTGTCAGCAACATATAGTTGGGTCTTGTTTTTTAATCTATTCAGTTACTCTTTGTCTTTTGATTGGAGAATTTAGCCCATTTACATTTAACTAATTATTGATAGATGTGTACATATTGTCATTTTGTTAATTGTTTGCTGTTTTGTAATTCCTTTATCTCTTCTCTTGCTCTCTTCCTTTGTGATTCGATGATTATAATGTTATTCTTAGGTTCCTTTCTTACCTTTTGTGTATTTAGGTTTTGCTTTGTGGCTACCATGAGGTTTACATAACAAAATGTTATAATTTTATTTTAATTTTTATTTACCTTGAAAGAATGCATGTGCATGTGCATGTGCATGAGTGGAGAAGGGCAGAGAGAGAGAGAGAGAGAGCAAGCAGGCTCCACACGGTCAGCTCAGAGCCTGATGAGGGGCTCAAACTTATGAATCATGAGATCATGAACAGAGCCAAAATCAAGAGTTGAGCACTTAACTGACTGTGTCACCCAGGTGCCTGTATGTTATAATTTTATTTTAAGCAGATAACAACTTAACTTGAATATGTCCAAAAGCTGTATGTTCTTACATCCTCCCCCACTTTTTATGTTTTTGATGTCACAATTTACATTTTTTATTGTGTATCCATTAGCAGGTTGTTTTTGTTATAGTTACTTTTCAATTCTTTCATGGCTTAACTTTTATACTAGAGCTATAAGTGATTTACCCACCACTATCATGATGTTAGAGTAGTCTGTATTTAACTATATATTTACTTTTACGAGTGAAATTTATACTTTTATATTTTTTCATGTTATTAATCATCTTTTTGTTTCAGCTTGAAGAGCTCCCTTATAATATAAGGCTGATCTAGTAGTGATAAACTCCTTCAGCTTTTGTTCGTCTGAAAAACTATTTCATATCTGAAGGACAACTTTGCCAGATAGGGTATCCTTGGTCAGCATTTTATTTCTTTACTACTTTGAATATATCATCCCTCTCCTTTCTGGGCAATAAAGTTTTGTCTGAAATACTTAGTAGTCTCCTGGGGGTTCCCTTGTATGTAATAAGTTACTTTTCTTTAGATGCCTTTAAGCTTCTCTCTTTAACTTTTGACAAATTAATCATAATACTTTGGTCTGGGTCTCTTTGGATTCTTATTTGGTACTCTTTGAGGTTCCTGGATCTGAATGTCTATTTTTCCAGGTTAGGGAAGTTTCAGCCATTATTTCTTTGAATAAGCTTTCTGCCTCATTCTCTCTCTTTTCCTGGAATCCCTATAATGCATATATCGGCCATTTTATGGTATCTTATAAGTCACTTAACCTGTCTTTATTTTTTCATTCTTTTTTCTTTTTGCTCCTCTGATTGAATGAATTCTACTGTCCTGTCTTCAAATTTGATTTAGTCTTCTGTCGAAACCATGTATTAAGTTTTTTAGTTCAGTTATTGTATTGTACAGGTCTGTGACTTGTGTTTAGTACTTTTTGATATTTTCTATCTCTTTTTTAAAATTCTTGAGGAGGGCCCAACCTGGTGGAGAAGTAGGGGGATCCGTACTTCCTGTGTCTCTCAAATAAAGAAGGGTTGAATCCAAAGGACTTTGAACCCAAGAGTCTGGGAGAAAAAAAACTGAGTCTACCAGAGAGACACCCGGACAACCTGATGGGCCATAGGTGGGTGATTGCGAACTGGGGGAGATAAAGTGGGCCACATAGGCACCGAGTGGAGGGATCCCCTTCTGCAGAGAGACAAAGGGAAGGGAAAGAGAGGCTGGGGAAGCATAGGACTGAATCTGGACAAGAGAAAAACCTCGGACCAGGACAGAGAGGGATCCCATCTCTAACTGTGGGGCTTTCTCTGGACTGGGGCTGGCTTCCTGGTTCGTGCACCTAGGGTGGGGGGGGGGGTAGCTAGCCACCCTCCAGCTGGGTGGCTAGGTCAGGGGTGCAGTCCGCAGTAGGAGAAAGCAGTCCTCTCCCTGAAGTGCTGCGGGATAGGACAAAATCCGCTGGGACCACACATCAGGCGGCATGGAGAGGTGCTTCCCCAGTTCCGCACTGAGTGGGAGTTTGAATCCCAACCAAGCGCAGGGGCTGGGGAGTCATTGGAGCGAGACAGACTGCCTTGTCTGTGCCTGTGGCACAGTGAGGACAGCTTGAATGGAGTTATTTGGGACACCAGGTCATGGAGAAGAGACTGGGGCTTGCCATTTTTCTTCCCACCACCACCAAGGCGGGGCCTCAGGGATTGGCCCATGGGGTCCACAGAGGAGGCGGGACCGCCTACACCAAACTGGGTAACAGTGTACTGGAGCAGGATAGACGCTGAGGAACAGACGGCTCCCTCCTCCAGATCATTGCTGCCACATTGCCTGGATTAATTCTCGGACAATTCTTATTATTTAGATATATTCTTCCTTCCTTTTATCCTTCTTATCTCTTCCCTCCTCTAGGCTCGTTACTCTGGTTGTTGGTTTGTTTAAGCAGACATATTTAATCCATTCTTTTGATACATGTTCTACACCTCCTTCTTTACTTTCCTTTCTCTCTGTCTCTGGATTAATCAAAGCATATAGCTTCTCTGTCTGGGTAACTTTATCTTTGTTTCTTTTTCCCTGCCTCCTTCTTTATTTTCCTTTCTCTCTCTTTGGATTAAGCCATTTAGTCTCTCTGCCTGGTCAATGTTCATTTTTTCTTTTTCCCTGCCCCTGTCATTTCTCTGTTTGTATGAGCTCTTCCATCAGCACTGCCTCCACGTTATTCTTTACTTGTAGCTGGTGTTTCTGGGGTTTTGTTTTTGGATTGTTTTTGTATATTTGTTTGATTTGTTTGTGTATTTGCATGCTTTTGTTTCCTGTTTGTTTGTTTGTTTGTTTGTTTGTTTTCCTTTCCAGGGATACTTCAAGGAACAAGTCAAAGCACACCTGATGGGGGGTCCAAAACATCCCTACGAGTAAGGAAATAAAATAACCCGAGTCACAACAACAGAGCAAGTAACATTCTCCAAAAAACACCTCCTAAAGGTCCAGGCCCTAGACAGTGTATGACCCCCCCTTAATATAGCAGTGCTTGCAGGTGCGGGGCACATAATGAGCTTTTAAGACTCATAAGGGACAGAAAACTAGCCAAAATGATGAAATGAAAGAATTCTCCTCAAAATAAATTCCAGGAAGAAGTGACAGAAAAGAATTGATCAAAACAGATATAAGCAATATAACTGAACAAGAATTTAGAATAATAGTCATAAGATTAATTGCTGGGCTTGAAAAGAGCATAGAAGACAGCAGAGAATCTACTGCTGTAGAGATGAGGGAACTAAAAAATAGTCATGATGAATTAAAAAATGCTAAAAATGAGATGCAAAATAAAATGGAGGCGGCCACAGTGTGGATTGAAGAGGCGGAGGGGAGAATAGGTGAATTAGAAGATAAAATTATGAAAAAAGAGGAAGCTGAGAAAAAGATAAAAAAATCCAGGATCACAAGGGGAGAATTGGAGAACTAACTGACTCAATGAAACAGAACAATATCCATATCATAGGAGTTCCAGAAGAAGAAGAGAGAGAAAAGGGCTGAAGATGTACTTGAACCAATCATAGCTGAGAACTTCCCCGATCTGGGGAAGGAAACAGACATTGAAATCCAAGAGGCACAGAGAACTCCCTTCAGATGTAACCAGAATCGATCTTCTGCACGACATATTATAATGAAACTGGCAAAATACAAGGATAAAGAGAGAATTCTGAAAGCACCTAGGGATAAACAGGCCCTAACTTACAAAGATAGACACATGGTGGTAATAGCAGACCCATCTATTTCTGCCCTGAAACTTGGCAGGCCAGAAAGGAATGGCAGGAAATCTTCAATGTGATGAACAGAAAAAATATGCAGCCCAGAATCCTTTATCCAACAACTCTGTCATTCAGAATAGAAGGAGAGATTAAGGTTTTCCCAAACAAACAAAAACTGAAGGAATTCATCACCACTAAATCAGCCCTGCAAGAGATGCTAAGGGGGACTTTGTGAGTGAAATGTTGCAAGGACCACAAAGTACCAGAGACATCACTACAAGCATGAAACCTACAGACATCACAGTGACTCTAAACCCATATCTTTCAATAACACTGAATGTAAATGGACTAAATGTTCCAACCAAAAGACATAGGGTATCAGAATGGATAAAAAAAAAAAACAAAACAAGACCCATCTATTTGCTGTCTACAAGAGACTCAGTTTAGATCTGAGGACATCTTCAGATTGAAAGTGAGGGGATAGAGAACTATCTATCATGCTGTTTGAAGTCAAAATAAAGCTAGAGTAGCCATGCTTCTATCAGACTTTAAATTAAAGGCTGTAACAAGAGATGAAGAAGGGCATTATATAATAATTATAGGATCTATCCATCAGGAAGAGCTAACAATTATGAATTTCTATGCACCGAATTCAGGAGCCCCCAAATACATAAAACAATCACAAACATAAGCAATCTTATTGGTAAGAATGTGGTAAATGCAGGGGACTTTAATACTCGACTTACAACAGTGGATAGATCATCTAGACAGAAAATCAATAAAGAAACAGTGGCCCTGAATGACACTGGACCAGATGGACTTGACAGATATATTTAGAACTCTACCTCCTAAAGCAGCAGAATATACTTTCTTCTCAAGTGCACATGGAACATTCTCCAAGATAGATCACATACTGGGTCACAAAACAACCCTCAATAAATATAAAAGAATTGAGATCATCCCATGCACACTTTCAGATCACAATGCTCTGAAAATTGAAGTCAACCACAGTAAAAAGTCTGGAAAACCTATAAAAACATGGAGGTTAAAGAATATCCTACTAAAGAATGAATGGGTCCACCAGGCAATTAGAGAAGAAATTAAAAAATATATGGAAACAAATGAAAATGAAAACACAACAATCCAAACCCTTTGGGATGCAGCAAAGGCAGTCCTAAGAGGAAAATACATTGCAGTCCAGGCCTATCTCAAGAAATAAGAAAAATCCCAAATACAAAATGTAACAGCACACCTAAAGGAACTAGAAGCAGAACAGCAAAGACACCCCAAGCCCAGCAGAAGAAGAGAAATAATAAAGATCAGAGAAGAAATAAACAATATAGAATCCAAAGCAAAACAAAAAACAAAAAACCCCAACAAAACAAAAAAAACAGTAGAACAGATCAATGAAACTGAGTTGGTTTTTTGAAAAAAATAAACAAAATTGATAAACCTCTAGCCAGACTTCTCAAAAAGAAAAGAGAGAGGACCCAAATAGATAAAATCATGAATGAAAATGGATTTATTACAACCAACCCCTCAGAAATACAAGCAATTATCAGGGAATACTGTGAAAAATTATATGCCAACACTGGACAACTTGGAGAATGGACAAATTCCTAAACACCGACACACTACTAAAACTCAAAAGGGAAGAAATAGAAAATTTGAACAGACCCATAACTAGTGAAGAAATTGAATTGGTTATCAAAAATCTCCCAACAAAGAAGAGTCCAGGACCAGATGGCTTTCCTGGGGAATTCTACCAGACTACTAAAGCAGAGTTAGTATCTATCCTTCTTAAGCTGTTCCAAAAAATAGAAATGGAAGGAAAACTTCCAGACTCATTCTATGAAGCCAGTATTACTTTGATTCCCAAACCAGACAGAGATCCAACAAAAAAGGAAACTGCAGGCCAATATACCTGATGAATATGGATGCAAAAGTTCTCAACAAGATCCTAGCAAATCGAATTAAACAGCATGTAAAAAGAATTATTCACCATGATCTAGTGGGATTCATTCCTGGCTGTAGGGCTGGCTCAATATTTGCAAATCAATCAATGTGATACATCACATTAATAAAAGAAAAGAACCATATGATCCTGTCAATTGGTGCAGTAAAAGCATTTGATAAAATACAGCATCCTTTCTTAATAAAAACCCTCAAGAATGTTGGGAGAGAAGAAACATACTTAAACATCATAAAAGCCATTTCTGAAAATCCCACAGTTGATATCATCCTCAATTAGGAAAAACTGAGAGCTTTCCGCCTAATATGAGGAACACAACAGGGATGTCCACTCTCACTGCTCTTGTTTAACATAGTGTTGGAAATTCTAGCATTGGCAATCAGACAACAAAATGAAATCAAAGGCATCAAAATTGGCAAAGAAGAAGTCAAACTTTCACTTTTCTCAAATGACATGATATTCTACATGGAAAACCCCAAAAGACTCCGCCAAAGGTCTGCTAGAACTGATACATGAATTCAACAAGTCATAGGGTACAAAATTAATGTATAGATAGCAGTTGCATTTCTATACACCAATAATGAGTCAACAGAAAGAGAAGTCAAGAAATTGATCCCATAAAATGCCAAGGAATAAACCAAGAACCATAAAATACCTAGGAATAAACCTAACCAAAAATGTAAAAGATCTGTATGCTGAAAACTATAGAAAGCTTATGAAGGAAATTGAAGAAGACACAAAGAAATGGAAAAACATTCCATGCTCATGGATTGGAAGAATAAATATTGTTAAAATGTCAGTACTACCCAAAGCAATCTACACGTTCAATGCAATCCCAATCAAAATTGCTTTCTTCGCAAAGCTAGAACAAACAATCCTAAAATTTATATGGAACCACGAAAGACCCCGAATAGCCAAAGAGATACTGAGGAAGAAAACCAAAGTGGGAGGCATCACAATCCCAGACTTTGGCTTGTACTACAAAGCTGTAATCATCAAAACGGTATGGTATTGGCACAAAAACAGACACAGAGACCAATGGTATAGAATAGAGACTCCAGAATTGGACCCACAAATGTAGGGCCAACTAATCTTTGACAAAGCAGGAAACAGTATCCAATGGAAAAAAGACAGTGTCTTTAACAAATGGTGCTGGGAAAACTGGACCGCAACATGCAGAAGAATGAAATTAGACCACTTTCTTACACCATTCACAAAAATAAACTCAAAATGGATGAAGGGCCTAAATGTGAGACAGGAAACCATCAAAACCCTAGGGGAGAAACAGGAAACAACCTCTCTAACCTCAGCCACAGCAATTTCTTACTCGACACGTCTCCAAAGGCAAGGGAATTAGAAGCAAAAATGAACTATTGGGACCTCATCAAGATAAAAAGCTTCTGCACTGCAAAGGAAACAATCAACAAAACTAAAAGGCAGCCGACGGAATGGGAAAAGATATTTGCAAATGACATACTGGATAAAGGGCTAGTATCCAAAATCTATGAAGAACTCACCAAACTCCACACCCGAAAAACAAAGAATCCAGTGAAGAAATGGGCAGAAGACATCAATGGACACTTTTCCAAAGAAGACATCCAGATGGCCAACAGAAACATGAAAAGATGCTCAATGTCACTCCTCATCAGGGAAATACAAATCAAAACCACACTGAGATACCACCTCACTCTGGTCAGAGTGGCTAAAATGAACAAATCAGGAGACTATAGATGCTGGCAAGGATGTGGAGAAATGGGAACCCTCTTGCACTGTTGTTGGGAATGCAAACTGGTACAGCCGCTCTGGAAAACAGTGTGGAGGTTCCTCAAAAAATTAAAAATAGATCTACCCTATGACCCAGCAATAGCACTGCTAGGAATTTATCCAAAGATACAGGAGTGCTGATTCATAGGGGCACATGTACCCCAATGTTTATAGCAGCACTTTCAACAATAGCCAAATTATGGAAAGAGCCTAAATATCCATCAACTGATGAATGGATAAAGAAGATGTGGTTTATATATACAATAGAATTCTACTTGGCAATGAGAAACAGTGAAATCATTTCATTTGCAGCAACGTGCATGGAACTGGAGGGTATTATGCTAAGTGAAATAAGTCAGTCAGAGAAAGACAGATATCTTATGTTTTCACTGATATGTGGATCTTGAGAATGTTAACAGAACACCATGGGGGAGGGGAAGGTGGAAAAAGTTACAAACAGAGAGGGAAGGAGGCAAAGCATAAGAGACTGTTAAATACAGAGAACAAACTGAGGGTTGTTGGGGTGGGGGAGAGGGGAAAGTGGGTGATGGGTGATGGGCATTGAGGAGGGCACTTGTTGGGATTAGCACTGCATGTTGTATGGAAGCCAATTTTACAACAAATTATGTTAAATAAGTAAATAAAATTCTTTGTATTTTCATGCATTGCTCTCCTGACCATTGTGATGATCTTTATGATCATTCTTTTTAATTATCTTTTGGTGAATCACTTTTCTTTGTTTTTTTTATGATCATTTTCTGGAGATTTGTCTTGTTTTTTTGTTTGGAAGTTATTCCCATTTTTCCTTTTCTTTGACTCTTTTTGTTGGTTTCTGCACATTAGATAAAATGGCCACATCTCCCAGTTTTGACAGATTGGTCTTGAGTAGGTGATGAACCTTGTCAGTAAGCCCTGGCCTAAACTGCTGGTTTCATTTCAAATGTTTGTGACTGTCCAAACTGCCATTTTTGTTTTTAGTGGTTCCCAGTTGTTTAGGTTGTGCCAAGACCCTCCCCCAGGGGAGGATCACACTCAGTACTGAATGGAGGCTGATTAGAAGCAAGACCTTCAGGCAATAGCTGGGAAAGCATGTAGTTAAACCCCTTCCAAGGAGAAGCTGAGAGATGGGCATTTCTGCTTCATCCCTCCTTGCTGCATCTGTGCATATAGCTGTACAGTATGGTGGGGGTAATTCTGAACCTGTTGAGACTGTTTATTCACTATAAGGAGCACCCCTGTGAGAGTTGTGAAATGCAAGCCTTGTTAGCTATCAGAAGTAGGTAGTTTGAGATCCTCTCCCTTATGTGGCAGCCATAAAAACTGGGGCATCTTTAGAAGCTCCTTCCAGAGAAGTGCTGGCAACTTGATTTTACTGTTAATTGAGGCAGAGGGAAAAGTCAGGGTAAGTATGCATTGGCTCTCTCTCTTTCTGAGTAAGATCTCAGCCAGCCCCTAGATCTGTGCTAATTAGTAGCTGGACCCGAGGCAGCAACTTACAAAGTATGCAGCCAGACCCTTTCCAGTGAAAGATCGGGAGATGGGTGTTTTTGCCTCTTCCCTCCACACCGCTCCTGGGGGCAGGAGTGGGGGAAAGCTGCTGCAAGTGCTCATGTGCCTGCCCGTAAGAACTGGACTGGTTCTTTGTTATGGCCTTGTGTGACACGTGAATTCAAGTTCCACTGGTTATCAGAGTCAGGCAGTCTAGGGGCCCAATTCTTAAGTAGCAACTGCAAAAGCTTGGGTGCTAGATGTGAAGTCCACTTAGCTCTTCAGGGAGAAGTTGGGAGTTGGGAGTTCTTTCTTAGTTGCATGGCACTGTGTTGTTGCGTAGGGGGTGT
The DNA here is from genome assembly GCF_027475565.1 of Acinonyx jubatus. Lineage (NCBI taxonomy): Eukaryota > Metazoa > Chordata > Mammalia > Carnivora > Felidae > Acinonyx > Acinonyx jubatus. The sequence continues at coordinate 79,836,395 of NC_069386.1, forward strand.
AGGTAGAGTTTATGGTGAGAGTGTATCTCAGCCTTTTCTACCTTTTGCTGTGTAGGTATTTCTCATTCACCTGATGTACAGGAATTGCCCAGCTGCTTTCTGGATTTCACTTAAGATTGCTTTGTGTGTTGCTATACACTTGGTGTGTCTATGGGAGGTGGGAAGTCCAGGACCTCCATTGTTGCCATTTCTGTCCCTTGGTTTCTTTGTTCTTTTTTGTTGCTATATAGTATTCCAAACATGTCCTTTCTCTTTGCTGTTTGGGATGTTTATACTTTAGGGCTATTTTGAGTAATGCTGCTATAAACATTCTTGTGCATGCTTTATGGCATACAGGTGCATTATTTCAGTTTTGGTATATTTCTAGAAGAGATTGCTGGATTTTGGAGTGAATGTATGTTAAATTTTAGTTTTTTTCTGCCAAGTAGTTTTATAGAGTGGTTGTTCCAACTTAATCTCCAACCATTAATATAGGGGAGCTGTATTAATACTACTCTGTCTTTGCACTTCTGCTGGGTATTTTGTGGTATCTCACTGTGGTTTTAATACTAATTTTCCCATTGAATAATGCTTATTGGCTCTTTGGATCTCTTTTTTTATGAAGTGTCTATTCGTGTTTTCTGTCTTTAAAAATTTTTTTTTCTTATTTATAGGAATTCATTATATGTTTTGCATGATCCCTTTTCAGATGTATTGCAATTATCTTCTCAATCTGTGGCTTGTATCTTTACTTTTTTAGTGGTGACTTTTGATATAAAATGTTTTGATAAAGTTTAGTTTATCAATTTTTTTCATGTAGATTTATGTGCATTATTTAAGAAATCTTTCCTAGCCTACTCACAAAAATATTCCCCTGTATTTTCTTCTAGAAGCTTGATTTCAGCTTTCACATTTAGGCCTATGATTCCTCTCAAATTAATGTTTAAAATGGTGTGAAATAAGGGTAAAGGTTAATTATATTTTCATATGAATATCTAGTTGTTCCAATACTTAATTATAGTGGCACCTCAGTTGTAAATCAAGTGACCATATGTGTTATCACTACCCTAATATTTGACAGTAATCTCCATGAGCATCCTACTTTTATATCTTTTTATTAGGATATGTTGAGGACTATAATAATTAAAATTTTCTGGTCATGCTAGTTGAACTTAATAGTTAAATTACTTCTTTTTTCTTTCTAGAAAAGAGTATGTGCAGTTTTAACCCATAACCTTCCATTTCTGACTTTTTTGTTTCATTTATTTATTTTTTCTTTGAAATTGGTCTTGATTTTTCGTAATTCATTTTCATTTTTCTCACTTTTTACTTAAATAAAAGTTAGGGTTCACTGCTGGCCTATCATTTTGCATGATTACCTTTATATTTAAATACAGCACTTGAGATTTTGAGTGCTTTTATGTTTTCAGTACCAACTTTAAAAGTAACTGTCACTACTTATGTCATAACTCACATATTCTGAACAAGGTATTTGATATGGTTAGTTTCACATACATTACTGTGATTTGTTTTACCTATAGGGTGTGTATATCACAAAAGTGTTGGGAGCTGTTACTCAGGAAAAAATTAAATTGAAAATCAAATTATTTAGAGAGCTAAGAGATGACCAGTTACAGTTTTTTTCATCAGATGCTACAACCTTATAGAGGTGTGATAAATGATTTTGTCATGTGAGCTTTGCTTTCTTATAGACTAAATTTTGTGAGTTTGATTCTCAGATTCAGATGATTGGGATGGGCCCTCAGCAGTTCCTTGTATTCCCCGTCCTGTTTTTTACTTTATATTATGTTATTTGGTATGCTCCCAGGTACTTTGAGGAATAGATTTAAATATCTCTCTATGTATTTTCTTTCTGCCAAGAAGGTAATGATAATCTGGACAGTCCAAGGCAAGAGTGTGTTACCTAACGTCTGAGGAGAGAAATTACCTTCAAATTTTAATATTTTTGGTACTACTTAAACCATTTGTTAGTTGATTAGTTGGTTAGGAGTAAGGTATTTTATTTCCTGTGTGAAGAAATGTCTCAAATTGAATTGAGCTTTCCAGTTTCTCTCTTTGGATTTTTTTGTAGTGATGTATGAATAGATATTCTTCAGAATTGTGTTTTGTTGTGTAGATATCCATTCTTGGTCTCATGAAGTAAAATTTCAGGAAGAAAGTAGAGGACTATTCTCTTATATAATATGTGGTCATTTATGTTCATTTTCAAAAATTTGGAGGTTAGGCAAAGAATATTTCTATGGAGCTGATAAGTTAACAAGATTGGATAGACATACATGGTTTTTGAAAATGATAAGTTAGTAAATTAGTTTAGGGAAAGGGATGCACAAGAGTGTGTGTATATGTGTATGTGAATACTTTTTTGAATTGGTTTCTAAAATATGCCATATTTATACAAAAGAAATTGGAGGCAACCAAAATAAAAGCATGAAAACAAACAACAAACACCAAGCACAAGACAAAAGATAAGTCTCGAGAAATTTAGAGAAAGGGGATGAGAAAACCGTATCAAAATATTAAAAGAATAGACGTGGGATCCTTATTTACTCTGAATTCTCAAACTCCAGGAATATTGTTAGGATTTGCCTAATTCTCTACTGGCATTATGAAACCAATGTTCTTTAACCATTGAATAAAGAAATCCCACTTCTCTTTCAAAGATCATGCCATGGGATCATCCACTTCCTACCTGTGTCTTTCCTATTATCTGTTAGCTATATATTTATTAAGATCTATGAAGATCTCAAACTTGACTGTCTATAAATCACCTGGAGTTTTTATTAAAACTGATTCAGTAGGTCTTGGATGTTACCTTATATTCTGCATTCTTAACAAGTTCCTAGATGATATCATTGGACCACATGGTAACTACCACCAAAGATTTAGACCAGAGTCCTCATACTGATCAAGAGCTTTGGCATTTGGCTTATACTCTTTCCACATTGACTTATGCCATCATCCTGGGTCATCTCTTTTAATTCTTTCATTTCAACTTCTATAAATTTTATTTTGACTCCATTCTCTTTCAGCAGTCCTTCCCTATAGTCTTTTGTTACCATTAGAACTTTCCTACCTTTAAATATTGTATTTCAGTGCTTTACTTTGAGTTTACCCTTCCAGCTTTCTTACTCCCTTACTTACTTAATGGACCTTGCTCTCTGTTGAATCTCATGAAGACCTTTAAATTTTGACATCTTTACTTTCTCTGAGTTCGTCAGTTCCTTCTTTGCTGACCTAAAGTTTGTTGTCACCCTTTAGATGATTTTCTCCTTGTCTTTCAGTTGTCCATCCCTGCATCAGAATTGCAGTTCACTTTCTCCATTTCCATGGTCAGGTTGCTGAATATACCTGAAGGAAAAAACATGTTGTCCAGATTGCTGCCATTTTGTATCTATGGTACTCATTCTCATCTGGGCTCTTAATGCTGCTCTTTTTTTTTTTTTTTTTTTTTTTTTTTTTTTTTTTTTTACTTTTTTTAAGATTTTAAGTAATCTCTATGCCCAATGTGGGGTTCGAGCCCACATTCCTGAGATCAAGAGTCACATGCTCCACTGACTGAGCCAGCCAGGCACCCACAGTGCTGCTCTTTTCTAATCTTTTCTAATCCAAAGGCTTTGTTTTGCTTGGGCCTATAAATTTTAGAGAGAAAACACCTCAAGGAACTTGGAAAGAATTTTTTTGTGAGTCCATATAGAAATAAGGATAAGATTTCCTGAACGTAGAAACTCTTGTTTGGTGTGTCACAGTAGTTAACAAATGCAAGAACCCAGACTCCTCAAGTGCCTCTGTGATACTATTCCTTAGGGTGTCCAGAGTATCAAAAGTGAGAATGCCCGAAAATTCCTAGTTTCCCCTACCCCTTCAACACTTGCCTACATATCTGCACCAGTTCTCAATTCCTTGTTCCTAATCTTATTCAAAGCTCAATTTTTATTTTCATAATTTCATATTTTCATGATTTCTCCAGTACCTTCCAGTGTTTGATAACCTTCTTTCATTGCTTTGACATTTAAAAGGGGGAAAAGGTATGAGAAAGAAAAGTAAGAAAAGTCATTATCTCAACTTTTTAAAAGTTTATTTATTTAGAGAGAAAGTGTGTGTGTGTGTGTGTGTGTGTGTGTGTGTGTGTGTGTGTGCAAGTGGGGGAGGGACAGAGAGAGGAAGAGAGAGAATCCCAAGCAGGCTCTGCACTGTCAGTATGGAGCCTGATGTAGGGCTCTATTCATGAACTGTGAGATCATGATCTGAGCCGAAATCAAGAGTTGGACCTTAATCGACTGAGCCACCCAGGCAACCCCCATTAGCTTAAGTTTAATAAGACTACATTCTTGAGAATTTCTGCATACAGAATAGAATGCCTTCTTATCTTAAAATCTAATTTGCACATATTTTACTGATATGGTAATGTCTTTATAAGGGTCATATAGAATTTGTGACTTTATTTTTTAATTTTTGGAAGAGTACAAGTTGGGGAGGGGTAGAAAAAGGGGGACAGAGGATCTGAAGTGGGCTCTGTGCTGACAGGCTGACAGAAGCAAGCCTGATGTGGGGCTCGAATTCACCAACCACGAGATCGTGACCTGAGCCAAAGCTGGCCAGTCAACTGACGGAGCCACCCAGGTGCCCCATAGAATTTGTTACTTTATTATTTAAAAAAGTTTTTTATGTTTATTTTTGAGAAAGAGAGAGACAGAGCATGATGGGGGAGGGGCAGAGAGAGAGGGAGACACAGAATCCGAAGCAGGGTCCAGGTTCCATGCTGTCAGCGCAGAGCTTGACATGGGGCTCCAACTCAAGAATCGTGAAGTCATGACCTGAGCCAAAGTAAGACCTTAACACACTGAGCCACCCAGGCACCCCAGAGTGTGTTACTTTAAAGTATAATTGACATAATTCAAGGTCTGTGTTTGGAAATTGTAAGCTATTGTGAAAATATACTGAATAAAGTGGGGAAAAAAGGTATTAATTTTTAATTAATGTTAGATGTTTTATGTGGCTCTTATAAGCATGTAACTCTAAATATAGGTTAAGGTGATATCCTCTATCAGTCAGCTCTTTTGTTTCAGTTTTGAATTTACTATGCAATTTAAGATTCTGAAGGACTTCTGATGAGTGAATATACTAATTTGTTGATGGAAATGTCTGATTTGCTTGGAAAGTATATACCTCTTGGTAATACATTGTTGTCATGGTACTAATCAACCGAAAACAGTGAGAACAATTTTCCCCAGAAGCAGATAATCCTTGAAATTCTGGCTCTCCATATCTCTAACTCATTTGAAGTATTGAGGGTGATGTTTTAACCAACTCCTTAGAAACTATATTACACTAAATTTTACAGTTGAGTTTAAGAGTACTTTTTGGGAGGAGGTCAAAGAAAGAGCAATGAGAAAGGTTAAGGGAATGAAAATATGTGCTTTACTATTGTCAGGCTCGGCAATTACCTTGTTTCTCACCTTATTCAGGTTAAGGATAATATATTAGAAGATTGATGGAGAGACAAACTACTGTCCTTTATTTTGGGGATTGCGTAGCATCTAGATAGGGAGAATGAGAAAGAAGAAAATTTTACTGAGGGGTAGGGGAAGGCAGTGAGAATAAAGTGGAAATGAGGGGAAAAATGTGCTCTTTTAGATAGAAAATGTAGATTAGCAGAAGAATTTAAGGCTAAGTAAGAGTCAGCCCGCCTTATGTCATATACATGAATATAAAGGGCCTATTTTGTATTACAGAGAATGTTAATAAATATCTTATTTGATATTTGTACATTCTTTGTTTAAACAAGCAGTTTGGAAATCTTCTGACTATGCATTTTTGAATAATTGATATTCAGAATACAATTTGTCATCTATGAAGATGTTTGGTGGAGCTGATTTGCATTAAAACATTAATGATGATTCTCAGTAAAAATACACAGAAGCACAAAACAGTTAATTGTCTTTCTTTTAAAATAAATGTCAAGAAAAGCATTTAAAAAGTAAGATAAAATGTAGTATTTAAAGAAAATTCTATCAGAATTCAAAATATTTTATAACTACACAGGATAATAGAATTTTATATATTTTAATGTATATATTATGTTAGGGATCTTATGGAATCTTTCTTTTTTTTTTTAATCTTCAGACATAAGAGTATTTGCAAATAAACTCAGACTGCTTTTCAACAGTTTCCTGTAGGTTTAGGATAGCTCTCTATTTAATTTTTGAAATATTTGATAGGTGTTTGTAATTTTTAGAATTATATTTGTGTTTATCTCATTTTCTTACTTTGTAGTTTGTTTTTTACCTGACAAAACTGTTTATTTTACTCTGAATAGTTGAGTAGAGTCCAGTTAACAAGGGCAGTGTTGATGTAGGGAAATGTAACCCAGAGCTATCATTTGATATTAAAAGAAGTATATTCTATCCTGGAACTCAATTACTATTAAAGTAGCTATGTTTATACATAAGTATAGTTATGAGACCTAATAAAGATCAGTAGCATTTGTTTAGCTGTTACCCATAAGTATAGTACATACATGAATGATTCATTATGTGGGAGCAATTAATTTGTCATATTTATCTTACCAGTTAATCAGACATTCTATAAGTATATACTATCAAAATAGGTACCTGTAAAGTTTTTATATGCAGAAATGATTTGTGGCAAGTCAGATATTCATTTTGTGCATGAAAATTTAGGTAATGTATCTTTAGAAATCCTGTCATTCAGAAAGTAATATTAATCATTTTTACCATTAATATTATGTTGTGGTTAGGCTCTTCCTTCTGTCTTAAGCCTTCCATATTTTCCCAAGGGACCCAACCAGACAATTTGAATTATTGATGCTCACTTAGAAATGGGAGAATGGAAAATTAGCTTTTAAAAGATGAATTGGAGTTCTCATCTTCCCCCAAGATTAATTGGTTAATACTAATTAATTGGTTAATGTTTTTGAGGTCTGTTTCTCTATATTTCTATATCCTGGCTGTTTGTGTATCCCTTGTATTTCTGGTGGTCTGTTAGCTGATATGGGAGATTGCTAGTCAGTCTGGGTTAAAATAATATTTATTAATATCTCTTAAAATTTTTTTAATGTTTATTTATTTTTGATAGAGAAACAGAGCACGAGCAGGGGAGGTGCAGAGAGAGAGAGAGAGAGAGAGAGAGAGAGAGAGAGAGAGACGCAGAATCCAAAGCAGGCTCCAGGCTCCAAGCTGTCAGCACAGAGCTCGACGCAGGGCTCGAACTCACTAACTTTGAGACCATGACCTGAGCCGAAGTCGAATGCTCAACCAACTGAGCCACCCAGGTGCCCCAATATTTCTTAAAAATTTTAACCCAGCATATCCTTTGTTAATATATATGGGAGGAAAGGTGAGAAAATGAATTGTCTAAGAAGTAGAAATTTATCTTATCTGGTGTTATTTTTATTCTAGGAAAAAAAAAGCATTATTATTGAAAAATACCGTAACGAGTATTTTATTTCTGTTTCCTGAAATTTTTAATTATCTTCAGTCAGGAGAAAGAAAAAAAAACAGTAATAAGGATTTTGTTAATATTTATTTAATTTTCTCTGTCATTACCTGATGATTTTTTCCCCCTAAATCTACTCTTTATTTAGTGTTTCTCATAAACCAAGGTGCTTAGGCCAAAACTCTGGGACTTATTCTTGATTTTTTTTCTTTCCTTTACCAGGTATATATAACCTATCAGCAAGTCCTCTAGAGTTTATATTCCAAATATATCTTTAATTTGTCTATTTCTCTTCATCTTCTCTACCATCCTAGTATAACCTGTCATCATTTATTTGGAATACTCTTAAGTTGTGTTTCTACTTTCGCTCTTGCTTTCTTACATACCACTCTACTCTCCTGATAGTACTCAAAATGATCTTTAACAGCTTTGCTTACAAATAACCAGAATGCTAAGCAGCCAGTTTATTATTTAAAAAACTTGAAAATAAAGAGAATCAAGTACTTGTCCTATTTTTCTTACACTATTAAGCACGTAATTGATGAAGGAAGTTTTCCTTTACTAAGGAATTTCAGTTGACAAATAAAGAAGGAATGATACAATTGTAGTGTCAATATTTTATAAGCCCTAATTAAGTAATATAATAGATCTAAGGCAATAATTATTACTGTTAATATATGCATGTAGAGAGAACATATTATATGCCTCCTGATTGGAGTAAATAACGTAAACTATAGAGTAGTTTTGCTAGAAAATTGAAACTGAATCTGGTTAAACATTCAGATCTAACTACCAGTTAATAGAAAATACGGGAGACAGAGGAACATGTTAAGTGACACTATGAGGATGCCATCAGAAATCCAGAGTGTAGAAAACCCTGTAGAATAAGTAACCCAGTTTTTTTTTCCATCAAGTAAATTATAAGGAAAAAAAAGTGAAAGAATCGTCATCTATAGATTAAAAGACCAAGAAACTTGTTAAAGCAATATCTGGACCTTATTTGGATTTGATTTGAACCAGTGATCTTTAGAAAAAATTGATACACAGGGAAATTTGGACACTGCCTAGATAGTTAGTAATTTTAATAAGTTATTATTGAAAATAATGATGTAGGGGCACCTGGGTGGCTCAGTCAATTAAGCATTTGACTTCAGCTCAGGTCATGATCTTGCAGTTCATGAGTTGGATCCCTGTGTCCAGCTATGTGTTGACAGCTCAGAGCCTGGAGCCTAATTCAGATTCTGTGTCTCCTGCTCTCTCTGCTCATGCTCTGTCTCTCTCTCTCTCAAAAACAAATAAAACATTAAAAAAATAATAAAAATCAGTTAAAAAAGAAAATAATGATATAATTGTAGTAATATTGATAGAAGTTGTATTTGTAAGAAGAGTCCTTATCTTTTAGTGACATATATTAATATGTGTATAAATGAAATGATAGATTTCTGAGGGGTGGATGTGGAATGAGTAAAGATACAAATTAAGCAAGACTGGTCATGAAATGATAACTATTGATACTGGTGGATAAATATATGTGGATCCATTTTGCTCTGTTCTCATCATTCATACACATTGAAACTTCCTATAATTAAATGTAAATCCAAACAAAAAGCCTTTGCACTTAGACTATAATCCAAACTTTTTATCTTAGCAGAGTCTACTCAATCTGACTGTACTTAACCCATATCAAGCGTGTTCACCCTTTCTCACATTACACTTGTTTTTTTCCTTTTCCTCAGTTACCCCAAATTCATTCCTGCCTTGGGGTCTTTGAACTTGTTGTTCTATCAGGAACCTTCTTCCCCTAGATCTACAGTGTCTGTCCTCTGTTGGCATTCAGGTCTCATTTCATTTTTATTATTTTTCAGTTCTAGGTTTGTTTGTTTATTTGAGGGAGAGAGCAAGCAGAGGGGAGAAGGTGAGGGAGAGGGAGAGAGTGAATTCCTAAGCAGGCTCCACACCCAGCATGGAGCCCAATGTAGGGCTCGATCTCATGACCCTGAGATCAGGTCTCATTTTAATGTCACTCCAGAACATCTAGCTGTAACAATCATCTCATCTAGTTTTATTTTCCTCAGAACACTTATCCTGAATTCGTATTTTCTTTTATATTTATTTGTTTATTGATTCTACCCACTAGAGTATAAAGTACATGTGGGTGGTGGGAAGATCTTGACTATCTTGTTCACTTTTAAATTTCTAGCACTTTTCTGACAAATGTTTTTGCTAAGGCAAATATGATTGGCATTCCATAAATGTTTTTTGAGTGAACCAATTAAATGTTTATGAAGCTGTTGAACACTAAGAACATTATTAATCTTTTACTTTTAGAATATCAACATTACATACATTTATTGCCTAGTGAAAGTATTTAAAATTCAGTTGGCATTTTCATTATTAATGTTTTCAAAGGCTCATATGCAACAGAATTAGCTTTGTAGCAAACCTTCAGAAAGATTTTAAAAATTTCACAAAATGTCAAATTTTTCCTTAGCATATATTTAAAAATATTTGTGTTTTGGATAATTAATGTCACATTTTGTCTAAGAGCTGTTTTTCATATCTACATAAGTAGAGGTTAAATTTTGTGCTATGTGTTTATATGTGATATGGAAATTTGGCAGACATTTCTCATCTTGTGAATAATAATGAAATACTTATAACTGTATCTTCCATCAAGAAGGAAACTTGGAAATACTTTTATAGATAAATGCAGTAGAGGAAATGAGACTGTAAAATTATGAGATATTCTCTTTATTAGAATAGAAAACAATCTATTTGTTAAAAACAAATATATAATATATATACATATATAAACAATATATCTATCTATATCTACATATCTATATCTATATATTTCCAAGTAAGTATTGTCATTCAGAATAACTGCTAAGAAAGTTGTTCATAATAGTTATTGAATAAAGTGATATGTTTCACTGACAAAATAATTTTTACCCTAATATTCGTTAGAGTTACATATATGGTGCAGACTGGTGGATTCCCTTCTTGTGTCCTTAGGAAGCTTTCCGTCCACAGCACGATATTGACTGCAGAATTGGGCTCATTTGGGCCATGGCTGAGATGGTTCCTCTCGTCATCCTCCATGTGTGGTATATGGGAGTCTCAGATCATGGCCTTTCCACCAGAAACATGCCATCATCTGTTTCTCTTCTTCACCATCTCCTATTAGATGGTACAAATCTGGGACCTTCTTCAGATTTGGCTCTTTGCCAAAATATATTTTGTTCTAAGTGGATTTGCCTGTTTGTTCTTTTTCTCATTTCTTCATTTATTTCTGTATTCAATACAGGTTTATTGTGGCTTGTCATGTGGAAAACACTAGCTTTGAGATTGTAAGGAATTATATAGAGATGAACAAAGCATAAAATATTCCAGGGATGTTGCTTTTGGTAGCTTTACTTTTGGAACTTCTCTTTTAGAATTGCCTTTAAAATGAATTTTTGTTACACACATGCCTACATATTTGTCTTAGTTTAGGAAGAGTCAGAGAAACTGAGCCTTTCCTCAGTCTCCCAGGGAAAGAAAGGGTGAGAAACACAGAATGTCACTAGGCCCCTGATGAACCCAGTGATAGAATCTCACAGGACCTAGTTCCCTACCAAGGGAATATGCTTATTTTCCTTGTCATGGTCCTGGCCTTGCTCACCTGCTCAGTCTCCAGTTTTTAGAAGTTGTCCAATTCCCACAATGCTCCCTTCCTTTGGTTCTGTAACATTTTCACGTAGGGGAGAAGGCTGCTTACTGTCTTGTATCAGGATCCTGAGGGAGTTGTCATCTTGCAGGATGGGGAGGTGAGATCTCTCTAGTATCTTAGCATTTGGTTTCTATCTGTTGTGCTTAGAACCTGAAGGCTGGAGAGCCTCAGATACCCCTCAAGAGTATGTTTGATTCCTGGCAGGCCCTAGAGTTTTCTGTGAACTGTCCTGTTTCCTCCTTGGAAAACACCTGCTTGAAAGGGAGCTCAGTCTGGCTTCAAAGTGTCATCTGAGATAAGTGGGTGAGTTGTCTCAGAGGCACATCCAACTCAGATGAAAGTGCCTCTGGGGTCATAACAGGCTCTGGGGGAAGATTTGATTTGTGGGCTTTCATCTCACATATTTCACTCAACTGTTTTACCATTGGGCTTATGGGGTCTCCACTGCTCGTCTTCACAGGTATCCATGCAATGCCATGGGTAGGAGAGTGGGGATCGGAGTCCTGGGCCTGAATAGGACCTTCCAGCTGCTCCTCTGTGGGTAGGTTGACCTCTGAGGTTTGTACCTGGATGGGAGTGCACAGGATGCCTGCACTGAGTGATTGAGGATCTGCCATTCTAGCCAGATGCTTGTGCAGTGTAGGCTGCACTGGAGTGGCTGGGATGCTCCTGGCTGAGCCCATCTCAATCAGTAGGAATGGAGTGGGGCAGGGCCCAGCCTGAGTGAGGAGAGGATGCTGGGCTTCGATTCTTTGTGTGCCCAACGACTCCAATTTGTTGGTTGATAATTTATTTAACCATTCACTTATTAAAGGATTTTGCTGTTTGAGACATTTTTTAAAATTTAATTTAATTTTAATTTTTTTACTTATTTTTTTAAATTTGATTTTATTTTTCTTTTTGAAAAATACAATTTACTGTCAAAATGGCTAACATACAGTGTGTAAAGTATGCTCTTGGTTTTTGGGGTAGATTCCTGTGGTTCATCGCTTATATACAACACCCAGTGCTCATCCTCACAAGTGCCCTCCTCAGTGCCCTACCCATTTTCCACTCTCCCCAACCCCTCCATCAACCCTCAGTTTGTTCTCTGTATTTAAGAGTCTCTTATGGTTTGCCTCCTTCCCTCTCTGTTTGTAACTTTTTTTTCCCCTGATCCCTTCTTCCATGGTCTTCTGTTAAGTTTTTTCAAGATCCACGTATGAGTGAAAACATAAGATATCTTTCTCTGCCTGACTTATTTCACTTAGCATAATACCTTCCAGTTCCACCCACATTGCTACAAATGGCCAGATTTCATTCTTTCTCATTGCCAAGTAGTATTCCATTGTATATATAAGCCACATCTTCTTTATCCATTCATCAGTTGGTGGACATTTAGGCTCTTTCTGTAATTTGGCTATTGTTGAAAGTGCTGCTATAAACATTGGGATACATGTGCCCCTATGAATCAGCACTCCTGTATCCCTTGGGTAAATTCCTAGCAGTGCTATTGCTGGGTCATAGGGTAGATCTATTTTTAATTTTTTGAGGAACCTCCACACTGTTTTCCAGAGCGGCTGCACCAGTTTGCATTCCCACCAACAGTGTTTAGAAGGTTCCCATTTCTCCACATCCTTGCCAACATCTATAGTCTCCTGATTTGTTCATTTTAGCCACTCTGACTGGTGTGAGGTGGTATCTCAGTGTGGTTTTGACTTATACTTACCTGATGATGAGTGACATTGAGCATCTTTTCATGTTTCTGTTGGCCATCTGGATGTCTTCTTTAGAAAAGTGTCTATTTATGTCTTCTGCCCGTTTCTTCACTGGATTCTTTGTTTTTCGGGTGTGGAGTTTGGTGAGTTCTTTATAGGTTTTGGATACTAGCCCTTTATCCGATATGTCATTTGCAAATATCTTTTCCCATTCTGTCGGCTTAGTTTTGTTGATTGTTTCCTTTGCAGTGCAGAAGCTTTTTATCTTGATGAGGATATATATATATATATAATATATATGAGGATATATATATATAAATGAGGATATATATATAATATATATATAAATGAGGATATATAAATGAAGATATATATATATCCATATATATCCATATATATATGAAGATATATATATCCATATATATATCCATATATATATAAATGAGGATATATATAAATGAGGATATATATATATAAATATATAACTAATTTGCTATTTTAAATGCAAGAATCATTGATGATGAGCCAATAGTTCATTTTTGCTTCTAATTCCCTTGCCTTTGGAGATGTGTCAAGTAAGAAATTGCTGCAGCTGAGGTCAGAGAGGTTGTTTCCTGCTTTCTCCTCTAGGGTTTTGATGGTTTCCTGTCTCACATTTAGGTCCTTCATCCATTTTGAGTTTATTTTTGTGAATGGTGTAAGAAAGTGGTCTAGTTTCATTCTTCTGCATGTTGCCGTCCAGTTTTCCCAGCACCATTTGTTAAAGAGACTGTCTTTTTTCCATTGGATACTGTTTCCTGCTTTGTCAAAGATTAGTTGGCCATACATTTGTGGGTCCAATTCTGGGGTTCCTATTCTTTAAGATGTTGCAGGACTGGGGCGCCTGGGTGGTTCAGTCAGTGGAGCGTCTGACTTCAGCTCAGGTCATGATCTCATAGCTCATGGGTTCAAGCCCCACGTTGGGCTCTGTGGTGACAGCTCAGAACCTGGAGTCTGCTTCTGATTCTGTTTCCCTCTCTTTCTGCCCCTCCCGCACTTGTGCTCTGTCTCTCTCTCTCTCAAAAAATGAATAAATGTTTAGGGGCGCCTGGGTGGCGCAGTCGGTTAAGCGTCCGACTTCAGCCAGGTCACGATCTTGCGGTCCGTGAGTTCGAGCCCCGCATCGGGCTCTGGGCTGATGGCTCAGAGCCTGGAGCCTGTTTCCGATTCTGTGTCTCCCTCTCTCTCTACCCCTCCCCTGTTCATGCTCTGTCTCTCTCTGTCCCAAAAATAAATAAACGTTGAAAAAAAAAATTTAAAAAAAAAAGAATAAATGTTTTAAAAAAATGTGACAAGACCTACGAAATTGGGTATAAATAACTTAGAATAACTAGTTCTTGAAAGAGCTAGACACTTTACTTCTAGCTTCATGAGTAATTGGTCTTTCCTTCAGTTTGATGGCCAGAAGTAAACAAGTCTTCTCCTGTGGCAGTCATGTCTATAGCACTTCCTCATGTGGAACCCAGGGCCTGCACACCATCCAGAACTGTCAGTATTGATTTTGGGCACTTCATATTTATGTGAGTGATATGTCAGATGACAGAATTTAATGATTTCAGTTGTTTTGAAAAGAAGAGGACAAATTTGGGGTATTGATGGAAGTTTTGTGGGCAGAACTTTGATGCCACAATTATTTGGTAATTTAAATGCAACCAGACCCCTTTTTACAGACATGTTGATCCTGTGTATAGGAACCTCTGTGGTTCACACTGCTAATGGGTGTGGATAGCCCTTCACCAAGGCAAGAATGTAAGTTGGGATTTTATTTTTATCACAAAACATTTTTGCATTTGAGCATCTGATTTTAGAGCGTATGGTTTTTTTGATTTATAGATAAATGCTGCTGAGCTTAGTTTATATATAATGCTTGTCCAAATATCTGTCACAAGCCTAAGATGATGGCTGATTGAAAGAGCCTAGCTAGCTGAGTAATGTTTAACCGGTTATTCTTGAGTTTTCTTCATGAATCAGTTGTGTAGCTCTCCTTCACTAAACCGTGAAATTTATACTCTGAGCTTTCATCAAGAAGAGTCTGTGTAAGAAACATCTACGTCTCTACTTCTTTTGAAGGTTGATGGAAGAGGAATGGGACAGTGAGGATGGAGGTTACTGTCATTGAAAGGCAGTATATTGTATGGACGGAATATGGGCTGTGGTGCCAGAGGTTAGTAATTCTGGTGGTGGAAGGATGTGAAGGGTCTCTTTTGATTATCTCTGTGTTTTCCAACAAAATAAGACACTTATTCAGTCCATATTTACCTGGCACGTGGTTGGCCTTAAGGTACAAAAGTTAAGACTTGTCCTCTGCCCTTAAAAGAGAGATTCACTATTTAATAGTAAAATATTAGTATGACCTTATTGCCAAGAAATGATTTCTTTCAGTTTTGTTTTGTTTGTGTCCAAGTTTTAGCCTTAGTTTTTCTATTGTAAAATTTTTTTTGTGATCCCCCAATCCCTGTCTGTTTTTTCATGTGTTGATTGGGGAACTGAGAAAAAGGGGGGAGATAGTGATTGATTGATTGATTGATTGATTGATTGACTTAGACCAAAGATCTTATGTTGGGATTGTGTATATATTTCTTTAATTTTATTTTATGCTGAGAGAATTTCAGAATTACTGAGAGTGTACTTGATTCACAGAGTTAATTCCTTACATCCGGATGGTCTTGCTTGCTATACCAAAGTAGCTTGGTCAGAACTTTAGCCTTTAGTTTTGTTTGTTCATATATAACTAATTTGCTATTTTAAATGCAAGAATCAAACATCAGACTATGCCTGTTTTGATGTAATTCTGCAAAAGTACACATTCATCATATCAAAATTATTTCTTCAACTGGAAGAGAGGAGGATTATCAAATTAAAATGTGACTTAAAAATCATAATCTGATTAACATTAATCTGATCGGTACCAAAAATTTTTAGGGGCACTTGGGTGACTCAGTCAGTTCCACGTCCAACTTCAGCTCAAGTCATGATCTCATGGTTCATGGATTCGAGCCCCGTGTCAGGCTCTGTGCTGACAGCTGAGAGCCTAGAGCCTGCTAAGGATTCTGTGTCTCCATTTCTCTCTGCCCCTCTTCCACTCATGCTCTTTCTCTCTCTGTCTCAAAAATAAATAAACATTAAAAAATGCAAACAAAATTTTTTTAAACCGATAGCCATGAAATATGGAATAAAAATAACTTATCTGGACATTGGTACTGAAACTAAGGCTGCGAAAATATGTTCCAAATGGTCTGTGTATATCATTATTATTTTATTTGAGAAACCATAGCTTACTAAGTAGCTGGTTTCTATACAGAATACAAGTTTGTGTTGAGTCTTACCATGAGCCAATTATTTTTCTTCTCTTTCATGACATGGCTTATACTTTCTACTCTGGCCTATATTTTGTCCTGTTTGTGCCACTGGTGGCAGGGATATATCAGGGAAAATTAGATTACAAGTCCTATTGATTTATAAATTTTTGGCATAATTTTTGTTTGAGAAGGTTATGATGATACTTGCCTAAGTAATATTAGTTTTCTCATTGTATAGATAGCAAAATGAGGTCTAGAAAGGTAACTTTCATCCAGATCATAGGTGATGTACTCAGTTTCATGAGGGCAGGAACTTGAGATATCTTGCTCACTGCTGTATTCTCAGTGTCTAGAACAGTGGTTGGCACATGTAAATGTTGCTCTTAATTTCTCAGGGTTAAACTTTGTACTGATTATTCTCTACCTACTTAGGTGTATTCTGACTTTAAGAATGTATATTAATGTATAATCTATAATATTAAGATAAATATGAGCACACCAGATACCTATATATTCAGGCAAGAACAACTTCTAGATACATTGCCACGTTCACTTGCTCATAAGGGTATAAGATTATTGTGAACAAGCCTAGATATAATGACCAGTGTGCTTAAGTGAGAATGAAGGAACAGCTGCTCATTTAATGGTCTTTTAATGAGATGCATAAAATTCAGTCCTATTTCCTATTTCATTACAATTTGTTTTCTTTTTAGCTTTGTAGATATCAGGTCTACTTAAGCGGAACAAGGTACAGGTCACTAAAATGTAGAAATTTAATTAATATATTCAAACAACAGATAGGGCTTCTTCACTCCTTGGCCCTTATTTTTAGTGATTTATGTATTTTTAAATTGTATTTTGACTGAATATTTTCATGCTTAGTTTTACTCGTGAGAAATTTCCCTTTAATTTGCAAAAAGCCATTTAAATCTGCTTATGTCATCTAGGCATATGGAGAAGATATTTTTAAGTTACTTGTTTCGATCATTTTGGAATGTGGTGACCTCACAAATGGGCAAATATTTTCTTAGCATTTGGTTAGAAGAATAAACATTGTATGCTCATTGAGAGAAATTTAAATTTTGACTTACATGATATGACAAGCTTCTGCTTAAAGTGATTTTTTTTCAGTGTTAATACAATTGCTTAATTATCTAATGGCTTTTTTTTTTTTTTTGAATCTATGATTTCATTTCCTCTTTGGATAAAAACCTCTGTAAAGCAGACAAAGGTTTTTATTATCCCTATTTTGCAGATTAAGTTTTGGGCAAGTCATTTGATTTCTGAGTTTCATTCAGTTTCTTTATCTGTAAAATAAGAACATTGGTCAAGATAATCTCTGAGGTCCCTTCATGCTCTAAAATTCTCTGTTTATACCATTGTAAAATACCAATAAAAAAATTATACATTGTAAAATGTAAAACATAAAAAATGTTTATACCATTTTTACATGCCAATGTAAAAAATCATTCATATTTTTAAAAGGGGGAGGTCTTATAAATACCAATTCCCATAGCAACTAAAGACATACCAGAAAAGAAAGCATATCTGAAGTTATGTAGTATGAGCAATACAGTAAGTCCAAAGTAAACCAATCTCACCTGTAGCAAAAGAAAAAAATAGGAAAGATTCTTTTAAAAAAATTTTTAGTATAGTTGACATGCGATGTTACATTACTTTCAGGTGTACAACATAGTGATTCAACAAGTTTATACGTTATTCTGTGTTCACCACAAATGTAGCTACCATCTGTTCCCAATGCATCACTATTATGTATCATTGACTATATTCTTTGTGCTGTGCCTTTTATTTTCATGACTTATTTCAGTGAAATAAGTAATTGGAAGCCTGTACCTCCCACTCCGCTCCACCTCTTTTGCACAACAGTCCATCTTCCTCCCCTCTGGCAACCATTTATTCTTTGTGTTTATAGGTCTATTTCTGTTTTTTGTTTGATTATTCATTTTTATTTATTTATTTATTTATTTATTTATTTATTTATTTATTTATTGGATTCCACATCTGAATGAAACCATTTGGTATTAGTAATGCTTAGTCTGACTTTTTTCTTTTTTTTTTTTAATTTTTTTTAACGTTTTATTTATTTTTGAGACAGGGAGAGACAGAGCATGAACAGGGGAGGATCAGAGAGAGGGAGACACAGAATCTGAAACAGGCTCCAGGCTCCGAACTGTCAGCACAGAGCCTGACGCGGGGCTGAACTCACGGACTGTGAGATCATGACCTGAGCTGAGGTCGGCCACTTAACCGACTGAGCCACCCAGGCGCCCCTAGTCTGACTTTTTTCACTTAGCATAATACTTTCTAGGTCCATCCATGTTTTCTCAAATGGCACGACATCATTTTTTTTCCTGGCTGCATAATACTGCATCCCATACCACATCTTCTTTATCTGTTTGTCTATCAGTGGACAGGAAAGATTCTTTTTTTTTTAATATTTTTGGGGTGCCTGGATGGCTCAGTGGGTTGAGTGACCGACTTCAGCTCAGGTCATGATCTCACGGTTTGTGAGTTTGAGCCCTGCATCGGGCTCTGTGCTGACAGCTCAAAAGCCTGGAGCCTGCTTCTGATTCTGTGTCTTCCTCTCTTTCTGCTCCTCCCCCACTCATGCTCTTTCTCTGTCTAAGAAATAAATAATTATTTATTTTTGAGAGGGAGAGACAGAGTGTGCGTGGGGCAGGGGCAGAGAGAGGGAGACACACAATCTGAAGCAGCCTCCAGGCTCTGAGGTGTCAGCACGGAGCCTGATGCAGGACTCAAACCCATGAACTGTGAGATCATGACCTGAGCCCAAGTCTGACACTTCACTGATTGAACCATCCAGGCACCGCAACAGGAAAGATTCTTAAGTGACAATTTTCTTCCATTCTTTTATTGATCCAAAATTTGTATTTGAGTGTGTGGTAAGCATCAGAATGATTTGAGCTTTCCTTTTTTAAGTTTGTTTTTTATGTTTTTATTTTTGAATGTTTATTTATTTTTGAGAAGGAGAGAGAGCACCCACACAAGGGCAAGCGGGGGAATGGCAGAGAGAGAGACAAATCCCAAGCAGTCTCTATGCTTTAAGCACAGAACCCAACGTGGAGCTCAAACTCATGAACCGTGAGATGGTGACGCAAGCTGAAATCAAGACTGAGACGCTTAACCAACAGAGCCACCCAGGCACCCCATGATTTGAGCTTTTTTTGTTGTTGTTGGCAGAGTATATATATCCTTGGCATGAGTGTTTACAGAGAGACATTTTTTATTAGTTGGAAAGTTAGATTAGACCTCACAACCTTTAAAGGTTTGTGATTGAATCCCCTCCCATTTCTTATCTCAGTGGCAATCCCTTCAACAACTTTTCAGGATTGCATTTATTTTATAAATTATGACATTTTATATAGATATAACACATTAATTTCTAGTTGAGCTAGGATGAAGTATTTTAGGATGGTAGTCAGAGTAGATTGTACTTCAATATAAATTTAAATATGAGTATGAGTTCTTTGAATAATTCAGCTAACTTTTCCAAAGGAAATATGATCACTCTGTAAAATTTGTTCAGTATACCAGGCAGCTTTTAGATTTTTTTTGTTTTTGTGTAGAATACTCCCTTTTTGGGGGAAAAAAGAGCTTATTTTGTTATTTGGGTGCTTTTTAATAAAATAGCTTTTACTCACTTTTTCCTATAAAATATCAGTTTTCACTTCCATAGTTGGAAATGATGATTGTATCCCAAACACTTCATTTTAGAGTTGAGAAAACTGAGGTCCAGTGAGATTAATTCTCTGACCCATGATTATTTAGCCAATTAGTGACAAAAGTGATTGGAATTTAGATATGCCAGTTTCCCAAACTAAAACCCTTCTATTTGATGAGTAGGTATCTGGATTTTTGCCTGTATTCTGTTAGATTCATTGTCTAGTTTTTTGCCAAACTCCCCCTTTCCAGTGCTGTCTCTCTCCTCTCCCCCTCTCTCTCTCTGTCTCTGTCTCTCTCTGTCTCTCTCTGTCTCTCTGTCTCTCTCTCTCTCTATATATATATAGAGAGAGAGAGTAATTAATTTTTGATTTAGAATTTAAAATCCAAAAGCTGCATTATAATAGCTCACACTTAAAATATAATGGCATATGGAGCTACAGTTTCTCACAGTTGGTTTCCTACTTGATATGATTTAGATCTTTAAATTTTTAGAATAAAATCTGAGCCAGTTTCAAAAATATTATGTTCAAAAGCTGTAGGTATTTTAAAAAATCTTTAAAGTATTCATTTTCTGTTCTTAGTCTTTATAAAAGGTTATTTACTTTGATTTAAACAATTATTTCACATAATTCTTTTGTATAAATGGTAGAATTATGATTATTCATTTAAAACAAAACCAGAATTAAATGGTAAATTATTGAAAGCTAAAACATTCTTTAACAGCACAAAGTCAGGAAATTTGCAGTTAACATTTCCATGGTTACTAGAACCCTTGCTCTATGATATAAAAGACTCTTAAAGGATCGTATAAGGAAGGAATACTAACTATACATACCATAAAAAAATTCTCAAAAGTAGAAGAAACATTATAATTAACCAGAAAACAAAAAAAAAAAATAAAGCGAATGAATTCTTCTATTTCTTATATTATCTGAGTAAATAATTTTCTCTGGGTCTATAAACTCTTTTATGTGTCTATTTTATTTTACAATGAAAATGTAATATAGTGAAGCTCATATGTTTGCTAGCAAAACTCTTCAGGGGCTTGAAGAATAGTGATGCTGTGCTGCATTCTGTGGGAGACTGGGAACATGACTTGAGTCTCACAGACCAGGATTTATATCACTGCCTCACCACTCACCAGCAGTCTGACCTTGGACAATTTGCTTAACTTCTCCAGTCCTCAGTATTCTTATCTGTAAAATAGAGGTCATAATGCCTGTTTTACAATGTTAGGTATTCAGATATGTTAAAAGTATTTAGTGCCTAACTTATAATAGGCTCTCCCTAACAATTCTTTTCCTTCTGCTCTCCTTTACCTGTTACCTGCAGACCCGCTCTCTGTCTCTTCCTTCACAGTTCAATTCTACCTGATGGACCTAAGTCTCAAAAGTAGGACTTCAGATGGCAGGTAACTAGAACTAAATAAACATGACTGAGACAGGTCTTTACACCATTCCTGGCTAGTGCACTGGGTAGACTGGTCTCCTGGAGCAAGTGCTTCTCAAGTTCTATAATGTCCTTAAGAACATCAGAACCCCTGGACAATGTGTATGGATTCTCTCAGTGAGGCTCAGTGTAGCTTCTGTGGCAGCTTGGACTTTGACTTCTCCCCAGTACAGTATTTTTTTTCTAGGGATATTCTTTTAAATAATGTTTATAGTTTTATAGTTTTCCATATTAAACACAGTATTACCTGTCTAAATATATTTTATAAACTGTCCCAAATTAGGTTAATAAAAGGATTTGTTACTCCTACTTAAAAAAAAAGAAATTCTGAAACTTCAGCCTTTGAGTATATAAAAAGAGTTGTAAATGTTTTTAGTAATTTTTTAAAAATGAAGATACCTTGATTCTCAGTCAGGTTTATAATATTTCAGGGTTTTTGGTAGCAGTCCTGTCCTTTACTAACATATGCTCCTAGATTATGAACATCTGTATATATAAGCAGTTGGCCTAAAGCAGTACTCTAGATAATTTAGAGCGATGTTCCCGTAATTCACTAAAATGCTGTTACTTTGGTGGTTGTGTCATTATTTTCATGTTATGAGGTTTTACTGTTTCAGCTGTAGCATGCATTTACATGGGATCATCTGCGGGCTGGCCTAGGAATTGGATAACCTTTTAAGTATTATTTCAGAAGCTAGATACAGAGTTACCAAAGGTTGACCCATATATCAACTTTTAGAGAAGAAGTCTTCTGTGAATTGATGCTGTCTCCAGGTTGGCATGGCCAGTCTGCCCTATAGCTCTGCTGGAACAACTGAGGAAATGGGAGGTGATGATAAAGGGAAAGCAAATGAGTAAAGTTTGTCTTCTTTTTGCTCTCAAAACATTACTGCTATCACTTGGGTTGGTAGTGCTTTTGGAGGGATTTATTCAAGTATACTCCCCCCACACCTCTTACAATAGAAAGGAACATGTTTGAAAATGAATTAGAGAACTTTATCATCTGACAGAAATGAAAATATTAGGGAAAATATATCATTGTAGCTTGAATAATTTGTTCTCATTTTATAACTGGGTGAACTCTCATCAAAACAATCTTCAAGAATAAGCTTATTATATTTTGTTGTATCATTTATTTCTACAAGTCTGTAAGCCGTCAACTCAAGTAGAAGTCTTTTGCTATTCAGATTTTTATTGTGGTATTTATATTTAAATAATTTTACTTTTGTAGCAATTTTCATCTTAAAACCCAAATAAGGTATCATATAATTTTATGAATAAGCCACTGGGAAGAGCAAAAATACAGTTCAGATTTAAAGAGAACCACCTTGTGTTTTATTTTAGATTTATATTGTATATAAAAGATGACTCACATGGCAGAATAAAATTGTAAGAGGCAATTTGACTCATAGAATCACTCAGTGAATGTTGATGGAACACTGACTAGGCATTATGGAGGAGATTGGATGTGGAGAGCAGAGTCCAGAGATGAATAAAGAAGGGTCTCTTTTTTAGGAATTTATACTGAAGTTGGGGGGGATAGTTATGCACAAAAAAATTCATACTCTAGGATTTTTAGAACTTGAAGACCCATTAAAAACCTGAAAGTTAGTTGAATCGAAAATCCTAAGAGCTTGGGCCTAACAAATTTGTCTCTGGGCCTGAGACATGGTTAGCTGCACCTTGTATCCTAGTAGTGGCATGGTTTCATGTCGGCTTCCAAGCAAAGCACAAGTACTATTCTGTTTGCTATATTAGGACTATGCCTAACTAGAGTTGGAGAACCAGGGAATCAGGGACAGATGGCAGAACTTAGCCATAGGAAAGAAGTTGCAACAGATAGAAGGCCAGAATTAGACACAGGGACACTACCTTGAGATCTAGTATTTATGAGTCAAGTAGGCATAAGAGTCAAAACCAACTCTTCAGTCAGTAACCAAGCGCAGACTAGAAGGAAAGAGGTAGTGTCCGGCCCAGCTCAAGTTCCTTTAAGGATTGGCCTTACTGCTTATGGAACAAGCACCATATAAATGGGCTGCCTGGACACAGCCCACTTTTAAATTATTCAGTCTAGATTTTGTTCCATTTCCCTGTTTTATGATTTCTCTGTCCGTTCTTTAGTTACACCTTTTTCTTGCCCTTAGAAGTTTAATTCTTCTTGCCTTCCACTTTGCCTCCAGCAGGCTTATAGCTTTGCCTCCCTTTCTTGGCAGTGATTTTCCTCCCTGTTCCCACAAGGCCCAACGTCTACCCCTGCTGCTGTTTTTTTATCAGGATCATATTGGCCTTGCTAGAAGACCTAAGATTTCAGGGACACTCTCCCTTTGCTTTGGAGCAGCATATGTTGACCCTATAATGCTTACATGTGGCCTGTCTAGTGATGGTGAGGGAAACTGCCACCCTCGAGGCTGACTGTGGTAAACTGCTTGAGCTATCTGAGAAGCCCAAAATGGAATGCAACTATGGGCCCTTTCTTTTCAGACTTACAGCTCAGCCTGTCTGCACTTGTGGTCCCAGTGTTCCCTAGAGTAAGGCCTGATTGCTACTGCTTTGGTCAGCTTCTGGAGGAAAGTGGCCCATGTTCTTTTCCTGTTCATAGCACCACCCTCTTCATAACTAATGCCCTGAAAAAGATAAATTACTTTATCTGCCCATACAGAAGATACACTTTTATCTCCTCATAAAAGAGGGGATTGCCCTTATTTCAGTTTTGAATTACTTTCAGATTATTGGGCATCATTTTGAACATAAAATAGAAACTATTATTTGGAGAAGCCATATCAGCTTAAAATCACCCCAGTCGGTGTTAGTTGGGGATGGTTTCCTTTCCTAAGGTTGCCCATAAAAAAAGAAATAAAAGTAACACAGATTTAGTAATTATTCCTTGTGGCATAACTTTCAAGTGTTGGATATCTTAACAAACAAAGTGAAAGAACAATACAAGAAAGGCAATAACTTAAGTGGTGATGTTATAGCAATTACAAATACATATATATTTATAGGACAGATGAGAAAGCGATGTTCTAATGTTATTTAAATGGCTTTGAACAAAAGCTCAGTGACTACATTATATTTGGATACCAAAATTCTGTATCTCAAACACTTTAGAGGGAAATAAAAGTTATATGAAACATCTTTCACAGAGCCTCTCTCGGCAGACTCAGGTCTGAAGTCTTACCTCTGATCTGCATCTCATCCCATCCTTATGGCTACTGGCATTGTTTTTGGTCCTCCCATTATGCTGTTTATGTCCTCCTTCAAAATTAATGCACATGTTTGACTCTCAAACTACCTTGCTGAATTCTCTGTTGTAGTGCTGCCTCTTTATCCACAGGGTATCTCTGAACTACCTTAGTAATTCTACTTCTAGACTGATTTAGTCTTTCCTGATGAGATCCCTTTATTTTGGAGTCTGAGAGGGTTTTGCCAAAGGTGAGGTTACCATGAGGCTAATGAAGTTTAAACTCTGGATTCCATGCTTGAGATGCTGAGAGCTGTAGAATGTTCCAGGTGGAGAGAGGAAGCAGGTTGCATTTGGGAAGCATTTCTGTGTAAGCATTTATGTTATTCAAGAGATCTTAGAGAAAGGAAGTTCAATATCTAAAGCTCCAGCATTTTAGGGTGATTTCTTTTCACATTCTAAATAAATTTTGACTTTTTATACCTAAATTTGCCTTCATAATTTTGTATTCTTATTCTTAGAAAGAATCACCCAAATTGTATATGCTGCAGGCCACACAAAATCCTATTAGGATCTGCCACTGGTTTTTACTAAATGAGGTACCTGGATGTTTTGCTAGTACTTACCACCTACATTTAGTAACATGCAATTTATAAGAGTAAACAAACACTAAGTAGAATCTAGAGAATCCCCACATCACTCTAAAATCAGTGCTTTGTGACTCTTTTACAAGAGAACTGGAACTTGTTGGTAGCCAGTATATTTCAGTGTTTGTATTAGTGAATGCTGTAAAAATGGAACTCAGATAACTGAGTTCAGTTCAGTTCAAGTCAGCCAGCCATTGTGGGATGCCTGCTGTGTGTGATCAAGGTACTGGACCAGAATCATTTTTTAGTTTAAATGCAATTTAAGATTCATTTGAAATTATCTTAACAGTGAAGTATTTTTAGTTCCTTGGAACCCTAGTAGCAGTTCTCTTTAAAGAAATAAGAAATTGGAGCCAATGTGATAAATATGCTTAAATGCCAGGAAACAATAATGATAAATTGTTGGCAGCAATCATTTGATGTTTTCTGAAACAAAGAGACTTGTCATTCTGCCAGTGCTAGGGGTTTCAGTGAAGAGGATATACAGTGGAAAGTATCCTTTATCTTTTCTGTAGATAGTTTCATAGATGAAGGCCATAGGTAAGTTTGGGGTAACTATTTTTCAAACCAAGGAACCTTAAATTGAAAATGAATTGTTATGCTCATCATTTCATCATTCTTTTTAAAATGGGTCATTTGATCAGTATCAAATACTTTGTGTTTGAGAAGTATCATAAAATTCCTGAGAGACAAGATAATATATAATATCAGGTACTGATAAATGTTTTGAAGACAAAGTCAGAGAAGGAGATTGATGGTTGGGGGTGGGTGTGCTGTTTTAGAAATGCTGTACTGACTTCTAGCTATTGCTTGAATTTGCCAAGCATATCCTCATTGATTAGAACCTTTTCTGCACTTGCTGTTGCTTCTGCCTGGAATGTTTTGTTTCCTTCAGATGACCGCTTCAGTTATTTTCTGACTTCACTCAGTTTAAAGTAGTGCCATTCACCATTCTGTTCCTTTTCCCTGATCTACAAGTATACTTTACCATTTGCTTGGGAACCAAAGAGATTAAAATAAATTCTTTGATAAATCCTTGGCTATCTGAACTCTTACTGTTTGCTCTCTGAAATTCAGGAATTGAAGAGATTTTTATTTTATTTTATTAAAAAAAATTGTTTTTAAGTAGGCTTCATGCCCAGCACGGAGCCCATTGTGGGGCTTGAACTCACAGCCGTTAGATTGAGAGTCAGATACTTAACCAACTGAGCCACCCAGGCACCCCTTGAAGAGATTTTTTAAAACAATCTCTTGTTTGATCTAGATATCTTAATTAGGAACCAAATAATTTTGTATAGTAAGAGATACTTATTTTCTTTATAGCACTTTTACCCACTGATTTGTCTTTGTATGTGTTTGTCTGCCTGACTTCCTCACTAAACTGTTAGTTCCACAGTGACTGGGAATGGCTGGGACTTTATTTTGTCCACTACTGCATCCCTATCACCTGGAACAGTGCCTGGCACCTAATCAATTCTCAATAAATATGTGTTGAATATATGTGTTGATACATGAATGAATCTATTTGACCCTGTGTCATCTAAATCTTAATTTTAAATTTTTTTTTAACGTTTATTTATTTTTGAGACAGAGAGAGACAGAGCATGAACAGGGGTGGGGCAGAGAGAGAGGGAGAGACAGAATCTGAAACAGGCTCCAGGCTCTGAGCTGTCAGCACAGAGCCCGACGCGGGGCTCTAACTCACGGACCGTGAGATCATGACCTGAGCCGAAGTCGGATGCTTAACCGACCAAGCTACCTAGGCACCCCTAAATCTTAATTTTAAAAAATATATGCTTATATTTGAAAAAGGCTTATTTCACATTATTAAGTTTTAGGAAGCAAGGTACGGGATTATATACACAGTATGATTGCCATTTAGGTTTTAAAAATATCAAGTCTTTTCATGTGTTCATTCATTCATTCCTTGAAAGAAAACTCACTAATCATCTGCTGAGTGTCTAGTCTGTGTGTTAGGTATTCTAACTCAGCTACAGTTTCATGATACCAATCATGAAACACTAGTAAATGAATGTTACTCTTCCCCTTACTCATTCTTTCTAGCTATGTTGATCTTCTTTCACTTGCTCACAGTAACCTATAACCTCTTTCCTTTCCACAGGTTATTTCATTATGTGCTTAATATCTGTCTCCTATATTATAAATCTTTCAGCCTAGAAACCATGGTACCATTTAATCATCAACACCTAGCTCAATGCCTAATATGTAGTAGGGACTGAAACCTTCTATGGCTGAAGGAGTGAATGAATGAATGAATGAATGAATGGATGTTTAGGAGACATACATAGTAGGAACACCATGTCTAATGAAAGTTAGGGGAAGTGAATTTCAAGTTGGGGTCTGAAGAATGAGGATGAATTAGCAAGTGAAGAAGGCTAGGTAGAGTGTTCTGGAGCTTAAGCTCAGACTTCATCCTCAAAGTAGTAGAAGGATTTTATTAAAAAAAAAACCAAAACATTTACTTATTTATTTTGAGAGAGAGAGAGAGAGAGCACATGTGTGCATGTGTACACATGCGAGTGGGGAGGGGCAGAGAGAAAGAAAGAATTCCAAGCAGGCTCCACACTCAGCCCAGGAACCAATGCGGGGCTCGATCTCATGACCACAAGATCATGACCTGAGCCGATCTCAAGATGCTTAACCAACTGAGCCACCCACACACCCTGAAATAGAAGAATTTTAAACAAAAAGTGGCACTAACATTTGCATTTTATATGGACCATTTTTCAGTGGTGTAGGAACAGACTGGATGGACAATGTCAAAGCAGAGACACTGGGACGGTTTAGTGAAAGATGATTGTTGTCTCCATTGGGTTCTCGGCAAGGGGTTAAGAGAAAAGTAAATACACTTGAGAGATTTTTAAAAGGCAGAATAAGTGACTAGTGCCAGTGAGGGAAAGGGAAAAGTTAAGTATGATTCCATGCTTCCACCTTAGGCAAATGGGAAGATTGTACTGTGGACTTAGAGGGAGAAGCCATCTAAGGTGAAAAGAGCCTATGGAATCCTTAAGGCCTATATAAATTGAGGCTGAGCCTTAAGGACTTGGTAATATAGCTGAATTTTCTAGGTGTATATTCTTAGAAAGATGCCTGGAAAGAAATAATCAAAATGTTAATAGTATTGGAAGTCTAGTTCTGTTTCTAAATTTTTCTTTTGATAAAGTTTTGGTTATCATTATTAGTGTGTTTTATGAAGGAATAGTAAACTTTAAAAAATTATATTAGGATCTGTCATAGGAAATGCTGTACCTAAAAACCCAAGGTTACAAAACTAAGGCCTTCCTAGGTAAAATATTGGCTTTTCCCAATGAAAATAAATTATTGGTCCTGAATAGAAGTCTACTGTGGAATGGGTTCATCTTTAGTGTATGTGTGTATGTGTTGGGGGCGGGGGGCAAGAGAGAAGGGGTCATTTGGAAATTTTACTGTATCATTAGTAGAGGGCCTGCTAGACCCAGGAACTGATCTCTTATTTATTCATTGTTTAAAAATGTTTATTTATTTTTGAGAATGAGAGAGAGAGAGAGAGAGAGAGAGAGCACATAAGAAGGGGAGGGGCAGAGAGAGAGGGAGACACAGAATCCTTAGCAGGCTCCAGGCTCTGAGCTGTCAGTGCAGAGCTGGATGCAGGGCTCTAACTCACGAACTGTGAGATCATGACCTGAGCCAAAGTTGGACACCTAATGGAATGAGCCACCCCTTACTTATTCATTTATCCTTAGCCTTCAGCATAGTCCCTTACACTTAGTAATGGCTTAAGTGAAAACTGTTGTTTTAGATTTGTTGTTAATATGTTTATTTTTGTTTGCATCACTAATTCACTGCAGTTGTTATATAACGATGTTATTTGTGTCATCTTGGTTTTTAGGTAGATTGGGGTCATCTGGACTATTTAGTTGTTGACATGCCACCCGGAACTGGAGATGTGCAGTTATCAGTCTCACAGAATATTCCCATTTCAGGTAATCTTAAACTTTAATTTGTGCTGTCTTTGGTATTTTGCTATTGCCATACAGAGAAACAGACTCCATGACAGGCAAACATTTTTATGTCTCAGAAACAATCATTTATAAATTTGTCTTTAGAGATCAGATTCATAAATTCAGTTTTTCAAAATATTAGCAGAATGAATGTATTTACAAAAACATGGTGGTGTTATAAGTCTATGTTCTAGAAACAATAACAAATATTGTTTAGGTAGAACATTGCTGTTTGCTTCACAGCTGTCATGCAGTGACAGCATAGTGCCTGATACACGGTGGACACTCAGTAAATATTCATTGAATAAATACTGAATACAAGTGAACATTAGGAAAATTTGTCTTTTTGGTAAATACGAGTATGGGAAAGTTTTATATTCAGTTAATTATTTGATGTTAAAGTCGAGAGCAATAAACATACTAGCTTACATCAACTACACAATATTTCATTCTGGTAATAGATATCTTTTCTATGATATGGAATTTAAATATCCGTTGTAAGCTTTTATGTTGAATCTGTTTCTAAGGATTTTCCTAAATTCCAGTGGAGAAATAATTGTAAATTTCTCTTATTTATAAGCACTTTGGGAAAGTAATGGAATTTTAAAATGGCATTACAAATCAGCTATCTATTGACAATAAATAACCAAGAAATACTGCTGATGCTTAATCATCAAAAGTTTTAGAAGCTAGATTTTTTTATAAGATATAAACATTAGTCAGAAATATCAATATAGCATCATTAAGATGAATTTTTTAAGGCTGCCCCAAAGGGCAATAAAATGAATATTTTTGATATTTAAATTTATATGTAACTTTATTGGAGTCTGAGATTTCTTCTTTAGTGAGGCAAGCTAGAAAGTAAGAGATGGGAGTAAAGTGAGGTAATAGAGGAAAGTAGTTGAGTGTGCCTTTTTCAGAATCAGCATACTAGATAGTCTGCTTTTTCTTTTTTTAAGTAGTTTTGGGAATTTTATATTTCTAAATCTTAAGAATGCTCGCTAAATATTTATTGAATAAAATGTGCTTTCGGCACCTTGAAATTCCTGTTGCATGCTCCCAAAATGCTTACATCATTCACGTGGATAATATATTGATACACTTGGGCGAAATTATCATGTGTTCCCTGAACTGGGACTTGGTACCTTGAAAAAGTTTAATTTACTTCACACAGATAAACTGATAGCCCTAAGAGATTTACTTTTGTTTACTCAGATAACAGCCTCTCTCTTTGGACAGGATTTATGATTATATCACTCTTAGAATTTATGCTTATATTCTAAAACCAACAGTGTGTAGATTAAGGTTAAGATTCCCTTTTTTGAAGATTTCTTTCTTATATGCTAAAATTTAACCAGTAATATTTCTTTATTCACTTCCTTTGATGAAGAGTCTGCCCTATAATAAGTAGGTCATTAATATCATATGATAATAAAAAGTAGTATTTTTTTGTTGTGGTGGTGGTAAAACATAATAGTTCAGTAGTATTGAGTATATTCATATTGTTGTGCAACCATCACCACCATCCAACTACTGAACTTTCTCATCTTCCCAAACTGAAACTCTGTATCTGTTAAATAATAGCTATTAATTCCCTCCTCTCCCTAGACCCTAGTAGCCACCATTCTTTCAGAAACAGTATTTTTTATGTTAAGATGAGGGAATAAGGAAAATATATTTTTAAAGATAGATAAATATTGATATATCTAATATTGGCTTTATACTTCGTTAATAAAATTTTAAATCAACAAATATTTATCCATATAAAGGTAGATTCTAAGCCCTGTGGAGGATCCACAGATTATTAAATCACAAGCATTTTCCCTAGAGCATAGTTCTGTACCTTTTTTGATACTCAGACCTTTGAGATTTGATTAATATGTGGGTTTTCTGCAGGAAGATGTATTTGTACCTACAGAAACACTATTTTAATGTGTCATTTTAGGAGGCTCACAGTTCTCAGGTGAGAAGCCCCAGCTCTAGGAGACAGAACAAGGGGAAGGGCAGGGGATCAAGTGTCTACTCTGAAAAGAACTACAATGCAGAGTGTAAAAAGTGCTGTATGAAAAATCTGAAATCTGTGCTGTGTGGGATCAAAGGACAAAGAGATCATGGATTTGAGAGGAATTGTAAAACTTAATGGAGATGAGACTTTTAAAATGTTTATTTATTTATTTTATGAGAGAGAGAGAGAGAGTGCAGGGATGGGGCAAAGAGGGAGAGAGAGAGAATCCCAGGCACGCTCCACACTCACTGCGGAACCTCACGCAGGGCACAAACTCAAAACTGTGAGATCATGACCTCAGCAGAATTCAAGAGTTGGATGCTTAATGGACTGAGCCACCCAGGCATCCCTGGAGATAAGCATTAAAGAATAAATACAATACATTGTAGAGCATTCAAGATAGCACCGTACCTTATTTGCTTTGCTTTTTCTTGGCCTAAGGGGAAGAAGTCAGAAAATGAAACTTCGGGTGTTTATAATTCTATTATAGAAACGTAACATACCTTTTACTTCCCAAGTCTGATCCATTAAAAATAAATAGGGCCAGGTATTAACGCTGCTTTTGAAAATTCATAAATTTAGTGATTTCTGAACATTGGAAGTAAAATTATTGTTTATCAGTGTTT
Organism: Acinonyx jubatus; assembly: GCF_027475565.1. Lineage (NCBI taxonomy): Eukaryota > Metazoa > Chordata > Mammalia > Carnivora > Felidae > Acinonyx > Acinonyx jubatus. The sequence goes on from NC_069386.1 coordinate 79,868,211, forward strand.
TCTAAATTTTCTTTAATGCGCATGTATATATTTACATTTTTAAAAAAAAATAGAAAGCAGTAATTCTTTAAGAACAGATTTCTGTATAAATTGGTGCCATGATTATTGCCTGTTATTAATAAACTACCATTTAAGGACAGTCTTTGATATATTAAGTTTTATATTTAATTATCATAGGTATTATATTTTCTCATTTGCTTAAATATTTGAAGAGTTAGGCAGCTTTCTGAAGATCATACAGTTAATGGATCCTACCTGAGGCTCATACCAGTTCTGATAAAGTGTAAAGCCCAGGCTCTCAACCTCTACATAAAACTGTTCTAATACAAAGTCCAACACTGTTTGACTCACTGATTTTCTGAGTTTAGTTCTAGTCTATTCAAACCCATTTAAGTAGAAATTACTCTATTCTCGTTGATCTCTGATAAAAATAAATTTGTTCATGAATATGCCTAAACCTGTGCAATCCTATATGATAAATATACAGCCAACGGTTTGTATGAGTGTTTACTAGGTTCAGTTTTGTTTCTGTTTCAATTCCTGAGAGATTGCTTTGAGCCTCTTTAACTTGTCTATTCCAGGGAAGGTCTGGAGACAGTCTAGAAGCAGTTTCCTTTGGCCTGTAGGAGTAGAGCTCCAAATGATTCTTGGAAAGACCACTGTCATCTTTGGGCAGATCATTTGGCTAGTTTCCAGGCATGCTGGCTGTCAGTAAGAGTTGTAGCGGTCAGTTGTTAGTACATTCATACTGTGGATTATTATGTCAATATTAAAGTTAACAACAATGAAAAGACTGGATTTTCTATACTGACTATATCTTAATTTTATACTTCGAAAAAAATCCTGCAGTAAAAGTATCCTACCAAAAGGATGTAATGCGGTTGGGGTAAGAGGCGGGAGGATACATGTGATTGTGATTATGTATATGTGTCTGTGTGTGTGTGCATGCACACTTGTGTGTGTTAAATGCTTATGAGTTCCTGAGGTTTGGTTTAATTCAGGCCAGCATCATTTCATAGGTAACAAATCTGAGCTGTCTCCCAGGAAGTGTACCAACCAGAGAGTTGCTGGCCTGGCTTGAATCATGGCTTTCATCAGTTTATATTATCTGGAACAGCCTGTCAGATTCATATCTGCCTTTCTCGGCCTAACTGAATTATCTCTTCTCTAATTATGAACCAAATTTTCCTTTTCTCTTATATTTGACTTTAGAACTCTTTTAAGATACTGTGTTCTACCTTTTCTTATGTCCCATATCCTATAAAACATATAAGCCTTTTAGACTCCCATTTGAGCCCCTCTGTGATTTGACTTCCCTCTCTTTCCTGCCAAACTCCTTCACATAATCTGGAATCCCTTCCCAAAACCCTTATGTAGTTACTGCCCCCTCTTTCCTCCCTTACAAAGGCTCTGTCTTTATATACATTTGACCCTCATTTAGACTATCTTTCTAATCAGTGGGTATCCATATCCTGCATACCCTTTATTTCAAATGTCTACTCCCTGTCATCTTTCTCCTATCCATAGTTGGGAATCATTTCTCTCTCTTTGGAATTTACATAGCATTTCATTTAGACCACTTCTGTAGCACTTCTCATGTTCTCCATTCATAACCTGCATAACTGTGTTATCTTCTGTAACAGACCATTTACTCCCTGGGGGGCTAAGGATTTGTTTCATTCTTCTTTGTATTTTTCACAGTGCCAAACTCTGTTCCTTCCTGTAACCACTCAGGAAATGTTGAATTGGGGAATGAGTGTTTTATCTGTGTATCTGTATTATCTTCTCCAATAGGATGTAAGCTGCCTGAATGCAAGAACTTTTTCCTATTCATCATAGGACTTACAGTACCTTGAGCAGTAGCTTATGCAATTAATAGTGATTGAATAAATAACAAAGCTATTTGACTAGCTATCACTGTTTATGTAAACAGATTTGTACCTCCTTATCGTTCTTACCATCCTGCTGACTCACTCCTGTGATCTCCTCCACCCCAACTGCTCTTATCCAGGTGTTTTCTTGTATAAGTTTTAAAAAGTATTTATTAAAAACCTGCATTTTATTTTACTCTCCTTTTGCGAGAAACATACTTTCATTTTAAGGATTTATTTCTGCTGTCCTTTTTCCTCTTTATGTATAATAGCTTTGTGGTCAGATGATACCTTTTAGTATTTATTTTGGCATCTGGGAAATAGTGCTCATGTGGACACTTGCTGTTTGGTTACATGCAGGCTCTGTATTAAATTAGTAGTGAGAATCACTAGCATTGCTCCATTCTAAGACAATAATAAATTCTCTCATTTACTTCCAGGGATGCTTAGTAAGGTGCTAACTGCCTCTCTCTTTATCCTTACCTATGGAATATCTGCCTACACAACAGACTTAAAAGGGTCAAATTAGAGAATGTAGAAGTTCTTTCTAAATGTATATATTTTTAGAAACTACTTGAAGGCTTTAAAAGAGTTTTTTGGTGGGATGGTGGTGGTGAGATGTTGTGAATTAGAAAGGGCCTTTGTATCAACTTTGCATATGTCTAAGCCATTCTTGAGAATGAAATGAAATGATATGTTTTATATTTGGAAAGAGACATCCTTTTGGAAAATTTATGGAGGCAGACCTATATAAACAAAAAGATCCTTTTTCTGAATGCTAATTAGCAATTCTTTGTATGAGTTCCCTTTTTTGTTTGTTTGTTCTATCAAATAGATGACAAGCTCACTATAAGAAGAAACTTGAAGGAAAAAAAAGCCCTCCTCTTATTTGTGTTAAAAGTATTGTGTACCAACACAGTAATAAATATGTTGACAGCAGTATTAGTGGCTAATGATTTAAATTTGAGCTTACATGAGCTATTGAATCATTACAAATACCTAGTAGTTGTAGTAATTGCTAGAGGGAAAAGAGACAGAATAAAGGATGGGAAATAACCGATTATAGTCTTTGGATTTGCTCTTGTTGAACTTGCCATGGGAAAAAGGCAGAGTTGTCAGTGCTGGTTTTATTTTTCTTACTCCTTTTATTTTTCTTTTTTAAGTGATACAGTTTGCTGGGGTTTTGCTTGTTGTTTGTTTAGCTTGTAAATTAGTTGTTGCCATACACTGAGTTGGGTGCATTCCAGGGTTGACTTCTGGGTTTTTTAAGACATGAGCTCTTGGGAATTTTTGAATACTTATCTGCTCTTCCATAATAGAAGAGGATTAATATTTCTTTGAGGAACAGTATAAGTGCCTTGAACATTTTGCAAATACATGCACTGTGCTAGTATTTGAATTCTGATGGATATTACCTAATTTTTTCTTTCTTCCTTTGCTTTTTTTCCCCCTCCTTTGCTTTAACTGAAGTCCTTTGCATGACTATATGAAGACTATCTTAATTTGATTTGAGCTCTTAGAATTAAGTGAAGAGTGGATGCTTCACATCAAGTATGTGAAGCACATTTTCTAAGAGACTGGAGAGTTTTAGTAAGTTGTTTCTATTATGATAGCTGTATTAGTCAGGGTCCTGACAGGAAACAGATGACATACCTCAAAAGGAATTAACAGAATGAAGTTAATGAAGGGACTGGTAATGAGGTGTGGGCAGCGTTAAGGAAACCAGCAAGAGAAGGTGAAGTACCCAGGGACTAGTGACAGTAGGAAGTTATTGCTGTTCCTCTGCCTAATGGGGCCTGGGAATGAACTGTGTCGGTAGAACCTTGGGACTGCTGGAGCCATGGAAGAGGGGCTGCCTGTTGGCTGCTGTGGCCACAGAGGGACTTAGCCAAGGCCAGAACTACTGCAAGGCAGGGAGTGCATGAGGTAGGTAAGAATACTGCAATCTCTTTTTCCTCTCAGAGTCTTATATCCTGCTGGTACCTCCTACTGGCAGATCCCTATTGGAAGCCAGAGGGTAAGGGAACTCAGGTGGTACAGTCTACAGAGACCAGCTATCCAGGCACTGATCAGGATAGAGAGGGGTGGGGAATGAAGCAGAGCTTAGTGAGGGGAAGGAAGTGAAGTGCAGCAAGTGCAAAATAACTAGAACACCATCTCCTCTTGGTCATCCTCCTTATAATTGTGCATTAGTGGCTTGCAGGAGATGAAATGCAGAGCAAATATTTGTGCCCTCCAAAAGTCTGCAGGCCAATACAGATACTAGTAGTACAAAGTAGTAAAAATCCATACTATCACAAGGTAAAATTTTACTGTTATCAAGTGTATGAACAGAATATTTATTTGTAGATAAGCAATGATAGAAGTACATTTTGTATAGTGGGGAATAATAGATGGAAGAATTTATTTTGATAGGATAGAGCTATGAACAAAAGTTGCCCTTCACTTTATTAATTAAAAAGTGATGTAGGAGTGAAACTTTTGGAAACAGTTTTTATAATAGAAGGGACAAAGATTGAGCAGTTGAGAGGGGAGCCATCATGGTCCTTTCTTTGTTCCCTTTCTTTTTCTTTCAGGGAAGGGCAGAAGTGGCACAGAAAGCAGCCAAATAGTCCTAGTATGGGTCCCTCCTAGAGAGGGAGTTACTGTATATGGAGTAGTCAGCTAGATAATAGGCTATGTTTGAGCCCAAGAGAAGCTACACTGGCAGACTAAAAATGACAAAAATAAGGTGATGCCCTTTCTTCCTGTCTAGGGCCCTTTCTGTCTGGACCGTATGGATAGAAGGAAGACCAGAGGCCTTTCTGCCTCTCACTCATTTAAATGAGATGAGGTCGGAATTTTAAAATAAGTCACTTTAATATTTCACTCACTGTTTAAAGTGAAAGTCATTTATTGCCTGTGAAAGGCATTGGGCAATTGCTACACTAACTGAACTCCTATTCAGTTATCAAAGACACATGAGAAAAAGCTGGACAAGTCCACACTAGTGTTTTGCCCTCTACCAGCAGTTTATTTGGTCTAATCAATGATGTCTTTTATGATAACACTCTTTGGTTGCTAATTTGGACAGTAGTTTTGATAATATGAAAACCTACTGGGGTTTGGAGGATCAGAAACTTATTGTTGCTATTGTTACATAAATGACTTACCTTAGGCCATCTCTTGAAATAGTTTCCTTGTTTATCTGGTATTTACTATCTGAAAGGAATAGGTAACCTAAATAAAATCTTTAATTTTTTTTTAAATAACTGTTTTTTCCCTTGTTAATTGTTTTCAAATTTAAAATAATTCTCCTTTAAATATTTAGTACTAATCCTTTGGAAAACCCTTGAAAATTCAAGGAAAAACATTTGGCTATTTTGGATTTTAGTGCTTTACTTTCCCTGTAGTTTGACAGTTTATGATGACCTCAAACCAAAAAGCTAGAAACATGCTTATACTTTAAAGGTGGAAGACTGAGGTCATGGCTGTTTCTAGTAGTCAGAGATCTTACACCTTCATTTATGTTTTCAATTTGCAGAATGGAAGTTTGAAGGAGACCATCAATTTTGGACTTCTTCCATGTGTACTGTGTCCATGCAAATATTGGGCAGAGTTATAATTAATGTATATTTGTCAAGACTTGCATGATGTAGAAGAGAATTATTGTTTTATTTATCAAATTAAAAAAATTGTTTTCAAAATAAATTTGTTTTTATACAAATTATAGCCAGGTGTTAAAGACTGTGTTCCAGGGTTTTATTATTTAGGGCATTCCTAGTACTCAGTCCAAAACCTCAGTCCTATTACGTTGGGAATCAAATTATAAAATTAAATATAATATCATTGGTTATGAACTACACTGTTTCCAATCTAATTTTCAAAAAAATCAGTTTTTTAGGCTCTTGTGTTTACATTAACATATAAGTTGAAGTTACAGTGTATCACTTAACAGTTCAAAGAAATAGCTTGAGAATTAAGAAATTCTGAATTATGACATGGAAAGACCCAAAAACCTTCCTCAAATGATTCTTACGTAATTAACTTTCAGAATGACTTTGTGTCGACCAACCTATCTAATGCTGGAATTCCTTGATCATTTAGCTTGTGTTTGGAAGAGAAGCTTCTGAGGCAGTTCATTCAGTTTCATTGTTTAAGAATTCCTGGGCACTTCTCAGGCGCCTGGGGGTTCAGTTGGTTAAGTAACTGACTCTTGGTTTTGGCTTAGGTCAGGATCTCATGGTTTGTGAGTTCAAGTCCCGCGTCAGGCTCTGCGTTGGCAGTGTGGAGCCTGCTTGGGATTCTACCTAGTTCTCTCTCTGCCACTCACCCTGCTTATGCTGTCTCTCCCTCAAAAGGAAATTTCTGGGCACTTCATGATATATGCCTAACAGCTAAAATTCCTTAATGTCTTAAAGGTCAATGAATAGTATAATGACCAATGGGTAGTCAGATTCATATTAAAAACTACTTTTAAATTCATTAAGCATTTATATGTAAGAAAAATTACAAGCCCCACAGTCTATCATTTAAAAATTTTTACACGTGATCATAGATTTTAGAACTTTGATCAGAATCTGAAGTTTAGGTCTAAAGAATATCTTCACATCTTAAATACAATAGTATTTGGAAATGGAACAAAGCTTTTCCATATAAAGTCTTAGTCTCTATTTCCCGAATATACCTGGTTAAATAAAGTTAGGATAATTGGGGAGTAATAATTCTTCTCTGTAGATTTGTATTAGAGAAAGAATATGTATAAAAAGGGATATGCTTCATGATTAAACAAAAAGCCTGAGGTGGTGGTGCACTGTGGGCATGGACATGCCAAGCTATACATGTATCTAACAGAATTTGCAATGCAAAATATTAAATCTAAGAGTGCAACATGAACAGACTCTCACAGAAGAGGAAAAGAGCTTTTTTTTCTGAGTTGTAGGATGTATATGTACAAGTAGGCTCCCCAAGGTGTTTACTGACAAGCATTAAAGATGGAGTCAAGACTGGAAAAAAGCAACGATTTTATCTTAATTTTACTGGAAACATTAGGAGTGAGGGGAGGAAGAGAGTAAGAGAGCAAGCGAGCATGAGTGAAGAGTGTGAGTTGTTTGTTTCCAGCTTGAGCTCTTTAAAATCTGAAAATCTCACTTGTCCCGAGTGGTTCCTTAGTGACCAGCCGTCTGGATTGCCCTGGTGAATTCTTTATTAACATCATTAAGATGTGATGATTGGAAGCCCATTCCCTGTTGATTCCATTATTGAAGAGCCAATCTTTGTCCCTAAAAGTAGACATACATGCAGATTCCTTTGATGAACTTGAATTCTTATTAAAGTTCCAAAGTGCACACTCTCTTTCTCACCAGTGATTTTGAACTACTGTGGTTTCCACTAATTATTGTGTTTTTATAATTCTTTTTGGCAGCTATTAACATAATTTCCTGTATCAAAATCCATTTCTTTTCTTTTTAATGATTATTTTTGAGAGAGAGAGAGAGAGAGCGACAGGGGGGTGGGTAGAGAGAGAGAAGGAGACACAGAATCTGAAGCAGGCTCCAGGCTGTGAGCTGTCAGCACAGAGCCTGGTGTGGGGCTCAAACCTGTGAACTGCAAGATCGTGACTGAGCTGATGTCGGACGCTTAACTGAGCCACCCAAGCACCTCTCAGAACTTGTTTCTAAAGTGAGCAAAATCATGATTGATCTTAAAATTAATAAAACATATCCCTTTGTGACTGTAGTCAACTCTCTATTGGAATGGAGCAGAGGGTCCAAAACAGTGACTAATGAAAGAATTATTTATATTTCCTGTTGAAACACAGTCTGAGGGTACATTTGAGGTAGATTTGCCTTTTAATCATGTTTTGCTTAATCAGATACTAATATTAGTGGACATTCGTTGATCTTACAGCAATATATATATATATATATATATATATATATTTTTTTTTTTTTTTTTTTTTTTTTTTTTTTTTTTTTTTTTTTTGTACAGAGAGAGAGAGCATGTGTGAGTGGAGGAGGAGAGAGGAGGAGAAAGAGAGAATCCCAAGCAGGCTCCACGCTCAGCACAGAGCTCAACACGGAGCTTGATCCCATGACCCTGAGCAGAAATCAAGAGTCAAAGCTTCAAGGAACTGAGCCACCCAGGCACCCCCCAAATAATTTTTATAATTAAGAAAATTTGGGGGTTGCAGAGAAGAAAGATGGGGGGTGGTTAAAAATGCCAAAGCGAATCTATGTTGTAGTTAATAAACAGTGATATATTTGGTATTATTTATGTTAAGCTAGCAGAACTTGAATGATTATTTTCTTTTACTACAAGTGTCTTTAAATAAATCTAGGAGAATCAGAGCAGTAAATATTAGATTACTGTGAACATTAAGAGTAGCAGTTAGGGGGTGCCTAGGTGGCTCAGTCAGTTAAGCGTCTGACTCTTGATTTCGGCTCAGGTCATGATCTTGCAGTTTGTGAGTTGGAGCCCCACATGGGACTCTGTGCTGACAGTATAGAGCCTGCTTGGAATTCTGTCCCTCTGCCTCTCTCTCTCTCTGCCCCTTCCCCTTGCACATGCACATACTCTCTCTCTCTCTCAAAATAAACTTAATTAAAAAAATTAAGAAAAAAATAATAGCAGTTAATTTGTTCTTTTAAGTCTTAGTTGACTTTATATTGATGTACTCAACAGAGTTGTAAGGTATGGAATTACTTATCTAAATATAATTATGAGCAGTTTTTTGTTGTACATATTAGATTTTAACACTGAAGTTCTCAATAAAGCATGGGAATTAGATATAATTTATGCCCTGAGACGTATAATGGCGTAGTTGACTAGTTCCACACTGGTGTAATTATGATCAGCCTAACATCTAGAATAATCCGTTTTAAATGTTTAACTACTCTGAACTCTGACCCAAATTCAGATAGGCAGTTCTAGATTTTCCTCTTGATAGTCAAGAGAATTAGCAATTAAAATAATACTCTAAATAATTATTGTTTAGGATGTTTACATATTTGCCAGAATCTGTCAAACCATCTTTTATAGTAAATCTCAGCTGTTAAAAAGTCTTTTAAAAAGATTGTAACTCACGGGTGCCTGGGTGGGTCAGTTGGTTAAGCATCTGACTTCGGCTCAGGTCATGATCTCACGGTTCATGAGTTCAAGCCCCATGTTGGGCTCTGTGCTGACAGCTCAGAGCTTGGAGCCTGCTTCTGATTCTGTGTCTCCCTCTCTGTGTCCCTCCCCTGCTTGCTCTCTGTCTCTCAAAAATAAACGTTAAAGAAAAAAAAAAAGATTGTAACTTGGAAAATAGCATTTAAAAATATTATTTAATTGTTTGGAGTTGGATATTTACTCTAGGAAATGGATAGAAAATTCTTCATGGAACTCTTGAGAAAGAGGTTTTATTATACTATATTTTTCCCCCTGGCCAGTAATTCCATTTATTGCAAACTGAACATTCTCTTTGTTGCTGCTGACCTTGCTCGTGGTCGGTACAGGGAGCACAAACCCTCCGTCAGAAGAGTGAAATGACATCATCAGTGAAGGTATTAAAGGGAAAAAAATTTGGGCTAGTTCATATTGATTCATGTTCCAAGAGCCCTGAGAAAAATGAAAATTTATTAGCTAGGCATTCAAGAATCATAAAGATAAAATGTAATATCAGGTTTGAAGACCATGTTTAAAAAAAGAGACAACATGAAAAAAATTAATATAATTCCTTTAAAATTTAAAAATCTAGGTTGTGATGCACAGATTGATTAATAATGATTAAGTTTAATTTTACTATATTAAAATTTTGTATAGCAAAAGAAGTAGTGATCTTTATGTATGCATGTGAGTAAGTAAGCAATCTCTACACCCAGCGTAAGGCTGGAACTCACAACCCTGAAATCAAGAGTCACATGCTCCTCCGACTGAGCCAGCCAGGCACCCCAAGAATGGCACACATCTATTTATGTGTGAGCCAGTTATTTTTTGTATTCTTTGAAGAAGGCTAGAAAATTTTTCTGTCAGCAGTGTCCTAAAGACTGATTGCATTGTGATTAAGGACTTAGTTATTTAAGAACAAGTACATCATCAAAAAAACTCTTACACCAAACCCTCTTTTATAAATGTGGCTGGTAGTTCCAATGGAATGTTTATGTTTTGTAAGCATTTTATGGGACATAGAAGATGATCATTATCCTTGTCAAAAAGTTATTAATTGATGTATGAATGGTACTATTTAGATTACAAAGGAACTCAGATGGTGTGGATGCTTATTTGTGATACTGTGTTAGGGTCAAGTACAGAGAAAACCAAGGCACTTTAATCCTTCTGTGTAGGATCTTATAGCTGTCAAAATAATGCCACCAAACATTTTTATAACACTTTTACGTTCTTTTTTTTTTTTAGTGGAACATAACTTTAAGTTAAATAAGAACAATGGAAATAGGTGTATTTTACAGAAGAGTTTATTGAGATGTATTGAGATTTAGTGAGCTATTCAAGGATATACAGTTACAAAAACATAGTAAACACCACTGGAATCCAGAGCTCTTGACTCCTGGTTCAAGGAGTTACCAACTAAGAGTTCATGCAGCATTAGTCTAGGATAGATGATTTGAAAATACAGGAAAATTGTTTAAATGACCTATTTTTCATTAAGTGACTGTTTTGTGCAAGGTATTGTACCAGCTTTGTTTGATAGAAAATGAAAAAAAATCGTAACTACCCATGAAATTATATTGTATAGTGGTAATACAAATAGTAGACAAAGGCTATTTAAAATAATAAAATGATTATATTATGTGAAAGTTAAAAGTACTTTTTAGGGCTAATGCAACAGAAAACCCCCTATATACTGGTATATAATTAAGAGAGAATTTGTAGGAAATAGCCAAGGACTTTTTATTTACAGGTGAAGAGAATGGCTCTGAGATTGAGGGGCCATTATTCTTTGAGGAGGATAGCATTTCACATTTACTTAAATAGGTTTATTGAGCAGTCAGATTGAACAGGAGTGGTTTTGGAAACTTTAGTTGAGAGGAAATGCTAAAACATTTCATCAGAGGTAGCTGAGACCTTGGAGACTATCTAGTCCTTGCATTAATTTTACAGCTAAAGAAACTGAGACCTAGAGTGATGCTGAGTTACTTGCCAAAGGTCAGTCACACAATAGATAGGGACAGTACTAGAATCAGATTTCTTCTAAATGCCTGGATATGAAAAAGCAATGAAATAGATTTATAACAGGACCTAGCAGGTGGCAAATTGTGGATGTATATTGGATCTGTTGAGTTAGAATATAATTTCTACGGAGGTGTGATTTCCGTCAATCTTTGGAAGACAAGAAACAGAATGGTCAACTAGTTTTTGGTTCCTTGGGTAGAGCAAATAAAAATAGAGGGATGTAGTAATCCATGGAGCAATTTGAAAAGCAGGATGAGCTGCCTTATGGCACATATAAAAATGACCTTCCCAGCAACATCTAAGACATTTTATTAACAGCAGTAATATAGATAAGAATGGTGATACTATAAGCAACAACAACGGCAGCTTCCTTTTACTGAATGTTTACCCTCTGTCCAGACATCATGTCAGGCATCTTAGGTACATGAGTTTGTTTAATTATTTCATCCTGTGACCTAGTATTACTGTGCCATTTTCTAGATGAGGAAACTAAATCTCAGATTGTTACTACCCTAGTTACACAGGAAGTTGGCTATTGAATAAAAATTTGAATTCTAATTTTGTTTGAATTCCAAAGCTAGTGTTTTTCAAACTTGAATAATGAATAAGCCCTCCTTCTAAAGGTAAAATAATCTGCCCCATACCCCACATTGACTTATTTTTATTATATGACTACTTAACAAAGTATAAATATAGTATAAATATAAATTCCTTAAGCTCGTAGTGCTTATATAATTTTTTAAATAAAAATTACTATAGGTTAAATATAAGCAAAACTAAAAAATATTATAGGTTAAATATAAGCAAAACTAAAAAATATTATAGGTTAAATATAAGCAAAACTTTAAAGATCAATAAAATTCAAATTAAAGACATTAATTTAAAAGAGGAAGTGTTTTTCTTTTTTCTTTCTTACTGGAATGAAAATATTGATTGCAAGATGAATTTGTAGCTAACTCCTCTAGCATAGTTCTTTTGACTTTGATATGCCTTATTGCCACGTGCTTTGTGATAACTTGGTTCCCTGCCACTTGTCTTTATTTTGACTTCTTCAAAATGTCCCTTCAGACAATACTTTGTTGTACCATTTGATCTTCATTTGGTATAGTCCATTATTTATTGTTGATTCTACCTCTGTTTTCATTAGTTGTGATGAACTACTAACCCCTTGGTGCCAACTTGGTGGTTTGGGGTTCTGAAAGGTCATGTCAGTATGTATTTAGTTATAACATGATGGTCATCCAGGTAATGTAGAATATGTTTATGTTAGTTATTTTTCAGGTTATCATTTAGAAGAACCTACAAAATTTAAGAAATTACAAACTGCAAATCATAACCAGGCCTCTGGTGTTTCCACTTAAAGACAAAATTACATTGCACTTTCTCTAAAAACACTATACCATAGAACTATCCGTTTTCTTTAGGGTAATAATAGAGACCCAGGAAAGCCTCTATCTGCACCTACTTTCAGTGCTACCTTCATTTAGGCCACCACTATTTTGCATCTCAATTTCTACCACAGCCCCTAGTTTTACCCCTACCAAACTATTCTTCACAGTGCATTCCATACTAGTGAGTTTTCTATAATACAAACTTTTAGGACTCAGCTTGGGAGTCACCTCTTTCTGAAACCTTTCTGAAACCTTTCCCCTACTGCTTCTCCTTACCTTCTGCTTTTTCGCTATCCTGACCCCTAGATTGAATTGGTTATCTTTCCTTTATTTCTCCTTTATAATTCCTTAATATCGAGGAAGCATATCTCTATTACAGTGCTTAGTACATTGTGTTATAATCCTTAATTTTTTGGTTTTCCAAGTAGACTATTAGCTTCTTTAAAGTAGGTCCTACCTTGGGCATCTTCTAACTAGCACATTGTCTGAATGGAAAGAAAGTTCTGATGGTATAGCTGTGATCTTGAATCACTGGTCATTTGGGGTTTTTTGTTTGTTTGTTTTTTGTTTATTTTAGAGAAAGTGCGAGCATGGGAGAGGGGCAGAGGGAGAGAGAGAGAGAGGGAGAATCTTAAGCAGGCTTTACACTTAGCACAGAGCCCAGCGTGGGACTTGATCCCATGATCCTGGGATCATGACCTGAGCCAAAATCAAGTGTCGAATGCTCCATCAACTGAGCCACCCAGGCACCCCCCAGTCAGTTGTTATTTTAAAAGTGAGTAGTCAAAAATAGGCAAGAGCGAAGAAGATATTTCTTCATCTTTCCTGTGCAAGTATGTAAAATTTATACAGGTTACCTATTTAATGTAGTAGACTCCGTTAGCCTGTAAGCAACGTAATTTTAGAAGCAGTCTTTTCATAAAGCATTAAATGATGGCATCATCTTGCTTTCTCTTTGCTTTGTTTTTCAATGGTTAGGTGCTGTGATTGTCTCCACGCCCCAGGACATTGCACTGATGGACGCACACAAGGGTGCTGAGATGTTTCGAAAAGTCCATGTGCCTGTAAGCATGTATAGCTTCACTGTTACGAGACACTCTTAACTGAAGAAGCAAGTCATTGAGAAATACAGCCCAAATTTTAATTTAGTTCTTTACAGAAATCTATATGAAAACCCTACTTTATCTTTATGGTTACTTTAACAACACACATATAGGTGCAAATGTGTATGCATGTTATATTAGTCAAGAAAGATTCTAATTGCACTAAAATATTGTTAAGAAGTCTAAAACATCCTTCATGTATGAGTTTTGTGAATAAATACTACCTTTCCAAATACTGAAAGCTATTATTGACAAAAAAAACAACAAAAAAACCCCACCTGAGTGTTTAGGTAGATACACTTGAATAGAGCTCTGGTGGGAAGACAGTTGAAAAAAGTGACTTTTTTTCCTTGTTTCCAGTTTAACTCATATATAGCTCACTGTCTTCTAAACTGTATCTGAAGATTTTCTATATAATATGACAAAACAAATTAATACAACATTAAGCCAAAGAACTATTGAAATCAGGGTTGGAAGTGAATTTGTAAAAAAACTGCATGCCATCGAGGGACTTAAATTCATATGAGAAGTATGCCGTGAATTTTCTAGCAGCCACATAGAGTTTTTATAAAACTGTCCATTTCCATGAGGTTAGAAAGAGCTTGATGTTCAAGGGAAAGAGAGCTGAGACCAGAGAGGCATAAGTCTCTCCTAGGTTCTCAGAAAAAAGAAATCCTTTATATAATGAACACACTCTCATTACCTTTTCTTAAAAACCATAAATAGGGGCATCTGGGAGGCTCACTCAGTTAAGCATCCAGCTCTTGATGTCGGTTCAGGTCATGATCTCACAGTTCGTGAATTCGAGACCCGAACTGGGCTCTGCGCTGACACCTTGAAGCCTGCTTGGGATTCTGTCTCTACTCCTCCGTTGCTTGTGCTCTCTTTCTCTCAAAATAAATAAATTTAACCAAACAAAAAACATAAATAGGTTTTTTCTCCAAGTGTGCATCGGTGTAAGCAAGTGGACTTGTGCCAGAATACAGTTTAGAGCAAGCATTTGTGTACAAAGCCAACATGATGCCTCCATCTTGGCTATCAGATGGCCTTGATTAATTCAGGAGTAGATTTTAAATTTTACAGGACAGAGTTTTTTAGACTAGGTATAAGTAACACCCACCCAAATAACTATATATGAATACTTTAAAAAATATGTTTATTATTTATTTTTGAGAGAGAGAGAGAGAGAGAGCAAGAGTGGGGGTGGGGGGCGCAGAGAGAGAAAGAGAAAGAGGGAGAAAGAGAGAGAGAGAGAGAGAGAGAGAGAGAGAGAGAGAGAATCCCAAGCAGCTTCCACGCTGCCAGAACTGAGCCCGATGCTGGGCTGGAACCCACGAAACTGAGAGATCATGACCTGAGCCAAAATCAGATGCTTATCTGACTGAGCCACCCAGGCTCCCCACTAAATAAGAATACTTATATGGGATTTTAAAAATATAAATCAGCAAAAAGTTAGAGGGCTATCTACCGAAAACTGAAAACGAGTTATCCGTAATCTTTCTAGCAGAAATTAGGTAACAGGGCCAGTGGTCTGTTACTGCCACTTCAACTAGGATAATAGTCATCCTATCAGCATGTAAGGGAATGCTTAACTTCTCCTACTGTAAGATAAGGGTAGAGACCTATGTACAGTCTACTCAAAAGCATCATGCAGTTCTTGAGGGAAAAGTCTTTTAAAAAGCTGAAACCAGCACTTTTTATTTCCCACCCTGTAAATTATCATTGCATACACCTATTTCAACTGATGCTGTTACTTGATGGGACTTCGGCTATGGGTCAGGTTTTACATGCACTTTGCTAGTTGGACATCTAATGACCATGTCTAATGTCTAATGACCAAATTGATGGGATCTAATGACAGATTCAGTGTATGTATCTTTTAGTCTTTTATGTTATTTTCATTTACCTGCAGCACTTGATATATATTGCCCTATAAGTAAAGAGGCAAACAATCTCAATTGTTCCAACAGATTTTTCTCTAGACTCTGGAAGAAAGGGTGAGGCAGAGTCCTATGGAACATAACAGCGGGAAAGAGGGATGGTCACTAAGTCCAGGTTAGGCTATCACTAGGTGGGTGCCACTGAAGAATAGAAGCAAGGAAATACAGTGAGGAAATATTTCACATGCAGGATCTTGGGCTGCAAAAAGCTCATAGAACTAGTGCAGGATTAGGTAGGGAGTGAAAGAGCTGTTTGTGATCAGAAAGTAAATGTTGCAGTTCATGTGTGCAGAGTTGGAACACTTCTGGGTAATGACAAGGTCCCAGATGTGATTGGTCATGGGTGTGTGGGGCTGAAGTGGAATAGATGTAAAAGTCATCGAACTGCATAATCCCATGTTAGCTTTTTTGACATCATCCTGTATCTTTATAATAGCCCTCTTTTTTTCACCCCTATGTTTCAATTATTTGCCCTCTAAACAAGAGGGAAAAAATTTTAATGTTAATTTATTTATTTTTGGAGAGAGAGAGAGAGAGAGAGAGAGAGAGAGCAGGGTGGGGGCAGAGAGAGTGGGAGAGAGAGAATCCCAAGCAGGTTCTGCATTGGCGGTGTGGAGCCCAATGTGGGACTGAAACTCATGAACTGTGAGATAACGACCTGAGCCAAAATCAGGAGTCAGATGCTTAACTGATTGAGCCACCCAGGCACCCCTAAACAAGAAAAATTTTTAAAGGAGGTAAAATATGTTAATCATCTCAGAACAAGGTGCTCAGTAATCTTTGCAAGTGAATGAGTGAGAACTTTGCAGCAATGAGCTCTGTAAACACTGGGACAACCATGGTGCAGCTACATTGTAAAGGGGATCCTGGTTATGTGTGGGATGTAGATTTGATGACCTCTGAGATACTTTTGGCATTTAAGAGCCTTGGAGTCTAAGTAATCATAAAGCATCTGAAATTAGAACGTGTTCCATAAATGCAAAGAAGAAATGTTATGCTTTGTTTATACCACTTTATTTCATTGTTGCCTGGTCTTTAGTCTTGCTTTCCGGTTTTTTCCCTTTTTGAAGTGCATTAGTTACCATGGAAACAGTGATGTCATTGGAATTCATTGGTATGGACAGAGTTTAGTAATGTCTACAAGAACATTTTGAAGTTAATTTAAATGCTTTCTTAAAACTCAAGGCTTGGATAAGGGAAGGAGAAGAAGAAATGAACTATTAAATTCTCCGTTCTCTGCCTGAAATCATATCAACTCTGCCAAATCCTTGATTATTTCAGTGTTTGTAGGTAGACTGTTTTTTTTTTAAACAATAAATTTTTTTCAGGGGCATCTCTGTGGCTCAGTTGGTTAAGCATCTGTCTGACTCTTAATTTCAACTCAGGTCATGATCTCATGGGTTCAGCTCTGCACTAACAGCGTGGAGCCTGCTTGGGATTCTCTCTCTCCCTTTCTCCCTCTCTCTCTGCCTTTCCCCTGAGCGTGAGCACTCCCCACCCCTCCCTCTCCCTCTCTCACAACACACATGCATATACAAAACAATAAATTAAAAACAAATAAATAAAACAAATAAATTAAAAAAAATTTTTAACTTTACACATTTTTAACAGTGAGTACTTTTTGCCTTGTGACATTCTAACACATTTTTGTTGCTTCTTGTACAAGGGAGGTCCAGGCACCTCAGTTTAGAGTCCTTCCCTTACCATTTGAACTTTTAGAGTTACAGGGATTTCACTCTCCAGCCCTTCCTTCTTGGGCAGTCTCTTTACCAGCTCCTGAAAATTATATTAAAGTATGTTTCTTCTCTTACTCTTTCTATAGGTAATGAACCCTTAATTTTAATTCAGTAGATAGCTTATTCTACAAATATGTATTTACTCATATTGAATGCCTTCCATAAGCAAAGTACTGTGATAAGTTCCCTTGGTGATTCAAAAAAAAAGGGATGAAGCCTTTTCTGTTAAGTTCCTTATGGTCCTGTGGACTAGCTCCATTATGGTGAAGGTGCCCTGAATTCTGAGGAGCATGAGAACACTTTCTTCTCTGGGCTGTTAAGTAGGGCTTTCATGGAAAAGTCATGATTTTTTCTATGCCCCTGTTATTTTGCATATCCTAGTCCCTTGCCTGATAAGCCATTGTTAGCTTGGGAACTCATATGCATGTTTCAAATTCTTGCTCAGGAAATTTACTTTCTCTGGAAAGCTTTTCCCAAATTCCCAGAAAAGGTTAATCTTTCTCTGAACTACTGTATCATATACCTAGTTTGACTCTTATCCCACTACAGTTTACCTGTCAGTCTCCACAGAAGAATGTGAGTTCCTGGAGGGCAAGAAAACATGCCTTAAATATTCTTAAATACTCAATTACCAAGTGTTTGATAGGCCTAAGGTAAATACTTGTATGATAGGACATTTGACCTTGGATATAACGCCAGCCACAATCTGCTGTTGTCTTTGTTCCCCAGCTCACAGGTCACTCTGCCTTGCATTCTCTCTGCTACAGTGAAACTGGTCATCTTCCATGTATTTTAGATTGCCACAAAGTTTCTTTCTTCATGGCCTTGAGCATGCTGTTTCTCCACATGAGAACCATTTTTTTTTTTAACTTAACCTTATTTTTTTTTTTAACTTAGTAGCTCCTTTTTATCCTTTGGTACTTAGATTAAATGGTTCTTTTTCTGGGAGACTGCCCTGTCCCTGTTAACTAGGTGAATTCTTTCTAGTGCATGATCTAGTAACACTCTATTTCTCCTTTTTAACTGTTTTCATAGTTGTCAGTACTTTCACATTTGTAGTGCCAGACTATAAGCTCTGAGTGAAGGGACTCCTTACCTCCCTCTGTGCCAAGAACATATTGTTGCTTACTAAATATATACAGATTAAATGAATGGAATAGGATTTTCATAGCTATCGCAGGGGACTGGAGGGACAGAAGTGAGTCTGAAAAGAATCAGGAAATCACAAGTTGTGTTCAGGGTTGTTCAGTTTCTCTATAGTTGAGGTAATGTTTGGCAGTGGTTACCCTAGGCCTAGGCCCAGGTTTGGTAGAGCTTTAACAGCTGGGCTAAGGATTTAGACTTTGTTCTTGAGATTTTTAGAGGAGACCATAAAGAATGCGGGAAAGGAAATAATTAATTGATTTGAATGGAACTTTAAAAATACTTAATTTGGTGGAAGTGAATAGAAAGGACAGGAGCCAGGAGAGTGTGGAAGCATGAAGGAAGCATTTGCAATGGTCAGAGTTACTCAAACTGCAGGTTGTAACCCACCAATGAGTCATGAAACCAATACTGTGAGGGATGAAACCAAAGGTTTCAATATCCGGGTTAATTGCTCTTAAAAAGAGAAAGTATTATTTCATAAAGATTTGGTCTCAGTTGTCAATACATAGAAGTGTACATTTGTATTGATTAACACTTAAAATATTTCTCTTATGGTAAAATAGTTTTAATAATTTGGAAAAACACCACTGTAGTATAACAGCATTGAAAATGGAAAGGGGAATAAATGTGGTGGACGTTTTGAAGGAAGAATTGCCAGGCGTGGCAATTGATTACATGAGGTAGGGTGGTTAGAAAAAAAAATGGCAGAAATCTAAGGGATTTTGAGAGTTAGGCTGCCATATTAATAAATCTACCAGGAGCTAGTTTTTTGCTCAAGATGACAGTGAGGTAGAAATAAGACATTAGATTCTCAGTCACAAATCCCTGCCCTTATTCTCTATGAGGGTTGTGATTTAAAACTGTTTGGCAAGGAAGAGACTGGTGGAGCAAATGATTTGGTGTTGGCCTTTTTAGTACTTTTCACATCACATGATGTATGTGACCATCCCTTCTCCTCACAGAAACAGATTTATTAATCTGTATATTTGTAGCCTCTTATACATAGATTGATATTTTTTAGCCCTGAGAGAGCTATATTCTTTAATAAGTGTATAACTTCTTTTATGGTTACAAATTAAATTCCTTTAGAAATTTTACTATAATTTTTTTAGGCAATAGGGTGCTACTTACAGTGGCATTTTTGCATAGTGGTAAAGAGAGTAAGTTCAGGAATCTGAATGCTAGAGTTCAAATCCTAGGTCTGTCACTTTGTTGCTGTATGACCTCTGCAAGTTACTTAATTCAGAATATGAGAATTATAGTACCATTTCCCTCAGAGGATTGAGAAGAGAAATAAATGAGATAATGTGTGTAAAAAGCTTAGTACCGTGTTCGGCACAAGCTGAAACAACCAATAATGAAATATAAAATGTCGATTAATGTTGCTTATTGTAATTACTTTCAGAATGTTATCATGAAACAGATACATTTCATAGATATTTATGTATTTGGCCTATGTGTTTTGACTAGTCCTTTATTTTCTAATAAGAATGTTAACAAGAAATTTTTTACACCTTAGATGCATAGTGTCTTTGAGATTTCCTTATTCCTTGAGTACTTTAGTTGAGCCTAAACCATTCTTTTCATATAGATTAGTTGCTAAAGTTATATAGAGTCTAAAATTCTGTGTAATTTAAATTTGCATATTTAATACATGTTAATTGCTGTCACAGATAAACCTCAAAATATATAATGATGCAAATACATAGAAGTTTATTTCTTGCTCATGTAACAGTACTCATACATGAACAGGTGAGCAGGGTGGTCTTCCTCCAGGAAGTCATTTAAGCTGCTGTAGCCTCTGCCATTTTCACATGTGAGTTCTAAACCCACCTTTGGGGCCATCCTCTTTTGAGCCAGCCAGGGGGGGAAATGGAACAGAGGTGTGTACATGGTGATTTTTATGGACCAGACATACATACATTTCTACTCACACTTCACTAAAAGTCATGTGATCATATGTCACATTTCTCAAGGAGCCCAAGAAAATTAGATTAGTTATGTGCCAATGAAGATGAGGCCATGGACTTTGGTCAAAGCTACCTGTCTCTGCTACAGATGACCTGGAAATAAAATACAGATTATAGCCTAATGCTGGTCACTGAACTTACTTTTTTTCCCTTGTAAGTAGTCCTGAAAATTCTATAACTATTTCAGCCTTGAGAATATTTATTTATTTTAAAAAAGGGAGATAGGAATTTTGCTTTTCCTGTGGTTTACTTTTCTTGCTGATTAAAAACAAGAAATTCAAAGAAACCAAAAATACTAGTGTGGTGTGGAACTTTTAAATATTTATTTGAAAGGGTTAATGATTATATTTTCTTCTAAGAAAAATGAGGTGCTCTTAGAACCTCAATTAGGTGATTCCCATCAATGTTTTCTTTCCATTTTCCACTGTTTTCCATTTTCATTACCACAGACCCTACACAATGTTCTCAACAATGAGGATCAAAGTTGTGGTTTATTATTTTTCTGGCAGAGTGGCCAGTTATGGTAGTAGGTTAATTGTTTGGACCTGGGGTTCCACACCTTCACCTGTGAATGTCTTCAAAACTCATGTATTCATGAAACACATCTTAGAGCTTTTTTTAGCATCTATCTTGCTTGTCTGTTAGACCCCAAAAGTCCAATTATATTTAATACCTCGAGCTGACCTGCCATAAAAAAACAATTTAGAAATAGGCAGTCTTATGTGAAAATAGAGGCAAGTGACACATTTATTCTCTCCTTTCTTCCTTGAGTATGTTTTCCTCTGTGATTATCAAATAGTCTCATTTGGTTCTCTGGGAAGTTTCATACCTTTGATGTATTTGAAGAATCTTTCATTATTGGCTGTAGAGGCTTTACAAAGTGCTGTTTGAATTCTTTCTAGGAACACACTAACTAGTTTGCACATGATGTATCACATGTGGCTTCCTTCTTCACAATTGGTTAATTTTTCCACTTTTAGAAGAGTGACTTTTCTTTTTTGGTAACCTTTATACAACTGGGTAGCAGTCTGCATCTTGACCATTATTACATCTCAGAGACCAAAGTTGTATGCTCATTTGTGTCTTCCCTTGGGATCTCTCACAAGTCCATGAATGTTTTTATTGAGAATGCTGTTCTATGTGATTTACATGAATTAAAGTAATAATAACTCTCACAACCCTGTGATACAGATAACATTTTTTTCTCTCATTTTGCAGATGTGGAAACTGTGGTAAGAAGATTAAATAACTCACATAAGGTTACCTGTCAGTTTAGTGGGCATCTGGGCTCCTATCCCAAACAGTATGCTTTCCAGAGCCCACATTTTTAACTGCTTTTTCTGTGGATTATCCAAAATTGAGTAATCCAAACTGCAGTAATATGGACATGGGAGAATACCACAAGCTTAGAAATTTCAGGGAGCAAGAGAGGTCTCCATTAAATTTGCTTACCATTGGGTTTCTGACTGTCTAGGTGGGCAAGTAAGGGCAGGAAATGGGTGGATTGAATAATGGGGAGGAGTCAAGAGAGGTATAATGAGGGTGTTTTTTGGGAAAGGGAATTCCATGACCAGGAGAAGAAAATGAAATCTAAGGTTGGATTGCAGCAGTGAGTGTGAAAATGAATCAAATTAGGCCTTCCATTATAACTGTGCTCTTCATTACTATCCCAGACTATATTGGCTCAGTATTGTTTCAGACCGCCTAGTTCCATGAACAAAATCCTCGAGTCCATTTACTTGTCATCTTGTTTATTGACTTCCATACACAAAGCAGTGACCCAGCTGGTTTGAATTTTGGCTGTGTTATTTACTAAGTGTTTGACCTTGAGCAAGTAATTTACTTCAATGTTTTGTGACCCATCTCATAGGTTATAAGGGCAGTTAAATGAGATTATATATGTAGTACTTAGCATAGACCTTAGTACATGGTACTATAAAGGGAGGCTCTGAATGTTATTGTTTTAGTAGTAGATTTTAGGGATCATTATTATAGAGATCATCATTTAATATAAACCCTCATTTTGGAATTCAAGATGTAGAGAAGTTGAGTTTGCACCTCATGGGCACACAGCTATTTAGTTGGTCCTGAGAAGAACATGAATTTCCCCATTCATTGTTCTTTCCATGCCAGACTACTTCTGAAAAAGAAAACAAAAACATCCATGTCATTTTTAAAAATTATAATATTTGTACACTTGTTTCAAGGAATATACTAAAACCTGGTTCAAGGCTAATGGAGAACCGAATCTAATCTATTTCAGTTATTTTTATTTATTTTCTATTTAACAGTTTCTCTTCCTCATTTTTTTCTTAAATCATATTTTGTAATCCTTGTGACAAATTCCAACCAGCAAGAATTTAACCTGATTGTAACCTTGAGAAATTGGATTACATAGTAGCCTGAAAATCTTGCTTGTTACTTACCTGAATCTGAATTTAAAATGCCAAGAAGAAATTAAAATTGAGGCCTTTTGAGCTTGCTTAATTCAATTCAGTTGGACACAAAAATCCAATATTTCAAAGCAATGTTGATATTTCAAGAGAGTCAATTTTATTTAAGTTTATAAAAGAAGTACCCTTCTGAGCCAATGATGGATTGGAATAACGTAAAAATAACGTGTAAAAGGTTTGTGGTGGCTGATGTTAAGCAGACATGTGGCATTTACTTTCTTTCAGTAAAACTAGCTGAGGTAAAAAGAGATCGGGATCTTATACATTTTTTCTCTTTAAATTTTTTTTATTTGAGTATAGTTGACACAAAAAGTCATGTCATATTTTGATGAGACATTAAAAAATGATTGAGCATGCTTGCAGCTGCATTTTAATGGTATTATGTAAATTAAGCTATGGCAAAGCATCTGTTTTCTAATGTTTCTGCTATACAAAATAGCTCTATAATAAACAAACAGCCTAACAATACATGAAATATTCATACAATATAAGGCATTTTTTGGGGGGAGCAGGCAGTACAGAGTTGCCACATGGACATGAAATCTTTCCTTTTTTAGAAAAATTTTTATGAACAAAATTGTAATTTGGATGTTCTAATGTCCTTTCTTATTATATTAGCTGCCCCTGTTCAAAACTCTTTGATTATAGAGGACTGCTTTTTTAAAACCTAGCATAGTGTTTTCTAATCTTTTTAACACTCCAGGCTTTCTTTTAAGTTTTCTTCCAACTAACCCTATGGTTTGAAAAAGTTGTCTGTCACATACTTTGCATATCTTAATATGTTTTCTTTCTAATTAATCAAATAAATGTATGTGTGTGTTATCACAATCAATTGATATAATTTCAACTAAAAGCAAAGAAA
Organism: Acinonyx jubatus; assembly: GCF_027475565.1. Classification (NCBI taxonomy): domain Eukaryota; kingdom Metazoa; phylum Chordata; class Mammalia; order Carnivora; family Felidae; genus Acinonyx; species Acinonyx jubatus. The sequence goes on from NC_069386.1 coordinate 79,891,833, forward strand.
CTTGACAGTTTATCTTTCTTATATAGTCTTGGAGGCAACTGTTTCATGTTTCTCCAATTTTTAAAAATATTCATAAATCACTGGCTCTCATAAATGTTTTTGGGCATCTTTAGACCTTAAAGCAACATTAAATAGGAGAACTACCAAAATAAATTCTGTAGTCATGCTTCAATTGTCTACAACAGTACTTTCCAGCAGAAATGTAATGCAAGCCACAAATGTGATTTAAAAATGGTTAGTTGCCGTATATATATTTTTAATGTTTATTTATTTTTGAGAGTGAGAGAAAGCAGGAGCAGAGGAGGGGCAGAAAGAGAAAGGGAGACAGAGAATCTGAAGCAGGCTCCAAGCTGCCAGCATAGATCCCAACACAGGGCTCAAACCCACGAACCATGAGATTTTTGACCTGAGCCAAAGTTGGATGCTTTACCGCCTAAGCCACCAAGATGCCCCTTTAGTAGCCATATTTTAAAATGTAGGAAAACAAAACAAAACAGGTGACCTTAATTTTAATAACATACTTAACTCAGTATATTAAAAATATCATCATTTCAGCATGAAATCAGTATCAAAGTTGAGAATCAATCAACAAAGGAATTATATTTTCGGGGCGCCTGGGTGGCTCAGTCGGTTGAGCGTCTGACTTTGGTTCAGGTCATGATCTCTCGGTTTGTGAGTTCAAGCCCCGCGACAGGCTCCGTGCTGACAGCTCAGAGCCTGAGCCTGCTTCAGATTCTGTATCTCCCTGTCTCTCGGCCCCTCCCACGCTCACACTCTGTCTCTCTCTGTCTCTCAATAATAAATGTTTTAAAAAAATAAAAAAAAAATACAAAGGAAATATATTTTAAAATACTAGGAATACTTACAATTCAATGAAAAACAACAACAACAACACATGATCAATAGAAAAAAAAAGACAAGAATCCTGAACAGACATTTCACAGAGGAGAATATACAATGACCAATAAACATGTAAAAATGTGCTCGGGGCGCCTAGATGGCTCAGTCGGTTAAGCGTTCGACTTTGGCTTGGTTCATGATCTCGCAGTTCGTGCCCTGTGTCAGGCTCTGCGCTGACAGCTCAGAGCCTGGAGCCTGCTTTGGATTCTGTGTCTCCCTCTTTCTCTGCCTTCCCCTGTTCACGCTCTCTCTCTCTCTCTCTCTCTCTCTCTCTCTCAAAAATAAATAAACATTAGAAAATTCTTAAAAAATATGCTCAACTTCATTAATAATTATGGCAACACAAATTAAAGCCACAGTGCAAAGGAGAGTTGGGCACAGCATCAGGAAGAAAGAGAGCAAACTGGAATACACGTACACTCCTGCTGGTTCACCAGCTCTAACCAAAGGAAAATAGAGTGTGATGCCTAAGGCTTCACTGCCACCTCGGGGTTTTCATTCCACTTTCAGGGAACTTTAACCAGGAGCCATATATATGAAGGAAGATTCTAGGAAATATAGTTCCTATTATAAACACATTGACAGTTTGAACAGTCCAGCACAATGGACTCACCATACTTGCTAAAATAAAGAAGACTGATGATACCATATGTTGGTGAAGCTGTGTCACACCTGGAATTCTCATACATTACTGGGAGGAGTGTAAATTGGTAGAACTTTATTGGAAAACCTGGCATTTTTTGCTGAAGTTAAACATGCGTAACCTAAATACTTAGCAAAAAAAAAAAAAAAGAAAAAAAGGGGGAGACATGTATAAAAACATTCATGGAAGCATTATTTATAATAGTTTCCCCAAAGTGGAACCCAAATTATAACACCATAAATTATTTCTGCCTGTTTGCAAACTTTATGTAAATGGAATAATAAGTATATACTTTCATGTTGCTTATTTTGCTTAAACTTCATTACCATGACGCATTCCATTGTGTGACTGTGCCACAATTTATTTGTCCATTTTACTGTTGATGGCCATTTGGTCATTTTCTATCTGGGAATAATTAGTGTTATTTGTGAATACTTTTGTACATGTGTTTTGTTGAATGTTAAGTTCACATTCCTGTTAATCTATAACTGAGAGCAGAATTACTATGCCACAGTGGAAACTAAACATATATCAATTATTTAGATTAACTGCCAGTTTTCCAAAATGGTTGTACCCATTTACACTCAGGTGACACTATGAGTTTTACTTGCTCTCCGTCTTCATGGAGATTTAGTGTTGGTGGTTGTTACAGTCATATAGACATTCATCTATTCTAATCAGGTCTTAAAGCTTACATGCATGGTATCTCATTGTGGTCCTAATTTGCATTTCTCTGATGATTAGTGAAGTTGAACCCTTTTTTCTCACATTTGTTGGTCTTTGCATATCCTCTTTTATGGAGTGCTGGTTAAGTCTTGCCCATTTTTTAATTTCTGACTTTTTCTTATTGATTTGTAGAGTTTTTTATATATTCCAGATAAAAGCCCTGTGTCATGGATGTATATTATAAATACCACCTCCTGCTTTATACTTTGCCTTTTCACTCTCTCTTGTGTCTTCCAATTTAGTTATTAATTTTAATGACCACTTTAACAAAATGACTTTTTATTTATGTTTAGTGCTTTGTGTCCTGCTAGAAAAATCTCACACTAATCACACCATTCGTCAACCATGCTGGCTTTTCAATTCCTTGAAGGAAACTTCTCCCTACTTGTATCTTGAGAGTTTTTCTTCCTTTTTATTCTTTAACTTCTGCGTCACATATTTCCTCAAGAAACTCCTCTGTGACTCCCAGGGTATGTTGTCCTCTGTGTTCTACACTCTCATAATACACTGTACTTGCTTCCAGAGAAGCTCTTCCAGTTTTTAAGTGGATTTTTGCAATATTTGTTTAGTCTATTTCTCTATCCAGGAGTGTGAGGATCAAGTCTGTTTTGCTCACCACTGAATGCTACCCCTTTCGCTTAGCCCGGTAACTGGCATATAATAGGAGCCCATTAAATATTGAGTTTGCTTATAGTTTTATGTTTGTGACATTTTGTGGTCTTTATAGAGAACATGTCTGAGGCATAGAGAACAGTAACAAGATACTTATACGTTAATCATATACATTGAAAATACTTGCTCCATCCCTTTCTGTTTTGGGGAGTCTAAGAGATTGTGGAGTAGGGATGCTTTTCCCATTCTCTCTGAATTAGAGTATACCCTCACCTAGGTGTTCACATTATTTGTTTTTCCTTTCCCATTTCTTTTCTTTTCTTTCTTTCTTTCTTTTTTTTTTTTTTTTTTTACGTTTATGTATTTATTTTGAGAGAGAGAGATTGAGAGACAGCAGAGAAGGGGCATAGAGGGCGACAGAGAATCCTGACCCAGCTCTACAGTGTCAGCATGGAGCCCACTATGGGACTCCAAGTCACAAACTCTGAGGTCATGACGTGAGCCGAAATCAAGAGTCAGATGCTTAACCAACTGAGCCACCCAGGCACCGCCCTCCCATTTCTTGAGTGATATATTTATGTTCAAGTTGAAAGCTCTACAGTGAGGGGACTATATCACATTTAATATAAATGGCAGTAAAACTGCCCAAGCAATGGGTATATTATATAGACATAGTGAATAAAGAAATAAGTTGTGTGATATTAGCGGTGTTTTCTTCTGGCTTTTCGGAGATGGTATTGAATTACTGAAGTACAGTGTGATTTATTTTTTATAATACTTTGCATCAGCAAAATGGCATCTATTTGATGCTTAGAAAATGCTTAGCTACAAATGTATGTCCCTCACAATTTGTCTTCATTTGCATGTGTTCTGAAAAACTTTAGTCTTTTCTGTTTCTCTTTTCAGAGAGAAGAATAAATTTGATCACCTTATCTATATGTTTCATTGTAGACTATCACTGCTATCCTTCCTTTAAAATGCACATGTTCTAATAGAGATACCTCCTGTAATGATGATCTTTTTGGTGGAATTGATAGGATGATATACACATGTTATCTCTAAGCCTCTGATAATTGTGTTTCCTTATTTTTATTTTAGAAGCAAAGCACTGGTTTAATTTCCATTAATGAGAAAATGGGATTGGGGCACCTGGGTGGCTCAGTCACTTAAGCATTCAACTCTTGATTTTGGCTTAGGTCATGATCTCGTGGTCATGGGATCAAGCCCTGCATCGGGCTCCATGCTAAGTGTGGAGCCTGCTTGGGATTTATCTCTTTCTCTCCCTCCCTTTCCCCCTTCCTTCTTTCCCCCTAAATAAATAAATAAATAAATAAATAAGTACTAAATGTGGAGCCTGCTTGGGATTTCTCTGTCTCTCCCCATCTCTGTCTCTCTCTCAATAAATAAATAAACAAATATTTTTTAAAAAGAATGGGATTAAAAGAAATTTGAATAAGGATTATATTTGCATAACCTGTCTATTTAACAAATGTTTATAAAGTATCTCTTTTATGCCAGAAGTTAGGAAATTCAGAAAGAGATGGACACTTTCTGTAAGACTTTAAATTTTTATTTCAAATAATAACATTCTGATAAGAGCCAAGAGTTGTTTGCTAGAAGTGTCCTTTTTTTCAGTTATGGAATGAGGATGATAAAATACCCATCTCATAAAGTTTTGAGATGAGTAAATAAGATAGTTCATCTAAACCATTTACCCCCAGTGCCTGGTATATAATAAGCACTCAGTACTTGTTAGGTGTTATTCACTATGACACTTTGTTCACAATAACCTCTTAATTATTTATTTTCCTGTGTTTCTGCTTAGTTTTTCTGTATTGCTATCAGGGCTAAATTTCTAAAAAATGGGTCTGATTTTGTAACATTACCTCGATCATCTTTCAACTTGAAAAACCCTTTGTTGGGCCATCTTTCCAACTTGAAAAACCTTTTGTGGTTTTCTGTTGTCTCAAGAAGAAAGTCTGAAACACGTGAATGGCATCTAGCATGTTAACCATCTGACCTTCACCTCCCTTTACCAAGCCAGCTTCTGCCTTTGCCCCCCATTAGCTTGTAGCCCAAATAGGCCATGTGTGGCTACATTCCCCTGACTTGGCTTGTGTTCTTCTTTCCACCTAGAATTCCTGCTGTAGGCCTCAACCCTTATTCTCATCCTTCACCTGAAGAAACAATTCCGAGCAATGTGGGCAGCTCAGAGATACCTCTTATTCTTCCCAGACAGAATTTTTTGATCCCTGTTATTTTTATCTCTTTAACATTTATCACATTATTAAAGTTAATTACATGTGTCTTGCTCTCCCACCAGCGTGTGAGTTCCCTTTAGAGCAGAAACAATAACTTATTCATCATTATATCACTAGAACCCAGTGGGCACTCAGTAAAAACTTGTTGAAATAATGGATTGAGATTTGGTTTAACTTTGTTTTGATTTCAGTGGTTTTTGTTATTCTAGGTTCTGGGCCTTGTCCAAAATATGAGTGTTTTCCAGTGTCCGAAGTGTAAACATAAAACTCATATTTTTGGTGCTGATGGTGCCAGAAGACTAGCACGGACCCTTGATCTTGATGTTCTAGGTAAGACCATAGGATATTCTTTTGCAGAGGAAATGGCGGAAGGGGAGGTGTGGATAAGATGATGATGAAGAGTGTCTCAGAAAATGATGAATTGTCTTCAGTTTTGTGTTTTAAATTAAGTATAAGGAGTTGTATGTGTTTGTTAACCTTTTTTTGGCTTTATATATTTCATTAGTGGGAGGCTTTTTGAAGAGGAGGTTTGTTCTGCCAATTATCACTTTTACCATAAGCAAGAACTCTCTATAATTGAGTTTGAGAAGAGTTTTGTGGTCTGAGTTTTGTAATTTGAAGTCCTTATTTTAAATAATGGTCATCACTTTGTTTGCTAAGCTGAGAACATATCTCTCAGTATAAACAGATAGGCATATGAAAATACCTGGTCAGTGTGTTGTAGCAACCTTTGAAAGTGTCAGTTCTTGGTGCATATGAAAAAATGCCTTTCTGATAAGTTCTGAATTTATCAGTCCTTTTGCTCTAGAAAGATAATATTTTCTGTTTTCTGTAATCTTTTTATAATGTGTTTGCCATGTCTGTGAAATATAGTACCTGAAATTTACATTGTACATACCATTCACGTTACTGAATTGAAGGATTAATTAGTGTTATGAGAAGTGAACTCATGTGTTAAGTGAGCAAAACACAGATTTTAGATAAAACATGATTTTTGGAAGATCTACAAGCAACTTAATGGACATTTTATGAAACATGTGTTGATAATTTTCGTTATGAATGAGTTTCTGTTCTGGGCAAAGGCAGATGTTAGATGCTGAATAAGGGAGGAATAGAGTGAATTATTAGTTTTAGGAAGTTAACAATTAAGATCCCTTAGAGATCAAGGAATTTCACAACATTGTTTATTATAATTAAACTTCTAAAAGTTGATGTTAAATGTGTTATTGTTATTATGCATTTGTACTGTAGCAGCCACCACAGTACCAGGTGAATACTAATGTTATATTTTGATACGTTGCTTTAATTATAGCCACTAATTATACTCTGCAACTGTTTTTTATTTAACTAACCTAGAAAGTTCAGTTTCCCAAATCTGCATAATAACAACAGATTGACATAAACTTATGTAATAAAGTAAATGTGTAATTATAATGGCGCTATTGAATTATGCTGACAACATTATAATTCCCTGATTTATAAATGGGTGGTATGATATACGATATTGTAAATCATTTATTTAGAATTTGAAAATATATCTCTTAGAGAAGCAATCACACTAAGTTACATTTTAACCAAGAGCTCACAAATGTGTAGTTACCCTGAGAATGTGTCAGAAATACTGATTACTGATCACGAAAAATGGATAGTGTTTATAGATGGCTGTATCTAACAGTGTTATGGGAAAACTAATTTGGAATCCCAACTCAGGGCACATCTCTTCCTTTTAATGCAGTCATGGGGCCCAATGAGACTTCCATGATCTGGAGCAGGGGCTTCAATAACAAAGAGGTTGTAGTCAGGAAAAAGGAACTGAAGTCAGGGAAAGAGCTCTCCCAGCTATGGCCTCCTGGCTGGTTGAACTTCCCAGGGGCCCTAATATGTCCTTTACTGACTCCCGGGCTGCCTCTTAATTTATTTTCATCCATTGGGCTGCACTAAATAATTACTTGGGAAAATGGCTCTCAGAACTTTCTCTGTAACAGTTATGTCTCTGAAATATGCCCTTGCTTCTTTCAGACCTGGCCCCTTAAAGGTACGTTTCAAGGCCAGACTGCATTTTACCCACTCTCCATACCATTACTCCTTTTTCTCCTCCTTTGTTATGCAACTGTTAGCCCATTACCACTCTCACTATGGTGTGCCACCTATTTTCTAAAAAGGTTTTCCTCTTTCTTGATCAACTCTTCTGTGCTTATAGATAGGATTATGAGTCCCTGAAAGTCAGAAACTATATTGATAGGTGCCTATATAAAGGAGAAGGTTGTGCCTTTTTTCTTCCATTATTGCAGTAGAAATGAAAACATTCAGGTTTCCTTACTATAATGTCATAAATCAAGAGAAAAAACTTTATGGGTTTCTAAGAATTTTATATAATGTATTTTCCCCTACCCCCTGTGACAGTTTCTTACAGGCTTAAGTTGATCTATAGAATAGACATCAAATTTAAATGACTACTGAAATATTCATGTATTTTATCATTTGGCTATTGAACATTTAAGAAAGATTTAAAGAGTTGATTAAAATCCCCAAATTTGCTGACAAGAGGAGCATGAATTACCCGTTCCTCTATGCACTTCATAATATAAATTATAATAGGTTTGTAATTTTGTAACATATACTTCTGCTTTATTTAAGTAGCCTGGCATGGTGCTGAATGCCTTATTTTGCATAAACATGCTCACATACACACGGGTTTCAGTAACCTTTGCATGGATTTGGAATTGTTCTAAGAATGCTCAGTACCATGATGAGTCAACTCTTCTACTTAAGACTCCATTTACAGCATTTTAAGTCTAAGCCTTTTGAAAGGCTTCATTTGTGAAGGTATGGTGGAGTCAACTGGACTATGGATCAGAGCATTTTCGCCCTAAATTCTACCACCTCATAGTAACATATCCTCAGGAGAGACACACAATCTTTCTGACAAGTCTGTAGTAGAGGTCTTATATACTTGCTGAGATCTCATCAAGCTCACAAGTTATATATAATGCTATATAGATTAATACATAAAGAAAAGTAGTTAGATATGATAAAGAGGCAGGTCGTGGAGATAACAGATCTGGCTTACTTTCAGGGAGTTCTCTTAGCACACTCATCTGCCAACCTCAGGAAGATAATTTATTCTTTTTTGGTTCTTTGTCTCCCCATCTTTCCCTCTTCATTTTCCTCTTGTTATTTAGTACGATGTGTCTATATCAGATATTACAGGGAGAAATAATTTTACAAATGTCTTCTAAGCCATTTCTTGCTGGAAGACCCACAGCAAAGAATAAATCAGAGTCCTTATCCCTTGATTGGCTACCATATAGCTTTCATATACACATATACAATGTCTGAACTACCCTCAAATGGAATATGTTGCCCCTAATTTTCATTTGAAATTCCTTTTTTAGAGATTTAGCAATATGAGGATAGTCATAATTCAAGTTGACTTGAATGAAAATTTTGTTTTTTTTCTGAAGTTCACATAGTGAAATTCCAAATGCCTGTATAAACTTTTATAGTGCTAATGGATGTCTGGTGGGCTCTTTTAGGGGACATTCCCTTACATCTCAATATAAGGGAAACTTCAGATACAGGCCAGCCGATTGTGTTTTCACAGCCTGAAAGTGATGAGGTAAGTGATGTTCTTAAATATGTATTTTAGTATCTTTTTACAGGATATATACTTTTTGATATTTAGGAAGAAAGTTGGGAAGATCAAGTTTATCTATTTGCAGTCCATATATTAAATATTAGTTAACTTATTCAAAGCATCTTTAAATAACTATATTATATGGTAAGCATACCATTCCTGGCTCTGAATTATTAGCTGAACAGGTTCACTTACAAAGCCATCACCTGGGGTGCCTGCATGGCTCAGTTGGTTAAGCATCTGACTGTGGCTCAGGTCATGATCTCATGGTTCCTGAGTTTGAGCCCTGCATCAGACTCTCTCCTGTCAGTACGGAGCCTGCTTGACATTCTCTGTTCTCTCTCTCTCTCTCTCTCTCTCTCTCTCTCTCTCTCTCTCTCTCTCTCAAAAATAAATAAAACATTAAAAAAAGTTTTTTAATTAAATAAAAAAAAGAGCCATTACCCTACTAGTTTTCTTATGAAGAACACTAACAATGAGCATTTGTAAAATTCTTATCCTGCTGCCTAGCAGTATCTAACTGCCCAAGATTATTGTATTTGTATTAAGTTGTATAAATTCAGCTCATTGTTTTGAGAAGGGAACATAATGTAAGGAAATACTAAGTTGGACATAGGGAAATTGTTATACTGCATTAGAGATGGGATTTTCATTGCCTTTATTTTTAATAAATATGATTGGGGAGATGAGATGGAAAACTAGTTGTGTTTCATTAGCCAGCATCATTGGAGATACAGTTGATAGGTTTTCAAGATTGCTGAAGCTTTATGACTTTAAGAATAAAATGTTTTATTTTATTCTCTTTGTTAGATGGAAATACAATCAATCATATGTATCTCTTCTGTCCTAAGTAGCACTTGTTGTGTAAGCTAGAAGCTGAGCTATCACCTGGTGCATCAGTTTTGATGTAGTTTTTGTATTCCTTTGCTGAAAAGCCCCAGTCAGTCTTCTAATAGCTATTCTTTTTTTGTTTTTCCCTTAGCTAATGGGTATAGCTTTATAGTACTGTTCTTTTGACTATCTATAACTACTACTCCTTTCATTCCTAGCTTTCTCCAGTCTTATGTGAACTAGAAAATAAAAGAGCTGAGCTTGGTTAGAACCGTGAATGAAGTAAGAACTGTAAATAATTCGACAGTCAGGAATGTTGGATATGTAAAGTACATTGATTTTGAGTTCTTTCTCTGAGCGGCCCAAGGTCCTTTCCATTTCTTAAGAGTCAGTATCTATGGTATAGGTGATTGAGTTGCTGGGGATAAGATCTCTGAGGAAATAGAGTGTAGTGTATTGCACTTATCATTGTTTTTCTCTTTTCCTGCCTTTTAGGTGGTAAATGTAAAATTTCTTTTTCAGTCTTTTCTTAGAAATCTTTCAGATAAGCAAAAACCATAACCTTTTATTACTCTCATAATTAAAGTCTGCCAACCCAACTATCATAGGTGTACTTTACGCAGAATGAAAGTTGTATGAAAATTGAGTTTAATTATACACTTTTAAATGCCTCCCAAGAACAGACTAAAGACATTCTAAGGTGATTTCTTATGACTAAGAATAATTACTTACTACATTATATCAATTACAAATTTAGTTTTAAAAAAATTTTTCTTAATGTTTATTTTTGAGACAGAGAGACAGAGAGAGTGAGAGAGAGCACAAGCAGTGGGGGGTGGGGGGGTGGGAGGGGGAGCAGAGAGAGACAGAGACACAGAATCTGAAGCAGGCTCCAGGCTCCAAGCTGTCAGCACAGAGCCCGACACGGGGCTCAAACTCATGAACTGCGAGATCATGGCCTGAGCCGAAGTCAGATCATGACTGACTGAGCCACCCAGGCACCCCACAAGTTTAAACTTTTTAATATTTTCTCCACCTATCCATTATTGCTGTTTTCTTTGAGATTTCTCAAAAGCGAGGAACCTTTCAAGCAAGTTAAAGGAATGTAATGCAAAAGAAAACATACAGCAGCCATCAAAAGATAATATGATTTAAAACTCTAAACAGCAGTGTTTATGTAGTTTTCTGGAGTTGTTTTTTTTTTTAAATCTCATTTACATTGTCATAAACGTTAGACCTATTGTTTTACTGTTACTGCCTGACATTTATGAGAATGAGAACAGCCTAAGCCTTTGTGGTTTGTGCTAGATTTGATTTGGTGAGGTCTTGGCAAAAGCAGTGAGAATTTCACATACCAGGTTGTCAACCTTAAATATTGAAGATTTCTGAGCAATTTTAGGATTTAGACATGGCCATGAAAAGGAAAAAAAGAAATTAGTGCCTTGTATTTATTCTGTTTCCATGGAAATTATTACATTCATTATTATGAATCATCCTCCTAATAGTAGCCTTACAGTGTACCAAACATTGTCAGACATTTTGGTTACATAATTTCTGTGCTTACAACTTGATACAATATATAAATAGTCCCCATTTTGCAGATAAGGAAACTGAGATTTAAGGAATTTAAATAGTTTTCCCAAGGTTTCAGAACTAATAAGTGATAAAACATGATTAACAGACAAGTCTTTTCCTGCAACTCAATAGTTCCATTTTATCATATACCTTTCGGGTCCTATACTAATAGCTATGATTTCTTTAATTTGTTTTAAGAGAGTACAGTACTTATGTGCATTAAATACATTATCTTATTTGCTACTTCACTCTCCCAGTAACATCTAACTTTCACAGGAAGTGAATACCTAAGTGATACTGATCAACTTAAAATATGATTTGCACTGAATTTAAGGCACTATCAGACAGCTGGCAGGAGTTAGAGTACCAACTAAAAAGTACCAACAAGCTGCTACCTCCTCAGTCATTAGGCAAAACCTTCTGAAATGAGCACTACTGAGGAAAGGAGAATAGTTGACTCTCCAAATATAAGTAGCATGAAATAGCCAGAGAAAGCCATAGAGGATGGGAGAGGAAGTGGACACTTAGGATTCAGAACTCTTAAGTTCAATAGCATTGCCTCTTGTTTGTGTGATTATAATGATTAATTCAACTCTATCTACTTTTTGCCTTTCCTTGCGTCCAGGAAACAAGTAATGGACGCATAAAGGACTGATATTTTGTGCTTTCATCCTTTTTATCAAGTAAAAATCTTAATATTGACATACAGAAAGGTGTGCTGTAAGGTGTTCCTGATAAAGACTTTCAAAGTGGAAACTATTATCTTATAATTTCTAATTTACTATAACCTTATAATTTTAATAGGATTATGTATGATGAATTAGGACTTCAAATCCTTAAAAACAAAAACAAAGGAAAAAAGTTCCCTGTAAAACTTCTTGCACTTTGTTTGCCATCCATTTCCTTTAGCTTGTTAATGATAGAGCAGACAAACAGCATCCAGCTATATTATCTATGTTTGTAGATGCCTCAATAAAAGATCTCGAATAGAAGTGGTATTTTATGTATAACTGAGGTGATAAAAAAAGAGAATATCAATAGTTTAAGAAATCAGAATCATATTTTTTAATATATGATATGTGTATATTGCCTTTTTGCTAGTTATGGATTAAACAAAAGGCAGGGATTTAGTTTGCTTGTTCCTCAGTCAGGAAAAGTACCCACAAGTACATGTTCATATGAGCTCTTCAATGAGATTGTAAATTACTTGAGGACATAATAGTAATAATTGCAGCCGCTAATATTTATTTCATTCTTTTGTGCCAGCACTTCACATACCTTATTCTTACTTAATATTCCCCAAACCCTTTGAGATAGCTGCTGTTGTTATTTTTTTTTAATTTTTTTAAATGTTTATTTATTTTTGAGAGAGAGAGAAAGAGAGCTGAGTACAAGTGGGGGAGGGGCACAGCGAGAGGGGGACCGAGGATCCAAAGCAGGCTCTGAGCTGACAGTACAGAGCCCGATGCAGGGCTCAGACCCACAAACGGTGAGATCATGACCTGAGCCGAAATCGGGTGCTTAACTCACTGAGCCACCCAGGCGCCCTAGCTGCTGTTGTTTTAGATATTTTGGAGATGTGGAAACTGAGCCTTAGAAGGGTTAAGTAACTTGCCCAAGGCCTCATAGCTAATAAGTGATGGAGCTAAGATTTTAACTCAGGCCTGTCTAACTGCAGAGGCTCCAGGTCTTCACAAGTGAGCTATCCTGCCTTCCTTTTGTATCATTACGTCCCACAGATTTCCCAAAACAGTGACTCGCACATGATAAGAACCAGAAATTATTTGTTGAAATGATACTGCACTGGCTTAAAACAATTGAAATTCAACAGTTTTGTAGAAATTGAAACTGTTAAACTAAGCACTTTTAGAGATTTCTCAGCAAATGACAACCTAACCATTACTTTGAGTGTGATATATTGAAAGTTTAAGCTTGGAGATAGTCCATTAAAAAGCAAAGGTTAAATGTGGCAAATTTGATTATTCTGGAATCGTTCAGTGTTTTGTGTAGTCTGATAGGTTTATGTCTCTAATTTAACATAAGTAAGAGTTTAAAGATGATAGAATGATGGCTTTCTCTCAGCTTGCCTTAGTGAACTCTAAATTGTCGTCACAGAAATATTAGGCCTAAATATTCGGAAAAGCTACTAGGAGATAAAAGGTATTTACAGAGATGCATGGGTGAAAATCAGCATACTAGATTTAAGAAAAATATTTCTTTACAAAGTACATGGCATTTCCATTTTTATTTTTTTAACTTTTTTTTTTTTAATGTTTATTAGTTTTGAGAGAGAGAGAGAGAGAGAGAGAGAGCAAGCAGGGGAGGGGCAGAGAGAGAGGGAGACACAGAATTGGAAGCAGCTCCAGGCTCTGAGCTGTCAGCACAGGTCCCCATGTGGGGCTTAAACTCACAGACTGAGATCATGACCTGAGCTGAAGTCGGCCGTTTAACCAACTGAGCCACCAAGGAGCCCCCCTGGCATTTCCATTTTTAAACAAAACTTTTGTTTCTGTTAACTATAGCAGAGAGTGAAACCATTTTTAGATAAAGCATTATGACTAAAATTACTTGTACTTTGGATTTACTGTTTAATATGTAATGTAGTAGGGGAGCCTGGGTGGCTCAGTCAGTTGAGCATCCGACTTCAGCTCAGGTCATGATCTCACAGTTCTTGGGTTCGAGCCCCGCGTTGGGCTCTGTGCTGACAGCCTGCTTCTGATTCTGTGTCTCCCTCTCTCTCTGCCCCTGCCCTGTTCACACTCTGTCTCTGTCTCTCAAAAAGTGAATAAACGTTAAAAAAAAGAAATATTTAATATGTAATGTAGTAGAAGGATCTAGGCTTTGGAGTTAGGTGGACCCAGGTTTGACACTTTCCAGCTTAGTGACTTTGTGACTGTTTCTTTATCCAAGTTGAGTTGATGATGCTTATTTTACATAAGTGTGATTACTTATGCAAAGTACTTGGTATAGTAGGTACTCGATAAAAAAATTTAAGGCTTTATTCATATTTTGAGAACTATTTTTTTTTTTAACATTTATTTTTGATAGAGAGAGAGGTGGGGCTGAGAGAGAGGGGGACAGAGGATCCAAAACATGGTCCATGCTGATAGCAGAGAGCCTGACGCGGGGCTCAAACTCAGGAACTGTGAGATCATAACCTGAGCTGAAGTCAGACGCCTAAGTGACTGAGCCACCCAGGTGTCTCCCTTTTTTTTTTTTTAATTTAATGTATATTATTTTTGAGAGAGAGAGAAAGAGCAAGCAGGGAAGGGGCAGAGAGAGATGGAGACAAAGAATCCAAAGCAGGCCCTGGGCTGACAGCACAGCCCAATGCAAGGCTTGAACTCATGAACTATAAGACCATGACCTTATTTGAAGTTGCATGCTTAACTGACTCAGCCACTCAGGCGCCCCAAGAACTTTTCTTTTTAAAAAAATGGACTCTTAAGTGAGATTTTAATACTTTTCTGATAAAATAAAGCATATGTCAGCTGTTAGGGCTCAAGCATAGTTTTCAAAAATGAAAATGTGTCACACTTAAAACACTTCTGTAAGTCAGGGTAAACAGACCTCAAACAGTTCTTTTACCATGCAGAGTCAGAGAGCGGTCAGGTTAGGTTCAAATACCAGCTCATCTGGTATTAGCTATAATGCTTCAGGCGAGAAAGACTGTTCACCTTTCTGGGTCTAGGTTTCCTTATCTATAAAGTGGGGTTAGTGACAGAATTTATCCCTTAAAGTAGCTGCCAGTTTAAATGAAACATTACTTGGTAAATATTAAGTACTCAAGTAAATTTTAGCTATTATCAACCATAGTATTGTAGTAGTGGTGGTATATTCATAAATCTAAGTATATAAACATATAAATTAATGGTTTTAGAAGGCCTTACTATTGTGTCTTACAGTTACTTTTTATACATAAGATAGGAGAAATAAATAACATTTGCATTGCAATTATTCAAAACTTAAAAACATTTTTGTAAGGTTTATTTTTGAGAGAGAGCACAAGCTGGGGAGGGGCAGAGAGAGACACACACACAGAATCTGAAACAGGCTCCAGGCTCTGAACTGTCAGCACAGAGCTGGATGTGGGGCTCAAACTCTAGGCGAGATCATGACCTGATCCACCCAGGCACCCCTAATTATTCAAAACTTTTAAAATGCAGATGTCATGACCATTGTTCTGACGGGACCATGTAGGCATTGGGATAGTTTGTGACTAACACAGTGACCCACAGTGGCTTAGGAGTTGCTCTTAGTATTTGGCTGCTCTGGGGATCCCAAAGATGAAGAGTGTAACAACCTAACCCAGGAATTCTTGCCTGGTACCCAAATTTCACCAGGTGAAGGAGCCTAAGGTGCTCATTGCTGGTATTGGATGCCATTCTCAGAGAGAATAGAAAATGCTCCATAGGGTGGTAATAAACAGTCCTATTTGAAATGACTACCAGCTCTTATGCCAAAGAAGTTTGGGCAGCATCTAACTCACGATATCAATTTGTCACAAGAAGATACAATTTTTCTACAACTGGACTGGGTTGCTAGTTTGATGACATGGGAATTAGAGTTTGAAAACAGTAACTGCTGGTATTAAATATTGTTTTCAGAAAGTCACCTTCTAGGTAGCTGCCCCCTAAAAATGCTAAAACCCTCTCTTCCCTGCCCCACCTGCAGTGTACATGACACCATCTTCTCACTGCTGAACTTCCTCAGCTCACTCAGCCTTTTGACTATTAAATTCAGCAGGCAGCTATGGCCAACAGTTCATGAGTCATTTGATGTCTGCTGGGGAGAAATGTAGAACAAATGAGTCTGTTCTTTTCCAGGCCAAAGCTTACCTGAGGATTGCCGCAGAAGTGGTAAAAAGATTGCCACCACCTCTAAAGTGAATTCCCCAAGTGTTCTGGAAATTTGCCTGGTGCTTAACAATAAGAAGACCTTTGGAAATCAGCAGTGTGGTGATGCAACCTACAGGAATAATAGAATCATGGTTATTTTCTTTTATTTCTAAGGAAATAATGTCTTATTTTCAGATTTGATTTGCTAAGCAATGACTCACAAGTAAAATTTTTATATATCAATGTTAACTGCTACATTTAGGAATTTTTTTTTTTTTTTGAGTGCTGATGTGTACCAACTGCACAGAACTGCATTTTTTTTTAATGAACTACCCCTTGGGGAATCATGAGTTTATATTATAAGCTCAACCTTCAATTCAGGAGAGTTAAAACTGTATTCTTTTTGTGGGACTATGGAGTTAGTCATTTAAAGGATTTATTAACTGCGTACTGATATAAGTGTGATAACTCCATCAGTCAGTTTGGTCTGAGTTTCAATCGTGTCTTAGACAGTCTTGGACACGTTCTTAATGTAAAATAACTTCTGCTTCATCTGGACCAGGCTCTACCCTAAACTTACTGAATATAATCTGCAGGGGTGGGGCCTGGACATGTATATTTTT
The DNA here is from genome assembly GCF_027475565.1 of Acinonyx jubatus. Taxonomy (NCBI): domain Eukaryota; kingdom Metazoa; phylum Chordata; class Mammalia; order Carnivora; family Felidae; genus Acinonyx; species Acinonyx jubatus. The sequence goes on from NC_069386.1 coordinate 79,908,479, forward strand.
AACAAGATCACAATGATTTTGATGATTCTGGTTATGATGGCAATAGTTATAATAATAGGTAACATCTATCAGGTGTTTCCTTGTGTCCATATAGTTAATCTTGCATTCGTATGAGTGGGGTATTGTTGTTACCTTCATTCTATAGATGAGAAAACTGAGATATGGGAGTGTTAAGTGTTTTGCCGAAGGTTTCTGTTCTAGCAAGTGATAGAGCTGGAATTTGAACTTGGACAGTGGGATACTGGATCCTCCCTTTTTTATACCAAAGAACATTTGTTTATTTCAAAAGAGAAATACGGTATTCAGCATTTCCTCCAACTTACTTGACCATGAAGGCCTTATCCTATCCCTTTTAGGAGCATTTCATGGAGTTTGTGTTTCAAATGATACACTTTGAAAAGCATGTATGTTATCTAGTTGAGGCTCAAAGATATTTGGGGGAGCTTTCCAAGGTCAGGAAGCAAAATAGTTATAAAGCTGCAAGTACTGATAAGAATCATTAGTTGGCCCTCAGTTACAAAGAAGTGGTCTATGACTTTTGGCAAATACCTTGACATCTTCTGCTTTGTAGTTAAACAGGTAGAAAACTAGAGAGTCACATGTTGTTATAAACATGTTTTCACACACTTGTATTCACATAAAAAACTGTTCATGGCAATTTTATTTGTAGTCGCCAAAAACAACACAGAGCTTTTCAGTGGGCAGATGGTTAAACAAAATGTGATCTATCCAACCATGGAATACTACTCGCCACTGAAAAAGAACAAACTACGGATACCTGCAACAACCTGGATGAATTCTAGACCATTATGCTGAATGAGAGAGCCAATCCCAAAAGTTTTTATACCATATGGTTCCATTTATGGAGCATTCTTGAAATGACAAAATTATAGAAATGGAGAACAAATTAGTGGTTTCTGGAATTTAAGGGGAGAGGGTTGCAAGGGAGAGAATTATATGTGCCTCTAAATGGGCAACATAAGGAATCATCATGAGGATGGAAATGTTCTTTGTTATGACTGTGTCAATACCAATATCTTGGGCAATATTGTACTATAGTTTTGCAAGATGTTACTGTTAGAGGAAATTGGGTAACAGGACACAATGGAATCTCTGCATGTGAATCTACAATTACCTCAAAGTAAAAATAAAATTTTAATTAAATAAACACGTGTTGCTGTGTCTGAACTGAAATATCTTGCGCCAAATTATCCATGCTAATTAAAATCATGAATAAAAGTATTTATGAACACACAGTAATCATTCTTCCTCACTGTGAAAAGGAGGTAATGACTTTAAGCTGTAGATATATATTTGTGTTTTTATTGACTTTTAAGAGAAGACTGATACAAATAATCATTGAATACTTCTAAATACCAAAAAGCAGACCTGAACCAGGCTTAACTTTACCTAGAGAAAGAATGATCTAAATAATCTCCAGAGGCACTTAAAGTTGTATGCCAATTTAATACATCTCATAGAGAAATGGGAAAGATCATTTTATTCATAAATACATTACTTAGAAAAGAGCTACACATATAATCACCTGCTCTCTTCTCCTTTACCCTTGCTTACAAGTCTCTGCAGATATTTCCAGGCAAGCCACTAAAAAGATGGTGGTTGGAGTATATATGCAGGTTCATCAGTGGAAGAAGAGAAAGGAGCTGTAAGAGCAAGAATGAAGCTTGTTCTAAAATTTAGCCTATGGCAGCCTCTGCTAAGCTTCAGAGCTGACTTTAAAGATAGACTGTCAAGCGAAGCTAGTCTGCCTGTTGTTAGGGGTGATATTTATTCCTGTTCTTCACATTTCCATAGAGCGGAGAGAATTTCCATTCCACTTTCCAGGAGGCGAAGGCAGGCTGCCCCACTCACTCCATGCCAGGGAAGGAGGAGTGACACATCTTATGGGTAAATTTCTTCCTGTCTGCATTTCTTTGATTTCAACAAAATCCTGAGCTTTGTGAGGCAGGCTGCAGGGAAACCTGTCCATCTCTGCCTTGGACTTGGATCCATTTAATTTAGGTGTTGGGTATTTGGTAGCCCACTATGGTCACATATCCACTAGTCCAGCTTTTTGTCATTAGTATAGCTAATATATATATATTTTTATTTTTACCTGCATTTTGTGTCTCTCAGTTCTAAACAGGGGAAGAATCCCCCCCCCCCACCATGCTCCAAAAACATACAAATTTTCCTGAATCCTAGAAAATTAGAACCAAAGAGCATACTAGGGATCAGAAAGTTGCATCACTGCATTTGAAACACCTCTAGTAAACGGGGCGCCTACATGGCTCAGTCATTTAAGCGTCTAACTTTGGCTCAGGTCATGATCTCACGGCTCGTGAGTTCGAGCCCCACGTCAGGCTCTGTGCTGACAGCTCAGAGCCTGGAGCCTGCTTTGGATTCTATGTCTCCCTCTCTCTGCCCCTTCCCCACTCATGCTTTGTCTCTCTGTCTCTCAAAAATATATAAACATTTAAAAAATTTAAAAAGTAATAAAATAATTTTAAAAATAGTAATCTGATTTTTAAAAAAATGAAACACCTCTTATTAAAAAAAACAAAAAAAAAAAACAACAAGTTCACTAATGGCCAAAAACTTTCTGAAAGATATATGGGGAGGTTATAATGAAGTATACTAAATATATAGTAAAGCATGGAAGACAAAGTATATAGGCTAATTGTCTACAAAATGGACACCTATGTGACTACCAACCAAATGAAGAGGTAAATCACCACTAGCATCACAGAAACCTCAGTATTTTCTCTCACAATTACTACCCTCTCTGTCCCTTACAAAGTTAACCATCTACTGATATACCTAAGCTTATACCCTTAAATATTATAGTTTTACCTGTTTTTGAAATGTATATTAAATGGGATTATACAGTTTTTTGCTCTATATTAAATGCTTTTGCTGTGTATTGTTTCTGAGTTCCATATCTGCTATTGCATATAGCTGCTATTCATATTATTTGCTGTACAATATTACATTGAATATACACAACTCTCCCATTCCACTGTAGATGGATATTTGGGTTGATTCCACTGTTTGACAGATTGTACTGTTATGAGCATTCGTGTACATATTTTCTTGGTGTTCTGTACTTAAATTTCTGTTGTATTATTTCTGGAAGTGGGATTGTAGTTGTTTAGTGGTATCTCATTATGGTTTTAACTTGAATTTCCTTGATTACAAATGAAATTGAGCACCTTTACCCATTGGCTGATTAGATTTCCTGTTTTGTATACTGCCCAGTCAAATCTCGTGCCTATTTTTCTATTGTATTAGAGTGTTTTATGAATTTCTGTCAGTTCTGTGTTGCAGATAGCTTTCCCACTCTGATTGGTCTTTCAGTCTTTTACTGGTGTGTTTTGATTAACCAAATGATCTTAATTTTAGCATATTCAAATTCATTACTTTCCTGTATGATTATTGATTTTTGTGCAATGCCTCAAGGTGATGAAGATATCCGGTATTAATTTCTAGACGTTCTAGCATTGTCTTGTTCTTACATTCTATAATTCATTTGGAATTGTTTTTTTGTTATTAGGTGAGGTAGGCATTAGGTTTCATTTTTTTCCTTGTAGTTATCTAATTGTCCACTGGGACTGTCTTTTTCCTTTGCTTTTCTGCAGTACCACCTTTGTTGTGAATTAATGTCTTTGTTTCTATGGATCTGTTTCTGGGCTTTCTGTTCTGTCCCATTGGTTTGTTTGTCTGCCTTTACACCAATAACTCACTGTTTTGTTTCTTATCACCTTGTTCTTCAAGAATATTTTGGCAAATCTTGATTTTTTTTTCATTTTCATATAAATTTTAGGACCAGTGTGTAAAGTTCACAGCAACAAAAATTGGAGAGTTTCAGTTTTGCTTAGGATGGAGAAGACTGGGAAAAGCATCATATCTGACTTAGAACAAGAAAAAACTGTATGATATACAAAATCATAACTTTTCTTAAACCCACTAGAGATCCTAAGTTACAGTGCAGCCAAGTAGTATGAGATATATGAAAAGACAGACCTCTCCAAGGAGACATAGGATGCAAGCATACCTTTGGCAAAACACAGAAGAGATGTTAAGCTCCCTACAGACAGGTAAGAATAATCCAGTGAAAAACTCTAACAAATTGCTAAAAGCTGAGTGGGGGATAACAGGAGAATCTAGAACCCCTACAAGCTGTTCATTGAGGAGAGTTTGTACCCACTCCTAGGCTTTTCTCTATGGACCTGACTGTGTGCCTAAGAGAAGAATTGAGCATTGGGCAGGGGATTAGAGAAAACCTTCTTGAGTAGTATAGGGCTGGAGAAGGAGAGTAACTGCTGGTTGGAGAAAAACACAAAACCTTACCTGATTCTCCTTCTCTGTGGAACAAACACATTTAAGTCACTAGGGGAGGGTAGCAAACCTGTCCTCAGATGAAGACCCATTCTGACTGCAGGAGAGGACATAGAAAACCCCTAATCATGATGGAGAACAGGAAGCCCTCCCTACCCTAGCCATTAAAGACATCCTATCACTCAGGGAGGGATAGGATCACTGAGAAAGCCCATTCACCAAGACTTGGGGATGTAGCACTTACTTAGAGCTAAGATTAGATTAGGACAACAGAGAATCCTGTGTTCCACAGCAAGCTAGCAAGCATTAAGTATGAAACATTAGCAGTGTCCACTGGTGGAGGAGGGGGAAAGAATGTGAATGGAGAGGTCAAAAACTAAGAGTAGAGCAATCCATCTTTCAACTTAAGCACAAGGTAATAGCAAAGAGGTTTGAAGCCAATGGTGTACTGAAGGTAACCATGAGAACAATAAAACCTAAATAAGATGAACTGTTGACTAAATTAACTCAGATCTGTTCATTAAATTTCTAGCGAAATTAGAGTCCTGTGCATCTTCAGCCATAAATAACTATTTACCTCCATTTCTGTTGTTCTACACATGATGTTCAGTATTAAGTATAAAAAATTATAAGACAACAGAACTAGAACAAATAATCCTAATTTAAAAAATTTTTTTAAATGTTTATTTTTGAGACAGCATGAGTGGGGAAAGGGCAGAGAGAGAGGGAGACACAGAATCCAAAGCAGGCTCCAGGCTCTGAGCTGTCAGCATAGAGCCCAATGCGGGTATTGAACCCACAAGCCACGAGATCATGACCTGAGCTGAAGTCGGTCACTTAACTGACTGAGCCACCCAGGTGTCCCAATAATCCTAAAATTCTTATGGAACTACAAAAGACCGTAAATAGCCAAAGCAATCTTGAGAAAGAAGAACAAAGCTGGAGGTATCACATTTCCAGAGTTCAAGACATACAACAAAGCTATAGTAATCAAAACAGTTTGATACTAGCACAAAAATAGACACATAGGTCAATGGAACAGGATAAAGAGCTCAGAAATAAATCCATACTTACATGGTCGATTAATCTATGATAAAAGAGGAAAGAATATAAATGGCAAAAACAAGATTTCCTTCAGTCAACTAATCTTTGACAAAGCAGGAAAGAATATTCAGTGGAAAAAAGACAATCTCTTCAACAATGTGTTGGGAAAACTGGACAGCAACATGCAGAAGAATGAAACTAGACTACTTTCTTACACTATACACGACAACAAACTCAAAATGGATGAAAGATCTAAATTTGAGACAGGAAACCATCATAATCCTGGAGGAGAACCTAGGCAGCAACCTCTTTGACCTCAGCCATAGCAACTTCTTACTTGACAACGTTGCCAAAAGCAAGGGAAACAAAAGCAAAAATGACCTATTGGGACTTCATCAAGATAGAAAGCTTCTGCACAGTGAAGGAAACAACCAACCAAACTAAAAGGCAACCTACAGAATGAGAGAAGGTATTTGCGAATGACATATCTGATAAAGGGTTAGTATCCAAAACCTATAGAGAACTTCTCAAACTCAACACCCCCCAAAAATTCAAATAATCCAGTTAAGAAATGAGCAGAAGACATGAATAGACAGTTATCCAAAGAAGACATCCAGATGGCTAACAGACACATGAAAAGATGCTCAATATCAGGGAAATACAAGTCAAAACTACAGTGAGCTATCACCACACACCTGTCAGAATGACTAAAATTAACAACTCTGGAAACAATAGATGTTGGTGATGATGTGGAAACAGAGGTGCACCAATGTTTATAGCAGCATTATCAACAGTAGCCAAATTATGGAAAGAGCCCAAATGCCTATATATATATGTGTATATACACACACACACACACACACACACACACATATATATATGTGTATATATATATATAATTTAAAAAGTGAGACTTTTGTCATTTGTGACAACATGGATATAACTAGAAGGTGTTACGCTAAGTGAAATAAGTCAGAGAAAGACAAATACCATGTAATTTTACTTTCTGTGGAATCTGAAAAACAAATGAACAAACAAACAGAAACAGAGTCATACATACAAAGAACACATTAGTGATTTCCAGAGGAAAGTGGGGTGTGGGGATGGGCAAAATAGGTAAAAGTAAGAGATACAAACTTCCAATTAATAAATAAATCACAGAGATGAAAAGTACAGCATAGAGAATATAGTCAATAATATTGTAATAATTTTGCATGGTGACTACACTTATGGTGAGCACTCAGTAATATATAGAATTATTGGATCACTATGTTGTACCCTTGAAACTAATATAACATTGTATGTCAACTATACTTCAATAATTTTAAAATAATATTTTTAAAATTGTAAGACATAAAAGACAAAAACCAACCCCTTATCAGCAGACAAAATACTCAACAGAACCAGACACAGAGATGACTCAGATGTTTGTACTATCAAGTAAGGAATGGCTATGATTAATATGTTAAAGTGTTTAGTGGAAAAGGTGAACGATTTACCTGAGCAAATAGGGAATTTGACAGATAGATGGAAACCATAAGAACAAGTAAAATAGAAATGCTGGAAGGAAAAAAATATATATTTAACAAATTGAGAATGCCTTTGGGCTCATCAGTGAAACTGGACAGATGAAGAATCAGTGAACTTGGATATAGTTAAACAGGACAAAGAGAATAAAGAGTTAAGCACACATGTGTGCATGTGTGCGTGTGTGCACATGAGCAAGAGCTGGGGATAAATTGGCATCTTGTAAGAAGAAAGGAACACTGAGACAGACAAAATATTTAAAGAGATAATTGCTAAGAATTCTCTTGGTAAAATGAAAGGTATCAAACTGGGAAATTCACAGAGCTCAGATAACCCCAAGTGGGATTTTTAAAACAGAAATAACATATTGAAACTGCTAGCAAAACAAAGATAAAAAGAAAATCTTAAAGGCAGTAAATGGAAAAATTCACATTATATACAGACAACAAAAATAAGAATTACAGCAGACTTCCCCTATGCAAGATATACAACAGAGGGACATTTTTAAAGTGGTGAAATTTTAAAAATTGTCAATCCAGAATCCTATGCCACTGAAAAAAAAAAACATTCAAAGAGGAAAACCTGTGTTGTTCTTGGACAAAAGCTGAGGGAATTCCTTAACAGCAGACTATAGTACAGTAGAAGCTGTAGGAAATTCTTCAGGCAGTGATACCAAAACACCAGATGGGAACTTTGATTTATACAAAGAACTGAAGATGTCTGAAAATGGTTAAAATAAAGATAAACATAAAAAGTACTTGTTGTCTTATTCTTCATCATCCTAAAAGACAAGTGTCTAAATATAACAGCAATGTATTGTGGATTTATAGCATATATAAAAGTAAAATATATTACAACAGTAACACAAATGATGAGGGGGATATGTCGGGCGTAAACTGTTACAAGATTCTTATATAAGAAAAGGTATAATATTATTTGTATATTAATTTAAGCCAAACATTGTAAATTTTAAACAGCTTTTTTTAAATAGGGTTAAATAGTAAGCCAGTAATGGAGATAAACTTGATCATAAATCCTTAATCCAAAAGCAAGCGGAAATATAAAAGGAACAAAGAGCAGATAGAACAAAAAGAAAACAGCATGCAAGATGGCAGATTTTTATCTAAACATCGATAATGACAATTAATGGAAATGTTCAAAACATACAAATTATGAATTAAAAGATTATCATATTGAGCAGGATCATACTTACTATACACTTCCTGAAAGAAATCCATTTTAAATATAAATGTATAAATAGACTAAAAGTAAAAGGTGGAAAAGACATACAATGTAAACACTAAGGAAAAATAGAGTGACTATAGTATTATCACACATAGTAGACTTCCGAACAAGACACATTACCAGGGCTGAAAACTGACATTATGTAATGGTAAAGGTGTTAAGTAGCCAGGAAGACATAACAATCCTAAATATATGTCCATCCACCTAACAAAATAGCTTTGAAATACAGGAAGTAAAAATTGATGGAACTAAAAGTAAAACCAAACCCTAATTACAGTTAGATATTTCAATACTCCTCTCTCAGTAATTGATGGCACAAGGACAGAAAGTATTAGAAGACCTAAACAATGATCAACATTTATAGAACACTTCTCCCCAAAACAATAGAATGCATACTATTTTCAAGTATACATGGGATATTCACCAAAATATACCATATTCTGAGTCATAAACATATATCAACATATTTAAAACAACCAAAATCCTGTAAAACATGTTCTCTTACCATAAGGAATAAATAGAATTCAATATCAGAAAGATATCTGGAAACCTCTTAAGTATTTGGAAATAGAACAATTCTAAATTGCCCATGTGTCAAGAAGGAAGGAACAAGGTAAATTATAAAATATTTTGACTGAATTGAAATGGAAACAAAACATCAACATTTGTGGGATGCACATAAAGTAGTGCTTATAGGAAAACAGTGGCATTAAATGCTTACATTAGAAAAGAAATCTCATAGCAACAAAGTAATCTTCTCTATTAAGAACCTGGTGATAGAAGAGTAAATTAAATCCAACACACACAAAAAAGGGCAGCAAATGAAATTGAGAAGAAAAGCAATAGAGAAAATCAGTGAAATCCAAAGCTGGTGTTTTGAAAAGTGAACAGAATTGACAAACCAGTAGCCAGATTCATTTAGAAGTGAGAGAAACCGAGTTTAATTGCCAAAATCAGGAACGAAAGAGGGAACATCACGAAGATCCTACAGACATTAAAAGTACAAAAGGAGCTATTACAAACTTTATGCCCACAAAATTGACAACATAGATGATATAGACAAATTTCTTGAAAAATGCTGACTACCAAAGCTTATTCAAGGAATAGATGGGGGTGCCTGGGTGGCTCAGTCGGTTAGGTGTTCATCAGACTCTTGACTTCAGCTCAGGTCATGATCTCAGTTTGTGAGATTGAGCCCTGTGTCATATTTTGAGAGAGTACGAGTAGGGGAGGGACAGAGAGAGAGGGAGAGAGAGAATCCCAAGCAGGCTTTGCATGGAGGCAGCACTTGATCTCAGGACCATGACATCATGACCTGTGCCAAAATCAGGAGTTAAGGGCTTAACTGACTGAGCCAACCAGGTGCTGCCCCCAGCTCAGTTTTTGGAGCTAGCATTACCCTGATAACCAAACCAAAGACATTACAAGAAAACTACAGATAAATATTCCTCATAACCATAGATACTCTAGGCAACATATTATTTAATTGAATCCAGCATAGAAGAATAATACATTGTGACCAAGGTCATTATCCTGGTAATGTAAGGTTGCTTAAACATTTGAAAATCAATCAATGTAAATAGCAGATTAAAGAACATACAGACTAAAGAAGAAACACCACATGTTTATCCTAATAGATGCATAAAAAGTGACAAAATTAGTATGTATTTGTGATAAAAAAAATTCTCAGCAAACTAGGAATAAAAGACAACCTTTTCTTCCTGATAAAAAGTATTTACAAAAATATTTACAGTTAACATCGTGACTAATGGTGAAAAATTGACTGCTTTCCTCCTATGATTGGGACCAAGGCAAAGTTCTCCAAGCTCCCCACTTTTATTCACTGTTATACTGGAGGTTTTATCAGTGCAATAGAAAAAGAAATAAAAGCATACAAGTTGGAAAGGAAAAGATAAAACCACCTTCGTTCACAGATGACATGATTGTCTATGGAAAAAAAAACCCTAAATATACAAAAAATTAACTAATGAATCAATTTAGCAGATTTGCAGTATGCAAGGTCAATATACAAAAATCAATTTTATTCCTATATACTGGCAATGAATAATTGGAAGTGGAAAAAAGTACAATTTATAATAGCACAAAAACCATTAAATATTTAGATATAAATCTAATAAGATGTGGACAAATACAAAACACTAAAAAAAGAAATCAAAGAAAACTTATATACATGGTGAAAGATCACGTTCATGGTTTGCAAGACTTAATATTGTTAAGACATCTGTTCTCCTCAGATGGAACTACTATATCCAATGCAATTCCAATCAAAATCCTGGGATACTCTCTTGCTGAAATTGACAACTTGATTCTAAAATTTATATGGAAATAAAGAGGGTCTAGGATAGCCAAAACACATTTGAATAAAGGAGATTAAAGTCAGAGAACATACATTATCTGATTTCAAGATTTTTATAAAGCTACAGTAATCAAGACAATGTAGTTTTGGTATAAAGATAGACCTATAGATCCATAGAACAGAGTAGAGTTTAAAAATAGACATATTACCGATATGATAACTTGATTTTCAGCAAAGATGCCAAGGCAATTCAATGAGGAATAGATCTTTTCAGCAAGTGTGCTTAATACTTAGACAACCTTTTTGTAAAGAAATGAAACTTTATACCTACACATATACAAAAATTAAACTAAAGTTGATAATTTATCTAAATGCAAAATCTAAAACTATGAAACTTCTAAAAGGAAAACAGGAGAATCTTGAATTAGGCAAAGATTTCTCAAATAGGACATAGAAAAAATCACTCTAAAACTATAAAAGGTTAAATTGTACTTAATATTAAAACAGCTGTTTAAAAACACAGTTAAGAAAATTAAAAGACAATTTTCAGACTGGGAGAATACATAAAATATATCTGATAAAGAAGTTGTATCTAAACTATATATAGAACTACAACCCATTAAAAAGACCCCCTAAAAACCGTGATTTTAAAATGGGCAAAGCATTTGGCTAGAGACTTCACTAAGAGATACCACTGAAAACATGAAAAATGCTCAGCATCTTTAGTCACTGGGAAAATGCCCGCAAACCCAAAAAATCACAACAAAACCCCACAATGAGATACCACTACACAGCCACGAAAGTGGCTACAGTGAAGAAGTCTGACCACACTAAATCTTGGTGATAATATGGGCCCACTGGAACTTTATCGTATACACTGTTGATGGAAATGTAAAATAGTACATTTACTTTTGGAAAACAGCCTGGCATATTCTAAAAGAGTGAAACATGCACTAACATACAGTCTAACTATTCTCCTAGATATTTACCCAAGACAAATAAAATGTATATCCAGCTGAAGTCTTATGTACAAATTAATATTCCTAACAGCTTTGTTCATAATATCCCAAACTGGAAACAACTTAAGTGTCCACCAAATGGTGAATTGACACACCAGATTTGCTACCTCTATGCAATAGAATACTTCATAGAAATAAAATAGAATGAATTATTGATACAATATTAATAACTCTTAATGCCGAGTGAAAGAGGTATACAAAAAAAGTGGAACCTGTGTAATTCCATTTATATAAATTCTAGAAAATGCAAACTTAACTACTTGACAAAGTAAATCAGTGGTTGCCTGGAGATGGGTGTTGGGGGAGAAAGGGATGGAGAGAGGGGAAGGATTAAAAAGGAAATAAGGAAACTTTGGGACTTGATAGAAATGCTCTATAACTTAATTATAGTGAGGATTTCACAGGTATATACATGGGCCAAACCAGCCACCTTGTACACTTTAAATATGTGCAGTTTATTGTGCATCAGTTATACCTCAATGAAGTTGTAAAAAAAAAAAAGAATGCATTAATAAATTGCTTTCTGATTTTGGATTGTACTTTTTGGAATAATATTTTTAGAAGAAGATAGCCCTTTTTAAATGCCTGTATATGGTTATTTTCAAATCCCTTTTGTAAAGTCTAATTTTTTTTTTTCTATCTGAAGATACCTTATTGAAAACTAGATGAACATTCTCTCTGGAGCTAGTTTGAATGACTGTTGATGTTTGGCTTTCGGGTTGAAACTTGAAGGATAATCAATTCAATTATTTGCTTTCTTTTCTTCTGCATATCCTATTGTGTGATCTGAAGCAGCAAATTGTTTTCACATTTAAAACTATTTTTAAATAATTTGGCTTAAAGTTTCCACGGAATACAATGACAATAGAACTTGGCCATAGACCACTTTTCTAATCAGAAACCTTTATTTAAATTGCATTTAAATCCATTCTTCATTGTAAAGCCTATCAGTGCTTTGAAAATCTTGTTAAACTCTAAAATTGAATGACTAACATAAATAATGATGTGCCATACTCCCAACTTATTAATTGAAAAGTAGCTCACTTTTATCCCCTGAAACGTCAGGTTTGTAACAACAGGTAAGTTGGATAATACATAAAAGATGTTTAATACAAAAAAGAATAACCTTTAATTTAAAAAAAAGGCAAAAAAGTGGTCATTTATTTGAAGATTTTTTCAAACTACTTGCTCTTTATTATTTGTAATCTTTTATAGATATTTAAAGTGTCGTAGTTGTTGGTTTTTATTTCAGCTTATTCATACCCTATCCTATGCCTTTGGTAATTTTTATGTTACTGCAAATTAGTTTGGGCCATTATGGCAACATTAGTTATCTTCTACAAAATGAATATATCAAGCAATAAGGATTTTTAATTTTTATTATTGAGAAATATAATAGGAACAATAAATTATCTCCAGCTATCTCTGTTTTAAGCATTGGAAAAGATTTTGAAGAATATGGGTGTTGCTGCTGTTGAACTGTTGTTTAAACATTATTTCTCACACTGTGGCTAATGGATTTAATTATGGTTCACACTCTTGTTTCTTTATCATCTCTTCAGATGGGGAGCTATACAGAAACATTGTAAACCACTACGAGAACATGTTATTAGGCTGTCTCTGCTGATGAAGGTATTTTCAAATTATGTTGTAAAAGTCCCTTGCAAATGAATTCCATTAAGCACTGGCTTTCTCCTGTAGTTCACTAATCATAGTTGCCCACGTACATCAAGTACAAAAAAAAGCCAACACATCCAAATGAAAAGGTGTTATTGTGACTGGACTCCAAAGGTTGGCAACAGTGATTAGTCTAAAATCCATTTAACATGGAGAGGAGCCCATCAAAAATATTTCTTTAACTCTTTTGTAGCCCATCGTGGCCCCTCGGGAGCTCATACTTCAACTGGGAATAGTAAACTATCACAATGAAGTAAAATTTAAAACTAATAAGAGCCAACCTCTGACTTTATGTACATTGGTATTTTTAGGAAAGTGGGTTGGAGAAAGATCTACACTCAGGTTTGAAGAATAGGTGGTTTAATATGAAGAAATAATATGAGCAAAGACAGGGTGTAAGTGAGCTTACTATGATTTACACTAGGGGGTTTTGGAAAAACTAGCCTACTTTAGAGATGTAGTTTTCTATTTGGAAGTAATGGATAATAGGATGGGAAAAACTAATCAGATTATAGAGGGCCTGAAATGCCATGAAGTTCTCATTGATCTTGACACAATGGGCAGTCATAAGATTCATTTACATTATTCTTTAATTTATAATACATACCTTCCCAATAAAATTTAAAAGGCACAAAAATGCAATCCATGAGAAATAATTGTCCCTTTTAATAAAGCGTAACAATCTGATTGAAATATCTATATGAAGAGCAAAGATCCAGGAATAGCTGAGAAACTCCTGCATAAGAGGAAAATTAGAAGGAAGAGGAGGAGGTGGGGGAGGAGGAGGGGGAGGAAAGCAACTTGACTTACCAGATCGCAAACTTACTATGAATTTATAGTAATTAAAAGTTTGTTATTAACACAGGATAGAAAATTGACAAAATAAGAGAGCCCAGAAACAGTCTGTACATATATGAGTGCTTGATTTATGACAAAATCACTGAGGAAATAGTGCTGGGACAATTTTTGGTTATCCATGTGGAAAAGAATGGATCCCTTCCTCATGCCATATAAAAATCAACTTTAGAAGGTAAAATAATAGAGCACGTAGGTTGCTCAGTCAATTGAGCATTCAACCCTTGATTCAGCTCAGGTCATGATTCCAGGGTTGTGGGATCAAACCCTATGCAAGGCTCTGTGCAGAGCATGGAGCCTGGTTAAGATTCTTTCTCTCTCTCTCTCTCTCTCTCCCTCTGCCCCTCTCCCCCACTTGCACGCATGTTCTCTCTCTCAAATTAAAAAAAAAAATGTTGTTTAAAAAAGGTAAAATTTTGAAGAAAACATGGGACCTTTGTGACCTTAGGAGGGAAGAATCTCTTCAACAAGATACAAACAGCACTAATAATAAGAGAAAAGTTTGATAAATTGGGCTGCATTAAAATTCAGAATATCCCTTCAGTAAAAGACATCATGTAAAAAATGAGACATGTCATAAACTGAGAGAACGTATTGCAGCACCTGTAATTAGTTATTTGGAATAAGAACAACTACAAATAAATCAATAAGGAAAAAACATAACTTAAATGAAAGTTAGGCAATAGAAAGTAAGTATTTCACAGAAGAGAAAATGTGAATGGCCAATAAATAAAATAAGCTCAATCTTGGTAGTAATCAGGAAAATACAAATCAAAACCAACGAGATGCCATTTCATACTCACTGGATTGTAAAAATTAAAAAGTCTTACAACCAGTGTTGAAAGGGACGTGTCTTAGACATTTCTGGTAAAATGGTAAACAACCGCTCTGGAGAACACATTGTTGTAATAATACAGTCACATAATTTACTACTCTGTTCTTGGCATTTCCAAGAGGATTTCTTGCACATGCGCATCAGAAGACACAGATGAAAATGTTCATAGCAGTGCTATTCAGAGTAGCAAAAATCTGCAAATAACCCAACTGTAACAAAAGAATGAATAAATTCCTTGTAGTATAGTCATATAGTAGAATATTATGCAGCCTGGATAATGAACTGCAGATAGTTGGGCTCTGTGCTGATAGCTCAGAGCCTGGAGCCTGTTTCAGATTCTGTGTCTCCCTCTCTCTGACCCTCCCCCATTCATGCTCTGTCTGTCTCTGTCTCAAAAATAAATAAACGTTAAAAAAAATGTTTTTGAATGACTAATCTTAGAAACATAATGTATGAACATGGCAAGTTATGGAAGACTATAGCCTACCATTTTATAAAGTTCAAAAAAAAATCAAGTAATACATGATATGTGTGATTAAATTTTCCTAAAAACCTGTGGGAATGATATACATTAAAATCAAGTGTTACTCTATGGTGCCAGTGAGGCATAAGGCAGGAAAGAAAGACAAAGATAGCTACAGATCTGGTAAACTAGTTGTTTTTATTTTTTTAAGTTGGGAGGGTGAGTGGGGTCATAGGTATTGTTTTATTTCTTAACTCATACATATTCTTTGTATTAAATATAACCTTAAAATTATAATTTGGAGAAAAAATATATTTCGTCCTTCTACTCATTCAACCATCCATTGTCCTTCACATAGAGACTTGTTAAATAAACTGTAGAACAGCCATACAAGAGAATGCAATGCAGCTATCAGAATAAAGCAACCCTCTATGTTCTAAATGGAATGACAACTGGACAACTGGATTATTGTTAAAAGAAGTGCATGTATAATGCTACAATTTGCATTAAAACACACACACACACACACACACACACATTTATATATGCATGAGTCAGCTATCTCTGTAAGATTACCAAGAAACTGGCTCTCATGAGTTCTTGACTCTGGAGGTGACTTACGGAAGCCATATTTTTAAAAGATTGACCCAGCCACATGTAGGAAGTGAGGTGGTGACAGTGATAGGGCAGGGCCGTGAGGGAGCGACATTCAGTAAAGAAATCAGGGAAAACGGGAGACCAGCTGGAGAACCATCACAGGAATGCAACCATGAGGGAACCAGGGCTGGAGAAGGGTGATGGCCGTGGGATTATAAACAGAACATAATGAAGTGAAAGGTTTTGACACTGTAAATGATTAAACAGTTCATTCTGCCTAATTACTCTTGCCAAAACCCAGTAGTCTACAAAGTCATGTAAAACTGCATTTTTAATGTACTGAATGCAATTTATTTTATTATCCTAGTTAAGACCTGTTAAATTCAAGGGATGGTCATGGAATGTTACAACACAGATGGTCTTCAGAAGGTTTTGTGGTATCCGTTTTTTCATTAAAGCCACAAAGGGAGAAGAAAATCTGAAATCCTTCCTGATTTACCCTACTTTTTGACCTTTCATCCCAAGAAGGATTTAATTGATAAATCTTCTATGAGATTATAAAAATATTTGCCTACTAATGTGCCCTATGTAGCAATGCCAAAAATACTCTCCTAACGGGGTATTCTAAGAGAAAATACTTTTAAGGCAGAAAGTAGAGATTACAGGATTTATTCTCTTGACAACTGTAATTAAATTTAATTAAAACATTATAAACCTTTTCTTCTACCCAGTTACATTATGATATGAATTTTTGCATATCGGTTATATCTGCAGTTATGAATTGATTTCTCTTAAATTGTCCCATCAATTATTGAAATGCCCATACTTTTACTCAGTGTTAGTAAAATCTGCTGGCAATCTAAAATAAAATGGTCCCATCCGCTCTCTCTTCTCTCCACCCCGCCCCTCCTATGCCTCCTTTCTTCCGCACTTCTTGCCGTCCTCACTCCTCCTGCAGTTGATCTTTTTGCCAAAATGCAGCCAGGAATTAGTTGTGTGCAGATGTATTGATTATATTTGTGTGTGTGAGTCTGTGCTGTCCTATTTTCCTGCACCTCAGATGGAGTTGTCCCAGTGCCGGCAGCACCACTGACTTCTGGTTGAAGTCCCTGAGTCTTTGAACATCTGTCGTCCTTTACGTCATTCATGGGACTCAGAAAAGATCTACTTGAAGTTTTTCTTTCATACCACAGGGATTTTCTAAAACTTGTGTTATTTCCTGTGGCCCAGAGATTGTTTCATTTTCCTGCAAGAGGAGAAAAAAAAAGGGATCTAAATGCTTCCTGTGATTGCATAAAGTTTATTTTAGGAACTAAAATCTGTGCTTTTTCTTTTCTATTACACCCTATTTTCCTTGCTCAAGATTTATAGGGAATGTTAGGTCATGTTTGCTCCTTTGCACCAAGGAAAATGTTTTTTACTGACTAGAAAGTTTTAAAGTAAATATTCTATGACCCTGTAGTTCAAGTTCCAGGCTTGATGTGTTTTTCAGAAGAGGAAAAAACATCACTCTGTATCTAGCTCCTTACCCTTTATTTAGCATTCAGACTGTTGCTTGAAACAGTTAACATGATTTAGTCTCCACACTAACCAATTTTTATAAATAGTGTATATAAAATCACCAATAAGCAAAAATATCAAAACTTTTCATTAGTTTATGTCTTTTTGTGGTGAGGAGAGAAAGATTTTACTGTCTTTAATTAGTAACTAATTGTTTTCTGTTGAATCAGGGAGATTTTTTTATCCTTTTTAGGAAGGAATTTTTGTATAAACAAGCTTTTTGTATATGTCTAAGGCTTCCAGTTAGTTACATTTTGCAAGGAATATCAAAAATGGAGATTCATTATAATCACTTCCTGTTAGCAGAGAATAAGACACAGGAGCTATTTAGTCAAGTTGCTTTTTTATAAAATTAGATATTGGAAGGATAGGAAAATATGCCATCTAACCATTTAGGCTGGAACCTGTAGAATCCACTTTTATTTCTGAATGATGGCTTTATAGCCATGCTTTTTAGAATGCATTAGTGTCCTGAGCTTTTAGAAACAAGTGTGTATGTGACTTGCTTGCACATTTTCTAAGAGCATATTTTCCAAATGCAGAAGAGGTGCTGCCACTTCCTTTTTTGTTTCACTTCACAACTCTGTTAATAAAAATCCCTCCTGCAAATTAATTTTCCTTGACAATTCATAGCAACCTTCACATGTTATTGTTTTAAGCAATTATTGAAGGAGTTATCAATTCCCATGTAAATGAGAACATTAGTTACCATCTTTAAAATTGGTTTGAGGAATGGGTCGAGGGTTGATTTCCTGATGATATAAGAGACCAAACTGTGGAGAAAATCTCCTTTCGTGTAGTTAACTTATCTGTGCTGGAATGTAGCTTACCCACATGAATTTCTTTTCCTGTATTTTTTCATGTATTGGTAAGCCTAAGGTACCCATCTTTTCAGGTGGAAGAAACAGGAAGTAAATGCCCTTTGCCTAAATGTCCTTAATGCCCCTTGCCCATTTAATAAACTACCTATATAAGACTATCAAAGGAAAATATGCCAAAAGAAACTCAGGAATCATGATAAGCTTTTATTAGCTAAAACAGTCCACAGTATTAAGTGGATATCAATGACGTAAGATTCTATTCATATTGCTCTACGTTATCCATCAGAATTTCTTTGCTTTACTCACTGAAGACCTCAATGTGAATTTGAAGGAAAATTTTAATCTAAACAACAATACCAGATAAGCTAAAATAAATGTAAGTGGCGTCCTTGTTAAATTAAATATTAATGAAGAATATAACTTTGACTTCTTTTTCACTTACTCTTACTCTCCTCTGAAGATTGGTTTTCTTTTATAGCTTTAAAGACATGCTGCTTTCTCCCAACTCCATTGCTCTGGTATTTTAAAAATAATGATTGAGGGAAGCACTTGAGAGAGGTTGGCATCTGGGAGAAATAAGGAGTTTGCCTCTGATTTCCCCACCATGGAGGGTAGTGAAGAGGAAGTGCGGGGTACTTGAAGTGATTAAATCTGCTGGGCCATCTGGTCATCAGGAAAAGGCTGTGTTTTCAATTTTGCTGTGAATAGGGAGAAGCTTATTAAGGAAGGAGAGCATTTAGTCTAAGGAAAACAGAAATCGTACTTTATTTCTACCCCTAGAGCCTCACCTACCTTATTTGTTAAAAGAAGGGTCACTTGTGGAAGACACTGACCATTGGTACGACTATATAATGATGCTGCTGTCTGAGTTACTAGGACCACTCAGAGTAAACACACAAGGGTGGCCACTTGGAATGGAGTCACACTAGTCCCCTGAAGTCTCCCCCCACCCGCATACCATCTTTATGGAGGGAAGAAAATGAACAAAAGGGGTTAATTTTTTTTCAGGGCCAAGGAAAGAAATCAGAGCTCCTGGTTCCTTAAAGTTTACTGGCACGGTCTCTGATCCGGGTATCACTTGGAAAGCTGTGAATCAAGCGTAATCGATTAACATCCATCCACTCTTCTATTTAATGAACTACCTCATGCTTTAAAGGTAAAAACCAAGTTCATGTTTTATTTACCATTTTTTAAATAGAGCACTAAGTTCAAGAGAGGCTATAGAGAGAAAATAAAAAACAGGAAAAGAAATCAATGCACAAAGCATATATTTGCACTAAACATTGGAATTGGAAGTCTGGTAGAGACATGGCAATGGACAATAGTATGCAAAAAATTAAGAGCTTGGATGTGAGTCCACCTGTTGCCACCTGCTGCTGTCTGTTTGTCATCTTTGTGATTAATTAATATGGTTTCTGATACTACCTGAATTAAACCTGGAAAGCTCAAATCCTAGGATGTAATTGAGATTGAACAGCCTGAAACTTTTTTAAAAAATTTACTTATTTTTAAAAATTTATATCCAAGTTAGCATATAGTACAATAATGATTTCAGGAGTAGAATCCAGTGATTCATCCCCTACATATAACACCCAGTGCTCATCCCAGCAAGTGTCTTCCTTAATGCTCCTTGCCCATTTAGCCCATCCCCCCACCCAGCACCCCTCCAGCAACTCTCAGTTTGTTCTATGTATTTAAGAGTCTCTTATGTTTTGTCCCCCTCCCTGTTTTTATGTTATTTTTTCTTTCCTTCACTTATGTTCATCTGTTTTGTATCTTAAATTCCATATATGAGTGAAGTCATATGGTATTTGTCTTTCTCTAATTTAGCTTAGCATAATACACTCTAATTCCATCCACATTGTAGCAAGTGGCAAGATTTCATGAGTTTTGATTGCTAAGTAATATTCCATTGTGTGTGTTTTATACTATACACACACACACACACACACACACACACTACATATAGTGTGTGTGTGTGTGTGTGTGTGTGTGTGTATATATATATATATATATATATATATATATATACACACACACATACATATACACACTACATGTTCTTTATCCATTCATCTGTTGGTGGACATTTGGGGTCCTTTCATACTTTGGCTATTGTCGATAGCTCTGCTATAAACATTCAGGTACATGTGCCCCTTCAAAACAGCACACCTGTATCTTTTGGATAAATACCTAGTAGTGAAATTGTTGGGTCCTAGGGTAGTTCTATTTTTAATTTTTTGAGGAACCTCCATTCTGTTTTCCAGAGTGGCTGCACCAGTTTGCATTCCCACCAGCAGTGCAAAAGTGTTCTTCCATCTCCAATCTTTGCCAACATCTGTTGTTGCCTGAGTTGTTAATGTTAGTCATTCTGACAGGTGTGAAGTGGCATCTCATTGTGGTTTTGATTTGTATTTCCCTGATGATGAGTGATGTTGAGCATTTTTCATATGTGTGTTAGCCATCTGGATGTCTTCTTTGGAAAAGTGCCTATTCATGTCTTTTGCCCATTTTTTCACTGGATTATTTGGTTGTGGGGTGTTGAGTTTGATGAGTTCTTTATAGATTTTGGATACTAACCCTTTATCTAATGTCATTTGCAGAGCAGCCTGAAACTTTTTAAAGGATTTGTAGTACCTGCAGTTCCACAGAGAAGTGCAGTTTTCTTCATTCAAGATGTAACTAATCACTGAGCATAGGAAGAAGTTTTCCTGACCTTTTAAGAGACTATTGCCTATGGGACACCTGGGTAGCTATCAGATAAGTGTCTGACTCTTGATTTCAGCTCAGGTCATTATCTCATGGGTTCATGAAATTGAACCCCACGTCGGGTTCCTTGCTGACAGCGTGGAACTTGCTTGGGATTCTCTCTCTCTCTCTCTCTCTCTCTCTCTCTCTCTCTTTCTCAAAGTAAATAAATAAACATTTAAAAAAGAGAGAGACTATTGCTCAGATGGTCTTTGGTTTACTAGGAGTACTTGTCGAGGTGAGGATTTGTTTTGGCTTCATTTGAAACTGCCAGTATGGAGAGAGAGAAACACGCTGAGGGGTGAATTGCCCTACCCAGAACTGCAAGAAGCATGGGGTGTGCAAAAGCTAGAAGGCCAAGAACTTGGTCACCTTCCAGATCACAGACAAAAAGGTCAGTGTGGCTGGGATGGGGCTGAGCAGAGATGAGCTGGGAAGGTGCAAAGGGCCAGATCATGAAGCACTTCCTACCATGTGAGGGAGTTAGACTTTCTCTGCAGATGATAAAGAACAATTGAAAAATGTTAGCAGGCAGTCTTGCCTGTCTACTGATGCCCTGGCTCACAGTCTTCTTTCCTCATTCCAAGCCCATGCGCTGAGTTTACTGCTTTAGTGTGCAGCTCTTGAGCCTCAAGGGCTTTTTCACTTTCCACATTCTTTGCATTCACTCCTCTGAATTTGTTCTCATTTACATCCACTCTCCATCTGAAATCTGAAACTCTTCTAGCTCTGAATGTAGTTACTTAACCATCCTTCCTGTTCTCATGTTCCCTCGCCCTCACTAAAGTTGCTTTTCAGGATTCCCAATGCCTTGATGTCTCTTAATAAAGTCATTCCCCTCTCTCTGGACTTACCTTCTATATTAGTTAGGATTCTCCAGATAAACAAAATTAGTAAAGCGTGAGTATATATAGGTAGATGGATAGGTGGATGTAGCTATATCTTCCTATCTGTCTAATGATCAACTGAGAGGTGATTTATCTATTTATTATTGACATATCAATGGACATATAATGTTAGTTTGAGATGTGTAACATAGTGATTTGACATTTATATATATTACAAAATATTCACCATGGTATAGTTACCATCTGTCATCATATAAAGTTAATACAGTATTCTTTACTATATTCCCTATGCTATCCTTTACATCCCCATGATTTATTTTTTTTATTAACTAGAAGTTTGTACCTCTTGATTCCCTTCACCAGTTTCCCCAACCCCTACCCCACTCTGGCAACTGCTAGTTTGTTCTCTGTATTTAAGAATCTGTTTCTATTGGGGCACTGGGGCACCTGGATGGACCTGTCAGTTAAGTGGCTGACTTTGGCTCGGGTCATGATCTCATGTTCGTGCTTTCAAGCCCTGTGTCGGGCTCACAGCCATGAGCCTGCTTCGGATTCTATGTCTCTGTCTCTCTCTGCCCCTCCCCCACTCATGCTCTGTCTCTCTGTCTCAAAAATAAATAAACATTAAAAATAAAAGAATCTGTTTCTATTTTGTTTATTTAGCATATAATACCTGCTAGGTCCATCTGTGTTGTTCCAAATGGCAAGATTTCATTCTTTTTTATGGCTGAGTAATAGTTCATTGTGTATATATACTACATCTTCTTTATCCATTCACCTATTGATGGATACTTCATCTGCTTCCATATCTTGGCTATTGTAAATAATGCTGCAATGAACACAGGGGTTGCATATATCTTTTTGATTAGTGTTTTTATTTTCTTTGGTAAATTCCTAGAAGTAGAATTGCTGGATTGTATGATATTTCTATTTAAAAGTTCTTGAGAACTTCATACTGTTTTCATTGGTGATTGCACCAATTTACATTTCTACCAGCATTATACAAGTGTTCCCTTTTCTCTTCTACTAGCAATTGTGACAGTGTGAAGTGATATTGTGATTTTGATTGGCATTTCCCTGATGGCAAGTGATGTTGAACATCTTTTCATGTGTTTTTTGACCATTTCGCCATCATCTTTGGAAAAATGTTTATGCAGGTCCTCTGGTCGTTTTTAATCAGATTGTGGTTTTTTTTTTTTTTTTTTTTTGATGTCGAGTTGATTGGGTTCTTTATATATTTTGGGTATTAACCCCCTATAAGATATATCATTTGCAAATATCTGCTCCCATTCAGTAGATTGCCTTTTTGTTTTGTTATCTCCTTTGCTGTGTAAAAGCTTTTTAATTTTATGTAGTCTCAGTGGTTTATTTTTGCTTTTGTTACTCTTGTATGAAGAGACAAATCCAGAAAAATATTGCTGAGACCAATGTCTATGAGTTTACTGTGTATGTTTTCCTTTACAAGTTTTTTGGTTTCAGGTTTTACATTTGGGTCTTTGATCCATTTTTAGTGTATTTTTGTATATCAGATAAGAAAGTGGTTGAGTTTCATTCTTTGGCATGTAGCTGTTATTTCCCCAACACCATTTATTGAAGAACACTCTCTTTTTCCCATTGTATATTGTTTCCTCCTTTGTCAGATTGACCGTATAAACATGAATTTATTTATGGGCTCTCTATTCTGTTCCATTGCTCTACGTGTCTATTTTTATGCCAGTACCATAGTGTTTTGATTCCTACAGCTTTGTAGTATAGTTTGAAATCTGGGAGTGTGATACCTCCATCCTTC
The DNA here is from genome assembly GCF_027475565.1 of Acinonyx jubatus. Lineage (NCBI taxonomy): Eukaryota > Metazoa > Chordata > Mammalia > Carnivora > Felidae > Acinonyx > Acinonyx jubatus. Next base: position 79,932,162 of record NC_069386.1, read on the forward strand.
TTGTTCTTTATCAAAGTTGCTTTGGCTATTTGGGGTCTTTTATGCTTGCAAACCAATTTTAGGATTATTCTATTTTTTTGAAAAATGGTATTGATAATTGTTAGGAATTTTATTGAATCTGTAAATTGCTTTGGATAGTATGGACATTTTAACAATATTAATTTTTCCAATCCATGAGTACAGTATATCTTTCCATTTATTTGTGTCATCTGCAATTTCTTTTATTGGTCTCATAGTTTTAGAGTACATGTCTTTCACCTCCTTGGTTAAATTTATCTCTAGGTATTTTATCCTTTTTTATACAATTGTAAATGGGTTCATTTCCTTAATTTCTCTCTGCTAGTTTGTTATTAGTGTAAAGAAACAGATTTCTCTATATTAATTTTGTATCCTCCAACTTTACTGAATTCACTTATTAGTTCTCATAGTTCTTTTGGTGGAGCTTTTATTGTTTTCTATATATAGTGTTATTCCATCTGCAAAGTTTGACTTCTTCCTTACCAATTTGGATGTTCTTTCTCCCTTCCCTTGCCTTCCCTTGCCTTCCCTTGCCTTCCCTTCGCTTCCCTTCGCTTCCCTTCACTTCCCTTCGCTTCCCTTCCCTTTCCATTCTTTGTCTGATTGCTGTGGCTATGACTTCAAGTATTATGTTGCATACAAGTGGTGAGAGTGGACATTCTTGTCTTGTTTCTGATCTTAGAGGAAAAACTTTCATGTTTTCACTACCAAGGATGATGTTAGCTGTGGATTTGCCATATATGGCCTTTACTGTGTTGAGTTATATTCTCTCTATATCCACTTTGTTTAGAGCTTTTTATCATGAATAGATGTTGGATTTTGTGAAATGCTTTTTCTGCATCTCTTGAGATGGTTATATGATTTTTATCTTTCATTTTGTTAATGTGATATATCATGATGGCTGATTTGCATGGAGAGAGGTATATTTTAAGGAATTGGCTCACACACTTATGGAGGCTGGTGAATCCAAAATCTGTAGGGTAATTGGCAGGATGGAAATCCATGGAAGACCTGACGTTGTGATTCAACTCCAAAGACTATTTGTTGGCAGGATTCTCTCTTGCTTAGGGAGGTCAGTCTTTTGTTGTATTCAGGCTTTCAGTCAAGTGAATAGGCTTATCTACATTATGGAGGGCAAACTGCTTTACTCAAGGTCCATTTATTTAAATGTTAATGTCATCCAAAAACCCTTTCACAGTAACATCCAGAATGATGTTTCACCAAATATCTGGGTGCCATGGCCCAACCAAGTCAAAACATAAAAGTAACCATCACACCTTCCTGTCTTCTGTAACCTGGACCTATGCCGTGAATGGTTCCATTGGCTTCTTCCTTGCTCCTTTACCTTGTTGTGTAACTACCACACCCGCTGTGTTAATGCCAAAGTTTGTATTACTCTGGAAATCTGCTTCCTCTACTCCTGAAACTGTTCAGCAACACTGAAGAAAACCACACACCCGAGTATAATGGTGTTAAAACAAGTGAGTGGTCCCTGGCTCCAGTGAGGTTCTCAGGACTGCTTGTGTGTCCCTGGGCAACTCCATCTCCATTCCCACAGAGAGACTTTCAGACCTCTAGGTTCTAGGGAATCCCTTCATGTCTCAGTCTCTCTCGCTCAGCTAATGAGCTTAGCTATTAATACACAGTGGAAACTGTGGGTTTTAAACATGAACCACATCAACTTGCCGCTCTTCGTCCCTGTCTGAACCATTTAAATGATCTTGGTTTGCCCTCATAGGAGAATGTTGGGAGCAGGTAAGGGGCCAACAGGCATATGCACTTTGTCTTCAGAATACATCCAGTGCGACTGTGCCTCTAACTCCCTACCTAGGACTCTTTGAAGGTCATTACCACCTACCTCTTGACTTCACCTGCCCCCTCCATGGTAGTCCATTCCATCTTTCAATTTGCCTCACCTACTAAATGCCCACTTTCACCTCCTTATCTGACATAACAACTCAGAGTGATGAATCCAAATAGGATTTAGAAATGTTAGGACATGGTGTCTGGATGTGGTTGGACGGATGGTACCAGTCATAGAGACATGGCAGTAGGAAGTGGAGCAGGGTGTTTCAGAAGGAAGATGATAAGTGGTTTTGGCCACAGTAAACTTCAGGTGCCTGCGGAACATGTATAACCACTGTGATCTCTTAAAGGCCTTTTTATTGGGCCTAAATCATACAGCCTGATTTATTCCCTCCCTCCAGGCCATTTGAGTTCATTTTTCATCTTGTAGGTTGCTAAAACAAAAGGAACAATGTTGATCACCTAATCCTAGTTGTTTAAACAAGAGGGGATTTATTAAGTGTAATTGAAAAGACCCTTGTTACAGCAGGAACACCTTGCATACATCAAAGATAGGTCCCAGCCCATGACAGCATCAGCAATCTGTCAGTCTCTGTACTATAATCTTTTGCTATTTTTGCCTAACTGTTTGTTGCCTGAAGTTCATCCCAGACTCTGGTGAGGTTATAGTGAGTAATTCTAAAGTTATCAACTGCTTGTTGTATTGTTTGGGTCAAGTGTGTAGTTTCTGAGAACTGTTAAATAAGGTTCCTCCACAACACCTCTGTTTACTCATCATTTCATTTAAGCATGTAATATAATTGCCAGCAAGGGAAATGGGTGGTGAGGACAGCCCTATTGCACTGCAGGCATTTGGGAGGGGCTAGGATTGTCAGCTGCTATTTGCAGCATCGGTCAGCATTAGAAACAGACACGGAAGAAAACACGTGCCCAGACATCATTTGAGTCTGTTTCTACACTGAGAACCTGACTCATTTCTCACACAGAGACCCACTCTTAAAAGGCTATTTCATGTTCTTGGTGGCAGATGCCAAGTGTGTGTGTGTGCGTGCGTGCGTGCGTGCGTGCGCGCGCGCGCGCGCGCTTGAGTGCTGAGCCTTTGAAACAGGCCATGCAGACTTCTATGCCATCAGAGTGATGGTGTCAGAAAGGCAGCTCTGTGTCTAGCCTGAAGCTCATAAAGGAGACTGGGTTGCAGACAGAGCTTTGGGAGTCATTACATGCAGGTGGAGGTTGAAGCATTTTGTTCTTAGATAACCTTTGCATCCTTCCAACTCACAGATTCCTCAATTCCAGCATGAGGAATTTATGTTCTCCCTGACTGTACCAAAATTCATCAGGCATGTGACTCTTTAACATGAAGTTATTAATGATTTTCCCCCCATCATCACATAGTTGTAAACATTGCTGGTATAGGGTATAAATAATCTTGTTAGTAGAAAAATAAAGGGTGGAAACATTGTAAAATGTTTAAAGAGGAACATTTAAAAATGATTTTTATTAATTCCAGAAAGATTGGAGAATGAAGACAGATCCTCTAAATGTCTTACAAGAAGGAAATCCTTGAAGATTTTGCAATCACTAAAAAGGTATCAATAGAATGTATAGAAAAATGGGCAAGTCAGTTGTTGTATTTCTTTTTTTTTTCATTTGAGGTATTTAACAGACATTTTCTCAAAAATGTATTAAGGGAGGGGAACGTGGGTGACTCTGTTGTTCTACTTCTTAAATAATGAAGTACATCTAAAGGTGCACCCAAATACAAAATTACAGAGGAATGAATGAATGAATGAATGAATGAAGTCAGTAAATTCTCCTTGAGAGTAAGTTAAGCTCTTTAGGATATTCCTTTTCTTCCTCAGCCTACTTATAAGTTAATGGATGGTGCTCCTTTAGTGCCTGAGGATCTTCCACTACTCCTAAGCCAAAAGCAAAAAATGATAGCTCCAATGTCCCTATTAATTCATTAGTTATCCTTGCATTTTTTCATCAAGTGCCACCAAGGAATTTCTGTCAGTCACCCAGTTTTTCTCTTTCTCTAGTGTACAGAGCTGCTGCAAATAATATATGCTTTTCATTCATTCTCTGTGTCAAATCTCCAAGAAAGGTGGCATCCCAGGGCCAGGAGACCAGACTTTCAAGGTTGGTGACAGTAGATCTTACACTGATGAAATCAAATATGTTTTGCTGGGAATATTGATAAAATGATTCATTTTTACTGAGGGCTATTCACATTGATAGATGGTCAGATGCAAGAAGCAAAATAAATATGGATGATCCTGGCATTACTGCCTCTGACACATTTTTTTTTATTCCTTTAATATTTTTCTATACAATCTGTAGGTGTGGATGAATGCCAAGCTGCATTTAATTTTCCTATGCCTCCTGGAATTGTGGATGTGAGTTTTATGTACTAATTCTTACAGGAAAAGACATTTTTCTATATGAAGATATGGTGCTTCAGCTTGATATGACTGTTGCTTTCTAAATATGTTAAATTTTAATTAACAGAATGTGTGTCTAATGAGATATGCAGATTAATTGTAATATAGAATTATTAAGACCTTCCTAACACAAACTTTTTATAATTCCCTACCTTAATAAATTATATTCAGTATAGTCTATTTACCTTCCTTTGATTAATCTCAATTTTGTCATGCTTCAGGCTATAAATAATCATTTCTGCTTCTACTATAATATATATGCATAAATAGAGGGAGAAAGCAATTCCCCTCTCTTTATTTCCAGGATGTAGCCTCAGAATTGCATTTAAAACAACAACTAAAATCCTTTCTGTCCATTTGTTTTCTTTTTGTTACCTCTTTAACCCACAAGCTGAGTACTGTCCCAAATTCAATTTCATTGGGAATTTAGTTATTTGAGGTTTTAAAATCACTGTTAATCCTTTTTTTCAATTTCAATTGGAAGTCATACATTTTTATAAGATATAGTGAAGTTGCTGACTAAGTCAAACAAATAAGCCTCCCCTGAGTTTTAGAAAGCAAGCGTTTTTAAACAAAATCCTAAGTTAGATGACCTGAAATGCGAATTTATCTGCTGTTTGAATGCTGTAATCATCTCTGGTCTTTCTCCTAACTCTTCATTCATTGTTCAGGCAATGAATATTTATCGAGTGTTTACACCTTGTCAGACAGTGTGAGATGCTAGGGAACACAGAAATGACAAATGACAATCTTGTCTTCACTGCACTTAAAGGCTAGTAGGGCATCAGACTGTTCAGCATCAATGGTTGATAGACTACAGTCAAGGCTAGATTTCAAGTTAATTGTTCTCAGTCAATAAAAAAACCACAAAATTTCAGCAGCCTTCCTGAAAAATTAAGCCTTTCTGGTGGCAAATGTTTGCAAGAGTCTTCAACAAATAATGGTACTAGATCAGTGGTTTTCAAACTCTAGTATGCCTTGGATTACTAGAGGGCTTATTAAAACAGATTGCTGTGCCCCTCACCAGAGGGGTTGATTCAGCAGGTCTGGGGTTGGAGATGGAGTGGAGGGGGAATTTCATTTCTAGGAAGTCCCCAGGTGATACACAGACTGCTGGTTTGGGAACTGCACTTTGAGAAGCACTGGTCTAAAGTATTTTGTTCCTCAGTAGACCCTCCCTTTGGTGATGATGATAATGTTAACAATCTTCATGTAGTGAGCTCCTCTGGAGTGACAGGTACCTTGCCTGTTACATCCATCATTACATTCAGTTCTCACAACAACTTCATGGAATAGATGCGATTACTCTACTCATTCGACAAGTAAGGAAATACACTTGGAGAGGTTAATTAATTTGCTCAATGTCACAGAGCTAGTAAGTGACAAAAGCCAGGATTTGAATTTAAATTTTCCTGTTACATGTCTGTGGTTCCAACCACAGTGTTGTTCTGACTTCCTATGATGGCAAGCACACCTGGGCAGTGATGGGCACAGACTCCTTAAGAGACACCCATGGGTGTCCACTGGACCTGTGTCCACATGCACCTACACCTAGAGGATTCTGAATAGATGGCTTTTTAGGTTCTCATGGGAAGGAGATAGCAGAACTTCCATTGTCATCTATTCTAGTGGCTAATAAGCTTTTTGTGATGGGGAAAAAGTTTTAATTAGATAAAGTGTTTCTGTTTTACCATTTTTTAAAAGCCATTCAGTCACAGAGAATTAGGTAACGGTAGCACAGCACACCCAGTTGAATTGAACCCATATCTCCATGAAACAGGATTTGACAGCGAGGGCTGGAACCAGGTGTGCTGCTTTATCCAAAAGGTCAAACACCCCTTTCCAGTCCTCATCCCCTTGCAACCCATTAAAAGGTGTCTTTGGAATTAATTTGAGCTCTTTGGACCTGAGTTAAAATACTTGTTGCATATCACCTAACATAAATATAGTAATTATTTGATATATTAATTAATAGTTCTGTCAGGAAGGCTCAGTGATCTTACTCACAGGGTGAGGAAAATCAAAGAATGTGCTGGTGGTTCATCAGCATCCTGGGAAGGGCCATCTTGGTTCCTGGTTAGACAACATTTTCTGTTGAGGAGTTGATCTCATCTCCTGACCTTACAGCAGACTATTCTTACACCTACAGAGGATGCAGTGGTTTTTCAGATGGGCTATTAATGTAGTAATATGATATTATTATTATTATTATTATTATAAAATAAAATGCAGATGCAGAAAATAACACAAAACAATTATTCTGAGTTATTCTGAGGTGAGGTATTCTGAGTTATTCTGAGATGAACATTCTTGAAAGTGCCAAGTCAAGAATTACAACTTTATCACCCACCATGATGGCTAATTTTATGTGTCGACTTGACTGGGCTAAGAAATGTCTGTATAGTTGGTAAAACATTATTCCTGGGTATGTCTATGCAGGTGCCTCTGGAAGAAACTAATATTTTAATCAGACTGAGTAAAGAAGATTGCCCTTAACAATGCAGAATGGAATTATCCAATCCATAAAGGGCCTGGAAAGGCAGAAAAGGAAGGGTAAATTCACTCTGCTTGAGCTGAGATATCCATCTTTTCCTGCCCTCAAACATTGGTGCTCCTGATTCTCATGTTTTTGGACTCAGCCCAGGACTTATACCATCAGACACCCCTGATTCTCAGACCTTCAGACTTGGACTGGATTCCACCATTGGCTTTCCTGGTTTTCTGGCTTGTGCATGGCAGATTATGGGACTTCTTGGCCTCCCCAGTCATGTGAGCCAATTCCTATAATAAACATCCTTTTATATCTGTATATATCCTATTGGTTCTCTTTCCCTGGAGATACCGGACAATACTCCCACCCAAAAGTTCCACCTTCCTCACAAAAGTAACCTGATCCTGACTTTTTGTCATAATCACTTTGCTGTATTTTTATATATGCATATATGCATTCTTAGCACTATCATTTAGTCTTGCTCATTTTTAAAATTTGATAGATCTTTAAGTTTCTTTTAACTTATAGAATCCCTCTCCATCACCTTTCCTCTAAATTTGTGTGGAAGAATCTAGGCCATTTGTCCTTTAGAATTTCTCCAAGTCTGGATTTAGCTGTTTGCAGCCTCTTGGTGCATTACAGTATGTTGCTCTGTCCTCTGTATTTCTTGGAAATTGGCAGCTGGGTGCAGACAATGGAGCAGACTCATGTTTTCTCCCTTTGACAAGATTCTAGATCGTGTTTGGCCAGATGGTAGGAGGCACATGGTATCAGGTTGTCTCTCTTTTTATGATAGGAACAGCTTTGAGGCTTAATATCTACATCTTTTCATTAGATTAACAAAATGATGTTATTCTTATTCTTTTTTTAATTTTTTTTTCAACGTTTTTTATTTATTTTTGGGACAGAGAGAGACAGAGCATGAACGGGGGAGGGGCAGAGAGAGAGGGAGACACAGAATCGGAAACAGGTTCCAGGCTCTGAGCCATCAGCCCAGAGCCTGACGTGGGGCTCGAACTCACAGACCGCGAGATCGTGACCTGGTTGAAGTCGGACGCTTAACCGACTGCGCCACCCAGGCGCCCCACAAAATGATGTTATTCTTATTCTATAATTTTTCCCATTTATTAGTTGGAATGCACTTAAAAAGAAATACTTCATTTACTGTTGATTGATCAGTGGTATTGCTCATGCAGGGAGAGAAAGTTAAATGTTTCATTCTTTCCTTTTATTTGCCAATTCTCAGGAACTAGCACTTGAGAGGCGACTAATTCCTCTTTTCAAAGATTATTTAAGAACTCATGGATTTAAATATGTTTATAGGTTTAAATACATTGCATTTATTATAATTTCTAAAGCTCAAATGACCACATATTTGATCAGTGGAAGCCTCTTCAAGGTAGCTCCTGACTCCTTTTAATGTGACCCAAGTAGTCATTGATACCTTCCTTGCTTTCTGTTATGGTAGGATGTTCCAGCTTGTCTTGTAAGTATACAAGACAAGTATACAAGTATTCTGTGTCATGCCTGGGATCCACAATTTCTCTAATAAGGTTTTTTTTAAGTGAGAAATTATATCTTAAAACTATATGTGGTACTAGGGATCTCCTTGCTACTGGATCAGTCTTTTGTTTCTAGGCCTTTTCAGTAGACTGAGCTTGAAAAAGGCACAGGTGTGTAGACACATAAACACATGTGCATATATTTTGCATCTGCTCTCTTCCCTAGTTTTTAATAGCTGTACTTTTTCTAATTGTTTATATAGATAGTATGTAACTTTTGGGCCACAGGCAAAGTATCCTATGTCAATATCACCCTGGTCATCTTGGTTGTCTGAAGCCCATTTCTCAGGAAAGGTTCTTGGGAATAATAGTGCCTGTGTGCTTGTATATTGATAAGTTTATGCCCTTTGTACTCAAAAACAAGTTTTGGGGTGCCTGGGTGGCTCAGTCGGTTAAGCGTCCGACTTCGGCTCAGGTCACGATCTCGCGGTCCGCGAGTTCGAGCCCCACGTCAGGCTCTGGGCTGATGGCTCGGAGCCTGGAGCCTGCTTCCGATTCTGTGTTTCCCTCTCTCTCTGCCCCTCCCCCGTTCATGCTGTGTCTCTCTCTGTCTCAAAAATAAATAAACGTTAAAAAAAACTTTAAAAAAAAAACAAGTTTTACTAGATATTAATTCTTTGGCTCATTCTTTGAGCATCTTAAATATGTTACATCTTTCCTTCTGGGAAAAAGCATTGCTGTGGAAAAAAAAACTAATAACAATCTAATTTTCTTTCCCTTGTAATTCACTTGTTCTTTTCTACATGCCCAGGCAAAATTTCTCTTCCTGTCTCTTCTCTTCTCTTCCCCAGATGGCTCCATAGTGGTCAAATTATATGTGTGTGTGTGTGTGTGTGTGTGTGTGTGTATTTTATAATTTTTAAAAAGTTTTTCTTGAGTTACAGTTTTTGGTACAGTAAAACCTTGGGTTGTGACATAATTCATTCTGGAAACATGCTTGTAACCCAAAGCACTTGTATATCACAGCAAATTTCCCCATAAGAAATAATGGAAATTCAGATGATTTGTTCCACAACCCAAAATTATGCATATAAAAATGATTACAATACTGTAATATAATACAGAATAATAAAGAAAATACAAAATATAAATAAAAACAAATTAACCTGCACTTACCTTTGAATACCTTCGCAGCTAGTGTGAGGGAGTCAAGGGAGAGGTGGATTATTGTGTAGGATGACTTTCACTATCACTAACAGATGTTGACCACAGTACAGTATTAACAAAATCTTGTCATATGCTGTATTTAATGGCAATAAGGCAGCACAGGAAAGGGTCTATATGTGCAGGCAGCCTGACCTAGAATGAAGCAAAGCATTCCTAAGCTCACTCTTGTATGGAAAAGCAAAGGACTGTCCATAGGTGGTTTGAAGTGACAAAAAGTACACTAGCGCCAGTTGTGGGCACCTTCCAACGTTCTGAAAAATCACTGATTTCTGCCAAACTTTGTGGCCTAAGACCAAGCATTTGAGCATGCGAGGTGATCACCTCCAGTTCTGCAAAGAGGTGGTCGGGGTGGGGGTGGGATGAATCATTGGCTCAGTTGTGATCATGTGACATTTGGCATCACATGATGCCACCCATACTACTCGTAGCGAGTAAACATTGCTCGTTTATCAAGTTAAAATTTATTAGATATATTTGCTCATCTTGCAGAACACTCACAGAACAAGTTCCTCACAATCCAAGGTTTTACTGTATGTGTTCTATTCCCTTACTTTGGTGTTTCTTTTACAGGCAATCCTATCAGTACATTCGAGCTCCATTGCATATCTTTATTTTTTTTTAATTTTTTAAATGCTTATTTATTTTTGAGAGAGAGAGAGACAGAGTGCAAGCAGGAGAAGGGCAGAGAGAGGGAGACACAGAATCCAAAGCAGGCTCCAGGCCCCGAGCTGTCAGCACAGAGCCTGACGCACAGCTTAAACTCATGAACCATGAGATCATGACCTAAGCTGAAGTCGGACACTTAACCAACTGAGCCACCCAGGTGCCCCTGAATATCTTTAATGTTACTCATTTTCTTTTGAATCTTTCTAAAAATTCCTTTCTTCATTACTTTTTGATTTTTAAGAGATTTCTCTTTTGTACATTTTGTTTCTCTTAGGATATTATCTGTTGTGTGTATTTTCTCTCATGTTCCTTCATGTTTACTCTTCATTCTTGAAAGGATTTTTTATTTCCAATTTGTAGGAGTTCTGTCACCTCATTTCCAAGTTTTTCTAATTTTGATTTTTTTTTTCAAGTCTTCTATCAGTTTCCTAATGTCTCTGAACTCATTGTGAAGTATTAGATTACAATTTTGTTCTGTGTTGTGGACGGGTCTTTCTGGCATGCTTTCTTTGCCTGTGGGATGCTATTCAGTTCCTTATTTTCTTTTTCCTTATAATAACTTGGTATGGTATCTACTTTGATACTTCCCTGTAGCATATTTCTTAGTGACATTAGCTTTTCTGAACTTTAGAAGGGGCAGGGGTTCCATGAAACACTTCTTATTTCACAGAGCCCCCTCTCTAGTTGTTTTAGCCTAGTGTTCAAATATATGGCAGCCTTCTCTCTCAGCTTTCTTGGCTCTGTTTCTCTCCCTGACTTTGGTCTGAACTGTCTCTTTCCGTTGTCTCTGTTTCCCTGTTCTGCCTGGTTTTCACTGCACTCCAATCGCTTGTCTGCAATTTGGGCGGAGTGCTAGAAAGGAGACCTGATTCACTAGCTTGCTATTGGAGAGAGCACAACCGCCCAATTTCAGCTGCTGTTCTCAATTTGGTCCTCCCTATTTCCATAGTATGGTTTTTCTGTTCCCAGGTCCATAAATGTGAAGTCCCATTGCTTCCTTCTTCCTCCTGTACAGATGCGCCACCAGCCAGGTCTTGTGAGGTTGGGTTGTCTCCACCCACTTATATTTTGGGGTTCATGGGGATACCTTGTCACCTAGTTTTGTTATAAGTGTTGTCCACAGTTTTGCTATCTTGTTCTGTTTTTATGTGGGAATTTGGAGAGATTGAAACACCATGCTTGCCACACTGTTCGTTTCCCAGAGTCGTCCCCTACCAATGAACTCTGGATAAATATTCCCCCAGTTTCCTTTTCACTTAGAGCAGGGAGAACAATTTTAGCCTTCCTGGTGAAGACATTTAAGCGTTTTTGACAGATAACTTTCTCTCTTCTCTTCAGCCTCCTCTCAAGCCCTGTTTACACTTCCTTGCCTGCCCTGGGCAAGTTTTAGCAGGATGGAGGGGGAAACAGGTATGCTTTAGAGCTTAACACTGTGGCAGGATACTTGGAACATTTTCCCAGCTTGCCCTCCATAAACTGAATTGGAAGATCAGTGACAGCAGAATGTTTCAGAGATGAGAGCTATTTCTGTCCCAACTGGACTTTTGGTGATTCATTCTTAAAAAGGAGGAAATCATTTCAAATACAGTTTTTCTGGGACTGATATTCCACTTCCAGGTGGAAGCAGACACCACTAGGGGAAATTGGCACTGTGACCTGAGAAGCATTTCAATTTTTTTTTTTTTTTGGCTGGGTACTTTATTGATGGTAAATGACAAGGTAGGGCTCCTCAAGCCCCTCCTCTTCTTCAGGGGGCCTGGGATGGAAACTGTGGAGGTCGGGAGATCCTCAGTGTGTTGGGGGTTGAGCTGGGGCAAGGGCTCCCTAGCAGCTGAGGACCTTTCTCTTCCTCCTGCTCTTGCTGGGGCTGGTGGTCCAAGGGCTCTTACTCCTTGGAGGCCATGTAGACCATAAGGTCTACCACCCAGTTACTGTAGCCAAATTCACTGTCATGCCAGGAAATGAACTTCACAAAGTGGTTATTGAGAGCAATGCCAGCCCCAGCATCGAAGGTGGAAGAGTGGGTGTTTCAGGAGACAAACCTGGTCCTCGGTTGAGCCCAGAATGCCCTTGAGGGGGCCCTCCGATGCCTGCTTCACCATCTTCTTGATGTCATTGTATTTGAAAGCTTCCTCCAGGTAGCACATCAGATCACAACTGATACATTGCTGGTGGGGACACAGAAGGCCATGTGGGTGAGCTTTCCATTCAGTTTAGGGATGACCTTGCCTATAGCCTTGGCAGTGCCAGAAGTAAGGATGGTGTTCTGGGCAGCCCCTGAGAAGCATTTTTTAATGTTTATTTACTTCTGAGAGAGAGATAGAGCACGAGTGGGAGAGGGACAGAGAGAGAGGGGGACACAGAATATGAAGCAGGCTCCAAGCTCTGATCTATCAGCAGAGCCCAATGCGGGGCCCAAACTCATAAACCATGAGATCATGATCTGAGCCGAAGTCGAACACTTAATGGACTGAGCCACCTAGGCACCCCCACTGAGAGGCATTTTTAATGCTTTTATTCACATGGTGAAAATTGGAGAGGTGTAGGATTTTAAACTTTATTATTATTTTTTATTTACTTATTTATTTTGAGAGAGAGAGAGAGAGAGGAAAGGAGGGACAGAGGGAGAGAGGAAGAGAGAGAATCCCAGAATCCCAGGAAAGTTCTGCACTATCAGTGCAGAGCCCTACATAGGGCTTGAACCCATGAACCATGAGATTACCACCTGAGCCTGACTAAAGAGTCAGACCTTTAACCTACTCAGACACCCAGGCACTCCAAAAGAGGTGTAGGATTTTAAACCTTGTTATATGGAACAGTTTTGTGTGTGTAAAAATGCAGCAGTCCACCCAAGGTGGTTTTCTTCCTCACTCCCACTTCTGGAGGAAGGCAGTATATGACTGAACTTGGCACTCCTTCTTCCCTGCCTGACTGCCCCTGTGCCCTCCCTGGGCCAGTGAAGGACCATCAATTCACAGGCTCTGCAGTTTTTCTGTGCAGGTGGTGGACACCCTTGGAAATCCAAGTGCTGTTCTGCTTCAGGCTATCTGACAGCTAGGACTCCTGAGTTTCAAACCAGGCAGAAGGCCCCTTTGATTGGCATTTCTTTTATTAGCCAGGAGCCTACAAACAATCAGCCCTTCTACCATGCCAGCTTTCAGTGTTTGGCTCGAAAGTGTCTCTTGGTGACCTTTATTTGCATTGGCCTGCAGATAATAGTAAGTTTCCTTAGTAAGGAGGAGACGGGAGGAGGTAAAGGGCATATGTGAAGCCTAAGTATTAACTGTGAGGACTTAAGTATAGGCTGTGCAGCCAGCTCTGGCAACCTCAGTTCCGTTGCCCTTTACAACGGAGACAATGACTGTATCATTAGCCACCCTGGTCCACCACCACCGTGGGGACACTCACAAGTTCAAAGATTTTAGAGATCAAACTGCCATTGTCCTCCAGAGGTCTCTAAAACAGGAGGCTGTGCCTCGTAGCTGTGGAAGGAATACAACTTTGCCATATAAGAGAGGTTGCCAACTGGCAGCCTACAGATGAGTTTTGTTTGGACTTCAGAGAGTTAAAATTTTTTTTTTAATTAATTGCCAACATTTAAATATCAGACTTTATGTTTTAAAAAAAAGAAAGAAAAGAAGGTCATTTTCTGGCTCTCTTGAGAAACCAGGGAACTGGCAACTATTAGCTGGAGCTGAGTGGCAACTGCCCTCTTTTGTAGGGGCCTGTGTGCCCTGCGTTGCCGTGGTCTCTCTCTCTGCTCTGCCATCATTTTTTGCTCTTTCCCCTGGATTATTCCCACCAGCATAAACACCTAATGTTATTTCTCCCTTCTGAAAAGACTCAACTGTTTCTGGACTCAACTTTCCCTGTGAGTGCTCACTCCCGTTTCTTTCTCCCTCTTCACAGCACAAACTCCTCATGAGGGTTGCTCACACTCAGTCTCTAGCATCCTGCTCCTGTTCTCTCATTCTCTCTGAGGTGCTCTACAGTCAGGCCCTGGTCCCCCAGGTCCCACTGCAACATGGTGAGGCCCCCAGGGGTGCCAGGGCTCATGTTTCTTCCAAGTCAACCCATGGGCCACCTATGACTCTGGCACTTGGTCCCTCCCTGACTTCCGTGCTCACTTTTTGCTCACCTGCCCTCCATGCTCCATCACTCTTGAGCTTTCCTTTCTGTCCACACTCTTAGCTGGGAGACATTTAGATCTCTGCCCATGGTCCTTTGTCTCCCCTCACCCCTTCGTGATCACCTTCAGTTTTAAGGCTTTAAGAAGCATTTGTGTACGAGCACAGAACAGCATTATGAGCATTCTCTCTGCACAGAGCCTAGCCCTCTCTACCTTGTGGCCCAGCCTTCCTGTCCCAGTTGAGCAACTGGAGGTGAGGTCAGTGACCTGAGGCTCACAGGCCCTGGGGAATGGTGTAAACAGGGTTGGACCTGCCCTGCATTCGTGGTGTTTCCTGTGTCATCAAGTCAGGCTATTAGTCCTGAGAAGAGTGTTCTGGAGCCAAACTCATAACGTCCACGCATTCTGGAGATTTCCTTGACTTCGGACCCCTGGGAAGATGCCTGTGGTTGTGTGGGATCAGGCATTGCAGCCAGATTTGGATGGAGGAAATGACTCTGGGCTATTCCTTCCTTGTGAGCTAAGGAATGACCACAGTTGGAAGGACTGCACTGGCTCTCAATGAACCTGTAAAGGAGGCAGCATGTGTCACATGCTGACCTCATCCCCCAAGTGCATCCCCTGGCTGAGCTGTAGTAATCCACCAGTTAAGATGCTGGACCACAAGGAAAAAAAAAAGAGTATGATTTTGTGTTTTAATTAAAATGCAATGCTAAGCCATGAACACAAGCTGACCTATTTCATTTTCATTTCTTACTGTCCCTCAAGTTGCCAGGCCATGTGTTTTCTCTAAACCTGGGAATTTAAAGGACCATCTTTTCCTGCTGCACACTGCACTGCTGACCTTGCCGCACCAGCATTCTTCTCAAAGCTAGAACAAACAACCCTAAAATTTGTATGGAACCACAAAAGACCTCCGAATAGCCAAAGTAATATTGAAGAAGGAAATCAACGCAGGAGGTATCACAATCCCAGACTTTAGCCTCTACTACAAAGCTATAATCAAGACAGTATGGTATTGGCACAAAAATAGACACATAGACCAATGGAATAGAATTGAGACCCCAGAATTGGACCCACAAAAGTATGGCCAACTAATCTTTGACAAAGCAGGCAAGAGTATCCAATGGACAAAAGAGAGTCTCTTTAACAAATGGTGCTGGGAGAACTGGAGAGTAACATGCAGAAGAATGAAATTAGACCACTTTCTTACACCATTCACAAAAATAAACTCCAAAAGGAAGAAGGACCTGAATGTGAGACAGGAAACCATCAAAACTCTAGAGGAGAAAGCAGGAAAAAAAACCTCTTTGACCTCAGCCGCAGCAATTTCTTACTTGACACATTTCCAAAAGCAAGGGAATTAAAAGCAAATAATGAACTATTGGGACCTCATCCAGATAAATAGCTTCTGCGCTACAAAGAGAACAATCAACAAAACTAAAAGGCAACTGATGGAATGGGAAAAGATATTTGCAAATGACATATCAGATAAAGGACTAGTATCTAATATCTATAAAGAACTCACCAAACTCCACACCCGAAAAACAAAGAATCCAATGAAGAAATGGGCAGAAGACATGAATGGACGCTCTTCCAAAGGAGACATCCAGATGGCCATCAGACACATGAAAACATGCTCAACGTCACTCATCATCAGGGAAATACAAATCAAAACTACAATGAGATGTCATCTCACATCGGTCAGGGTGGCTAAAATGGACAGATCAGTATACTATAGGTATTGGTGAGGACGTGGAGAAATGAGAACCCTCTTGCATTGTTGGTGAGAATGCAAACTGGTGCAGCCTCTCTGGAAAACAGTGTGGAGGTTCATCCAAAATTAAAAATAGAACTACCCTATGACCCAGCAATAGCACTGCTAGGAATCTACCCAAAGGATACAGGAGTGCTAATGCATAGGGGCACTTGTGCCCCAATGTTTATAGCAGCATTTTCAACAATAGCCAAATTATGGAAAGAACCTAGTCCATCCACTGATGAATGGACAAAGAAGATGTGGTTTATATATACAATGGAATATGACTTGGCAATGAGAAAGAATGAAATCTGGCCATTTGCAGCAATGTGGATGGAACTAGAGGGTATTTTGCTAAGTGAAATAAGCCAGGCAAAGAAAGACAGATACCATATGTTTTCACTCATATATGGATCTTGAGAAACTTAACAGAAGACCACAGGGGAGGGGAAGGGGAAACAAAAGTTACAGAGAGGGAAGGAGGAAAACCATAGGAGACCCTTAAGGACTGAGGACAAAATAAGGGTAGATGGGGGGTGGGGGAGAGGGGAAAGTGGGTGATGGGCAGGGAGGAGGATACTTGTTGGGATGAGCAACTTGTTGGGATGATACTTGTTGGGTGTAGTATGGAAACCAATTTGACAATAAATTATATTTTAAAAAATAAAAAAATATTAAAAAAATTAAAAAACAAGAAGCATCTGTGTGCTGGGTCCTGAGTATATATTTCCAGCTCAGTCATAGATGCAGCTGTCTACCTGACACCTCTGGATATACAATAGATGTCTCATGTTGGCACATGCAAGCAGAACCCTTGGTCTTTCCCCCACTGCCGGCGATCTTCCATGGATCTCCATGTACATTCCTCACCTTCCCTCTTCTCTCCCACTCACTAACCTGAAAGACTGACTTGTGTGGGCTTTTCCACAATCAGGCTTCTGGTTGGGTTCTCCCAATGCAAATCCCAGCAGGAACCCAGGAGAGGGAAGTCCTGGAGTTTATTTCTTGGACTCCTTCCCCACAGGTTCACCTTCTTTGCACCCTCTGGCTGCATCCCTCTATCATTTCCATATGATTCTATCCTTTCTGGGTCTGGATCTGGTCTCTCAGACCTAGGGATGCTCACTGCCCCACTGTTTACTAGACTTGGAGTATCATTCTATCACTTGTGGTTTGCCTCCACCCTGCCTACTCCTTTGTAAATAGTCCCTCCAGTAAATCCTCCCTGAATTATCCTAATTTGAGTGTGCCATCTGTTTCCTGCTGGGTCCCTGATTGTACCTCATATTGTTGCCCTTTTTATTTGAAGAGGATGTTATTGAGAATGACCATTCCTTGTGTGAAGACACTTAGAAAGGCAGATGTGTGTCCGTCATTTTAATGTTACACGTTGATAGAAGCCTGAGGGGAAACAGAGCGACAGAGTCATTTCAATAAATATCTGTGACTAGACCTTCACCCAAGAGGAAAGATAACAATTTGGAAGTAGATGCAAATGAGATAGAAGAGCATTTACCTTAGATAACAACTCTGCTGCTCATGCCACACCAGTTGTGGACTCACGTGGCTCACTCCAGCTGTGGGAATATCAAATTGAAATTGATAGAAACCTTCCAAGAAAGATGCAAACTGTATTCCTACATCTTTTCAACCATTTTGCCAAGATACATGTAGTAGAGAAACATTGCATCTACTTGAGTGTGCATTGATTTGGCTCCGGAGACAGAGGAAGCTGGAATCATTATTAATTTATCTACAGACACTGACCCAGCCATTCAATAAACAGGAGATCCAGTGCTAGGATTATGTTTCATCGATAACTATTGTTTCCTCTTATTGTTAATGCTATCTATGTGCTCAGCAAAAATTCAATTAAGCAAGATCCTTGCTTGTTAACGCTTCATGTTCTTTTTGCATCTGACTGAGTATAAAAGGAAATATAGTAGCTCATCTGCGTGCTGGTTGGGACAACAAGAGGAGACATCCCTTTATGTGTAAATTGTGAGATAGTCAGAGATTTTATCTTGAATCTTCCATTTCCTGTCCCTTTCCCCCTCTTAGAACACCTTTTGCCTCTAACTTTCACAAATTTAAATACAGCCTCATCTTTTCTTTCTGCAAATAAAACAATCTGATAAACATTTTTAACATGAAACCTTCAGAGAAAGATCTGTGGGCTTTTCCAGGGCATTTTTCCTTTTAAAACCACAAGAAAAAAAAAGGAATAGTAAAGATAAAACATAAATCAAGATAAAGTAAGTATCATTTATTGCATCATTTTGGGGTCAAATATTATTTTTAAAAGTCCAAATAAAGGAAAATAAAAGCCAAAAAGGCAAATAGAGAGGTAAAGTTTTTATACACAAGGAGGTTTATTCCACATAGAATATTTATCCTGACAGAAGCAGCAAAAATATGCTACATAAAAAGAATGGTTAGATAAAGTGTGATATATTCATACGATAGTTAAATAAGTTTCTGTACACCCATATGCACCCATCAAACATTATCTTTTCAAAGTATATTTGAACACATAGGACACTGTTCAAAATAAAATGTTAGGTGAAAAAAGCAGCTATATGTTTAGTATTATCCCTGATTTGACTATATACATGTATGTGTATTACATATATGCATACCGATAATAATTGATAAAGATTTAGAAGGGTATATGCTAAAATGCTAGCGATGATTATCTCTGGATGATAGGATTATAGATGATCAATAGTTTTTTCTTTATAAGTTCTGTATTATATATACATATTTTTTCATTAAACATATAAACATGTTTATTTTATAATTAGAGGTCAGAAAGTTACTCTTTAAAGGGGAAGACATGACTTACAAGACATTTCCACCAAGGAATGGTGGAATTTCAGGCAGCAAGGAATGGGCATTTTAACGTGTGTGAGAGCCTCCTATTATATCAAACATAACAGGCAGCAGTAATTACCAACAGGCTTCACAGAATAATAGAAATGAACCTTTTTTGCACATTTACTTTTTGCCAGGCCCTGTGCATTAGCATACTTTGTATTCATTGTTTCTCTTTTAATCCTCTTAACAGCAGTATTGAAGGTAGGTGCTAGAATTATCCTGAAGAGGTAAGTGAAGTTTAGAGAAGTTAAGTATATTGGTTAGGGTAAAACAAAGTGCTGTAATGTAAACTTTAAATCTCATTGGACTAGCCAAAGAGAAGCTGATTGCTTAATCACATAAAACTTATTTCTTAATCGTGTAAAGTTCCATTGATAGCACCTGGTGGAGGGTGGGGTGAAGTTTCTACTCCATGCATGGAGGCCCGGGTGTCTTCAACACATGGCTTCCAAGGTTGCCCTAGATATTCATAGCAGTCCAGCAGCCAGGGTGATTGAGATAATGGAGAATTCTGAGGTTTTTGTGGGCCAGGATTTCCGCCTACTTTTCAGTGGCCAGAACTCAATCCTGTGGTTACTCCTAACTGCAAAGGAGGCTAGGAAATAGAGTCTAGTCATATCTCCAGGAAGAAAGAGGAAAGGATTTGGAGAATGGTTCACTAAGTTCTGCCATGTGGGGTATCGTACTAGAGATAGCACACCAAGCAAGTGGCAGGGCAGGATTTGAATACAGTCAGTCCTATTACAAAGGTGACATCTTAACCACAAAGCTATACACATTCATACCACAGAGGACTAGAAGTTTGAAAGCCAACTCCCTTAGGCACTGGCTTATAGAGCAGCAGAGTTGCTGTCTTTGGAAACGAGATATTCAATCTTTTATTTTTACTTACTTTTGAAAAGGAGATTTTACTTTTTTTTTTTTTAAGTTAGATTCAAAATGAAAGGAGAGGTTGAAGTATGGCCGAGGCTACATACCCAAGAGTGGAATAAACATCCAAGAATTATGGATAGGATGAGCTGAGGTATGTGAAGAAATGCTTTCAATTGCAAGAAGGTAGATTTTAGAAGAGTGTAATGTAAGAAGAATAACATGTTATAGACTGATGACAGAGGAAAGAAAAATTGCTTAATGCATATTTTATCAAGAATAATCTTCAAATAAGAAAAAGCAGAACAATTAAATTAATTAAGAGGGACTTGGAACTGAGATACAAAACAAAAAGGACCACACAGTCCGTTGTCCAATAAAGTGAGTTCCGGGACATAGATTTTACAGAGATGGCCAAGGTGCGCATTTTGCCTGCCATTACTCCCCAGCTCCAACCAAAATGAAAGTAGAGAAGTACCAAAAGGAATAAACCCATACCAGAGAAGAGAATGGAACTAAGGTTCACAGAAGAAAGAGACTTCAACATGTTTCTGGAAGGTGGAAAGTGGTTGACAGTGAATTGACCAATAGAGGCAGGTAAGGGTGATAGCCTAGCACCAGGGGCAGGGGACAAGGGAGCCATCTGCCCAGTGGAGAAGGCTTTGGGCTGAGAGTCAACAGATCTTGTGGAAAGCAGGGATGAGCAGTGGGACCAAAAATGGCAGTGAGGGGTAGAGGGAAACAGATATATGTGTTGAAGATCTGTCTATTGAAGAATCTATTAATGTAAGAGTCAAAATATACCTGATGTAAGGAAAGAAATTGGAAGGGTAGGGAGTCAAAAAAGGATGCCAATTTTTATGTAGGAAGAAATAGAGGTTTGAATATTACTTAATGTCATAATGGTCATTAATAGAAAATCTAAAGAAAAAAAGAAATTTAAACATTGAGAAGAGGAGAGAGGAATGCGTTAGTATAAACAAAATCATTCTCTTATGTATCAGGGAGTCAATAAAAATGCTTTATTTGATAAGAAATAGAAATATTTCTTAATATTTTCTAATAAATTATCCAGTGGAGATAATAACCTCCAAAAGAATAAAAATAAAAATATTAAGAGTTTGCCTTTTGGGTAGTGCCCCTCAGGGCGGAGAAAGAGCCAGTGGATTGTAAGGTCTCACTCACTATTTCAGTTGTTCATGTATTTTCTTCATGGCAAGTAAAACTCAGTGCAACTGTCTAGATTTCCTTTACTTTGTCATGCATAATATTTTCCCGGAAAGCCCGTTAGAACGTAGATTTCCAGCCCTACCTCCAGCAACCCTATGAAGTAGATACAATTGCTATATGCATTTCATAGATATTGTTTAGCAGGGGGTTCTGATACAGGCAATGGGCTGTACACTAGGAACCATGGCTGTATACTGTGAAAAATTATGTCATGTTTCTGCCAAAATCATAGGTATGAGAGCAGAACCAGTGTTCTCTGCTTTCACTTTTCTGAAAGTGGCATTCAAATCTGGCTGCTCAGTTTCTAACAGTTGGGAGCGTCTCCAGGGAAAGATCTGAGAAGCTGTGCCCACAGATCAGCCTGAGAAGATGGCATCTCCTAAGTGACTTCTCTTGGTCCATGGCCAGAGCCTTCTGTTTTTAAGTCCAGAAACAGTGTTGTCTGTGCCCTCAGAAAGTCACACCACTGCATATGACAACAAAGTCACTTTAGTCATTTATAATGAGAAGGTGACTGCCACTTGAACTTGACATCTGATTGGCCAACTAGAACACCATCCTCTTATGGAGAAAACATTAAGAAAACCAAAATAAATCTAGAAAGTTGCCTTGTAGATGTGGAGTCAGCTTAGTGGCTGAATAGGATATTTAATAGATCAATTGTTATTAAACCACCTCCATAGCATGTGTGTACCTAGCAGGCCCACACTTCCCAACCCTAGCTATACCCTACATCCATGGATGGAGCTTTTCCTAAGTACTAGCATAGGCTCCATCCTAGATCAGATCAGGTGGAATCTCTGAAGGGGGGGCCCACGTACTGATAGTTTTGTTAATCTCCCTAGAAGATTGTAACATACTGCTAGAGTTGAAAACATGCATTCTGCCAAGTTGTCTGAAGCCTCTCTTTCCTCTGATCCACATGGGAGACAAACTAATATGTGCTTCAGGGAAAGGCCTACATGCCTGTGGCATCACTTTGGTGACTTCATATGGTCCATGACTGACTAGTTCTTTAACAGGTCCAGAAACTCTATAATACAAGTAAAACTTTGCTTTATGTGTGTTAATTCCTTTAGTCATCATAGCAACCCTATGAGATAGATACAGTTGTTATCTGCATTTCATAGATGTGGCACCTGAGGAAACAGATTAAGTAAGTTGCCCAAGGTCACACAGTTGTTAGATGGGAGAGCTGGGATGTGAGCCCAGATGGCCTGGCTTACAGTCTGGACTCAACCATTCTGCTATATTTCTTTACAATCACAAACTTTCCCCTGCTCCCCTTTTGGATGATGGCCTTGCTTCTTACTTCACTGAGAAAACCAAAGCAGT
Source organism: Acinonyx jubatus (assembly GCF_027475565.1). Taxonomy (NCBI): domain Eukaryota; kingdom Metazoa; phylum Chordata; class Mammalia; order Carnivora; family Felidae; genus Acinonyx; species Acinonyx jubatus. Next base: position 79,954,516 of record NC_069386.1, read on the forward strand.
CAGCAAAGGCCCTGCATCTGCTTGTACAACCGCACCTATGAGCCTGCTGCATCCATGACCGTCCTCTGCATTTGTGCACCAGATCCCGTCTCCTCTTGCTGACTCAAGGACGTGGTTCCACTGCTGAAACCATTCTGTCCTCCTTCTTTCTCACTAGCTGGGCACATAGTAGCTCTTAGACATATGCTATACCATCTTCCATGGAAAAAAAATTCCTTCTTTGATTCCACATCTGTACACCTCATTCCAGCTGCCATCCTGTTTTTCTTTTCTCTTCTGCAGCCAAGTTCCTCAGAAGAGTGGTTTGTATTTGTCTTCACTTCTTTTCCCATTCTGCTCCAATCAGACTTTAGAGGTCCCTTCCCCCAACACACACACTTATTCTCATTGCTTATCCACTGGTCTTAGTGCTTATCCACTGGACTCCACTCTTGCCAACTCCAGTGATCCTCTCTGAGTCTCTGCCTTTTCCACTTACAGCAGGATATGGCAGTGTTAATGACTTCACCTGAGAACTTCTGGGACTCCACTCTGGTTCAGCTGTCTTCTGCTATGTGACTGACCATCTATTCTTTCTCAGTCTCATCTGCTGATTCCCCTCACTCCTTCATTTTCTGAGCATGGGCATGCCCTGGGCCTGAATCCAAGATTTCTTCTCTTTCTACAGTCGTTCCATAGGTGATCTTATCCAGTACACTGATGGTCCTCAGATTTCTATTTCTAAATATCTTCATGACCAGGGGGTGGGAAAAGATTTCTTAAACAGAACATAAAATGTGCTAAGCATATCAAGAAACATGGAAAGTCAAGCTCCATTAAAAATTTAGACTGCAGGGGCAACTGGATGGTTGAGCATTGGACTCTTGATTTCAGCTCAGGTCATGATCTTACATTTCATGGGATGGAGCCCCAAGTTGGGCTCTAAATTGACAACATGAGGCCTGCTTGGGATTGTCTCTCTCCTCTCTCTGTTCTCCTCTCTCTCTCTAAAAAATAAATAAAACTAAAAAAATTTAGACTGTAAATCTAAAAAAAAATTTTTTAAAGGTGCTTGGGTGGCTCAGTCAGTTAAGGCCTGACTCTGGATCTCATCTCAGGTCATTATCTCAGGGATTGTGAGTTCAAGCCCCATGTAGGGCTCTGTGCTGACAGTATGGAGCCTGCTTAGGATTCTCTCTCCCTCTCTCTGTGCCCCTACCCCATTTGTGTTCTCTCTTTCTCTCAAAATAAATAAATAAACTTAAAACAATTTTTTTTAAATTTTAGACTGTAAATCAAGACACTATTCAGAGAGTGAAAAGGTAAGCCACAGAGTGGAAGATAATTATAATGCATATATCTGACAAAGGACCTCTATCTATATTATGTAAATAACTCTCATAAATGATAAGAAAAAGACAAAGCAATACAAAAAAAAAATGGGCAAAAGGCTTTAACAGCCCAGATCTCTTCTTAAATTCCAGACTTGAATATACAACTGCATATTCATGATCTCCATTGAATAGGCATCTTAAATATAACCCATTCAGAACATGCCTGCTTTCTCCCCTCCCTTTAAACCTACTCCTCCTTCAGTAAATGGCAACTCCAGATGCCAGTTGCACAGGCCAAAACCCTTGGAGTCATCATCAGCTATTCTCTTTCTCTTAAATCCCATATCCAATCTATACTAGTTCTCTATTGCTGTACAACAAATCATTATACTTGAGTTTCTGTAGGTTGGGAATCTGGGCATGGCTTGCCTATCTCCAGGTTCAGTCCCTTACATGGCTTTAGTCAGGGTGTCGGCCAAGGCAACAGTCATCTCAAGGCTTGACTATGGAGGACCACTTTCAAGCTCACTCATGTGGCTATTAGCAGGCCTCACATCCTTGCTAGCTGTTAGTTAGAGACAACAGTTCCATGCCACATGGACCTCTCGAAGTGAAGATCACAGTGTGCCATCTGACTTTCCCCAGAGTTAGCCAGAGAGAGAGCTAGCGAGGGCAACTAGACAGCAGTCAAATTTTGTAACCTAATCTTGCAATTGACATATCATCACTTTGCCACATTCTTTTCATTAGAGGTAAATCATTAGGCCCTGCCCATAGTCAAGGCGAGGTAGGAATTGTTGGGGGCCATGACAAAGGCTGCCAATCACATGCAACAACAAAATCTGCCATTTCTACTTTCAGAATATGTGTAGAATCCAAGTACTTCTCACCACCTTCGTTGGTAGCTCCCAGGTCCAGTCCTCTGTTGTCTCTCACCTGGCTAATTTCAATAGCCTCTTACATGGTATTTTTTCCTTCATAACCACTCCCACACACAAACTGACGTACAGTAGTGAGAGTGAGCCTTTGATAATATGAGTCAGATCTTGTTAATCCTCTGCTAAAAACAAAACAAAACAAAATGAAACAAAAAAACATACCTCCAATGTTTTTTAAGGACCCAGGTGCTCTGCTCCTATCCTGACCTCCTCTCCTACTATTCCACTCTGCTCATTCAGCTGCAGCCACACTGGCCTTCTTGATATTCATTGAACACACCAAACATGTTCTCACCTTAGACCCTTTGCATGTTCATGTCTTCTCTTTGAAATCTGCAAGGTTGTATAAATGTCACCTTTTGGTGAGGCCTCCCCTAGTTGCTCTGTACAAAAGGCAATATGCACACCCTCCCCACCCTACACCCTTTAACCAGCTTGTACTTATCTCCATAGTACTTGAAACCCTATGCCTTGTTTTACTTGCTTATTTTTTGTTAAATGCAGGATTCTTAAAAGTTCTGAAGAATTTATTGGCATAGAATAGGAGTGCAATAAACATTTATTAAATACATACATACCCTCGATCAGGTTACACCAAATTCTTGCTCTTCCTGTGGCTGACAGAGGACAACTTTGTGTCTGTGTGCCAGCTTTTCATAGTTGACTTCATCTGAGTTGTGGAGAATTCATCACTTAACTTTATTGTAGTGACAAGGATAGGTGGGGATATGAAAGAGGGGTGGGAGGACAGATTGTCTAGTATGTCCCTAGTCCCCCAACAGTTCTTCCAACCCCCTGGTTCTTCATCTTCTTGTAAAAATCCTTTCTTCCCTGAGCCTCCTGGCACCTGGTTCATATTTATACCTCCTTGCTCTCATTTCCAGACCCATGTTCCAGACCCTGCATTCATCCAGGACCTTAGGCTGGCACCCTCAGTTTAGACCTGTGGCTCTTGCTTTACCTTTGAAATCACAAACTCTGGAATATCAATCTTTGACCCCAAATGTCTAACCTTTCAATTTATTCTCCTTCTATTTGTCCTTGAAACACCCTGAGACCTCCACCCCTATGCTCCTTCATTTTCAGCCAAACGATTATCCCTTTTTGGCTTTATGTCCTGTATCCAGCCTACACACCTGATTTATTTTCTCATTCTGTACAGAGAAGATGTAGTGTAGTGGTGGGAAACATAGGTTCTGGAGATGCAGACATAGGTTCAAAGCCTGGCTCTACCACTTGCTAAATCACCACTTGGGTGAATTAATGTGTCTGAACCCACTTTCCTTGACTAGGAGAATAGGGAGGTTGTGAGACTTGCATGAAATTTAAAAAAGCTTTTAGCTCATAAAGAGAACAATAAGTGGAAGTGATTGCTATGAATGATAATTTTTACATGAGTTAATATTTTAAAATGTTTATAACAGTGCCTGGCACATAGTAATTACTATTTAATGTTCATTAAATAAATTGATGTTTCTTTTTCTTTCTATATCATTAATTTCCTTACCTTTCCCTCCTGCTCATAAACCCCCGTTTCTGTTGCTCCAAAAGGAGTTCGGTTCGATAAAATCACACACCAGGCAAAATGAGGAGAGTAAAAACCAGCACCCATCGCAGCTGAACAACCTTTCAGTTGTCCCTCAAAACCACCATCTCTTCTCTGCCTAGCAGTTATCTCACCCCTTCCCTTCTCATACTGACGGCCCCTCTTACCATGTCTTCTCGCACACTGAGTAGATGTTCTTAACCTCCTACCGGACAGAAAAAGATGGAGGTCTGGCACAGACATCTGCTTTTCGACCCCGTAGCTACAACTCTTCTTCATTTATACTCATCCTCACTCTTGTCTCCCACCCAAGGGCTCTATCTTGTCTGGGCTCCTCAAGAATGCCACATTCTCTGCATATTTAACCTTCCCCTCTCTGCTGCTTCTGCTCATCTTCTAGATGTGGAGGCAGGAAAACAGTGGTTACACATGTAGCCCTGTACCCAGAATCGTCAGGTATGGACCCTGGTGCTCCTGCTTCCTGACTCTGTGGCACTGGACAAGTTACTTCACCTTACCCTTGCTCGATTTCCTCTTCTATAAAATAGGGAGGATACTGGTAACTATCTCCTAAGGTGGTTGTATGAAGGAGTACATGTGAAACACTTAGAACAGTCCTGGCATACAGCATGTTCTCAATAATTGTATGTTATTATAAGTCATTCTAATCTAAAATGCACATAAAACTTTCATATTTGTGTCTTCTCCTAGCAACTACTTTATCTAGTTTCCTTTCACATTGAAGTTTCTTGAGAAAATAAATATCCTTTGATATGTTTGTTCTCCCTAACCCCAGTGCTTGTTTATTCCCCTCTGCCAAATGCATTGTTCAACTCTTTCATTAAACTGCTTTTGATTAGGCCTTGCAAATACCAGTATGTGTATGTGTGCGTGCATGCGTGTGTGCACGGGTGTGTGCTCACATACTTGTACTGGCCTCCCTTGGACCTCTGGCACTGGACCATTTTTTCTTCCTTCACGTCTCTCCCATGGCCTTCCAAGACACCATTTTCTTTTCATTCTCTGATCTCTCTAGCCCAATATTTTCCTCTTTTCCCCATGGTTACCTTATAAATGGTGGTTGCCTCCAGGACTGTTGTCATCAGCCCTCCTCCTTTTCAGGCTGCACACTCTCCTGCAGTCTACCCAAGCATTCAGTGTCCCCTTATGTGGGAGGACTCTCAGACTGAACCCTGACTTATAAACTCATCTCTTCCAAGGTTTACTTATAATTTTACTTAGTTGTGCTACAGACTCACTAAATTTATCATGCCCAACTTGAACTCTTAATCTTTTTCACCAAACACACTGCTCTTTCCTTATTCCATATCTTTTTAAATGGTACCATCATCTACCTGTTGCCAAAACTGGAAAATGGAGTGTCACTCTCAACAACACATTTTTGCTCCTATTAGTCTATATTTAGATGGTCATGAAATCTCAGAGATTCTACTTCCTGCTTCTAAAATCTGTCCCCACCACTCCACTCCTGCTGTCTGTCTCTTGGCTAATCTCTCAGTATTCAATATTTCTTGCCAGGATTATTGCAATTCCCTCCTGATGCAGTTTCCTCACTTTACTCTCTAGCTGTGCCAATCTGCGCTTCACAATTCTACAGAGATGTCTTTTTAGCATACAAATCTGCTTATATTTTTTTTTTTGCTTACAATTTCCAATAACTCCTATGAAAAAAATTCAAATTGCTTAGCCTGACATGAGGCTCTCATGAATGCATCTCTCTGCCTTTCTATCTTCATCGCGTAGCATTCCCCTTTGTAAATTCTGTGCAGTTCTCTGAGCACATCATTATCTCCCTTACCTTCCTGGCTTTGCCTGGAACATCTTTTCCTGGTTTTCTGTTAGACCAAATTAAGATTCATCCAAGCTTTGGGGTGCCTGGGTGGCTCAATTCGTTGAGTGTCTAATTCTTCTTGATTTGGGCTCAGATCATGATCTCATGGTTGTGAGATAGAGCCCCACGTCAGACTCCATAGAGCTCCATGGATCGTGGAGCCTGCTTGGGATTCTCCCTTTCCTTCTCTCTCTGTCTTCCCCACCTGCCCACGTGCTTGCTCTCTCTCTCTCAAATAAATAAATAAACTTAAAAAAAAGATTCATCCAAGCTTTATCTTCTCCTGGAAGACTTCTCTGACAACCCCCAGATTATATTAAATGTCTCTTTGATATAGTTAGGAATTTATTGTAGCCAATGATCTATTCAGCTAGCTTAAAAAAAAAAAAGGCCGAGTAGGGAGGAATAATTGCTCATAAAATTACTAGAAGGGCTAGAGGAACAGGCTCTAGGCTGAGTTTCTAATTGGGACTCCTAGACTAACACTGCACAAGTTGCCCATCAGGGGATGGGTGCCTCTGTTGTGATCCGGACACCAGAAAGTAAGGAAAGTGCCACCACAATTCTTAGCTCTAGGTTCACACTGCCTCTGCCAGGGTCCATATCAGCATGGGACCTGGGAAGATGGGGACTAGATGCTGGCACCACTGCCACTGAAAAATCAGAAACCTCCACAACTGCTTATCATTATAAACAATAGAAGCAGTACCATGTGGCCTTCTTCTTGGGGTGTTTACACACATATTCTCTTTCCAGAGAGTAGGGACACCTGGATGGCTCAGTCGGTGAAAATCTTGATTTCAGCTCAGGGTCATGATCTCAGGGTTGTGAGATTGAGCCCTGTGTTGGGCTCTACATTGATAGCATGGAGCTGGCTTGGGATTCTCTCTCTCTCTCTGACTCCCCCTCCCTCTCTTTCAACCCTTCCCTGCTAGAGCACACTTGTGCTTGCTCTCTCTCTGTGTGTGTGTGTGTGTGTGTGTGTGTGTGTTTCTCTGTCTCTATGAAAATAAATAAATAAATAACCCTTCAGGTCTTTCTAGAGGGTAAATATGTGTGGGGAAATCAAGCTGCAAGGCAACTGGGAAGTGTAGACTTTAGTTCTCCAGTCCCTAATGTGCAGACAGGCATGCTAGAAGGCGGGTGGAATAGAGCAGAGAAAGCCATACGTGCATTTACCTCTCGCTCCTTTGTGGTCTTTTGCCATCATGTACACAGCTCTGCAGTAATACCTTGTTCTACTTAATTGCTTAATTATGTTTCTGTCTCATCTGAACAGACTGTCACCTTCTTGAAGGCACAACTGTTTTTATTCATCACTCATCTCAAATTGTGCCTGGCACATGACAGTTTCTCAGTATGTTTGTTAATTGAATGAATAAACAAGAGATTTTAGCATGATCTTGGAATCATGCTCCTTTAATCCACCAGCTAGCAGTTTCTATTAAATCTATCTTCAGGGGCATCTGGGTGGCTCAGTCAGTTAAGCATCTGACTTTGGCTCAGCTCATGATCTCATGGTTCGTGAGTTTAAGCCCAGCATGGGGCTCTGTGCTGACAGCTCAGAGCCTGAAGTCTGCTTTGGATTATGTAACTCTGTCTCTCTCTGCCCCACCCCCCTCAAAAATAAATAAAAATTAAAAAATTTTTAAATATATCTTCAAAATGCCCTTCCAGTGAGCTCTCATTATCTCACCTAGTACAACAACCTCATTTTCATATCTGTTCCATTCTGTGGTATAAACTCCTTATCACCACTACCTACCTTTCTAAAGCACAAATCTTCCCATATCACTCCCCTAAAAGGTAAAAACCTAAAAGCTTCCAATGGCTTTTTCATTTAGGAAAAGTGCAGTTTCCTTAGCATAGCATTCAAAGTCTTCCTCCCTCTGTTCACAGGCTCTTTTTTGAGCTTCGGCTCACATCACTGTCTCATGCGCTCTCTCAGCACTAATGGCTCCCTCAGTGCAGCTGGAATGCCAGGCTTCCCTGCCTTTGCTAGAGATGCCCCACCAATTCAGCCTTTGCAGTACCCCCTATTTTAGGGTGGTTTTCCATTACCTGTTCTTTATAACCTTCACTGCCCAACACTCTGCATCTGACCAGCAGATTACTTTCATTCTTCTCTGAAGTTCTAGAGCAGCAGTGTTTACACTGTGTTGCTTAGGACCCAGAGGCTCAGCAGGGCTTTTTCTAGAGCTTCTGGAGAGCAGAGAGGGAAGCCAAGTAGGTGAGGCTCTCAGCCTCCATTTCATTTCAGCCATAGCAGCTCTGCTCCAGTCTGATTCATCTGTTGTGTTTCATATAAGACTGTGTTGAGAAAAAGCTTATGTTGCTATGAGAAAAAGAAAAAAAAATACTGTGGGTATAGCAGTCATCCTAATGAATTAAGTTTAATTATATGTGCGTGTGCTACTGCATCTGGCTCATTTTCTAATCCCTTCTGTTTAACCCAATGGAAGCATCCAATAGCGTTTGTTTATTTGAATTGAAGAGATAAGGCCTAAAGAAGACATCATAGTAGTCATCAATTTCATACAGAACCTTAATGAGAAGAGAGTTGGACTTCCTCTACTTCCTCCAAAAAACAAAAAGTGAGAATCAAGGGAAGTGTTACAGAGAAGTTTTCGATTCATACGAACAACTATCCATTTGACCTAAGCTGTGATGAAGTACCTTGCAAAAGCCTCTCAGCCAGTGGGATTATCTGCCATGAAGAGCACATAAGTGATCTCAGTGTGGGGTTGGCCATTCCACTGGAAGGCCATGCAGGTGCCTTTGTCTTCTGTGCTTCCATGATCTTCTGTTATAATGAAGAGTAAGTCCCCACTGAGATTCCAGATGGCTCATTATCTGGACTTTCAAGACTATAATATTTTTCTTTTTAGTTGGAAATGAATTGATTTGATACTTTTATATTATTGAAATGGTCGCTGTCTGTTTCTGACTAAGGCCATTCTAGAAAGGCTGTCCTGGAATTGTAGTGGTGTCAGATGGGAGAGCCAATGCTGTTACCAAAGCAATGTTGTTGGCATTTTCTGGTCACAGATTTGCTACGGCAGCACATTTAAAGGAAAATTTATAGCTTCTGCTCCTTAGTAGTAAAGTAAATTCACTTGACAGAGGTAATGGATTATGGGGGATTCTGTGATTGTCTCCGTGGGTGGTCAGCAGCTGTTTGTCAGCTGCATTAAAGTTAAGGGTTTACTTTGCCGCCTGTTTTACGCTATACTTTTACTGCAGTTTGATTGAGTTTTCCCACTTGGAGATTCGGTAATGGTACATTTTATTCCCAGAACAACTAGCTTTGTACTAGAAACCGAGAAGATTACTTATTATTTTCACACCCTGGGATCTTTTGCATCGTATGTTTTGGAATGTATTGGCAGGCAAGAAGAACAATGACCCAAGAAGTGCCATGGTTCTCAGGGAATTTTGACACAGTATATACAGTACTTAGAAACATTGAGAGAATTTGTTTGCTCACTGAACTGGACCAAATACCTTTCTTTACTAGGAATGGTTTACAAGATATAAAAGTACTAGTTGTAGTTTAATAATTCTGTTTTATTAATATTATTCTAATTAATTCTTGAAGTCCTGCCAATTATCTTCAGAGCAGAATGGCTAGCACAATTAATTAATTTTATCTCTACTTTTCCTGAGATGGTTTTTTAATTGAAGGCTCTTGGCATAATATTCTTCTTTAAGACAGAGAAATGTTTGATTTTATAAATCCCGTATGTCACATAAGGACACAAATTCAACAGATAAACTTCAAAGAACATTTCTCTGTGTCAAGACCAGATATTTTCCTTGATCATTTATCCTTGTGAACTGAAGACTAAACAGAACTATAATTTATGCATTATGTAATAGATCTCAGTTACACTGACATTCATACTAAATACAGGCTGGTCTATAACACTGTACAGTTTGTGATCACCAGAATATTTTCTTCTGTAGCTTAATCTGTCCTGTATCCCTTAGCCTCTCATGCATATATGCACACATTCCATGTCATGGAAATGGAATTCTCCCTAATTCGGTTATGTCCCCTGCTGTTACTGCCAGTTGCTAATAGGGCAAAGGAGAAATTGCAGTATTTGAAATGCTATCTCCTTGGATGGGCATTCTTTTGGATCCAACCATTGATCTATAGCTAAAGATTCCCTTTTAAATTTTGGCAAAATCATCAGGTGTCTCATTTTCTAACCTGACGCTACATTAGCAAGATAGTTTAGTTATTCAGCATTTGCAACAGAGTGAATAAGAAAGGAATTTATGTAATTGTCCACAGCTTAAACTAACAGGATTAAAAACCCAGAGAGTATGTGTTACAAGCATATGGCCCATTTTCATGACGAATCACTTGAGATATGTAAATGGTGTCACCATAGAAGCAGCAGAAGGAAATATAAAAATATGTGATATAATTATGTTTCAGAGGTGAAATAACCAATTATATTACAGAGGATCAGCTCTAAAAAGAATCAAGAAACTTCTTATGTGTGGCTAAGGATCAAACACTGCTTTATTTTACAGGCTCAAATAATTTCAGAAACCACAGTCCAGGATTAAAAGGACTGTCATAAGAGATGCAAAATGCTTAGCACAGACACAATCTTTGATGCAAATGTCACAGTTCTAAAACTCCCTGATAGCATTGGACAGCCTTTGATATTTGGTTCATATGTCAAGCTTGTCGATAATGCTACCCATTCTGCCAGAGGCTTAAAATTGGTTCTTTTCTTGGTTCACTGGGGTGGGGGTAAAGGAATGCAAAATTTTTTGCTTATTCATTATATGTACAAGGCAACATCTGTTCTCTACTCATTTTTTGTCTGCATTTCTGCCTTCAGAGTCTGTTAAATAAACATAAAAATGAACTTTGTGGTTGAAATATGCTAACTAAAGGTGAAAATAGATAGGCAGGCACCTTACCTGGGCTAACATTCAGCTGGAATGCACAGCTGTTAAAACACTAATCCCTTCCGTGTTGGTTGGTCAATAGCCACAATCCTGACACTCCCAAATACTATCGACTCTGGCTGCCTCAGCCCCTCCTTGGGGACTCTCCAGGCCTTTCAATAATCGAGCAACAAGAGGGATAATGCCTGGTTCAGCAGGGTCTCCAGGACCCTGCTGGGGCGGTATGTTAGATATTTTGAATAACACCTCTGCATATTACCTAACTATCTGGAAAGCAGATTTCCATTAAAAGACTGGAAGGTTTCAACCCCTCCATATCGAGCAGTATAACATTTCCAGTCAGGATTTTAACAGGAAAGGATGACATACCCAAATTAAGATAATCTGTTGAAAATCAATTTATAAGGGAACTATTTACAAAGATGGGGCTGGGGTCATATGTGGGCAGGGGACCACAGCGTAGCACAATAACCTATGGCTAGAAGCAATAAAACTGCCCTCACTCTGGGTCCTGGTGAAGAGTACTATTGGTAATAGTGAGAAGGCTGCCTTGAAGGAAGTGACCTTAGGTCAAGCATACGGTACACCTGAAGCAATCCTGAAGGGAGAGATTCTGATTAGCCATGGACAGTTCTCAGAAGGCTCATCTCCTGTGAGTTCCCCATTGGCAGAATCCAGTGGGAAAGAGGCCCAAGAGACCATTGACATCATCTATGGGTTGTGCCTCCTGGGGCAGCACTCTGAGTGGAGAAGGTAGAGAGCCTGTTGGGAGGGTTGAAGGGAAGACATCTAGCCAACTGTCTACTTGTTGTCTTTCTTTTTTTTTTTTTTTTAATGTTTATTTATTTTTGAGAGAGAGAGAGAGAAAGTGCATGCATGCAAGTGGGGGAAGAGCAGGGAGAGAGGGGGACAGAGGATACAAAGCAGGCTGTGCGCTGACAGCAGAGAGCCTCACACAGAACTCAAACTCACAAATTGCAAGATCATGACCTGAGCCAAAGTTGAACACTTAACCAACTGAGCCACCCAGGCATCCCGAATTGTTGTCTATGGAATTTTTCAAACTAGTTCATATCTCACATGAAGTGCTCTTCACAAGGAAAAAATATGAAAGCTTTAGCTTGTTTCTTTGAATTTATTAGTTTAGGAAATGGAACTTTTTGTTTTGTTAACTAACTTCATTCTCCAGATTATGCTTAGCACCATACCAAAGCCACACCTTTCAAATGGATTTTTTTCACAATCAGGTTTACACAAAATGTCAATATTAGAATGAGAAAAAAAAAATAGGTGTGTAATTGGTCAGTAGAGATTCCTGAAAATAAAGTGACAGTAACTCAAACAGGTGTAATTACTCCTGAGGTAGGGCAGTGTAATTATTCTCAGTAAGATTCGGTTGAATCCTTGTGATGTCCACAACTGTGAAAATACAACTCTCTTAGCAGCTCTGTGTGTAAAACGTACTGGTTTAGAGAGGTCACAGTGATCTCTGACCAAACTGACTCATATTACTTCTCCATGCAAGAACAAATACTTATGATCTACATATTCAAGGATCAGAAGATAGATTATAGGTCAAAGAGAAACTATACTTTTTATTTTTTTATTTTTTTGCCCTTGTTTCTTTCCAGCTCCATCTCCACACTGTTGAGCACACAGTGGCCTTGATCAGAGATGGATTTATGCTGCTGACTTCTTGCCCCCAGGTTCCCAGGGTCCCACAGCTTTCCACTGCCACTCGCTTGCCACTTCTAGACTTTAAGGAGCCATCGAGGTAGTAGAGTACGTGCATGGGTAGCCAACAGTGATAGAAATGGTTTCCAAGGTGTGGGAAAGCAAAAATCCTATGCCCTGATGAGATAGTCTACTTGGAAGCGTTGCCATTTCCAAATCCAGGTCCCTCCTGGGGGTCATGCTGCGATGCCTGGGGTGGTTACTCCTGGGAATAACAACATTAATCCTATGTTTGGTATCATGGGAGAGCTGAATTCTAGATTTCAATTAGGCAAATTACTTAACCTCTTATACATATTTTACTTTAGTGGATGTTTGTGAGCATTACTTAGAAAAATGGTGGCTTGCCCTCGCCAGAGGGGTCACTTTCCTTTTAACCAAAGTCCTGACTGGCCATTTTTATTCCTTGGTCAACAGTAGCTTTTGCACTCATGATGATGTCAGCCCTCCTTGGATCAAACTAAGGAAACTATAATGTTTTTACTTCTTAAGGATATTATCTAATGCAAAAACATACAAACAGCTTTGTATCTGGATAAGTATTCCAACCAAACAGAAGAGAAAGGAATGAGTTTTAAAATTCTCTGAGTATTGAGGGTTTTTTTGTTTTTTGGGTTTTTTTTTTTGTAATTATATGCTTCAAGAGGGTAGCAAGAAACTCAGATAATGAAAAAATAACAGGGAATTCCAAGTTCAAATATTTGTTAAGGGTCTACTGAGTGCCCAGCATTGTTCCGGGTACTGACATAATGATAGAATATGATGCCTACCTTGGCCTCCAGAAGCTCATGGTCTAATAGGAGAGTACATTTAGACTTAGGAACACAGGGGATGCAAGGTAGGGAGTATTTAGCTGCTGGAGGGGGAGATGGAAACAGGGCTGGACTTTGAAGGAAAAATTCTAGACAGAGGGAAAAACGAGGCAAAGACATGGGATGTGAAAAACAGCATGGTGGGTTTGAACAGGCATGGTTGGGGAGGATGGGTCTGGAGGGGGAGTAGAGGCTTGTGGAGAGCCTGGTGCTAGGAGCTGGGATTTTATTTAGTGAGCAGGGGGGAGCTATTGCAGGACTTTAAACCAAGCAGAGACATGGTCATATCAGCATTTGAGAACCAGCAGCCTCATGTGGGTGCAAGGGATGAACTAAATATTCCTTTTGCAACTATGTCTATTGGACCTAAGCATATATTAAATAGCTTTCTAATTTGCTTTAATTTAAATTAACAGGGAAATTACTTGCATATCAGTCAGAGTCCTGTCAGGAGTCAGAAATCACATCAGCTTTTTGAAGAGGGAGAATTAATACATAGAACTCTTAACTAGGTGTTGAGAAGACAAAGGATACATGAAGGTATCATGGTGCTGTGACTGAAGGAAGTAGCTGCCAGCCCAAGGACTAGAGGAGCAGGGGGAGAGGTCAGCATTATTAAAATGTAAAAGATTTTGGGGATGGTGGCCATGTACTATGAGGCTAGTTCTGTTTTGGAAAAACTGCAAACTAGAATCACCTACTTCTACTGGAATGAAGGGCCAGGGCCACCACGAGGGCCAAAGCCGCGACACTGAGGAGGCGCCTATAAATCAGAAGTGAACAGAAAGCACCGGAGAGAGCAGGCCCCATTTTTCCTCTGCAGCCTTGCTGGTTCTGTCCAGCTCTCTTTCCTGGCAGAGCCTAACAGGGAGCAGTCAGCCAGAGTCCCAGCCCCAAACTGCCAGACAGAGCATAGAGGGGCGAGTTTGGATCTATTATGGCTTAGTAACTAACCCAACTACAGTTCCCACAGGACTGTGGGTGCCAATGGATGGGAAGAAACAGGGCAGACATCCTAGAAGCTAAAAATTTCCTGAAACATTAGCAGGTAATCATTCACCTTTTAGGCTTATTTTCATAATGACCTATGAGTGCTATTAGCTCTCTTTGTGACCTCTAATTCCCATCTGCTTTGATGTCTTTTCCTCTGACACCTCCTACCCCAAGTCTGCTGTCCTGCAGACCCTGGAACTGTAGGGAAAAGACATGAGTGGGCCCAGGTGCCACAAAGGTAGGCAGTGCTATTCTGGTGCTGCCACCTCATGCTGATCTTATCAGTCACCTTGGATTATCTGAAGTGTATGTCATTGATGGAAAAATCTTGCTTCCAGGGGCACCCGGGTGGCTCGGTTGGACATCCGATTTGATTTTTGGCTCAGGTCATGACCTTGGGGTTCAGGGGACTGAGCCCCTCATCAGGCTCTGTGCTGACAGCACGGAGACTGCTTGGAATTCTCTCACTCCTTCACTCTGCCCCTCCCCCACTTGCTCATGCCCACTTACACACCCTCTCTCAAACACAATTTTTAAAAAAAGAAAAATCATGCTTCCTTCAGTCACTCTACTTTATTAGTGTCCCTGCCAGTATTTTGCTTAGGGCCTTGCTCTTTGTGGGCATTTGTATTTGTTTGTAGAATTGAATTAAGGCGTATCAACCATGTGGCTTAAGCATTTGATTACGTATTGCTGGTGTTTGTCTCCAGTTAATTTCTGTGTGTAAGTCTTGCCTCACCCACTAGATGACAGTCTTCTTGAGGGCAGATCCACGTGGCAGGAGAACATGGAATTGAAGTCAATAGAATTAGGTTCAAATCCCAGCTCTAAAACATACTAAATAATTGAAGTAAGTTACTTAATCTAAGACTTAATTGCCTCATCTGTAAAATAGGGGATGGTAGGGTTGTGATGGTAAAATGAAATGATATCCTAACACACTGCCTGGTACTTAATAGGTGTTTAATAATTTACTTCCCTTCTCCCTTTATTTTATATCTCCTCCACCATTTCTCATTACGCCAGGAATGCAGTAACTTGGGTGACTTAACAAAATAGGGAAGTTGTAGAATCCTTTTAGGAGAGAGTCTGAAATGTCTTTATGTAGTTTTCCTCTTCCCCAGGCATCCAGAACATTGGGTACACCAATAACAATTTTAAAAACTATATAATGGCTGGAAGTTATTTCTAAAGAGGAAGGTCATCTTCAGTGTGTAGACATGAGCAGCCGGATTGTGTTAGAACAATAGCTATTCATTGTGTCGGTTTCAAAGCTGGCACCGGCAAGCTAGTATTCCAGTGTTGTTCCCACACAAACAGATCTCGAGCAAAATTTCCATGACCCGACGGATTAGTGTAAACAACTCATTGCAAGAGCTTTTTACTTCTATCCCCATGTCATTCATTTAAACATTCAAGGCTTTGCAGAGAGTCTTGTAAGCACTGCTTCAGATTTTTTTTTTTTTAATTTTAACAAACGTTCATCAACCCTTACCCTTACGATTATGTTTTGTTGTTGAGTACACAGGGTAAAGCTTGGTTCCTTCCACTGGGGCTGTAGGTGGGAGATTCAGCCATTGGATATCACAGGTTAAGGGAAAAGTCCTTTAAAGGCACCAAAGTGTTAATGGGCTGGCCAAGGCATGCAGGTTGCTAGAGGTCTTGACCCCTGGACCAAAGAATAATGGCAGGCTTTTTATTTTTAAGTGGTAGTTAGCATTTGATAGCACTTCATATTTGCAGTGACCTTTACAGCCATTGTTATTAGTTATTCCTCCCAGTGGCTCTTTGAACTAAATGACAAAACTATTTTTACTCAAATCCACCAACTCCCTCCCCTTCCGTTCCAATCACAAGACCTGGTGGGGTTCTCTGTACATCACGCTGACATTTCCTCACGAGCAACGATCTCACTGATAAAGAATATGTTCAAGTCAAAACAGTATGAAATGCAGTGAGTTTTAATATATTCAGTGCAAGTTAGATCATGTCACTCCTCTGCTTTAAACCCCAACGACAGTTCCTCATCTTACTTGGAGGACCTGCCACTCTTCCCTCACTGTTTGGACCTTATTCCTACTCCTCACCCTCTCCGTAACCCTGCCCCAGTCTCATGGGCCTCCTTGCATCTTCTCCAACCACACAGGCTCTTGTCCCAGGCCTTAGCTTTGGGTGTATCCTCTGTCTCCAATGTTTTTCCTTCAGATATTTACATGACTGACTGTCTCTTCCTTCTGGCCTTTGCATACACATGACCTTCTCAAAGAGGTCTCCCCTGCCAGCCTAATTTAAAACTGCAACTGTGATCAAGTATGTAAAGCTTTCTAATATGCTATATAATCTACTCAGCTATTGGGTTTACTGTTTATTTTCTCTCCCCCCACAAGACTGTAAAATCCACAAAGATAGGGATCTTTGTCTGGTTAGCTCAGTGCGATACACCAAGCACCTGGAACAATGCACAGAGAAGGCATGTAATAAATATTTGTTGAGTGGACAAATACTGCTCCTCTGAAGGTCATTGTCATGAAATTTGAACTACAGACTTAGAATGTGTCTCCATATGTGGTTTATCTTTATATTCCTTAGCCATGGGTCCTATGCTTATTTTCCACTTGTATCAAACAACTCCTTTTGATAGCAATTCTATAGAGATAAATGAAGCGCACAGGTCCTTAAGGTTGCAAAGGAAGCATAATATCTCAGTGTTGCAGCATAAGAAAGACTTTATGGGTGTTGTACTGCAAACACTCATCTGTTGGAATCCTAACAACGTCATTGCCATGTTGCATTCATCTCCCTTTCCATCTTTACAGGGGCGTAGATTGCTGAATTGGTTAAAAGGATAGGATCAGGTGCCCCTATCAGCTAATTCATGTTCCACCAATGTCTACAGTGTGACTTTCAAAAGGTGTTTTAGTTTCTCCCAGCCTCAGTTTCCTCATCTGTAAAATAGTGATAAAAATCATCTCTATCTCATACGGTTTTATGAAGATTAATGAGGTAAGGCATGTAAAAAGTTTGATATAGGCATCAAATAAATACTTGCTGTTATTATTAATTCTGATTTTAAACAAGTCCTTAATGTTGAGTTTAATCAAGTCTTATTTATTACTTGTACATGACTGATGTAAGCTACCTCACCAGTTTCTGTGTGGTAGGATACAAATGATAGGTGTATCTTTTTCCCCCTTTCAGTTGCCAGAACACCTTGCTGTTCACATGAGTAGAGATTCCAAAATTTCTCTCTTAAAGCCCCAACCACCTCCCACCTCTTCTAAACATCCAAGAACACCAAGAACACCCTGGTCTTAATTCATTCCAAAGGGTCAGTCTTGAGTCTGAGTGGTTGGCCAGTGTTGCTGAAAACTGGCTCAACACAGTCCACCACCACTTCCCCACTGCTGCCAGGATTCTCTTGCTGCCCTAGAGCCTCTACATGTATGTGTGCTTGGGCTCCAAGATCACAGCTCTTTTAGTTCATAGTGCTCAGTCATTGTTCTCAAATCACACCCACACCCTGAAGGGTTTCCAGCCTCAGCCATGGCCTGTGCTGGAACCAGCCCTCTCCAACTCCTGCAGGGGTTACCCTGTATCCCTTCTGTAACCAAGACCCTCAGTCCAGATTGCCCATTTTTTCATGGTGAGTTACCCCTTTGGGGTTTTTGAGGTCCATTTTTCCCAGAAAGCTTCTTATGGGGTCTATCCTAACCCATCAGGGAGACTTAAATTTTTTTTTTTAATTTTAGAGAGAAAGAGAGCAGAAGTGGGGAAGAGGGGCAGAGGGAGGGAGAGAGAGAATCTTAAGCAGGCTCTGTGTTCAGTGGGAGCCTGATGATGTGGGATCGTGACCCTGGGATCACGACCTGGGCTGAAATCAAGAGTCCAATGCTCAAGAGACTGAGCCACTCAGGCATGTCCATCAGGGGGACTCTTGAACTCCACGTACTTTCCCACATCTCGTCTCATTAGAGACATGCTCTCCATAATAAGGGGTACGAGACATGCAGGCTTTGTCAAGCCACAGGAAGCTTTACTCGGTTCTCTCTCTAGATGGCATCTTACAGCATCATAAGTAAGAGTGACCACTTAATGACTTTTCCCTGAAGGAGGGAGATAGGTATCTGCTTAGGCAGAAAAGTAACTTGGCATTACCTAGCTGACTAATTTCGGGTCGCATTCTACCCAACGCCCTATTATACTTACATTCCCTGAGTCTGGTTCTACTTCTTGAAGTCAGTATAAGCCTCTCTTCTTCCCTGTGACAGACCTTCACTTGCTAGAAAGTAATTACCCAGGCCCCTCAGATTCTTTTCTTCTCTGCTGGTTCCCCAACTTGCAGAGTGATCTTAGGTGCTGATTGAGTGTACCAACAGCCAGGCACTGTGCTAAGTGTTTGAATGTATTAACTAATTTAATCTTCAAACGACCACATGAAGTAGGTATCATAGCCCCCTTTTTGTAAATGAAGAAACTGAGAGTTAGGAAGTCTTAGTAGCATGCCCAAGGTCGTGTATAGCTGCTAGGATTTGAACTCGCGCTCTCTGGTTCCCGAGCCCAGTGATGTAATGCTGTTTCCTTAATTCAGTTTCACGAGTTCAATCCTTTCATGAATTCAATTCAGCTCTCAAAAACAGAGATAATACTTATCTAAGAATATCATGATCGTGGTAAGGATTAGATGTGATAAAAGTATGGTAAAGTGGTTAATGCACTAGCTCCACTAGTGCTCAGAAAAACACGCATTTGCCACCTTTTTTCTTCCATTCAAATGAGCATCTCATAATTTAACTCCTTCACATTTTAAAAGTGCCTGACACAGAGTGGGTGCTCAGTGGGTGGTAGCTACCCCTACTATCACAGTGTGTGGTTTGAAATCCCCTCCCTATCCTGATTGTTCTCCTCTAGCTCATTTATCATTTAGATCTTAGATTGTGGTACCCAGACTCAAATAGATAACAGAGGGGAAGGGGACAGTCATCTTCCACAGGGAAGGAGGTCCCTATTAATATTATATCCTATTGCCTGCAGTCATTACTTATTTAGTTAATCATTTATACTGTCAGTAGGTATTGAAATTGCTGCCAGTCAAGTCCTCAACATCTCTTAGCCTTATACTGATCCTCACCTCACTTGGCTTGTCCTTGGATGATTGTCTTTTTCTTTTCCAAAAATGTCATTCTTCCCCCACCCCACCCCCCAATTTCTTAAGTACTATGTTTGTTGTGGAAGCTTTGAAAAGTGCAGGAAATCATAAAGAAGGAAATTAAAGTCACCGTGAATAGCACAATCTAGAGATAATCACTATTAATATCTGCATATGTATCCTTCCAGTATACATGTGGGGTGTATTTCTTTTTTATAAAATTAGGATCACACTATTCAACATATATTTTGAGTCTTCCACCATTTACCATTTTCTCCCAGCGTAAGACAACATCATCTGTTTCTTAAAATACCAGAAAACTATTAAACTACTATCCCCCCACATTGATTTCCCTACTTCCATTCTTACCCCCTCTTCAGCATATTCTCCAAAAAGTAGCCAGTGTGATCCTTGAAAATCCTAACGACCTGCTCCCGACCTTCAGTGGCTTCCCATATCACGTAAGGAGAACCCCCGGTAGTTCCCTTGGCTGGCAGGTGTGTGTGTGCAGGCCTCTCTGACCTCAGTGTCTTCCCTTCTGCAGCATGCCCTCTGGGCTCCTGCCACGTGTACTTGCTTCCAGCCCCAACCTTTTCCTGCTTTAGGGTCTTTGCTCTTTGCAGCACTACCTGGCTCAGCTCCTCATTTCAGTCCCTGATCTAATACCATCCTTCAGAAACCAGCTTCCTAGAGTACCTCTACTTCCCCCACCTCCTCTCCCTTACCCTGACTCACTTTCTTCCTTGCCTTAATCATTCTTCTGTAATTTATCACAAATATTTTCTCTTTACAGCTTTCATCTTGCGGGGCTCCACCATTTTAGCCTGCAACAGGTGTTTGGGATCCTGATAGCTCTCATAACCAGGCACTCGTCTAAGTCCTTTTATACATACTAATTTAACCTATGTCATCTAGTGAGGTAGGTACAATTATTACCCCCATTTTCTAGATGGGGAACCTGAGTCAGAGCATATGAGTACCTTCCTTAACATCACACAACCAGTAGAGAGTGGAGCTGGGATCCCGACACAGGCTCTCTGCTTCCACAGCTGTGCTCTTAACCCCTCCTCCACCCACCGGCTGCCTCCTGGTCTTTCTCCCAGCAGATGTCAGTAAACTTCCTTGTCCTGAAAGTCAAGATCGCAGACTGAACAGAAAGGCACTGAAGACAGAGTCAAATGTCATTAAAATCCTTCTCTAGATTTATGCTAGCCTCTTTTCCAGCCCTATTTGGAGACTATAGTTGAGCCATTCTGAGTTCTCCTGATTATTCTGTTATGTAGCCTTTCTCCCCTACCTGCTTCAGGAAGATTGGTACAGCTTCACGTGTTACCATTTCCTACCTCTGTAACACCCGTGGCACAAAGCTCCCATCTGAGGAATCCTGTGAGTTAGATGAGGATGGTGTGACCAGTATTAATCTTCCTGGATCAGTAGTACAAGGTTATCCAATCTCTGTTAAAATTTTGCTAAACATGTCTGTTACTATAACGGAGACCTTTGTTTCTCTACAAGTTTCTGGAAGTTCTACCATGCCTCAGAAATTCTCATGTTATCTCATTGCTACTTTTTTTCACGAATTGATGAAATCCATGTTCTTTTTTATTTATTTATTTATTTTTGACATTTATTTATTTTTGAGAGACAGAGAGAGACAGAGCATGAGCAGGGGTGGGGTAGAGAGAGAGGGAAACACAGAATCCGAAGCAGGCTCCAGGCTCCGAGCTGTCAGCACCGAGCTGCACGTGGGACTCGAATTCACGAATTACGCGATCATGACCTAGGCCGAAGTCAGAAGCTTGACCAACTGAGCCACCCAAGCGCCCCGAAATCCATGTTCTTTTAGGGTTTTATGGATGTTTATTTTGCTGTCCGAGTTGCAGTCAGTTTTGGGTGCATGTTCAGATGGTGCTGAGGTGCAATTGAGCAGTGTTTGGAGACTTCAAGACAGCAGCCAGGTGCTCTCCTCCTATCTCCTTACTATCTCAGACTTTAATTTCCTCTTGGCCATGTTTTTCCTCTCCTTCCTGGCTTGCAGATCATTCTTCTTGATAGGACGGGGCCAAACTAGGAAGTGAGTAATTCTGTTTTCACCGTATCATCTCCAAGTTAACTGTGTCGTCTGCCCCAAGTAATAGGCCAACACTTCTCCTGTCCTTTTCTCGTTCTGTGCCCACCCCAGTGGCTCTTATTATTGTTCTATGTATGCTTTAGTCCCAGGCCCCAGCCTCCCACCTCCCTGACTTGATTCTTTCATTTCATGCCATTCCTTTATACCTGCTCTTGGCTTCAAATTCCTCCCTCCTTTGTAAGTGTCCATATAAAATATAAGCTGATTGGAACACACAGTAATTTCTTTGGATAATTCCCTCTCTTCTTCCTCCCTAGAATTATGTATGAGTAGATGGTCAGGATTATATTATGTGGAACCTCCAATATTTCTAGAATCAATTTCTATCTGATTAGAGTCTCTGACCATGGGGTCAAAGAGCATCTAGCCTAGTGCCTTACACATAGGAGGTCTGCAACAATGGTTCCAACAACACCAACAATGATAGCTGGTCTTTATGTGATTCAGACATTGTGCTAAGGGCTTTCTGTGCCTTACTTCATTTAATTCTTACGGGAGGTTGTGTTACTTATGACTCTACTGAGGAACCTGAGATACGGGGAAGTGTATCTGTGTAGTTGTAAGGGCAGAGTCAGGAGCCTGACTCAGGTCTGCCCAGATTCCTGAGCATATGCACTTTAACCTCCACAGTATGCTGCCCATACTCACAGTATGCTGAGTTTAAGTCCATTGTCTCACCCCTTCTTCTCTCTGGACCTGTGGAGTTTTCTGCTTGCTTACAGTTTCAGGAACACAAGATGCTCCTATTCCCTTCTTTGGCTCTTACAAATCATATGATGACATGATTCCTTTTGTCTTCCAAGTGCCAGTCACCTCCACTCTGTCATCCATGTAGTTCTCCCTTATTGGCTAAAAATAGGTCCCTATCCTTCTGTCATGTGAGATTGTCATCAGAGCAAGCCTTGAGTGAATTAAATGCTCTGCATCTGGCAGAGTAGGGCTCTGAACAGACCTCTGGATGGTTCTTCCAACATCCCTTGGCCTGCAGAGAGTGGGGCCTGGTAGTGGAGTGACAGGTGTGCCTAGCTGGGTGGGCCCCAGGGTAAGCAGCCCTCTGTCCTGCTGCTTCCCCACTGAGCTTTTCATGCTCTGGGATTATGTTGTTTTGAAGGTTTTTCTTCAATTATGATTTATATGCCACCTACTCTCAGAAAGAATGTAAAGTGGTTTACAATAAAGCATGTCTACAACAGGACAGTTAAAACGCATTTTAAAAAGAGAGGCAGACAGAGAGAGGTCAGAAATCACTTGGTTTGAATTCCTGACAAGACGTTTTACAGCACATGAACGTATTTGATTAATTCCCAGTACAAATGTGTAAGTATGTGGGAATGGGTAAAGAACTCTGCTGATGGGGAGAACCTAGAACAGCAGGGCCTGTTTTATACATGTAATCAAAATCAAATGGCATCATGCCTAGTGACGTGTCTCATCTCAGGAAGCCTCTGGGGAAGGCAGCCGAGGGATAATGCTAATGGGTTAATCCTAAATTGAGAGCAGCCAGTCTGTCCGAGGGTCCTAGCCAGGATAATTCATCACTGTCATTGACAAAGGACCACAATAAATTTGTCTTTAAATTTTAATACCTCATCACATTTATACAGATAGAACTCACACTGTCCATTTATCTCTGTGTTGTTATTTTTAAATACAGAATAGGTATAATCATAATGGAACCCTTTAAAATTAACACATTTGCTTCAAGGGAAGTTTATATTATTGCCTATCTGCTGAACAAGATGTCTAATAGGGAATAGATGAGCAAGGAATGAATGAGTGAGTGCCCACATGGTCCCCTAACACCCGTGAATCAGTATCGTCCTAGCTGTGCTACAAACAGTTCATTCATTAAGGCTGGGTGTGTCCTCTGGCTGCACTTCCTGTTGTGACAAAGGCTGGCACTGAGTCAGACTGGCAGCCAGCACCATGACTCAGGACATCGTGGGGCAGGGCAGGCAGTACAATGACCTTGCTGACTCTATCCAGACGCACACCTACAACCACCTTGATAGGTTTGCATATGACCAAGTTCATCCTATAGCCAGATGGGAAGATAGAGAAGGAGTATTGGCAGGTGGGGTGGAGAGAGGGCTTGTGAGTTTCTATACCACCAGAGACATAATAGACACTCAAAGTGGCAAAATGAATCAGAGGAGAGATTCACTGAGATCCCTGGTAGAGTATTTTTTGCCTTCCCTACAATTCTGTAGGAATGTTTCCGTAGTTCATTGAATGGAATCAGAGTGTTAAGGCAATCTAGGAACTGAGGTCAAGTCAGGTACTGTTAAAAACAAACAACAACAGGCATGAACTATGAAATATCACTGAACAGATCCAACTAAAACTATTTTCTTAGTTATTTCTGCTTCCCTCATATAATTTCTAAAATTGTAGGTATTTATGGGAGCAGTAGTAGTTATTTGTTATAGGCAAACACTGATATTCTCTTGGGTTGAGGAAGTCATTACAAGTGAAAATGGCATTGGTAAGTCAGTGTATAACTATTTTTCATCAGCCTCATAAGTTTTTGGAGAATATTAATTTTTAAAGACATCTTATAAAGCTGGATTAAAATTTATATTGTAAGAAGCTTTGAGATGACATTATAGCAAAACCCAATCTTCACAAGTGCCTATGTGAATTTGCTCAATTCACCAAGTGTTTATTGACCACTTGGTTCTTTATCCATCCAGTCCATCTATTCATCGACCTACCCTTCCACCATTTACTCGTCCAACACTACTCATCAGCTCCAATGAGCTGAATTTTGTGGCACCCCCCACCCACTGCAAATTTATGAATATTTTGAAATCCTAAAGTCCAGTGCCTCAGAATGTGACTGGTTTTGGACATAGGGTCCTGAAAGAGTTAAAATGAAGTCAGTAGGTGGGCACTAATATACTATGACCAGTGTCTTCAAAGAAGAGGAGATTTGGACAGAGACATACAGAGGAAAGACACATGAACACATAGGAAGAAGACCATCATCTACAAGCCAAGAAGACAGGCCTCAGAACAAACCAATCCTGCTGACACCTTAATCTTAGATATGTAGCCTCCAAAATTGTGAGGAAATAAATTTCTGTTGTTTCAGCGCCCCCTCCCCCCCACCCCGAGTCTTTGGTACTTGGTTATGGTAGCCCTAGCACACTAATGCAAGTATCTATAATATACCAGGGCACTGTGTTAGATGTGGAGAGATCATCTCTACCTTCAAAGAACTCCCAGCCTGCCAGGCACAGAACATTGCTAAGTGTTGGGAAAATTGCAAGGCTACAATGATAAGTCAGCTACTTAGTTTTTGAGATGTTAGCATTCTATAAAACCAAAGCTCTTGTCCTCCATTGGTCTGATTGGCACATGCCCTCATTTTATTTTGAATTCTGACAAAAATTTTTTCCAGGGTGAGGATTCAGTTGGTGAAATATATGTCAGCCACAGGGAGCTAAAACCTGCAGAGGTATGGGAGGTCGTGTTTTGTTTTTTAATCCATGTGGCATTATTTAGGTTTAAAGTAGGCTTCAGAGCATTTTTGCTGTTTTAAACTCATCAGAAAACTCATTTTCACAATAAAATCCTGTCTTCATGGCAGATTCATTTATTCCCAGCTCATCCAGCTTTTGCTGATCTCCAGAATAAGCAGAAGGTACAGCAGTGACCCTGGCTCACTTGGTTTCTGTCTGTGCAATTGCTGTTTATAGGGAGTCACTAACTTAAGGAACAAATCATGACTAGAACCAAGGCGGAGGACATAGACCAGGGCCCTGTGGCTTTTGGAGTAGAGTGTAGTCCAACATTTTAACAAACAGCAGGAACCAACTGTAAAAACATGGAATTTTTAAAGCTCTAAGGGATTTTGGGGCGCCTGGGAGCTCAGTTGGTTGCATGTCCGACTTCGGCTCAGGTCATGATCTCACAGTTCATGAGTTTGAGCCCTGTGTCGGGCTCTGTGCTGACAGCTCAGTGCCTGGAGCCTGCTTCAGATTCTGTGTCTCCCTCTGTCTCTGCCCCTCCCCTGTTCACTCTCTGTCTCTGTCTCTCTCAAAAATAAATAAACATTAAAAAAAAAAAAAAAGCTCCAAGGGATTTTGGGTATTGTCTAGTCTGAAAACAGTCCCTCATATTTTATTGATTTGGAGCTGGGGACACAGGTTAAGTGTTTAGTGACTCACTTAAGGAAACAACAACAACAACCACCAAAAAACTAGTAGCAGAAATGGGATGAAGACCCTCATCTCTTGCTCCAAGTCCAGCTGTCTTTTCTGACCCTGTAGGTTCAGGTTTGGGAAATTATCCTCCAGAGATAATCCCCTCACGTACACTATGTCTGTAATTCAGGTACATTGTTGCTGAGTAGAGAGGGCTGTCTATCCCGTGGCTTTGGTCTGAAGTGACTAGAATTCCTATCAGTGTGGGAAACCGAATAAAGCAAGGACAGCCCTCTTTCCCACTCAGAAATAGAGCTGCTTATTAACATCACAAATGTGAAATAAATGGGAAAAAGAAGCAAATCAGGTACAACAAAGCGGCAGACAGTGTGCCATCACTTCGCGGCAACCGAGGTGGCAGGTATGGCCTCCCGCATTTTGCATATGAGAACACTGAGGGTTCAAAGATTATATCTCTCATCCAAGATCTCACAGTACCAATGGATAGACCCAGGATTTGTTATATTCCAGTCTGTGATTCTTCTGTGTTTTTATGCTGCCCTCCTCAGCATAATTAATAAGTGTTATAGGATAAGGCCAAATTAACTTTATGTTAAGATATAAAGATACACAAACACAGAGTTATGTCTTACTGGTTCACCTTTAACCTTTTCTCAATAGGTCACTGTTAATACAACACTGGTTCATCTCTAGGCTAAAACTGAACACCATTGAGGCTCATTTTGAACTTTTGTTAGCCAGGTAAATTCCTGGCCCAGAGTTATATAACTTTGAGACAGTTTTGCATTAACCGCCACTGCAAGAAGCTTCACTTACCCTTATAAAAGAAGAGAGTCATCATCTCCCTGGGTCCTCATGTCTTACATAAGAGATCTGGCTGCTTTCTCTGCCGAGATGTGGATCCTCCTATGAAGACGATTTTTTTTTTTTTAATTCCAGGAAGACCTCGGGTACCATGTCCTGTTCTCATGGCCAGAAATCTGGGTACTTCGATCTACTGTATATTGTTTTTTCTTTTATAGACAGATAAAAGAAAGGCCAGTGATCCACAGTGTGTTAGTTTGGCACAGTTAGATTCTGTTTGTGGAGTTCCCTTTTCTATGGAGCTAATATTTACTGAGCACTGATGTCCCAGGCACCACATGGTGTCCCAGACATTATGCTGCCCCTCCTGTTTTACAGAGGTATAAACGCTCACTGAGATCAAACATCTCAGCCAAGTTTATACTGCCATCAAGAAACAGTCCTGAGCTTTGAACCCAGGCTGGTCTATGCAAACTTCTGTGCACACTGCCTCCTGACCCTGTGTTTCTTTGTGCATTTCCCTAGTCAGAAGGTTTTTCTCCACCTGACCATTTATTTTCTGTAATTTTTGCTCTTGGAACAGATGATTTCCAAGATCCTTTCGAGTATTGAAATTCCGAGATTGATTCAAGTTTGTAATTCATGCAGATTGATTAATTTGCACCAACGCCTGAGTTCGTTTATTACATTAATTATTTCACTGAAGACTCCAACAGTTTTTTAGTTTACTTTCAGGTCTCCTGATGTTAAAGGAATCATGCTGCTTTTCCCAGAATAATATTTAAAACCTGAATTTTAAAATTTAAGGTTTAAAAACATATCTGAAAGGATTTTACCATGCACACAATGTATCAGTTTTCCATATGGACCAAAACAGTCATCTGAAGCCCCCATTCTCTTGGTTGTCTTTCCCCAGTCTCACAGATGCAGTGCTAATTGCTTGCAGCTTCGGGTCCTTTTTAACATGAGGTAACAATTTCAGCATCTTGGGGTTGAATGCTGCATTTGTCAGACATGCCAGGTCTGTACTTGGTGTTGGCTTGTCAGGAGACTGACTCCACATGGGGATCAGCTCACGTGACCTGGGGAGGCTTCCTGGAGAAGGTCCTGTGTGTGCCACTCTTAAACTTGGTGTGACTGTGTGGTTCCGCGGCCAGGGCGCCTCTTGGTCAACCTGGCAGCTTTGAGTGATGGCCTGTTGGGACTAGCACAGGCATTTGAGTCCTTCCAGGCCAGCTGTGGTTTTTGAAGAATGGTTCTGGAAGTGGCATTTATTCACAGACCTACCAGCTGGGCTGGTCTTAGTGACTGACTTGCCCTTTGCCGCTGAAGGCAGACTCCATTTGGGACACATCTAAAATTCGTTTTGACTGGATTGAGAAGACCAAGAAGGCCAAAAAGAAGGGAAGTGACAGGATTCTGCTATCACATCTGTAATTAGGGAGCCATGGGTCTAACTTCGGGGAATGTCTGGACCTTGTCTTGTTTTGCACCTTGTCTATAGTTCTGGTCATTGGAGTCAGGCAAGACTGGCTTCCAACAAAGCTCTGCTATTAATGGCTGTGCAATTAGGGGATAGCATTTGACCTCCCTAGCCTCAGTTTCCTCATCTATAAATTGAGATGATGGTACCTCCCGCATGGGTGTGTTATGAGGACGACACGGTGTTGCTGAAATGCCTAGACACCTTGTGCTCTGACCGGCCACTGCACGGTCAGCGGCTACATGATGTCATTTTGACTCTCTTCTCCTCCTGCATATGGGATACACAGCTAGAAAAATAAGGCTCTTGCAAACGAGTGTTTTAGGAGCACTTATATAGGTGTGCACCATGTAATGCATGTGTGCTTTATGAGGTTTCAGTAAATTTAATGTTGGAATTATATTTTGAATATACTTAGGGAAATATAGAAAGGTACTCCAGAATAGGTCGCTTTATAGAGACAATAATAATTTTCTGAATCATTTTGATTTAGGCTTTTTATATATCATATTTGCGTAAAATGAGACAACCCCCTCACCCCCATGGCTCCCTAGAGGAGCAATAGCAATGAGTAAACAGTGTTTGCCTCCCGGAGATGCTCACACTCAATCCTTCCTGTGTTTCTCCAAAGGGCAAGCTCATTTAGTGCGGTGGTCAGGGGCTTGCTACCCTTTTATGTGATGAGGGATTGGCCCCAGTCCTCAGCTGGCTAAGACTTGAACTAGGATGTTAAAGTTGAAGAGTCAAGATGGGTCTGTGTGACAGAACAAGCAGCAGAAGGGACAGTCCACCAGGGAACTTCCCGAGGCCACCTTGGTGAGGTCCTCACCTTGCCCCGGAGATCCTATTCCTAGTAAATCCATGTGAAGCATTAGAACTGCACCTGACACACAGTAAGTGATGCGTGCTGACCATCATTATTACCACTACTATTATTACAGTACTGGTTGAAAGACTCTCTGGGATTTCTCTTGAGTTGTCTTTCCAAAAGGGTCTTCCATTTTACAAAATCAAGGGGTGGATTTTGGAGCTAGTATCTGCACAGCCAATGAAGGGGCAATTTGACAGCCTTAGGATTGAATCTACAAATCACCTCAGACCTTCTATGTCCTCCTCAGTCTCCCTAAATAGCCAAGACTAGCTGAGCTCTGGCTGGGTCCTTCCGATTTACCTGGACTATTGCCGTCTGCGGAATCCTGCAGAAGCGATGAGCACCTCATTGTGTATTCACCCGATGGGCTGATGGAAATGGAATGCAGCCAGACTGCTAAGTCCACACTGTCCTGCATTTAGGCCTCAGAAATCTGACTCTGAGAATGTACATCTTGCATTGCAATCTAGATTTCCAGAGGAAAGTTTTGGACAGACTAACCCAGATCCAGGTCTGGGTAATTTAAAGCCTGGGTGAAATGAGACAGAAAGATCCCAGAATATACAAGTCTGAGCTTTGGCTGGGAAGATGTGGAAGAATCAAGGTGCCAGACAGCTGGCTTCCCTCCAAGTGTTTACCATACTGGGGCCGTGGGGTGTGGGCAGCCCATGTGCTTATTTTCCCTTCCCCCTTCCTCCTCCTACCTTTCTTCTCCCTCCTCCTCATATTGTACATAGGCTAAAGAAATGTAGGAACCTGTGGGACCAGAGGGAAGGTAATGAGGCAAATGAGCCCAAGGAATAAGACTTTGCCCTGGTTGAGGATACTGTGGGTTTACAGTGGATGATCCCTCAGACTGCAAAATGTAAGGGCTGGCCTTGGACTTTGGATCCCAGTGTTTACCCTCCTTTGCCTAGGTGTGGACCTTCTTCCCCAGAAGGCTTGGTCTTTAGGAGAGAAGATGGCATGAGACCTGGGGTTGTATCTAGGAAACAGGGAGATTGTGGCAGCCATGGATTCAGACCGAGCTAGTGACAACAGGGCTGCTGTTTTCTCCCTGCCCCATGCACCCGTCTCTGCCTACCTACCTCTCATTCTATGGTGCCCAGGCTGCCTGCACTATGTAGGCACCACAGACCTTGCCCTGGGCCTCCTAAGAGACCTCTGAGGCATGCAGCTGGGATCCCGCTCGTGGGCCTTTCTCTGAGTTCGCTTCCCAGGGGAGAAAGCACACGCAGCTGGGACCAACTGCAGCTCCTTACTGATGTGCCTGCTACTCAGGCAATAATTGTTGTTCAGTCTGGGACTGCTTTCTCTTCTTTCTAAAGCATCATGTCACATCAAGTCCTGAGCTCTGAGCCCAGTCTAGCCTCTTGAACAGGAGAATATGTGCTTTTATAAACCCATAATATTGCTGGTGCTGCCCAGAGGACATATTTCCCCAGTTCCTCCCCTCCTCCTGCAACTATGTACCAAACTAGAGGAATTACTTTAGTAAGATGAGGGTGGGTGTCTTGTGACTGTCACTGCTCCACTCCCTGCAGGGGAATACTAGAGGCCAGGAGGGTGGTAAATGGCAGACACAGCCCAGGTTGCATGTCGGGTGGGCAGGGGTGGGGGGACACTGGCACTGTGTGCACACCTGCAGAGCCCTGACTTCCCTCTCGCGTACCCCGACGCACCTATCCCAGGGCCACAGTAAAGGCGGGTCTTTCATCCATGGATCTCACGGTCCCCAAAGGCCTCAAATTTGGATTTTTGAACATTTTATCTCTAAAGATATGCTAATAGAACTGGAAGAAGGGAGTGATCATCAGCTTTAAACTTCTGCCAAATTTTGCTACCATGCCTGTGAATTTTAAAAATAAATCCTATTATGTTGTGAATAGGATGATCACATTGCCTTGTGTATGCTTTAAATTTTACATGTGCTACATGTGCTACATGTGTAAGTTTCTAAAATGTATCACAATCTTCAGAACCCTATTTAGACATCTCTTTGTTTTAACATACCTGGAGCCTCAGACCTCAGGCCTTGCTTAACGTCACCTCTTGGTAGACTGTGGGAAAAACTGTTCACTTTCCACATGTCATTTCAACTTCAGGGAATCTAAAGAACTAATCCCTGTTTCATTACAGTGGCTGACCGAGAAACTTAACAGAAGACCATAGGGGAAGGGAAGGAAGATAAGTTACAAACAGAGAGGAAGGCAAACCATAAGAGACTCTTAAATACAGCGAACAAACTGAGGGTTGATGGGGAGGGGGTTGGGGGACAGGGAAAATGGGTGATGGGCATTGAGGAGGGCACTTCTTGGGATGAGCACTGGATGTTGTATATAAGTGATGAATCACGGGAATCTACTCCTGAAGCCAAGACTACACTACATACACTGTATGATAGCTAATGTGACAATAAATTATTTAAAAAGAAAGAAAAGAAAAGAGAAAAGGGAGAAGAGAAGGGAAGAAAGGAAGGAAGAAAGAAAGAGGAAAGAAAGAAAGAAAGAAAGAAAGAAAAGAAAGAAAGAAAGAAAGAAAGAAAGAAAGAAAGAAAGAAAGAAGAAAGGAGGCCTTTTAGGTTCAGCATGCACAGTTCAGCCTCTTTCTCATGCCATTTTCTGTACTGTCCTGTCTCACACCCCCACCACCCCTTAGGAAGTCAGTCTCACTCACTTACTTATTGCAGCCTGTTCAGCTCTGGCTGATAGTCTTGAGTCCTTTACCTTTAGATGATGGGGCACAACCATAGCTGCCCTTGGAATCAAGGGAGGAGTTTTTTAAAAACTGCTATCTGGGTCCCACCCCCAGAGATTCTGAATTACTTGCCATGGGGTGTGATCTGAGCATGGGGAAAGCCCAGGTTAAAAGCTCCTCAAGTGATCTTAATGTGCAGCAAAGTTTGAGGAACAGAGCGCTAAGATAGTGGTTTGAGAACATTAGCATTGGAACTACCCTACAACCCAGCAATTGCACTACTAGGTATTTATCCAAAGGACACAAAAATACTGATTCAAAGGGATACATGCACCCCAGTGTTTATAGCAGCACTACCAACAATAGCCAAATTATGGAAAGAGCCCAAATGCCCATCAATTGATGAATGGATAAAGAAGATGTGGTAAACACACACAAAACACACACACATACACACACACACACGGGAACATTACTCAGCCACAAAACAAAAAAAGAAGAAAGGAAGGAAGGAAGGAAGGAAGGAAGGAAGGAAGGAAGGAAGGAAGGAAGAAAAAGAAAGAAGAAAGAAAGATCTTGCCATTTGCAATGACATGGATGGAGCTAGAGACGATTATGCTAAGTGAAATAAGTCAGACAAAGACAAATACCATGTGATTTCGCTCATATGTGGAATTTAAGAAATGAAACAGATGAACATAAGGGAAAAAAAGAGAGAGGCAAACCACAAAACAGACTCTTAACTACCTAGAACAAACTTAGGGTTGATGGAGGGAGGGAGGTGGGGTATGGGTTAGGTGGGTGATGGGTACTAAGGAGGGCACTGTTGTGATGGGCACTGGGTGTTGTATGTAATTGATGAATCACTAAATTCTATTTCTGAAACTAATATTATGCTGTATGTTAACTAACTAGAATTTAAGTAAAGACTTGAAAAAGAGGCAAAAAAAAGAAAATATTAGTATGTATCAAAATAATGTTGGGGGCTTATTAAAAATGAGATTGCTGGGCCCCATCCCCACAGTTACTGAATCAGAGTTTCTGGATGGTGCCTGGTAATTGCATTTCTAACAAGTTCAAGTTCCTAGGTGATGCAATGCTGCTGATCCAGGGACCATATTTTGAGAACCACTGTCCTAAAAGAAAGGAGCCAGGGACATGTGCTCAGAGGGAAATATGAGTGAATGCACAAATATCCAGCTATTTCTTATTCTCAAACTCTGCAGTTGTCTTTCAAGGCCAGGACACTTCTAAGCTCCAGAGTACGGGTCACCACATCTGCCACTGTACAGAAAGTCCAAGTGAGGTTAAGTTGGGGTCCAGGCAGCTGGAGGCCCAGTGGTTAGGTAAGGAGTGGGCCTGGAACAGAGTCTGGGGGTCTGGAAGGACTCTGACCAGAAATGTGAGTCACATATGTAACTTCCTATTTTCTATCCACATTCAAAAGAAACTAGCAAGAAGCAATGAGATTAACTTTAACCTAATTATCCAAAATCTTATCATTTTAACAGGTCACCAACATTAAAAATCACTACTGGGAGAGTTTACACCCTTCTTTTCATGCTAAGTCTTGGAATCAGGTGTATGTTTTGCACCTAGAGCACATCTCCGTTCAGACTAGCCACCTTTCAGTGGCCGCATGCACATAGCATAAGTCTGGATACACCAGGCTGTGGGGCCGTGTACTTCTGAAGAAGGGCTGATGTACTGGTCCCCACCTCTCTCAGCAGCAGGCATCCTCTCCTTCCTGTCCTTCCTAGAGCCTGGAATCTGTTCTCAGGGTCTGAGAGTCTTTCCCACGTTCTTCACCAGCAGTGCTTCTGGAGAGCACAAAAGGTCGACTGGGCCAAATCATGTCTGAAAGGCTTGTTTCCTCCTGTCTGCGCGTCTGAGGTCAGGATCCGAGAGGCTCTGTAGATAATAAGCAGAGCCCGGGTGTTTGGGGGCGAGGAGGAGGCTTTTGTTGGAGAGGAACGGGTGTTGAAATGGATGGAGGAAGAGAGTGAAGGGAAAGCTGTGGTTGAACTGAACCAGGATGGAGTTTCCTTTTGAATGTGGGAGGCAGGAACGAACAGACCTTTCTAGTGCTTACGCTGGCCACAGGAGCCCGGAGCACTGCAAGTTTTTCACAGCACTGGGTCAACAGTTACTGTGCGCTCTGTGGCATGCTGCCCTCTCTCCGACTGAAGTCATTAAACGCTCAAATGTCGAGAGTGCCTACTACGTGTGCAAGCATACTGCTGAGGCAGTCGATTGTAGTTATCGGAATCACATGTTTTAGAAAGTCAGGCCTGAGTTCAAATTCCCATTTTTGCGGTATGATCTTAGGCGAGTTATTTAATCTCTAAGCCATGGTTTCTTCATTTGCAAAATGGGGATAACAACACCTATACCCCAGAAATCTTGTGAGGCGAGGTGTGTCATTTCTTAGCTCGGTGCCTGGCATGCAAGCACTCAGTGGACGGTGGTGGCTGGGACTAGGTGAGGGGAACAAGGTACATAAGGTGCAAATTTTAAGGAGGCACTTGCTCTCAGGGTCACACAAGTTACACCGTGTGGAACTCTCACTGCCGTCACCACTGTTGCTGTTGTATCATTACACTGTGGTCAGTGCCTTGGGAATTACCAGGCTGCACAATGCATGGTCCCTTCTCTCAAGGAGCATCGGGTCGTTGGAGGGAGAGAAGATGTACACACAAACAAATCAGAGATGGGCTAGATTTAATGATTGCCATGAGCAGGAAGGAGAAATCGCTTCTACTTAAGGGATTCAGAGACTGTGTCCTAAAAGAATAGATGAGATATCTGTAGGCAGATACTGAGGGGAAGGACAGTATAGAGAGAGAATGGCTTGATCAAAGCCATGGATGTGAGGGGAGGTTGGGTAGCTCAGTTGGTTAAGCATCCCACTCTTTATTTTGGCTCAGGGCACGATCCCTGGGTCGTGGGATTGACCCTTGCATTGAGCTCCATACTGAGCATGGAGCCTGCTTGGGATTCTCTCTCCCCCTCTCTGTGCTCCTCCCTCTCCTTCTCCCCCTCAAAATAAATAAACTTAAAAAAAAAGCCAACTGTGGTCAGGGAACATCGGATGATTGTGATACTGATGCATGGAGACAGTTAAAAGGGAATGATGAGAGGCTGGTTGCAGGACATTAAATACCCGACTGAGGAGTTTGGATTGTACTTGGTAAGAAATGGGAAGCCACAGCCCATGTTCCAGGAAGGAGTAACAAGAGTAACGATGAATACCTTTTCCTTTTGAAACAGGGATTTTGAGAGTCAGAGTTTATTGGCATTTTCCTGTCAAAGTTGAACACAAGCTCTCATGCGTTGAGACACATGTAACTTGTAAGTCATGTTATCCACTAGCACCCCTTCCAACCCCACTCCCCCAAAATAGCCACTGTTAGCATCACGGTATGTATCCTTCCAGACTTTCCTCTGTACATAGACAATATAGAGAGATTTTAAAATTTTAACCAACATGGGATCACATTATATACTTACTGTTCTGCCATTTACTTTTTTTATTGTAGAAAACGTATAACATAGAATTTTACCATTTTGAACACTTAAATGTATACAGTTCGGTGGCATTAAGTACATTCACATTGTTGTGCAACTATTGCCCACACCCAGCTCCGGAGCTCTCTTTATCTTCCCAAACCAAAATGCTGTATTCATTAAACACTGCCTCCCTGCTCTCCCCTCCCCAGCCTCTGCAGCCACCACTCTACTTTATATTTTTATGAATTTGACCACCTCATATGAATGGAATCATGCAGGATCTGTCCTTTTGTGGCTGGCTTATTTCACTTAGCATAATGTCCTCAAGGTTCATCTATGTTATAGGATGTGTCAGAATTTCCTTCCTTTTAAAGGCTGAATAATATCCCATCGTGTATATACATGATATTTTGTTGCTCTGTCCATCGATGGACACTTGGGCTGCTTCCATCTTTGGTGTGCTGTTGAATAAGAAATACATTGTGGACATTTCTCCATGAATTCCTATAGAGCCGTCTCATTCTTCTTTTTTTTTTATTTAATTTTTTAATGTTTTTATTTTTTGAGAGAGAGACAGAGTGCAAGCGGGGGAGGGGCAGAGAGAGAGGGAGGCACAGAATCCGAAGCAGACTCCAGGCTCTGCACTATCAGCACGGAGCCTGACATGGGGCTTAAACTCATGAACTGTGAGATCATGACCTGAGCCGAAGTCGCACGCTGTACCCACTGAGCCACCCAGGTACCCCAAGCCATCTCATTCTTCTTAATGGCTGCCTAATAGTCCATCACATGGAAGTGATCAGTCTAAAACCACAAAACTAGCTGGTGATGTAGCGGGGATTTGAACCCATTTCTTTTTTGACTCCAAAAGCTGAGGGCTTTTCCCACTCTAGGAGATGTGAGGGATATGTACATTTTGAGCCACCACATGAACAGTAAATGTAAAATAATATGATACAACCTGACCAGGTTCTGAGAAGACACTGATAAATGAAGAGAGTGGGTGGAGGCCAGATCCAGGCCTGATTGAAAAGTCCCCACTCTGTCCTCTTCCAACATGGTTATCACCAGTTCTCTGTCATTGCTCACCTGGGCCCTTCTCAGGGTAGCTCTGGAATGCAGTGGTCCCCCCTCATCCACGGGGCATACATTCTAAGACCCCCAGTGGATACCTGAAACCGTGGATAGTGCTGAATCCTACATATAATATGTTTTTTCCTATCCATGCATATCTGTGACACAGTTTAATTTATAAATTACACACAGAGAGTAATCATAAAATAAAGAAATTATAACAATCTACTGTAATAAAAGTTAGATAAATATGGCCTCTCTCCAAAATATCTTACTGTACTGAACTCACTCTTCTTGTTGATGATGTGAGACGATAAAATGACTGCCTGATGAGATGAGGTGAAGTGAACTGTGTAGGTGCTGTGACGTAGAGTTAGGCTACCATTGACCTTCAGTGACAGGAGAAAGTCTGTAAGAAGGATGCTACTGCATAAGTAGCATAAGTATCCTACTGGATAAGAAGGAGAATCGTCTGCTTCTGGACTGCTGCTGACCACAGGTAACTGAAAGCTCAGAAAGTGACACCGCGGAGGAAGGGACACTACTGTGATAACAAATAGTGGCATGTTTAGGCCAGAAGGAACCTTAGAGTTAATCTGACCCAAATCTTTGTTTCAGGAGAGGAAGAAACAAGCCATCTCTGGGCCCACTCCGTGTGAGTTTCCTCTGCGTTCACCTTGAGGATGCACCTGCTAGGTAAGCAGTGTGGTAAGAGGCTCCATGCTGTTTCCCATCCCAACTTTATTGACTCAGTCACCGTGTTGATGCTGGAAACACATTTTCCCAAGTGCATTATTTTTACTGTTTCTTTCTCTTGTACACACATATTCTTCCAGCAGCCTGTCTCGGCTTTATTAAAAGATATTTATGTTTTCTGATCACTTCTGCTCCCTTCTGTTCCTTCCAGGAATGAAAAATCAATCTGAGTGTCATTAAGAGGATAGTCCCTGAAGAAGATTGCTGGTGACAGTGGATTTGTCACCCAACTCACTTTCTTTTACTGAGCAATTGGAATTTCTTCCACAGGGGATGAGACCTGGTGTTATTACACTGTCTGAATTCAGGCAGGCCTTTTACTGACTCGCCAAGTTTTCATTCCATTGTCTCTCTGTCATTGGCTCATTTGATCTCTACACTGATTAATTAGTTTCAAATCCCCTCATATTGATCTAATAAAATCCGCTTGTTTAATTCACGTCGGGAAATCCTGAGAATGTTTCATTTTGGACTTTGATGAGGGGTCTTTCTCAGTGTCCTGTCGGAGACATCCCTTGGGAGAGAGATTGCCTTCTTGCAGTATCTTGAATTTCACAGAGCAGAGGCTGAAATGGTGGCAAGAAAAGAGAGAACCCTGCTGCCAGGTCTGGATGCTTTCACAACAAACAGTTCTGCCTGTTAATGGGGCGGTTTTTTCATGTCCTCTCACTACAGGCACGCTAGACTGCTGTCTTTTCCACCTCTAGAGGTTGTCTGAGCTGGTTCTAAGCATCAAAACCTAGCCTGCCACCGTGGGGCCTGCTCACCATCCATCCCTGCCATCGAGCGCCAGGACAGAGCCACGGCCACTTCACCAGCCCCAGTCTCTGCCGCTTGATTTATAAATGCCTTCTTTTTATCTACCGCTTGTGATCCCCTCGGGAGAGGCTGGACTGAAACTCGCAAAGTTGAGTGTTTTTGCTTCTGTCACAAAAAGAAATGGATGGGCAGATACAAGTGGCCTTAAAGGGGAGAAGAGAATGGAGGTAGGAGCTAACTCCTAGCTCAGTGAGCACTCAGTGAGATGCCCGTGGGAGTGTGGTTACTCACTGGCTGGAATTAAAATTCTAATAGCTACTTTCCCAATCAGCAACCGCCAGGATGCAGGGAGCTTGTTTATTTAACACGATCAGACCATATCCCGCTAAGCTCTACTTGCCTATCTCCCCTAAGATAGCTTTCATAAGCATGTGTAAACATGCTCTTAGAATCCTCTCAGAATTCCCGCAAAGCCCCCAGCGACTGCCTGTCCTCCAGCCCAGGCTGTCCAGGCAGTGGCTGAGGTGCCCGCTCAGTGAAAGGGTTCTCCTACCTCTCTGCCAGGCAAGGCGAAAGCTGCAGCCAAAAGTGGGCAGCCCCCACAAAGCAGCTTCCCTGTGAGGCAGGGCCCTGGGAGCTGCTGTGCAAGCTGCCGTGTTCGGCTGATTCATTTGTCTTCATTAATGTTGCTTATAGCTGAGGCCTTTGTCACATATGTGATTATGTGAGATTCAATTCTCCTGAATGTGTAAACACAGAGCTCTAGCGTGAGGCTGTGAGCCCACAGCAGCCTGGAGAGAAGCTTTTCTGCTGTCGCTGGGATAGCATTTGCTTTCAGCCCTTAAGGATGGGGGCCATGCTGGGGACCCACGTCTAAATGTCAGGAACTGGTCCTTGGAATGATAAAGGTTAGAGATGTGCTTCCTCAGTCCTTGGCCCCAGAGATTCATCTCTGCCCCTTGGTCGCCTCAGTGAGTATGTCTTTAATCCAATCCTCCCCACCAGCTCCACATTCATCAGGTCCACTCAGTGTTACCCCCTCAACATCTCTTCGCTCAGTTCCTTTCTCTCTTCTTCTCACCTCAGGCCACCATCACCTTGTGGCTGGGTTCCTACAACAGCCTTTTAGTCACACTCCCTATGACTGCAGTCTTGTTCCCCTCAAATCCATCCCACACCCTGTTGGTATCCTGATCTTTCTGAAATGCCTATCAGTTTGGGCCTCTCTCCTTCTCTGGAAAAAGGTCAAACTGCTTCTTCAGCTAGCCTGGAAGGCCCTTCAGGACTGGGTCCCCAGAACCCTGCCAGGGTTCAGCTCTATCACTATGCTCATTGCCTTATCCCCGCCCCCACCTTTCTTTCCATTTTTTAGTTTATGCTTTGTCACAGGGTTCCAGAGCAATGCTGCCTTATGCCTAATATCTTAGGGCTTTTAAAAAAAGTAATTTTTAAGTTTTTTAACTCACTCTGCTCTTTCTCAGATTAAGACAAGAAAACATGGAGACGTGAATCCAATGAAATGTCCTGGTCACTACTTTGCTGTGTGTATTTTTTTCCAAGGACTGAAGTTTCCTTTCTGAACCATCATACTCAGGTCACTTTAGGTTCAAGAAAGACAACAATCAAGTTACCAGAGGAATGGGGGTGGGGGAGATTTGTTAAAGGATATGTATGCATGAGGGAACCCAGAGAAATCTGGCTTCAGGAAAGGCAGAAACAAGACAGCTCTAGGGCTGAGCCAATCTCTCTCTCTCTCTCTCTCTCTCTCTTCAGTTCCTCTCATCAGCTTTGCCTCTGTCCATTCTTCTCACATTCTCTTCACCAGCTTCCTCTGCTTACTCATCCTGTACACAACCCAAAATGGCAGCCACGTGCTAGGGTCTACATGGGCTTCCAGCTTAACACCCACCCTCCACTATAGCTTCCTATTGTCTGAGAATGGCTTTGATGGTCCTGTGTCATTTCTCTGAGCCAGCAGTCGTAGGTCCTGGCAAGCTTTAAGATTGGTTGTCCTTGGCTCAGAACTCCTTGCATTCTTCCCCCTAGCTTTGAACCAAGGTGAGAGGGCACAGGGGTGTTCTGCTTTCTCTATCCGGGTCTGGAGGTGGAGGCAGCTTATCAACGGGAGGCTGTATTAGTTATTAAATAAACTGTGTTAGTAACAAACAACCATAACAAATGAACAAAGGAGGCTATATTGGTAACAAAGTACCACAAACTGGGTGGCTTAAACAACAGAAATGTATTACCTCACAGTTCTGAAGGCTGGAAGCCTGAAATCAAGGTGTTGATAGTGTTGGTTCCACTTTTTTTTAATTGAAAATTTTTTTTATTTTAGTATAGTTGACACACAATGTTACATTAGTTTCAAGTGTACAACATAGTGATTCGACAAGTTTATACATTATGCTGTGTTCACAAGTATAACTACCATCTGTCATCATACGTCGCTAATATCATTGACTATATTCCTTATGCTGTGCCTTTTATCCCCATGACTTAATTCATTCCATAGCTAGAAGCCTGTATCTCCCACTCCACTCCACCCATTTTACCTAATACCCCACCCTTCTCCCCTCTGGCAACCATCAGTCTGTCCCCTGTATTTATCCAAGCATCTCATTCTGCTTTTTGTTTATTCATTTGTTTTGTGGATTTTTAATTCCACTTATGAGTGAAATCATATGGCATTTGTCTTTCTCAGTCTGACTTGTTTTGCTTAGAATAATACACTCTAGTTCTTTCTGTGTTGTCTCAAATGGTATGATCTCATCTTTTTGTGACTATATAATATTCCTCTGTGTGTGTGTGTGTGTGTGTGTGTGTGTGTGTGTGTGTGTACCACATCTTCCTTATCTGTTTAGGTGCTGCCATATCTTGGCTACTGTAAATAATGCTGCAATAAACATTGAGGTGCATATATTTTTTCAATTAGTGTTTTTGTTTTCTTTGGGCAAATACCAAATGTTGGAAATATCGGATCATATTTTTTTAAGGAACTTCCATACTGTTTTCTACAGTAGATGCACCAATTTACATTCCCACCAACGTGTATGAGGGTTCCTTTTCCTCCACATTATTGTCAATATTTGTTATCTCTTAGCTTTGATTTTAACCATTCTAACAGGTCGGGTGTAATGTGATATTTCATTGTGGTTCTGATTTGTATTTCCTTGATGATTAGTGATGTTGAGCACCTTTTTATATGTCTGTTAGCCATCTGTATGTCTTCTCTGGAAAAATGTATATTCAGGTACTCTGCCCATTTTTTAATTGAGTTGTTTGGGGTGTTTTGGTGTGGAGTTGTGTAAGTTCTTTATATATTTTGGATATTAACCCCTATTGGACATATCACTTACAAATACCTTCTCCAATTCAGTAGATTGCCTTTTTGTTTTGTTGATGGTTCCCTTTGCTGTGAAAAAGCTTTTTATTTTGATGTAGTCTCAGTAGTTTTGTTTTGTTTTGTTTTTACTTTTGTTTCCCTTGCCTTAACAGATGTATCTAGAAGGACGTTGCTCAACCAATATCAGACAAATTACTGCCTGTTCTGTGTTCTAGGAATTTTATGGTCAGGTCTCACATTTAGTTCTTTAATCAATTTTGGGTTTATTTTTGTGTATGGTGTTAACTTGTGGTCCAGTTTCATTCTTTGGCATGCAGCTGTCCAGTGTTCCCAACACCATTTATTGAAAAGGCTGCCATTTCCCCCATTGTATATTCTTGCCTCCTTCATTATTGATTAATTGACTATACAATTATGGCTTTATTTCTGGGATCTGTGTTCTGTTCCATTGATCTATGGGTCTATTTTTATGCCAGTACCATATTGATTTGATTACTACAGCTTCGTAGTATATCTTAAAATCTGGAATTATGATACCTCCAGCTTTGTCTTTCTCAAGATTGCTTTGGCTATTTGGGGTCTTTTGTAGTTCCATACAAATTTTAGTATTATTTGTTCTTGTTTAGAAAAAAAATGCTTATTTTGATAGGGATTGCATTGAGTCATAGATTACTTTTGGTAATATGGACATTTTAATAATTCTTCCAATCCATGAGCATGGGAAAACTTTCCATTTGTTTGTGTCATATTCAATTTTTTCCATCTATGTGGTGTAATTTCCAAACTTTGGTTAAGTTTATGGGTTGGTTCCTTCTGAGGGCTATGATGGAAGGATCTGTTTCATGCCACAACAATGGCTGATTTGTTATGTTTCAACCCAAAGCATATGGTAAGGGCAGGGCCAATAGCCACCTCTATAGTTTCTCTCTTAGGTCTCCTCAGGAGTTCCCTGGACACCCACTTTGCTAGTCCTTCAGATGCAACTAAATACTAGACAGAGATGTTAGGTTCAAATTGAGGTCCCCTACAGATAGAAAGAAACTTGTAAACTCCACGTAAACACATTCTACAGGCAGCAATGCCCCACTACACCCTTTCCAGGAATATAGCCTTTCAGTATTGTGAGACGTCTAGAGAAAGATTATTTATAACGTGGATAGGACCATAGCTCTGATAGCAACTACTAATGTGGTCATACTATTTACAAAAATAATGATGGTACTGTAAACCACATGTGTGGTGCATTAGAATTGTCAAAGCATTTTCACATACGTTATTTTGTTTCATCCTCACAGCAACTATGTGAAGTAGGAAAGCAGATTTTGTTTTGTTTTATCATTTTTTATTGAGGAATAATTGACATACAACATTATGTTAGTTTCAGATGTACAACATAGTGATTCTATATTTGAACATACAGTAAAATGATCACCATGATAAGGCTAGTTAACATAAATCACTATAGTTAGTTACATATTTTTTTCTTGTGATAAGAACTTTTAAGATCTACTCTCTTAGCTACTTTCAAATATGCAATATAGTATTAACTATAGTCACCATGCTGTACATTACACTCCCATGACTTATTTATAAGTGAAAGTTTGTACCTTTGGACCTTCCTTCACCCATTTTGCCCACCCTCCAAACTCTACCTCTGGCAATCGCCAATCCATTCTCTGTATCTACAAATTTTTGTATTTGTTTTATATTTCACATGTGAGTGAGATCCTATCATATTTCTCTTTCTCTGGTTACTTCACTTAGCATAATGCTCTCAAGGTCTATCTATGCTGTTGCAAATGGCAAGATTTCACACCTTCTTAATTGCTGAATAATATTCCATTGTGTATATAAACCACAATTTCTTTATTCATTTATCGTCTATGGACACAGGTTGTTTCCACATCTTGGCTATTGTTAATAATGTTGCAACAAAGATGGCGGTGCCAATATCTTTTCGAGTTAGTGCTTTTGTTTTCTTCAGATAAATACCCAGAAGTGGAATTATTAGATCATAGGGTACTTCTATTTTTAGTTTTTTGAAGAAACCCCATACTGTTTTCCATAGTGGCTGCACCAATTTACATCCGCATCAACAGTGTACAGGGGTTCCCTTTTCTCCACATCCTCACCAACACTTGTTATTTCTTGTCTTTTTCTTAATAGCCATTCTCACAGGTGTGAAGTAATATCTCATTGTGGTGCCTTTCCCTGATGGTTAGTGATATTGAACATCTTTTCATGCACCTGTGCAGTTTTTTCTTATATTATCTCTTTGTGCCTCAGTTTCTCATCTGTGAAATAAAGATAGCAATAGCTACTCAAAGGATTGCTGCATAGGTTAAATGCATTAATAACTTTAAAGCACTGATACCTTGAAAGCATGATGTAACAGATGCTATTTTCATAACTGTCATTCATATTACAGAGGGTGAAAGGAGATGCAGAGGTTAAGAGTCTCAGACAAGACTCCCAAACCCATGACAGAAATTGGACTGGCCCTCAATCAGCAGGGAGAGGATCAAATGAGTACATCTGTGAAACCAAGAAGGCGATGCCTCTCCATTTCTACCCCCTATTCCTGTCATAGCCTAGAGTTTCTTTGCTAGTGGCTCATATAACACCATTTCTTTACACAGTGTTTTCATTGATTTTATTTCCTGTCAAAGCT
Organism: Acinonyx jubatus; assembly: GCF_027475565.1. Taxonomy (NCBI): domain Eukaryota; kingdom Metazoa; phylum Chordata; class Mammalia; order Carnivora; family Felidae; genus Acinonyx; species Acinonyx jubatus. The sequence goes on from NC_069386.1 coordinate 79,998,053, forward strand.
AGTCTGTTGTTACCAAAATTAGGAAAGTATAAAGAAAATACATTTTAGTATAAATAACATGCAACTGTTTAGTTAGGCCTATAATATCCCAAGATCATGTAGTGCAGTCCTTTACCAGAAAGGGAAAGGGACAAGAAAAATTATGTGCCCATAGGGGTGTGCATGTACACACACACACACACACACACACACACACACACAGTTATTATTAGAAGATATATGGGATCTGGGAGATTGTACAAAATGTTTCTTTTCTCTACTTTCCCCATCACATCTCCTTTCAGTCTCTACATCAAGCCCTTCTCAGCCCCCTGCTGCATCTCCTGCCCTCCCACACATTGCAGGCTTATTCTCTCTCCCCTCTCTTGTCTCCATTCTACAATGTCAGATTGGGATCATCAGAGGCAGCTGCTGATATGAGGGACCATGTGAAAGTGATTTATTAGGAGACTTTCCTTGGAAAACTTAGGGTTGGCGGTGCAGAAGGGGGAGCCAGTAGGGAGGTATAGAAAGGTATCAAGCAGGGTCCCCACGGAGTTGCTCTTGGAGACAGAGGAGGTCTGACTTCAAAGTTTTCTTCATCAGCAAAGGATGGATAAGGAGCTGGAGTAGTTTACACCCTTGCAATCAATAATCATCGGTTGTTAAGGTCTATCCCTACCTTCCTCCCCAGGAGGAAAATTCCCATATCACTTCCCAGCAATCTGTGTGCAGACCTGAGGGTCCTTTTCAAGAGAAGCAGGTGCTGGCTGTTGGGAATAAAGGCACTGCTAAGGCTGGTGTGTAAGAAGGTGGTGGAGAGATCTGGGGGGAAAGGGGTCTTCTCCATCACGTGCATGGTGACTCTTGGAGATTCTGTACGTAACTCCCTCATGTAACGGACTGCATGAAGTCCCTCCTGAGGTGGGAAGAAGGGGACTTCAGATCCTTCAGATGGACAGTCTACAAAACAAACATCTTTTTGTTGTTCCCGTGCACTGACTCTTTTAGCAAAGTTCTGATGTTTTATGCTACTCGGGGGTCTATTTTTATTTGCTTTACTAAACTCAGAGAAGGGAAAGAAATGACAAGGCTGAAGGTGGAAGAAAACCCCACCAGTCCAAAGACATGAATATATTTTAGTTCCATTTTACTGATTTTTAAATAAACTAAAGATTGGTGAGAGTAATTTTTCATGCCAATTAAATCATATCTTAGGTCTACGGGTCTGGGGGCATCTGCTCTCCCGGAAAGGGTTTCTGATTTAATGTCAGGGGCCCCCACATCCTAAGACTCTCACCCCGCATCTTTTTTGTTCTTTGCCTCGCTCTTGCTTCTTGCTTCAAAAATTGGCCTTAATTTCTTATTTCCTTCTCCCTTTTACTTCTTTGAAAGTAGTAAATGGGTTCACTAGTATGGAAGAGACACTGAGAGAGGGGATTGAACACCCAGTTGGATCCTTTTGGGGAACACGGTTTTATGTGAGGTGAGGAGAGACCTGGTGAGCTCACCCTCAATGGCAGCGAAGGAAGATTTTATGAGTGGCGGGCGTGAACAAAAGGGAACAGGGAAGTACAGAAGGAACATGCTGCCTGGGCTCTGTGTGTCCGAGCTGATTTCAGAAGAGACATATTTTCCCTAATGAGGGAAGATGGGTTTCTGGCCTCCGTAGAGGGCAAGTGCCTGGTGAGAAGGAGGCTGTTGGCAGCTGGCACCTGTTGCAGAGAATTGGGCCACTCACCTTCAGTGCCTCTTGGCAGAAAGGCAATGTACTTCCTAATGGAGACTGATGAAGCCGGAACTCAGAGAGATAATGAACTGAAACAGGATTCCTCTCTGAATGGAAAGTCGGAGCTGGTGGTAATGAATGCAGTTGTCTCTGTTGAGCCTAGAAGCTCCACTTGGCGTGGAATTTTGTGAAATGAGGCCCTCCTTGTAGAACAACAGATTGTGAGGAGAGGAATCTATGTTTAAATTGCTGTTAAACTGAGCTCAGCAAAGTTAGGCAACAGGCTTCCACCTCAACAGATTGATCCTGCAAACTAGGTGCTCAGAAATCTCTGAGAGGCTTGAAGTTTTCTTGAGTCTTCCAGCAAACTCTGAAAGGAAACAGGTGCAAAATTCTTTCTGCCACGTAGGCGCTTAAGCATCTCAATGGCAACCTAAGACTATTGTCAACGGATGTTTCTCTGAATGGAAGGACATCTTCAAGATGGAAGCTTGTGATATTATGGGGAGACCAAAAGAAGACAGAACCCTCAGGTGCAAGTACTTTGGAAATCTAGAGATGTTTTCCTGGCCAGGGAGTATCAACAAAATGCTCTAGACTCTGGGGCACGTTAAAAGAAGGAACTTAAGGAATATTCATCCTATAACAATGTTGGATAACAAATCAACTGATCCTGAACTTCCAATATAACTGCCAACTTCATTAGCGTTTCTACTGCACTGAATGGAAAAAACTGAGGTCTGGACTGGAGAGATTTACTCTTAAGGTAAGATATTTTAATGATTTTTAAACTAATCTGTATCTGCATAGTATTTGATATTTGCATGGTCATTCACTAAATTTTTAACTCATTCCCTACATGACAATAGTATGTACAGTCTGTACTTCAGAAAAGTTTGTGTAAATTAAATGTTTGTAAATCAATGAATTTTGATGATTTAAGGTGATAATAACCCCATACATCTATAAATCATCTCCATAGTTTACAAAGCATGTTAGCACGTATGGCATCAATTTTCACAACCTCTTCATGGAGAAGTATCTTCATCTTCATTTTTAGAAGAGGGAACTAAGACTCATGGGGATGAAGGGATATATTCAACCTTCTGCTGTTTCCTAGATTGTGCTCACAAGTCAGTTCTCCCAACTGTAAATCTTATATTCTTTTTTTTTTTTAACTTGGTACTCCTTCATTAAGTTAATCCCCTCATAGAGTAAATGCTCATTCTGAAAAGTTAGTTTTTCTGTTTTATGTGTATGTCAACAAATACTTATTTTTATTTATCAAATTGTTGTAAGCTGGGTAATAGTTATAGTGGGTCAACATGGAATGATTGTCAACTAAGACTCAAATAAGGATTTTATCCCCATGTTGTAAGAAAATGAAAGAACAATGAGGTTAAGTATATTTCCTAAATTCTTACTGAAATGATAGTATCAGTTCTGGGTAGTTCAAGCCTCTGGTTAGCCTATAAAACACTCCTATATTTTCATTTCTTGCTTTGATAGCCTGGTTATTTGCAACACCCATAAGAACACTTTCAGTAGAAGCATAATATGTGAGCTTACCCAAGGCCCAAGAGCAGATCCATGTATCTGTGCTTTGAAGGTTACACAATTTGGCAGAACAATTTTAAGAAAAAGAACACACAATTAGTGAAGGGCTCTGAAGTTAAGCTCCATTAGCTTCATAGTAAATCTCCCTCTGCCAATAGCTGGCAGGAAAGCTCCAGTAGCTCTCTTCCAGATTCTTACCACACCCCACATCCCAGAGTTACACTATCCCAATGGGCACAGATGAGTTGGTTTTTGTCCTCCTTCATCAATGAGGATATATCCTGGAGAGATGGGGTGAAGCCCCAGCTGGGGACAAAGATATTGAGAGAAGCTGGCCATTTGAAATGCATTGTAGTCTGTAAGACCAGATGAATAACAGTCCAGGGAACAAAAATAATTTAAAGATAAGATTGAGGAATAAGCTTTAACAGTCTTTGAACAATTTACCAAGGATTGACTATCCACAGATGAGAGGGAGAAAATGTTACCTCAAATTTCAAAAGTGGATTTTGGAAACTGCAAACTGGTAATCTTAACATTAACCATCAACACATTTCTAAAATGGGTTATCTAACAAATAGTTTGTTAAAATGTAGAAAAGGGAGACATGATTACCAGATTCTCACTTGGATTCACTAAGAAAGAAATACCACAAATGAAGTTCATTTCCATTTTTTTAAGCTGAAATATTAAACTCAATGATCAGGGGGATACATCTGGGTTTTAGAAGGCTACTTGACAGGATCTTTTGTGATATCTTTTCAGACAAGTTAGAGAAATGTGGATTGAACTACGGAATAGTTTGGTTGATAGGGTGAGATGAATCAGTGCTGAAAGGAAAGTTAGAATTGCCCCTTTCTTTTCAACTCTTGCTTGTCAGCGACAATGGAGATACAAAGATGAATATGACGGGACTCCTGCCTTTGAGAGTTCAGCAGGAAAAAACGACATACTTATAAACAACTAGCTCTGATCGTTGTGGGGAGGGTTGCAGCAGGGACACATACAGGAAATGGGATGACTGAAGAAGAACCACTTGGGTCAGGGGTGGGAGATTTTTATGGCAATTTGTGATGTCTGGCTGTTACACAAAGCTGTCTTCTCGAGTGGTGAGGATTTCAACTACAGACTACATGACTGTTGGGGTAGGACGTTGAAAGAAAAGACTTTCAGGTTCTGTTCAAATGCTCAAGTCCTGCGTTTGTTCATGGTTAAATCCCCGCAGCTGCTCTCAACACAGCCACGCCTGCTCAAAGTTCTGAGGATGCAACTCCACAGCCAGGTTCAGGGTGGGTGTGCAGACAGACGTAATGGCTGAGGTGGCTGACAGAGTCAGCTGGCAGACCGCGACCACACTAGGAATGAAGGAAGGCTAACAGAAGCTTGTTAGCTTGTTCAGATTATTAGGGTCCTCGCTAAGGGGAATATACTTGACTGTTTAAAAAATTACAAGCCAATGGTCCAGGATTTAGAGGAAACGTCCGGTCTAGCAAATGAAAGCTGACAATATGAGTGGGAGACCCTCCACTCGGAGAAATTGTATTTATACCTAAAAGTGCTAAAAGCCTCCATATTCTCCTCATTTCAAGGCTTGTTCATGCCATTGAAAAGTCTGATTCTGCTTTTCTAAAGAACAATGTGGGTTATTTATTATCATTTATAAGAAATATTTCTGTAATGCTACCTCAGGGTTTGAAACTAGCCTTGCTGGATGATATCTAAAGTCTGAAAATCCTAATAATGTCAGCCTTGTTTCCTGTACAGAGTGTGGTTTAAAATGAAATATTAAGTTATTGAGTCATTTAAGTACCTGGAAACAACTCGTATAGACTGGGAAGCATTTATTAGAAAAACACATCTCATTCCCCCAACACAGGAGCCCACAGCTCACTGTGCACAATTGTCTGCAGCAGGGTTCTATTAGATTCTATCATTGGCCAGTGTCCTGGCCTAAATCTAAATTCTGACTGGGCATCGCCTCCCCACCCAGAAGTCACGGTAACAAGATAGACACACATCCCCAAAATTCTTTATAAATGTGTCTCCCTAGAGGCTCACCCTTTCTCAGATTAACACCCTCCTCTGAGGACAAAAACTGGGCATGTGGTACGAGCAAAGCCCTTTTTACCAGGCCGGCTAATTACGCACAGCCTTTCCCAGTGTACTCCGAGTCAAAGACTGGCAAGACAATGAACTCATGTTGCAGAGCTCTGGATAATGCTGGTTATTTAATGTGGTTGAATATCGCAGCCAGGTTCTTCCTGTTTCCAAGCCGGTCAGTAGTAGAGCTGCGGGTTTCTGGGTGTGTTCCTCAGCCTTTCACCATCCCATAGAGAACAAAGATGAGTTTGATGTTTGTGCCCTGAATACTTAGTGTGAGATGTGGACGTCCAGCCGTTGCTCTGCCCAGCAACAACAGGCCATGGTACTTGGACAAATTAGGGTAGAGCTCAGTGTGCAAGACAGCACCATGCCTCTGTTCTCCTAGGTCTACAGATAGGATGTTCTCAGCATGACTGGAAGGATATTCAGTCACAAAATAATATCTCTTCTCCTGCATAAACACACAGACATTGTACTTCAATTCCTTCAGGAGCTTATAAATATTAGTTGGATTTAACCATTCATTTTTGCATCCTGGCATTCCATGTTTTATTTGTAAAACCACTTGTGTTCTTTAAAATTTAATGAAACAATATTAAATAAATAATCCAGAAGTGGCATAATAAAATGCCAGTACCTCCAGGCTGTGAGTCTGTTCTGAGAAATGGGTGATGTATAAACCTCGCCGCCTTTCTATCCAGGGAAACACTCTGATTATATGAATGTGGAAATGCAGCTGGGATGGGCCTTTGCCCTTTGGGTCTCAGTAATAGAAAGGGAATACAGACTTGTGTACAGGAAGTCTCTTCATTTTATCCATAATAGCTTGGCAGTCAGATTATCCCCATGTTTTGGTTGAAAAAAAAATGCTATGAATAACAGTAGGGTGTGTGAGTCCAATCCATCCCTCTTTCCTCCCCCTTATTCCCCACCCTCTATTGGAACACTATTCCAAACATCTCAGGCAGCTAAGAATGAAAATCTAGAGATGCTATAAAAAATGTATCCTCATGCTCCTTCCCATACCATGTCTAGCAAAGTACTCAGGACTTCTGTACACTTGGCTAAGAATACAGTAGATGGGTAGATAGATGAATGGATTTAGACAGATAATTACATTATCACTTAATTTTTATGGCATGAAGTTCCTTTAAGTAAATAGAGAAAAACCAAGGTATCATTCCTAGAAATGGTCAAGCTATTTTAAATCTCTTTCAGTTCTTTTAAAATAGTCTTATCTCATTCTCTTTAGCACCCTTAACCAGACAGCTCAAGGTCTTATTTTAGGAAACACCAGCCCCGGGAAACCTTCCATGACTTCTCAAGACTAGGTTAGTTGCCCTCATTCTGTATCCCCAACACATGCTATTTGTTCCCTGTCAGAGCATCATCATGCTAGACTGTATTGTTACTGCTTGTTTTACTGTCTATCTTTTCCGCTGTTCTGTAAGTTCCCTGGGGACCATGATGTCTTTTTCACATTTTGATCTTTAGCACAGATTGTGCCACATAGTAGCTATTCAGTAGGCATTTGTTGAATGAACCAATGACCTCAAGGTCACACTGGACTTTGTAGAACCAACAAGCATGAATTGTGACCCTTTTATGTGTGAACACCATGGTCTGTCTGGTTCTCTTGAGGCCACCAAAGGACATAAGCAGTGGCCCTGCTCGCAAATCCCTTGCACACTGGGTAGACAAATGAGACAATCAGAGTCTCATTAAGGGTCACACTGAACCATTGACTTCAGCTGAAATTCATAGGAGCAAGAGATCAGGGGAACATAAGAAATCCTGAAAGGCAGGGAATAAATGGAACTTCAGCTGGGTTTGAAGGAGGGATAGAATTGGATTAAGCAGAGAGAATAAGGAGGGCATTGCAGGAGGGAGGAATAAGAAATGGAGGTGAGGACGAGTCTGGCATGAACAGGGATCAGGGAGGAGCCCAGCTTCTCTGGAATGGAAACCCTAGATCTCCATGAGCTGTAGAGGTTGGGCTAGATTATGGAGGTTGTGGAAAGCCAGACAGAGGGGTCTGAGTGCCAGACACTGCATCATGGGATATCAACATAAAATTTGGAGTAGGGAGTTTCATGATATAAAAGTCATTTAGGAAGAAAGTCTTATGGCCATAGCAAGGAAGACTCATGAGGGAGAGAGCTGTGCTGACAAGGCCACATAGTAGCCATCGCAGTTGTCCAAGAATGACATGGCACAGTCTGGGCTAGGGTGATGTGAGAATGAAGAGAGGAAAATGAAAACCAGGAAGATATTTTGGAGAAAGAAATGGCAGGCTGGCCTCAGCTAGAAGCACTGATGCTCTTTAAAAGTCTAGGGACACCTGGGTGGCTCAGTCGATTAAGTGTCTGACTTTGCCTCAGGTCATGATCTCGTGGTTTGTGAGATCAAGCCCCACATTGGACTCTGCTGTTAGCTTGGAGCTCGCTTTGGATCCTCTATCCCCTCTCTCTCTGCCTCTCCCCTGTACTCTCTCTCTCTCTCTCTCTCTCTCTCAAAAATAAAACATTTTTAAAAAAAAGTCTAAGAGGTCTGATTCCTCTGAAGGTACAAAGGCCACTGGCCAGGGACTGCCTGGCCGATGAGGAGGAAGGAGATGGCTTTTGAGATCTTCATGCTGTGCTAACTCATCTCATACAGGTTTTTGGCCAAGCTTCCCTTCCCTGGGACTGTGCTGCTGTGCAACCTCTCCTCACTCCCAGAGCAGAGCTCAGCACAGGAGGGTAAACTTCTCTGGACACCACAGTTCTGAATTCCAGGTGGGGTCGGGGTCTTTACAACCATCATGTGGACGCATTTAAAAGAAAAGGTGCCACTTTCCAAAATGGAGTCAGGAGGAGTAGCCACCACTCCCAGTTAAGTTCTTGGTCTGGAGAATGTGGGGACTCGTTGCCATGATTTATCATTCTGGTGTCATTCCCAGACAGTCTGCCTGCTCCCCTGGTTCAGCCTTTCATCATCTTTTCAGGGCTGTTTGCTCAGCCTTCACTATTGCTGTTGCAATTGTGTTTTGGACCTGACCTTCTGGCAGGCTGTGGGCTTGGCTGAGGAAGCTGGCAGATGCTGAACATGGCAAAGGAGAGCAGACCCAACCTTGTGAGGAAGGGGAGGAGATGGGGAAAGGACTCTGAGAGGTGCTCCTGCTTTCTTACTTGGAAAGGGGATTCATGAAGCAACTAGCTTAGGTGCCTTTCCAGAGCATCCCCTGCGGACAGGGGTTCCCACGGAGGAATGGCTCCCTGCTTCAGCTCTCCTCAATTCCATCTCCCCCCTCAGACTTTCTTGCTGTTGTCACCTCCCAACAAAATGATTCTAATTCTCTCCAAATTGTGCTTCATTTGAAATGAACCGAAAAGCAGCCCTGAGGGCAGCGAACAGCTGCCTGCCTCCACTTAGGAGCCAGGACCCTGGGAGCCGCAGGGTCCGTGGGCTTGCTGAGTTTCCCAGAGCCTTCTCCCCAATGCCCTCCTGCCCCCCAGCCTGAGTCTGCAGGCCAGTGAGACAGTAGAGAGTTGGGGAAGAGAGAAGAACTTTGGGCTGGATATCTGGAAATCCAGGAGTTCAGAATCAGCTGTAAAGCAGACTTCTCCTATGCTGCCTACTTTATAAGAATAAAAACAACAACCTTCATCCTTGCCTTGGAGGGATGGATTTACATTATTGATCATTTATTATGTGTTACACTATTTACATACACTGCTAATCCTTAAGACAGCCCTTAAGACGTAAATATTCGGGATGGGGTGCCTGGGTGGCTCAGTCGGTTGAGCATCCAACTTTGGCTCAGTTCATGATCTCGTGGGTCATGAGTTGCAGCTCTGTTCTGAAAGCTCACAGCCTGAAGCCTGCTTCAGATCTCTGTCTCCCTCTTTCTTTCTGCCCTTCCCCTGCTCATGATCTGTATCTATCTCTCTCAAAGATAAATAAACATTTAAAAAATATTTTTTAAATAAATAAAAATATAAAAATAAAGACATAAATAGTTGTGTCCCAAATTTATAGTTGCTCAGAGAGTAAAAGTAATAACTCAAGGCTGTACAGCTAGTAAGTGCTAACGCTGCAATTGAAGTCTTCCTAACTTCTTTTATTCCGCACTGTCTCTGAGAAAGGGTGGGCCAGCCCACACACTGACTCTTCTGATCCATAGTCAAACAAACATATTAAAAGGCTGTTTTCAACATCCAAAACTGTTTATTTATTGAGTCCCTTCAATGTAAGGCAAGAAAATGCATCTACCTTCTTGGGGAAAATGCCATAGAAAACTCAGATTAGGTACATAGCGGCTCCTGCCTGCTTCTCTTCAGGGCCATTTGATTACCTTATGATGTGAACTGTCGGCATCATGCTTTCTCCTTTCAGCCTAGATGAGTCAGCACTGTTCAGTGGAAAAAGTGTTCTTGAACAAGAGCCTAAAGGCTGATCCCAGCTGCCTCACTGTAGGTCAGAGAACTCATCATGTAGCCTGTCTGGGGTTTAGTTGCCCCACCTCAAGAGAAAATGAACCCCATGCTCCACAGAGCTATGCAGTGGAGATATAGGTGAAGCATGCCAAACAAAATGCTATGCTGGAGGTAATTTTCTGTTGTCCCCTCCAGGGAAGACGGAGAAGAAAGAGTACTCCTCTAACCAGCTGCCCTGAAACTCAGAGAGGACCCCTTTGCTTTGGAAATAAGTCCTTCCTTCCTTGTTTTCCCATCACCCCCAACACAGGGACAGATGCAGTTTGCTCCATCCAGTTGTATAACATCAGGATTTTCCACATGGACAGGGGATCATGGGGGTACAGGCAGCTTATAGCTGAGGCATGTCTCCCGGGTGAACTCAATTATTCACTCAGTCTGGTGCAGAATTAAGTTACTTTACACCCCCTCCAGTGAACTGGCTGCTCCACTAGACTCAGGCTCTGGGGTAACAGACTTTGCCAAGTCACCCGACTTCTTAGCTTAGTTTCTTTGGTCTCTTGGACAACAGGACCTTTTTCTGTCTGGGTCTCAGATCCAGCCCCAGGGCACTCCTTGAGTTAGGCTGGGACTGTTCTCCACGCACCTAACAATTTACATAGGTTCAAGCCAGACCAAAGATCTCTGTTGGCCATTGGGGCGCCGCCCAGGTCCCCTTCTTGTCTTCCGTAAATGACCTCACATTCTTTCACAGCCCTGTCCTTCCTTTACTCTAGCTCAGCCATGACTAATGGCTTATATTATGTCTATCAACACCAACCACCCAGTAATGACTGCATGAAAAACAGTGTTGGCAAGAATTCTAAAGTTAAACCTCAGTTTGGTGGGAAAGAATAACCTAGCCTTGATTAGCACTGTCTGCCATGGGCATGGGAGGAAAAGGGTCAACATGCATGCAAGGTATTTGCCGTGTCTTGTACCAGCATTAAGAGCTCGTTTCTCTGGCTTCACATCAAGTGTGGTTTTTTTTAATCTTTATTCAGCTCACATATTTTCCTCTTGGATGTGCCGTACCATTTTTTTCTCCTGATAAGAGTGGCATATTTTAAAAGCACACATTTACATTTTATCATAATTTTCCCTGCCCAAAACAGTGATTTGGGAAGGAAGGGTACTCTTTTTGCCAGTGAATTCTGGAGAAAATCTTACTACTATTATTTCCCTCCTATCTCCCTGAGAAGTTAGGAAAAAAGGGAGACTATCTTTTTTTGGAGATAGGTACTAGAAATTTATTTACTCACTAAATAAATTTTAATGGAGTAGTTATTATGTGCCAGACACTTCTAGGCATTGGGATATAAAAGGAAAATGACATGGACAATTCCTATAAGGAGCTCACATTCTAGCCTGAAAAAAGCCACATGTTAGAAACGAACTATAGAAATAAGACAAAGTCTCACCACTTTCTCTAAGGGAAGCTGCCATGATGTTCTTGGAATTGGACAATTGTTCTCATCACCTTTCATTTTCTAAAGAGGCTAAGCTGTTCAAGGAAGAACCACATTGTTATCCATCAATGATTCTCAGTTTCCAGTGTCAAAGATCCTGTGGTGCCTTTAAAATGCTCCCAGGCAAAAACTGCTGAACTGGGCTAATAAATCTGACTGAGGTAGCAACAAGCTATTTGGCAGTAGTCCGTGGAACCGCCCTGTTCACCCTGTTCAGCTTCCACAGATTCCTGTGTTCATTACTTGGCCGCCCATCCTGGCTCCTGAACCAAGTCTGCCCCAGGCTTGAGATCTTCAGACGATGCCCCCTACTGCTAGTGCAAGCTCACATCCCTGGGCTTCAGATTTGGGTCTTCATCCTGAAACAGCACTTGGTGCTTCCTCATGTGAATTCCCATGGCTGACACCATTGCCCACCTTCAGTGTTGTCTTCAGATCAGGCCTGACCTAGCTTCACTGAGCTGGCATGTCCCAAATTCCATTTTTGCTAAGAGTTACTTCCCAGGAATGGGTCACCCATGTAGTTGCTAAATGGTGCTAGAGCATGGGGAAATGCCTGAATTACTTTGGCTATGTCCAGGTATTTCACATTTGCTTTCATTGTGATTCTGGGCTGCATTTCAGTGCTCATCAACATGTTTGGCAATACAGAGACTCAGCTTTGGCCTGGAGGAGGCTGAAGCCATCTGTTCTTTTAAGTGACAGAAAGAACGAAACTGGATTAGCTAGAACCAGGATAACACAAGGAATGCTTTCTGAAGGGCATGGCCTGGGTAGAAATTTTGCTTTGTGTGCTTATGTGGAGATCCACAAAACTGTTGAATGCACTGGTCAGAAGTCTATGGTCAGAGATGGAGTGTAAGTTAGTGGTTGCCAAGGGCTGAGGGGTGGGAGATAGTGAATGATGGCTAATGGGTACAGAGTTTTTGGGAGAAGCAATAAAAATGTTATAAAATTAGATAGTAGTTATAATTGCACAACTCTGTGAATAGACTCAAACCCACTCAATTGTGTACCTTAAAAGGGTGAATTTTGGGGCGCCTGGGTGGCTTAGTCAGTTAAGCGTCCGACTTCAGCTCAGGTCACGATCTCACGGTCCGTGAGTTCGAGCCCCGCATTGGGCTCTGGGCTGATGGCTCAGAGCCTGGAGCCTGCTTCCGATTCTCTGTCTCCCTCTCTCTCTGACCCTCCCCCGTTCATGTTCTGTCTCTCTCTGTCTCAAAAATAAATAAACTTAAAAAAAATTAAAAAAAATAATAAAAAAAATAAATAAATAAAAGGGTGAATTTTGTGGTATATGGTGTATATCTCAATAAAGCTACTAGGTGAAGAAGAAGAAGAAGAAGAAGAAGAAGAAGAAGAAGAAGAAGAAGAAGAAGAAGGAAAGAAATCAATGATCTATTATAGCCCCTGAAAAAACCCAAAAGCAAAAACAACCTGGTATACATTTAACAAACTATGCACCAGGTTTTGTTGGAGGCATGAGAGGCATTCAGAAATGAGATAGACAAGGAGTCTGCAGCTCTAAGTAACTCTTTGATGCAGCTGAACTTCCTCCTTGCCCACATTGAGGCACAGTGGTTACCTTTGGACTTCCTACCAGGAAAAGACTGCCTGTCTTGGCAACGCCAAAGCTCTTTCATCTTTAGGGAGTGTTTCACTTATGAGCTGGATTATCTCACTTGTTAGTAATCACAGGAACAGAACAGGTTGCAATGAATCTTTCTCTTTCCCTATGCTTGTGAGAGTCATCCAGGCCATTCTCTGGGGCTCCATAATCAGAAATATGGTTATGAGACCTCTAATAGAAGATGATCTGAGTGGGTGGCACTCTTGCAAGGTGGAATTACCTGGCAGTTTCAAGCTCCTTGGTTGGCTGTTGCACTCAGTTTTCATCTTTGCCTTGTGAGGCTAAGTCCATGGATTAGCAGTCATGACCTAGACCTCCACTTCACCTTTGGGAGACTGTATCTGCTTTGACAAAAGCAGTGTGTTGTTTATGTGAAATTGTTCTTAGCCATGGTACCCAACCACACCTCCATCTACGACCACAATTAAAAGGGGTTGGAAGCAAGCAGTCTTCTAGCCTCCCCAGGCTACATTTTCTAACTTCTACAAATGCCCAACATCCAACCCTCAAACTTTCCTCTGAACCAGAGCAAGGCCAGGCCCTGACCGACCCCATTAAATATAACCCATTGTCCCAACACCCACCTCTCTCCTGTGGAACAAAATCACTTGTAACCAGATGAGAACTTCCATATGTCCCAAATGAGCTCTCAGTCAGGAAAAGAAAGGGACAGTTTTGAAAAGATGTCATGCAGTATGGAGACAAGCAGGAGTTCACATCCTGGGAGCCTGGGCTATAAACTGAGCCTAGATTCCTGTTCTGAGACACACATGCACATCCCTCAGGGAAAGGAAAGCTGTGCAGATAAGCACAGTTCTAGTGATGTATTTGGAAACTGCAGGAGCAGTGAGGAGGGACTTATGGGAAGACAGAAGGACCCAGGGCATCTAGAAACCAGACACTTCCAACTTAGAAGCTGTCTTGGGAATTGAGTGGGGCTCTTGATGCCTTCTGTGAAGACTTGCACTAGGTGGGGAAGCTTGCTTGGCACAGGTGATAGAAACAAGACAGTTCATTTTTATTTTTGATGAAGCGGAACTTCAGCTTAAAAAAAATTCTGTTGTGACCAGAGCGCATGTCACAGATGAACGCAGAAAAGCACTGGTGGCTGTTGCCATCTCCTCTCAGAAATTGTGCCTTCAAAATCACAATAAGTGGCAGCTTGAAGGTCATGAACAGGTCCTGTCCAGCTTTCTCACAGGAGAAAACAGGCAAGCAGAAGGGAAAGAGTATTAAATAACAAGGGGGCTCTTTAAATAGAGCTATAAAACTGGGTGGCAAACCTAGTCCAAGGGTTAAAAACAAGCTTTTCCTCCAAAGTTTCTATGGCAACTAGATAAAATCTACAGCAAGAGTGTAGTTAATGAAATATTTCTTCTAGATCAACATGTAGCAGTAAGTAATGAAGGCTGACTTTGTGTAAGGATCCAACATAGGTTACATTTTTAGCTGCTGCTTCTTTTTTTTTTCCTGGCGAGAATTGGCATGGAGTTTGGTGAGACTCCATATATTATACACCCTGATCTCTCTTTCTCATAGAATAGAGTCTAGAGGACTGGGGCAGAAATACTGGTGTTGATCCAAAACACTTGGAGTGGAGTGATACCTTCTCCCTCCCTCTTCTTGCCCTCCCCCACCCCACGCCAACAGTTTGGATTCATTTGACACACACTTGCGATGTTAATTTGGACATTTAGAATAAATGCTTTTGACTAACTAATTTTATCTGTACACAAAGAATAAACACAATCTGGTGAGGTTAGTTGGGAGTTACTTGTGTTGTACATGACTAAAAAGCACTCAAAATGCTTAGATTTGGAGGACTTGAAATACTAGCAGTGGGTCTTTGGGCCTATTATTTGATCATTCTGTGTTTCAGTTACCCATTATATGGGCCGAGGGTAGTACCCACCCAAAAGCTGGTTTAAGGATTAGAGGAGATTAAAATACATAATAAATGTGTCTAGCAGTGACTGGTATAGAGTATGGGTATTCAATAACTACTTATTGAATCTGCTTAAATTTCTTTGGCTGCATATAACTTCAGGATTCTGGAGACTCTGCACTGTTTCTCACCAGGAAAATTAAATCCCAAATCCTTTCTTTTAAGGTGGCTTCTTAGAGAACAATTTAAAAGTATGGGATTGTTTTGTGTCAGGCATTGTTCTAAGCACTTTATATGCATTTGCTTGTAATTTGCTTGTGATAGTCAGTAGTACTATCTGTTTAACAGATGAGAAAATCGAGGCATAGAGAAGTTAAAACTCTGGATAAACCCCTAGATTGTTAAAGTCACTACCACTATCATTATCAGTCTAACATCTCCTGAGCCTGACACGATGCTAAACATTTTACATGTATTATTTCATCTCACCCTTTTTTTTCCCCATACCCCCTCTCCTATTTCATCTCATCCTTATAACTTGGTATCACTGTTGTACAGATGGGGACGATAAAGTTTGTTATACTAAGGAATTAGGCCAAGATCACAAAACTACATCACAAAGCAAGTGGTGGAGTCACCATTCAACATAAGCAATCATGCCATTTGTAAATAAAGAGTTTTACTGTTTCTTACAGATCTTTATGCTTTTAGATTCCTTTTCTTGTTTTATTGCACTGGTTATGACCTCTGTGTGCAATGATGACTAGAAGTGGTGAGAGTAGATTTTCTTGCCTTATTCCCATTCTTAAGGGGAAAGCAGCCAATATTTCACTACTAGTATATTTGCTGTAAGTTTTATAGATGCTCTTTATCACACTCTGGAAAGTTCTAGTTCTCATTTACTGATCGTTTTTACCACAGATAAATGTGGAATGTCAAATGTTTTTTCTGCTCCATTAAAATGGTGATATGGCTTTTGTCTTTTATTCTGTTAAAGTGATAAATTTCAGTGGTCAGCTTTCAAATATTATGCCAATTTTCATTTGAGAATAAACCCCACTTGGTCTTGATACATTGTAATAACAATTATATTGATGCATTTGATTTGCTACCATCTAATCATAAATTTTTGTGTCTATAATTCGTGAGCAATATTGGTCGATAATTTTCTTTGCCTGTATGTTATTGTCAAGTATTGGCATCAGGTTACTTCTGGAATCATAAAAGGAGCTGAGAGGTGTATCTATTAGAGTTCCAACAGAAAAATATCTGGTTGTATATATATATAGGAGTGTGTGAGTGTGTGTGTGGTGATATTGCAATGTATAGGCTTATAAAATTGTGGGTGCTAGGTAGTTGAGTCCAAAATCTGTAAGAAGGTCATCAAGGACAGGTTAGAAACATTCAAACAAGAGTGAAGCTTTCATCCACAGGCAGAATGTTTTCTTCTTCAGGGAAACCTCGGTTCTGCTTTTGAAGTCTTTTAGCTGATTGGGCCTGACCCATCCAAATTAGTGAGGATAATCTCCTTTACTAAAGTCAGCTGATTGTAGATGTTAACCACATCTACAAAATACGTTCAGAAAAACACCGAGATGAGTGTTTGATTGAATAACTGGGTACTATTGCCTAGTAGAGTTGACATAAAACTGATCATCACAATCTATCTCTTGACAGCTTGGCACCCATACACATCTCCAGAAACCATACTTAATCTCCAAATAAAGACAGTACCCAAGCCCTACTTTTTCCTAACATGATACAGCATACAACTATTCTGTATATAACCAAAAATACACTGACCCTTTCTCCAGAAGAGGATAGAAAGGTCTTGAGTAATTTGGACCCTTCTCCTTGATATCCTATATAATTCAGATACCATGATGTAGAGTTAACTATTAATAATTATTATTAATACATCTTATATTGGGTGATACGGAGATAAGAGGAGGAAGAAAACAAAAATACCAAAATATCAAATTATGTATGTATATACATTAACATGTTTATAACACAATAAGTTAGAAATACTAGTAACAATTACAGTCCTCATGTCTGCAACTGGTCACATGGTCAAAGCTGGTGTTTGTAATTATCTTTTAACACTATTTAACACTACTATTTCCATATTCCTTTGCTTAAAGCAAGCATCCCAGCTGGTGTTGGTTCTTTGCTTGGTGGGGTGACTCAAACCATCTTTCCTGAAGGGTCTGGGCCATTAGCAGTTCTGCTTGAACTGAGTTACTACAGTTTATCACTGACTTCAATAACAGGGAATGGTAATACAAAGAGACACCCTAAGGGATTCCTGTGTTCCGGAGATACTCTTCTTTATATCCATTGTATAGTGCCAGCCCAGCTTCCCCTTGACAATTAGGATCAAAAATAGCCATTACAGACCCTCATCTTGCCTGTTGACTCAGGGACATGAGGAACCCAAAGTGGCTGGATGGCAGTCATAACTTCCAGTTCAGTGGAATCATTCTTGTGTCTCCTGGTGGAAGTATTCCTTCCTTTGGAACTAAGATCAGTAGACAAGCAAAGTATAAGCTCAGAAGGATCAAAGCAAAAATTTTACAGGTGGATCAACAGATCTAATAGTGAGTGGTGCTACTCCTATTTCCACCCCTTAATTCTTGGATTCATGAATTCTAGCTGTGGGAAAAACAGTGCCACATATTGCATCTTGGTATAAAACACACATAACTTCTTGGAGGACATTGCTACAGTCCTTTAAGGTATTGTCACCTAGATGGCACTATGACTACATTTTTTTAAAGGCCATTCCACCATTCTATCAAGGCAGCTGCTTTAGGATGATGAGGGACACAGGGTAGTGAAATACTTGTGCATAGGCCCATTGCCACATAGCCCATTGCCACATAGTCCCTTAATCAGAAGCAATGCTGTATAGAATACCATGATGATGGAGGAGGCATTCTATAAGCCCACGAATGGTAGTTTTGGCAGAAGCATTTGCATTCAGGGGAAGCAAATCCATATCCAGAGCATTTATTGCAGGAAGAACAAAGCACTGCCCCTTCCATGGTGGACATGGTTCATTGTAATCAACTTGCCACCAGGTAGCTGGCTAATCAGCACAGGGAATGGTGCCATATCAAGAACTCATTGTTGGTTTCTGCTGCTGGCAGATTAGGTGCTCAGCAGTAACTGTATCCAGGTTGGTCTTGGTGAGTGGAAGTTGATGTTGCTGATCTCATGCATAATCTCTTTCACTGCTGCCATAGCCACTTGATTTGTGACCTCTTTGGGAAATGGCAGGAGTGGTCAGGGAAAGAGGCTGACATTGTATCCACCAAAAGTATTATCCTATCTACTTGATTATTAAAATCCTCCTCTGCTGAGGTCACTATTTGATGAGCATTCACATGTGACACAAATATCTTCTCAGCCCATGCAGAGAAGTCTATCCACATATCTCTTCCTCAGACTTCCTTGTCATTGATTTTCCATTCATGTTACTTCCAACTCTGTGCCCACTCAGCAAAACCATTGGCTATAGCACGTGAATCACAATAAACTCATACCTCTGACCATTTTTCCTTCCAAGCAAAATGAGCAACAAGGGGCGTTGCTTGAAGTTTTGCCCATTGGAAGGATTTCCCTTTACTGCTGTCTTTCGGTGACATCCTAGAAAGGGGGTGTGGTGCTGCAGCTGTCCACTTTTGGGTGGTGCCTGCATAAAATGCAGAACTGTCTATAAACCAGGCACAAGTTTTCTTTTCCTCAGTCAGTCAATTTATTGCATGGAACTCTCCATGATGCCATTGTTCTCATCTATATTTTCTATTTCTCTGCTGAGATTTTCCCATCTGTGCATTGATTTGAGCATCTTTTAGTTTAAGTCCTTTAACATATGTTCCTTTAAAGCACTTGTCTAGGGGTATCTGGGTGGCTCAGTCAGTTAAGCATTGACTCTTGGTTTGGGTTCAGGTCTTGATCTCATGGTTTGTGAGTTCAAGCCCCACATCGGACTCTGTGCTGACAGTGCGGAGGCTACTTAGGATTCTCTCTCTCCCTCTCACTCTGGCCCTCTCCCACTCTGTCTGGCTCTCTCTCTCTCTCTCAAAATAAATAAGATAAACATTAAAAAAAGCACTTGTCTAATAATTCCAGAATCTGGGACATGTTGGATTCTGTTTTATTTTTTCTTTCTTTAGCTTGGGTCATATTTATCTTTTACTTTGCATGCTTAGTAAATTTTTATTGTAACCTGAACATTATGGATGATTCATTAAAGAGAGCCCGGATTATGTGTTGAATGTTGAGTTTAAAGAGTGTTGAGTTTTGTTCTTGAGGGCATTTAAATCATGGGTAGATCCTTTTTGGTTCTGTTAGGCTCAGTTTTGTTCATCATTAGGACAGGCCTGTTTTGGTTTTGAAGTTAGTCCTAGTTGTAGCCTTTACTTTGTGATATGGTTCTTATTTCCAAAGTAGGAAATGTATTCCTAAAACACAATGTTTCTCCAGTCTCAACTGGATTCTAGACCAGAACTCAAATATCTGCCACTGCTATATAACTTTTGACATTGTTATGGCCAGAATTCGTGATCCCCAAATACTGCCAGGGAGCCGAGTCCGATGTAAAAGCAAAAGAGCCTTTATTCGAGCTAGCTCGAGCTCAATCCCCTACCTGCACCAACGCAGCGATGAGATACTGGGGAGAGAGAGCGAGTTTCAAAAGGACAAAGGTTTTATTGGGGCCTAGGGGCAGTTGGTGAGGTAATGGCTGTGGCCTCAGCCGATTGGCTGGGGAAGGGTCCGAGTCCTGTTAGGCAGGTGAGGGGGGGGGGGGTTACTCAAGGGGAGGAGGCGTGGTCAAGGTGAAGGACACAGAACAAGATGGAGTCGGCCAGCGTAGGCCCGCCCTTTCAACATTACCACTGGTATCACCATTCAGCTCTCAGCCCTGCAGCAATCACTTTTTTGGGCCTCATGGATTCTTGCCCTGTGCCTTGCAGCTCCACCCTTACCCAGGACCCATGGTGAATCCCCACACAGACTTTTGGGAGCTTTTCTCTGCACAGGTTAGTACCTGATCTTACAAACTCCAACTGTTTTAGCAACCCAAAACCATAATCTCTGCCTTATCTCTTACTCTGCTTTGTCTCCATCTCCCTGTTATGGCAGGAATGTGCCCAAGGCAGTTGTGGGTTCATCTCATGCTTTCCTTCTCAAAAATTACAGTCCTATGCTGCCTGTTGTTCTTTGTCTAAAAACAATTGTCTCATATATTTTGTTCATTGTTATAGTTTATTTCAGTAGGAAGACAAGTCAGGTATCAGTTATTCTGTATTGTGGGACATTGAAGTCTGTGAACATGTCATCTTCAAACCATTTTGAAATATAGTAAAGAACAAATGCTTGCATGTGATACTTGCCAATGAAGAGGTACCAAGCTTCTATAAAGAAAAATAAGGCTATTTTCTTTTTTTTTTAATGTTTATTTATTTTTGAGAGAGAGAGAGAGAGAGAAAGAGAGTGAACAGGGGAGGGACAGAGAGAGGGAGACATAGAATCCAAAGCAGACTCCAGGCTTTGAGCTGACAGCACAGAGCTTGACATGGGGATCGAACCCACAGACCGTGAGATCATGACCTGAGTGAAAGTCGGGCAGGGGCTGAACTGACTGAGCCACTCAGGCTCCCCAAGGCTATTTTCTATAATTTTTAATGAATGTTTAAAAGATACTGAAATTGGAAAATATACCATCATTAATTTACTTAATAGCTAAGAAGTATTACATTTTGTACTTAGTTTCTAGTAAAGAATGACAGAATCAATTCAACCAATATTTTTTTATAAAAATCTTCAAGACCCTGAAAGAGGTATAGAAAGAAAATAAAGGGGAGCTCTAATGTCTAGGAGCTTTTACTGTACCAGGAAAGGCAAGTATCATATACAAAATAAGTTAAATATGAAGGCAAGGCAGAATGCAATCACATGATAAGACTTGTTGGAACAAATAAATGAGACAGACCTGACTTAACTTCCCCTTCTAGCTGCAGGAGAACCTCTGCATCACACATGATATCCATCCCCACACCCAAGTCACAAAAGCTGGACCAGGACTGGATATCTAATCCAAAGGGTACCAATCTATAGATAGGGCTTAGCCAGTGACAATCTCCTCTCAGAATTTTAGTAGACTCAGAGATTGCAGTTCGGATAAGAGTGGTTGTTTGGTAAGGAAAGTCATATAGAGTTGGCAGTGAAGGTGGCACTAGGGCAAGCCAAAGTCATGGCCAGGTTATGGATCTGGAGAAGTAAGAACCATTGGTGAACAGTCTTCAGAGAGACTAGAGTAGATGCAAAAGAGAGAAATAAAAATATTACAGAGGCTGAGAGAAAAATAGATTCCTACCCAACAATTTTCCAGCTTAGTGCTCTTTGTGCTTCTAATACTTCATTTCTGTAGTAGTCCACTGTATACTTTTAATAACTCTCTTTTTACTTGAGATGGTTTCAATGGTTGTTCTTGCTTCCCCCCTCCCCCCCCTTATAATGACATAAAGTCTAACTAGAACCATGGTTTAGATGAAAAGCGCTATAGGAATTCAGAGAAGATAGAAATTACACTGGACTATAGCAATCGAAGAAGACTTCATGGAGGAGATGAAACTTAAGTTTCATCTCAAAGGAAAGACTATATGTATTTCAATGGAGCAGAACATGGGTGATCTTCACATGCCTCAAAATTTTCCTTTGTAGTCTATGCTATACAATCTTTGAAAATATCCCAGTAGCTTAAACCTTGCACTATGTTTCCATTGATCACTGGTAGTTACTTCTCTACTTGCTTTCTATGTCAAAGGATAAGCCTTCTAGTACTTGGTGAGATCTCAAGGTTTGAATCTTTATCCTACTCTCCTTTGGTTTTATATGCCTTACTCCAGGCAAAGAGCTCAGTAAAAAGTTACAGCAATGCTACTGAAACTCTATGGAATTATTTTTATTTTCACTCTATCTTTGCTGATACTTGTTTATTTATTTTTTGTGCTTTGTTTATTTTATGCCTCCAAGATGTAGAATCATTTTTGTAGCACTAGCACTAAATGAGAATCAAAACACTAAGTTTTAATTCTAGCTTAGTTAATTTCCCTGTGACCTCCCAGCACCTTGTCTCAATCTCCCTGTCTGTAAAGAGAATGAATATTGAAGGCCTTGGTCCTTGTGTCATATCAGTGTATTATCATGGGAATTAATAAGATCATGTTTATAAGAGGATTTAATATCTTCATTGTGGTAAAACATCAGAGATTGCAAATCCACCCAGCAATCGCTACCATGATTATAGTAAGCAATAGGGAATCTAAAGAGAGACATAGTTTTCTACTTTTTCTATAATTGTGAAGAAGATTGGGAAGTGAGAAGGAGGGGGTAGAGACACAAAAGCCAGGTTCACCTGGACTTAGATGGCATCTGCCTTTCCCTTGGAAGTGGATGAAGATAAGAGTCTCAGAAGGAATACAGTAATTTCCTAATCATTTGCTCTGCATCACCACAGCCTTCTCACTGTCCCCTTTGAGAGAGTACCAGTGAAAACAGCTCAGTCCTTAACTAATGCTCTCCCATTTGTTGGGATAAATGGTGACATTTGGTATAATGGTAGTGCAGGTCAGGTTGAATAATTGTATTGCTGTAAAGGGACCCTACACTGACAAGAATAGTATTAAATTTGCAATGGTCAGTGAAATAAGGGCCTCATTTTGCATGTTTTGGATGGTTAACATACAGGCAGCATTCTGACATGCATTGGCAGAAATATCAGGCAAGACTGCATGAGTGATAATGTTCCCCTTGAAGAGAAAAACTAGGGGCCAGAAGGCAACCAACTATCATAAAAGTAATTAATTGTTTTACTTTTTAATGGTCTGGCAAGATTGCTTTTTTAAAAAATGAATCATACAAATGGGACTATGATGTCAGACAGACTGTCCATTGAGACTTAAGAGACTAGTTCCTGCTATAAATTATGATAATGAGTTAGTTTTAAAAATGTTTTATGAGGTTGAGAAGAGCAATGTCAAATTATTTTTCTTCAATCTCTCATAGCTTTGAATGCCTTTCAGGATACAGAGGGTAACGTTTCCTTTCGAAAATTCCTTCCAAGTTGGCTATTAGCTTTACCAATCAGGTCTTTATCCAAAGATAGTTTTAGTGCATGATTTTCATGACTCAGCTTAAACTGAACAAGACCCCATTGTGGCTTTCTTGTTTTTGCACCAGCATTATTGACAAGATCTGCATAACTCTTGGGAAAAGGTCTGTTGTCTAACCAAGCTACTATGGAAACCTGAGCCAGGCCATTTAGAAGCCTAATGCCTTTTCCTCTTGAATTTGTGAAGAATTTTGAGGCTGGTCAAACTTCACTCAGAAAATATTCATCAGGGCAGAGAGGTACAGCTTGTTCACTACATTTCGCTTTTCATCTTGAATCAGCTTTGCAAATAGACTCACTGGCCCAGGGTGAGGGGCAGGTGGCACTACTCAAGGGGTCATTGTAAAGCATTCAGATTTCATTTATTTTATTCCTCACATTCTGACTAGGCAAGAGTAGACAGAAGCAAGGCTTGGCCCCCTTTTTTAAAAAAAGCATACCCACAAAATTGATACTTGGTAAAAATTATATTCATTGTTCTACATCAGTGAATAGCTCTTTATTCAAGAGAAGAGTTGAAACTTTACCTCAAACCTGTAGGTTCTAAAGAAGAGCTCAGAGATGTAGTCTATACTCTATCTCCCATGAGAATTTTCCTCCTCCCACCCCTTTCCTTTAGATATCAACTTGATAATTGAAATAACACTCGTGGAAAATGAAGCTAGAATGCCTGCATCACACTGGCAGCCAACATCAGGAGTGCCCCAGGCTGTGTGGCTGGTCAAGGACTTTCCTCAATAAATTCTTCAGGGTATTTCCTTTCTTTGTTTATTGCTAAGTATCCTGAGGCCTTAAAAGGGTAGAGGAAGGATTCACTGCCAATATCATTCGGTATAAACCTCATCCCTGTGAAACAAGCCTTGCAAAATTTATAATGTGGTTATTCATCATTATTTATGATTCATATATACTTAAACTTTATGATAACTCTGACCACAGTCATCTCTCCTGGAACAGGGGCCAGCGGGATGGAGCCTTGGGGGATATTTCCTGTGAACATTGACAAGATTCCTCACTGTGTAACAGCTGGGAGATGGGAATCTGTGAGTTGAACAGTCTTCTTCTTGGGGTTTAATATGCAGGATGTGCCCGTGGTGTGCAGGCAGGGTACAGAAAAGGAGGAGATCATAGCCTTTTCATATTCTCCTTTCATCCTCCTCAGAGGTGATGATATAATTTTACCATTATCTGAGGTAATTGGGATAACTCAATACACCAACTCCATCCCTAATTCTTGCCAATATTTCAAACTCTTTTCCTGCCAGATCTTTTATGCAAGCGCAAAACCAATGCTATTAATGTTTATATCTCCCCCCAACCCCTATGCTCAAGTTATGCAGATTTTGCCAATAATTATGATGCAAAAGCAAAGCAAGGAAAAGGAACAAAGCAAGAGTTTTAACACCATAATGCTAGATTTGCTGCCCTCATTGAGGTCATTCTTGGCTCAGAGCATATAGCTGAAGTTGGGGTGTGGTTTGGGCTCCCTCAGATTCCCCGGAGAGAGGGCAGTTTCTTGCACAGTTTTATTTATAAATTCTAACATACTGGCCCAGAGGTTTCAAGGAAGTGGTCTGATTCCTGGCAGGTTCAGGAAGAGGTAGATTCTGAGGCTAATGTAAGGGCTATTCAATTATAAAATATTATTAGATTATTAATTGGCTCAATCAGCAAATTTTACTGCGTACCTACTGTGGACCAGGCTCTGTTCTAGATGCTTAGAATACATCACTGAACAAAAAAAAAAAAGACAAAGTTTCCTGCCTTTCTGAAGCTTACATTCTAGTGGAAATGAAACAGATAAAAATAGAACCAGTAAGTTAACAGTAAAGGTAAGGGGGATTGGGAGTGTTGGAAGGGTGCATTTCTGATTTTAGACAATAGTGATGAGACAGGGTGGCCAGGACAAATCTCACTGGGAAATGAGATTTGAGGAAAGAGTTGAAGGAGGTGAGGGAGTGCGCCATGGGGTATAGAAGAAGAGCATCTAAGTGGAAGGCACAGATGGAACAAAGGTAGGAGGTAGGAGCCTGTTGGTGCACTTAAGGACAGCAAAAAGCTCTGTAGCTGGAGCAGGGTGAGCAAGGGGGAAAGGAATGGGAGTGGTGGTCAAAAGTAATAGGGGTGGACAGAGCAAGTAGAGAGTTGTAGGCCATTGTAAGGACTTTGGCTTTCATTCCACATGAGGTGGACAGCCTCTCAGGAGAGGTAACACAACTGGACTTGCTGAAATGCATTCATGGGCTTCTGTAAGGGCCATTTCCCCAACACTCCTGGATGTCTGCCTTCAGCAAAATGCAGAGGGCAATAATCTCCCATGCACAGCATCAGGGTCCATCCTGGGCCTCAGGTCTACTTAGCTTAGGGTTCTTAATAGTTAAATCTTGAGACTGGAAAGGAAAAAAAAATCCTGGGCTTGAGAGGATACTTTAAGAGGACATATAGAGAAATTAATCATACACCTTTCAAGAGCCTTAGCTTCCAGCATCTGAGCCAAACAAAATAATTGTCTCCTGCCATCCCATTTGCATTGAATTTAACCATCTCAGTATATTCTCTTTCCCAAGCTCAAGCTGTTCTTGGACTGACTGGTAAGAGGAGCAAGCCCCCTATAGAGAGCATTTCTGATCTTTTGTGTCTATGACAGCTTCTCTGCCCAGGAATGGTGCAGGACCTGCCACACCAGCTGCACTTGTCAGATTCCTTCTAGAATCTGCCTATGATGCCCAAGACAAAAAGAGTACTTGTGTGGCTTCTGGTTCCACATTAAATGTAAGACTTTAAATTAATACATGTCATAATATTTAAGGCATTTTTGTATTAAACTAATTGATTAAAAACATCAATCAAACAAATAAAAAGGTGCAACTCACCTCCTGTTACCTTTAAAGGGAAATGTAGGAGATGAAAGGGCATTCTTGGAGAAGGAAGAGGAGAGTATTTGGGAAGTCGATAGCCTGATCCGCATTTGTCCCTTGAGTGACTTCTAAATGGGGAGCAGATGACATGATGCCTGTGTCACATCATAGGTAAGCAGACCTGGGGAGGACATGGGCTCACCAGTCAAGAAGCTAGAGACCCAGGAACTGTTGGCCTGGCTTGAAAGGATGATCTGAGATCATGACACTCCTCTGTGGGTCAACTGAGACTGAGAGATGATGGAGGTGAAGCAGTAAACTCAAAACTGGAGCTGTCACACAGCATGGTACAAGTGGAAATTTTGAGGAAATTAGGAATCAGGGAGAGCAGAAGAAGCCAAGTGTGCTAATGGTGGAGTGCTGGAGTCAAGATCTTCCCACTGTGGCCATTGAAGTCATGGTAGCTCTTTCTAGTTCTTGCCCTCAGGATACCTGCCCTACCAAGGAACCCCCAACACTCCCATTCTTAGATTTCTCTGAGATTCCTTCTTATTAAGGTAAATCCCTTTACTTGACATGGTTTGAGCAAGTGTCTGTTCCTATCAACTAGAGAAGGGATGACTAAAAAATATATTCATTCACTTGTTCATTTATGCAATCAACATTTTTATCTCTGAGGACCCAGCAATGAATTAGACAAAGCCTCTATTCCTATGGAGTTACATGAATGTGGGAGCTAAAGATGACAAACAAATAAACAAGTAAATCTATACTATATTAGATTCTGGTAAGTACAGTGGAAGAATGTGGGGGATGGGGTCACAGTGGAGGAAATGACAGAAGTTCTTACTGATAACGTGGCATTCCGACAAGGTGAGTGAGCCAGTCCCGCAAATACATGGGGGAAGTATTCCAGGCCAAGAGTATAGGAAATGCAAAAGGAGGCAGGTGCTTGGTGTATCTGAGTATTGGCCAGGGTCCTATGTGGCTGGGCTGAGTGAGTGAGGGTGAAAACATCAGAAGATGCATCAGAGAGCCTGTAAGACATTTCAAATAATATCCTTCATTCATTATAATAATTTTTATTAAACTCTACTATGTGCTAAGTTTCCTGAAAGTCCTGGAATCAAAAATTAGGATACAAGTGTCTTCTGTCATAAAGGCACCGAATTTTAAGTCAGCCATCTGACACTAAAATAATCTGTAGCTTGTAGGGTCGCCTGGGTGGCACAGTCGGTTAAGCGTCCGACTTCAGCCAGGTCGCGATCTCGCGGTCCGGGAGTTTGAGCCCCGCGTCAGGCTCTGGGCTGATGGCTCAGAGCCTGGAGCCTGTTTCCGATTCTGTGTCTCCCTCTCTCTCTGCCCCTCCCCCGTTCATGCTCTGTCTCTCTCTGTCCCAAAAATAAATAAACGTTGAAAAAAAAAATTAAAAAAAATAAATAAATAAAATAATCTGTAGCTTGTATTTTTCCATTCTTGGAAAATGAAACTAATGTATTAGGAGAGATAAAGTGATTGCTTACTTCTTAGGGCCAGTATACCACATGGAAAGTGATACAGAATAGCAGGATTGAAATGAGACATTAAAGTTTTGATTATCTACTTCAGCCCCTGCCTCCATGAGGGAGTGCCCCCAAATGCAGCCTTCTTTGCTGTACAAGTGAGGAATTTTCGTAGCTTTCTTTGGAAATGCCTTCTACTAACGCAACATTGAATGTGTGCAATTCTGCATGAGAGCATAAAGCACCCCCCCCAATATACTGATACTACCAAAAATGTCACCAGGTGACCCAATTCCTTCATTCAAATGTTATTTTTAGTGAATGTCAGATAAAGGAAGAGTATCATTATGAAGCTGAGAACAAATCCCCTGTATATGCCTCCTCTTTTCATCTGCACCACCCATGGAGGACAAGAATGACACTTGGCCAGTTTCTCTCTCTAGAAGATGATATCTGACAATATCCCAAAATAGTTGTGTTTCAGCCAAAAGATGAGTCTGCCTTTTCTCTTCCAAAGAAAATCAAAACTGTCCCCAAATGAAGTTCCTAAATACATAACAACTCTGCTAAATAATGGACTTGAATGCAATTTATCATTCCCTCAGAAACAGAAATAACATTAATAACTATAATTTGGTTACAACTGCTCCTCAGATTTACAATCAATCTAAGAGATTATGCTTGTTTCTGTGTCTTCTAGGAGGTCTAAACGTTGACGTGTGATCCTTTAAAGAAAATGCATGAAAGTGAAGTATTATCAAATCTCCTACTCTCATAATACACAAATCACTGATCACTCTTGTTTCTGCTGTTCTGCTGTTGGTTGCTGTGTGTGTGTGTGTGTGTGTGTGTGTGTGTGTGTGTCTGTGTAGAATTGGGAAAATCTACATTAGAAATCTGCCTTCTCCTTGTCCCATTGAATTTCTATTTTCTCTTCCTCTCTTCTTGCAAGTCAAGAACGGTAAAAAGAAAGCTTGCTCAACTGTCAGAAACTCAGATTTTTGCCATCTGTTTACTAGGGTACAAAAAATGAAATTGGTCAAGATAAGGTTTGGGATTTCATTAGAGCAATTGGTTTCTTTGGATGAAGGGCAATGCTAATATGACCAAGGCACAGCTTCAATCCCTTATGGGCTACCTAGAGTCGCATAGAGATGAAACCTGGCTTCATTGTATCTCTACCGTCTGAACCTTGACCAGTTGTCCTTTCAGTGTTGGCTGTTGGCCACATGATATGAGAATGGATCCGTGAAAATTACTATAGACTAAATGTCTTAAACGTCTGGCCCTCCCCACAGGAAATACCATCTATGTGATGTAATGATGAAATGACAGGATATTGCCAACATTGGTGCTTATGTAAACATAAAGAACACAACGTCTGTACACAGATATCTGTTTTTCAGGATGGTTACTTTCTTTATATATTCACTGGAGCCTAGTGGTTAGCATTTTGAGCTGTCAGAGTCAGAGAATTTTTAACTCAAAATCTTCCTTCATCTCTTACTTGCTGGGTCATCTTGGGCAAATTAATAAACCTCTCTAAGCCACAACTTCCTGTTTATTAAATAGAAGTTTAATAGAACCCAGCTCATTGTTACAAGAATTATGAAGATTATATGAGATGATGCATGTAAAGCACTTGGCATAATATCCCCCATGATAAGCATTCACTAACTGTTGCTGTTATTATCCAGTATTATTTGCTTCTACAGATAACAATAGTGCCCATTGTATCAGGTGGTTGCAAACATTAAATGAGATAATCCAGTAAAAAGCTTAGCATAACACCTAACTCATAGTATAAAGTCTCAATAAATGCTGGCCATGATAATTGTGATAATAATAATAATAACCAGAGAGGTGAAGTAACTATCCCAAATTTACACAGCTGGCTAATGGATGAGTGGGAAATAGAATCTGAGTATAATGTCACTTCTATACTATGCCTCTATATTAAAGTGTGAGCTAATAATTGTTAATGAAAATTATTCTTTCTGAATCTTAATATCTTTCATTAAGCAACAGCAGACAACTTCTTAGTATTTGAAAAAGTTGCTTACTTTGGGAAATCCAGGTTTTTCTAGAACCACACTTCAAACAAAAGTCTGCTTATTGTCCCAGCCTTCACATCGTGAATTTTCAATCTTCAGTGGACACATTGGTCATTTCTCATAAAGAAAAAGTTTATCACTTCTAGAAAGCTATTGAGTACCATAGCAGTAGAGAACAAGAAGGCCACATTAAGATGAAGTTCAAAATGACACATTTGGGGGTGCCTGGGTGGCTTAGTTGGTTAAGCATCAGACTCCTGATTTCTGCTCAGGTCATGATCTCACAGTTGTGAGATTGAGCCCTATGTTGGGCTCCACACTGAGCACTAAGTGTGGAGCCTGTTTTGGGATTCTCTCTCTCTACCCCTCTCTCTGCCTATCCCCTGCTCATGCGTGCATGCTTTTTCTTTCTCTCAAAATAAATAAACATTTAAAAAAATGACACATTTCTATGCAACATAGAACTCTGCAGTTTCTTACAAATAGCAGAAATTGCAGATTGTAATGTGCTATTGTGAGTTACTCATATGCCAAGGGTCTGCCCTCCCCATTCATTTCCCAGGATATTGTTCTAGGAGAAATCTTTGGAGAATTTGGAGAAAAGACCAAAGTAATTTCAGAGACCATTAACGTTAAGCCATCTCTTGGTATGCAAGTTTCCTATGTTTGAATTTAATCAAATTTATTTATTTTAAGTTTGAATAAAGAGATATGATAAAGGACACCCATTATCATAGTCAGTGGTAGAGACAGAGTTATTGTTTTAATCTCACTAATCCATCATGGTGATTGAGATGGTTAGACATGGAAAAGCATATTTCCTTGGTGACATGAAAGGTTCTTTCAACAAATCTCATTTGGAGTTATAGATTTAATCATAATTTCTTATATTTAATTACTTATTATTTTGGATTCACACCAATTAATCGTTACTTTGGATTCAAGATAACAAGCATTTTTCAAAAGCCATTCTTCCTATACTAAGCTGGATCTTACAGAGGACAATAATAGATTTCCTAAGTGATAATCCCTTGCCCAAATGTCTCTGAGACATTATGGGAATAAACATATTTCTCATTTTGTTGCTTTTTTTCTCTTGTTAGCAGAACCTTTGTCTCATATTTTATGATAGTGAAAATTATTCAAAGGATTATAAAAAATGGGAAAGGAGGATAATGGCAAGAGTTGAAAGAAAAAAACAGGTCTTGAGCAATATGTGATACCGATGAAGTAGATAGCCCAATGGTCATTCTTCATCACTGACATCTGTCAGTGGAGATCCAAATGAAGCCCATCCCTCATGTGCATGGGTGCACTCCACAAATCTAAGCTCTCCTGGAATTTGGGTAGAGGAGGAAGGAAGAGGTAGCATCTCTGGCTCTTGATTCCTGCTTCTGGTGAAATGATGTATAGATCATCTGACCACCCATGAATGCAGTCCTTGCTCACTTGGTACTTTCTCACACATGATAACTCAGCACCATTCACTGTTTGCCAGAAGCAGATAAAACAGCTAAAAGTCCTCACCTGAGACCTTTGTGTGTATAGCGGACTTTATGTAAATATGTGTAGGTGGAGGGATTTTTTAATGTTTATTTATTTTTGAGAGCAAGACAGAGCGCGAGCAGGGGAGGAGCAGAGAGAGAAAGACACAGAATTAGAAGCAGACTCCAGGCTTTGAGCTGTTGGCACAGAGCCTGACATGGGGCTCAAACTCACAAACTGAGACCATGACCTAAGCTAAAGTCATACACTTAACTGACTGAGCCACCCAGGTGCCCTGAGATTTTTTTATTTTTAAGTAACCTTTACACCCAATAGTGGGGCTCGAACTCACAACCCTGAGCTCAAGAGTTGCATGCTCCACCATCTGAGCCAGCCAGGTGCCCCAAAACTGACTTTAATACAGCCTCAAGCTTCAGCATCTCTGCTCCTCCCTTCTGAAACATTGTTCCGCCCTCTCACTTTCCTTTCTCTCACCTCTTAAGGGACAGTTTCTTCCATTTTCCTATGTATAATCATTTGGTTTTTCTTTTGTTCTGCCTTGTCCTTCCAAGTGCTATAGTTAGTCTATGTATATGGTTCGTCAGTAAGTTGTATATACATTCATTTTCTTTCAATGAATACTTATCGAGCACCAGTTTTATGCCCATCACTGAGAGGTATTTGAAAAGAAGTAAGAGATATAGTCCCCATCCTCAGGGAACTTAGTGGTCAATTCTCCTCACAAAAGAAATTCTGGTAGTAGCAGTTATAAGATTAATTCTTTTTAAACTTCACTACATTATAACTGGCATCTGAACTTCGTAATTCATCATGGCATCCAACATTCTGTCATGATGACAACAATTTTCAAATATGTTAAACCATCACAGGACTATAACAGGGGCTATTCAGGTCCCAAGGAAGTTTCTGTACTTTAAAATCAACAAAGGGAAAACCAGATCCAGGGAGATATTTAAGATGCTAAATCCACAGGACATTATTGTGAACACTCCCTGAAGGCCTGGACACAGGCATGACTTACCTCAGAGCCATCATGAAGAAGGAGGAGGAGAAAGAGCCCTGTTTTCGCTGCCAGACTGCCTTCTTTGGGGAAAAAGTACAAGAGAAGTACACAGCATGTTCCTAGGAGTATGGGTTAGAATAAATAGTGCATTGTGGATACATGAAAACAGCATTCTTTAAACATGTTTAGGCCTCAAATTAGAGATTCCCCAGGACACACAAGAGTGGAACAAGTGTGAGGGCCAGGAGTTTGAATTAGCTCAAAGGGAGTCTTTTCTCCTCTCTTACAAGTGCCATGCAGGTGCGACTGAAAAGCATTCAATTGGGGACAGCTAGAGACATGCAAAATAGGAGTCTAAGCCAGGAGACTTTGGTACTTGGGACTGGAAAGAAGGCCAGCAGTCAATGGGCAGATTGTGCCGGCTTCTTATCAGGCCTCACAAGCTAAATAGTACAGGACTTGTCCAATATGCAGATGGGGAAAGAGCAGATTCTTGTTTTACTAATGGCCTCATAACTACTGTCAAGTGAGAAGCAATAGCAGTGGGTAGACAGTGGGGATTTATTTACAGCAAGAGGAATGGAATGGCTCGTGTTGGCCCAGGCCTCGTGCTACCAGCTTGTACAGCAGTGTGCCTAGGTCAGCCCTTTCCAAAAGAATGCCTGCTGCTGGCCAGCCTTAGGACACTGATGTGGCAGGTAGTTTTCTATTTGTTAGAGTCAGTGGAATGTGCTTCCCAAGTGAGTCTGCCTGGGGAACCTTCCTGCTACAACTCCCTGGAAATCCAGCAGTTCGCTGAATACACAGAGAAGTTGGAAAAGTTGGTTGCACTTTCCCCTTTTATGTAAGAAATATATTAGAATATTATACTCCATAATATATTGCTATTTTAATATAAAATTAAATTACTAGTTAAATTGCTCTGTATGTCCTAACCCCCAAATCTTTGGGGAAAAATATATATTCTAGGAAGATGGACTTTTTTATCCTTTGGCTACCAGAACTGAGCACATGGCTCCATATTCCCTGGGATTAAGGAGTTGAGTATTCTGGTTTGAGAAATAGAACATAATGGAAATGAATAGCAATACCAGCAAAAATGTTACATATACTGGGAGAAGGGAAAAATTGTTTAATAAGTCATCATATTGCTACTGCCACTACCACCCTCTCCCCTTTCCCATCCTGTGTCATTTGAATGTTAGTTCCTGCCAATTCTCAGTCATTTAAGCACGATAAACAATCGCATAGCCACCTCCTTAATAGATTGAAAAGCTATGCATTATTTAAACCCACTTGTCTCAGCCTTTCACAGACAGAATCAACACAGCCTCTGTCCTCTCTGGATGGACCTATAAGAAATGGTCTGAGACAGAAATGATCAAAAGTGGTCATCAACTTCTTCCTCTTTCATTTGGAAGTGAAAATAATGGGCATAAAAGCAGATGTGTGACTTCCATCTTTATTAAAATAGGATAGACACTGAGAATAAAGCAAGTAAAAGAACCAAAACTTGAATCCCTTCCCAAGTTCTAATATAACCACTTAGATGCAGGTAATCCATGTGAGAGACGTGTGAGACTCCAGTTATACCTCAAAAGACAGGTCTCCAGAGTAAAACAGAATGTGGAGACAAGTATCCAGATAGAATTCTAACCTGTCCTTAAATTAACCTGGATGATTCAGATATAAGTGAGATTTTGCCTGAATGCCTCAGATAAGTACCTAATGTCCCATGGCCATTGAGATGGTGAGAGCTTGGCCCAAATGAGAAACATGAATACAAGTGTTTGAGACATTTTCTGGCCAAAAGAATAATTGGCCAATTACTTGAAAAACTTGGTTGCAGAAAAACAGAATCATGACTGTGCTTCCCAATCCATTATTGTTAATGGATTATTAATAATAAATTAATAATAATTATATTATGTGTTGGGTGGAATAACAATAATAAGTTAATCTCCTCTTTAGTTGGAAATGTCATTTGATCCACCCAGCAAAATCTGGAAGGCATTCCACCAGAAGACTGAGGACACATTTTCACATGGGGTATGTCAAGGAAATCATACCTGCCAAAGCAGAGGAAAACTGTCTCTCCTTTAATTTAGAGGTTTGCCTTCAGGCTGGGTGCTGGGAGACTTGCTCTTTGAAATGAAACGAGATCTCATGGCTCGAAATGGGATTATTTCAGTTTGAAATGTACACTAGAGGGGGTGGGAGGGGCTAGCTAATGAAAATGCTGTCATGGACAGTTGGCTTGCCAAAATCCATAGAAAATGAGAACTGGTGATCAAATTTGAAGTCACTTCTGAAATTCTAGTCTCAAAACCAAGAGAAGAGAGTTCACACTCCATGTCATAGAGTGCCAGTGGAACACTCTACAATCAGGAACTTTGAGGATATAGAGGATGCTCCTAGCCCATGCAGCCTATTCAGGATAGAATGGGCAGGGCCCTTCTAACACTTAAAAGGGTGATGATAGCTTTATCAGTACCCAAAATAAAGCTGGGTATCAACTTTTCTTTCCTTTGTTCTTTTTTAAAAGCAAGCCTTTACTGTCAGGAAGAATTGCCAAGGTACCAAAGCTGAGACTCTAATGACCTAATTAATTTGACATTAGACCCCAAAAACCTCTGAGCTGCAAACCAAGGGCTGTAGGTCAAGATTGTAAAGAGTCCATTCTGAGAACAGCGGAGTTCTGAGTGTGTGTGGTCAGGTGTGCCAGCCCAGCAGGGCAGGGAGTGGAAACAAGGCATAGAGTCTTCCAAATCACTGGCTGGACCAATGAGAGAAGACTGGTCTGCCTGCTCCCTCTCCTTGCATGGCTCTGGCTTACATATTCTTCCACAGGGCACGAGCAGCATTGTGGACAGGGTTGGCTGATATACTTGGGAGCTTATGCTGTCTCCAGCCCCCCTTACAGAGGGGGTAGCCCAATGAACAAACTCCCACTGGCTTGTTAATGATTCAGTGTGTGGTTTGTGGTCTTCTCCCAGGAGGTGAGGGCAATGATGGAATTTCACGGATGCTATTGGGCCTGGGAGGGAGTGTTGCCTGGGTATAGGGTGTTTTCATCTCCCCTCCATCCCCACCGCCTTTTCTGATGGCGTTCATGAGGTCTGCCCACACTCTTAGCTCCACACTTTCTATGCTAACATGGGACTGGCCATCTGCTTTCCTGACCCCAGAGGAAGCCAATTTTGTCTGGTACATTCCTGTCCATTGTGAGGAAAAATGTATGTAGTTGCCTTTTCTGTAGCCACCTGCACGTCCTGGGAGATTAGGGAGTCTGTGAAAAGGCAAATAGTTACATAAGGAAAGACAGACTCACTTTAGTTCTGGATCTTGTGTAGGGCCTGCAATACCACGTGGGGCATTAAAAAATAATGTGGGGATTAACGACATCCCCTCCCTGTTTGTTCTTCTGAGTCATGCTCCACTTTAAGCAGCAAGAAAGATGATGACCTTTCTCTTCACTTTAACTTAAGGAGCAGCTGATGTCTAATGGAAAATTTTGAGAAAGTTATTGTCATGAACCAATCAGTGGCCAGAGGATCTCCTGCAAGGTTTTCTTCTGGAGAAAAATGAATTTCAGGGTGAGAATCCTGGGTGCCATGGGTCCAGGGAAGTATTAGAATGACAAGGAGACCAGAAATAAGTTCCCATTCGTGGTTGTGGTTTTCAAATTTTCTTGAGATTTTTCTAGACTTCTTTTAAATTTTTATTTATTTATGAGAGAGAGAGAGTGCATGTGCTTGTGGGGAAGGGACAGAGAGAGAGGGGGACAGAGGATCCTAAGAAGCATCTGTGCTGACAGCAGAGAGAGCCCGAAGTGGGGCTTGAACTCATGAACCATGAGATCATGACCTGAGCTGAAGTTGGATGCTTAACCGACTGAGCCATCCAAGTGCCCTGAGATTTTTCTAGACTTTTAACTCAAGGACAAAAAGGGCCCTTTAGGCTGTGAGCAAGGCAGAAAGCTCATGTCCAGATCCTGGAGGTTTTCCTAGCTGTGCTGATAACCAGCTGGGAAAAGTCACATTCCAGTTTCTTCCCTCATGTGGAGGGGATCATTCCTGCCCTTCATGAATCTTATAAAAATGTTTGGAAGATTAAGTGGTTAATCTTTGGGTAAATAGTTTGGGTAAATGCTAAAGAACTGTGCAGTTAATTTCCAGTCTGAAATTGTCTTATGGTGATTCTCTTCCCTATGATGGGTTCACCATACTGTGTACTAGGATGTGTTAGGAAAAGGCAGCAGGATCGGGTCTCATTCTCTATTCAGTTATTTTTCAAAGCCTTCCTTTGGGGGAGATGGCTAATGAATGACCTAACAGTAAAAAGTATGAAGGAATGTACTGTACAGAAGATAGGCACTAGTTAATCTCCTCTGTTGAGTCTGGACAGAGAAGAAAAAAGGAACTTGTATTAAAGCATGAGAGATGTAAGTTAGACATGATGAAGAACTTGCTGATGATAAGCATTTTAAGTGGCTGAGCAAGGCATATAACACCATAATCTTGGTCTTGGCTGATTTAAAATGTGACCAAAAAAAGCCAAATTTCTCACAAGGAAAGAGTCTATAGTATCTGAATTAGTTAGTTCTGCTTTTTGGCATAAGCAGGCTCATTTTCCCCACAACCAGCACTTGAACCTGTAGGCCTGACAACTTTAGGACCTCTCTCTAGAAAAGTCCCCTTTGGAAACGAAAGTCTTTCTCATCACTGTGAAAGTGAAGATTCTAGAAAGATTATAGCTTTTTTTAAATTGAAGGGTTTCGTCTTTCCTTCCTCCCTCCCCCATCCCTCCCTCTCCTTCCTCTACCTTTCTTTCTCTCTCCCTCTTCTCTTTCTCTCTTTCCCACTCATTCTTTCAACCTGTTTTATTCAGTCTGTTAAACCATCACAAACCCGGATTCTTCCCAGGGGGCTATTTCGGTCTCCCATTTACTGAGACTACCAGGTCATATCACTTGTTTTTGATTAGCCCCCAGCTTTCTAAAGCTGCTATTAGGCATTGACTGCCTTACTAGATGCCTGCTCTCCAGTCTCCCTCTTCTTCCAGCCAGCCTAGTAACCCCCACTGCCCTTCTACCATCCTATATTTTCCTCTATCCCTCCTGCTTGCCTACACCCTCCTTCTCTTTCCCTTTTCCCTCACCTTCTCCAGATAGTGCCCTTTCCTTCCTTTCTGCCTTTTCCTTCTTTTCCCTTCTAAGCTGTGTTCATTGTACCTTCCAAAGCCATATTGTAAAAGTTACATAGTGTCTTGGAATCTACAATAGAAAGCTTGGCTGAAAATCACTCCTGGGAGGTCCAGTAAAGCCAGAAGAGGCGTTCAGATTTGTTTATTCATTCAACAAATATTTACTGAGTAGCTACTATGTGCCAGGCCCCTGCAACTAAACTATTGGCAGTCTTTAAACTGAGAGAGAGATGGTCTCACCCATCTGACATACAAGTAAGTGTCCTTGAAGATTAGAGGTTGCACTAAAAGATCTTGTGTTAATTTCCAGACCTGTGTTCATAATCGGTTATTATTGCTGCAAAAAAAGTGCAACCACAGACCTTTTACAAACATCCCAACAGCCATAGTGGGTTGCCGTAGAATGTCAGTAGGATTATGTGTAGTAATTAGTTTCCTTTTCTTCCAGCCAAAGACCCCTTCAGCATAGTAGTGTATGACCCTTTCAAATTCTTTTTGAGCAACCAGTTTCTAGATCATTATAATCAATTGTTTCCTATGGGCAAACCCTTGTCAATAATGAGCTCGCCATCCCATCAGGTGAAAATACAGCAGCACAATTAATATTTGGGGATGCAAATAAATTACTGTTTTCTGAATAATGAGCCCTGAGTCTGTTTTAGAGCTGAATATGCAGAGCAAGACCAAAATTTAATTCTTTTCATGAGAACCGACAGACTTTACTTCAAACCAACTACACTTCATTAAAACTCTGATAAGAGTCTGCAAAGCAGCACAGAAATATTGCAGCTGTTGGCTCTGAGAGAGAAGGAAAGAATCCTTATATTGTTCAAGTATGACACAATGAGTTTGTAATGGAGTAACTCCATTCCAGATATATTCAGATTCAATGCATTAATTCTCCTCGCCTGCCACCCGGGTTCACTTAATGGTGAGAGGGAGGCAGCAACCAACTCTCTTACTTGTTTTAGACTGTGCAGGAATTGAGCAACCAAGTTGGGGTGAGGGGAGGGGCAGAAGCATGAGAAGGATACACTCCTTCTGAATAAGAGGCTGGTACCAGGACCGACAACAATTTCAGCAAGTCATGTCCAGCCAAGATGTGAAGGAGGGAAAAGTGAGTGGGAAATT
Organism: Acinonyx jubatus; assembly: GCF_027475565.1. Lineage (NCBI taxonomy): Eukaryota > Metazoa > Chordata > Mammalia > Carnivora > Felidae > Acinonyx > Acinonyx jubatus. Next base: position 80,036,303 of record NC_069386.1, read on the forward strand.
CAATAGCCCTCCACAGAGGTGGAGGTGTTGTTCAACCTTTGTGACTGCCTTAGTGACTCTGTCTCTTGACTACAGATGGGGGATTCTGAAGCCACTCCGAGAACATCTCCTCCAGAAAGCTTTCTGTAATGCCTCAGGCTAAGTTAGGTGACTTCGCTGAGCTGCCTAGGTATCTTGTACATCCCCCTTAATATTCTTACCACTGTCTATTGAAATTGTCTACTTTTTCACAGTGGTTGAATCGTGGCCTTTTATTTGACCCTGTCACTAATTAGCTGTGTGGCCTTGGGCAAGTTACTTAACCTCTCTGAACCTCAGCTTCCTCATGAATAAAGACTGGAGGTAATAATACTTAATAGGGTTGATGTGGGAATGAGGTGAGTTAGAAAAGGGGCTGGCATATATTAATCATTGTTACCATCATCATTAGTAATATCATCTTTGTCACCTGATCATAAGTTTCTTGTGTACTCAGAGCTCAATAGACAGGATGATCTCAATAAAAGTCTATTCAATGGATTTCATAACACTTCCAGCATTGAGTAAAAGGCTAGATGTGCCTCTCACGAGATAATGATTTAGCCTGGAGAAAGCTAAGGGTCAACAGAGATATGGAGGGGTCACCTACTCTTGCACTGTATCTTTGCATTAGTCAGTGAAGAGTAATAGGAACAGACTTTGCTATGAAGAGTTAGCATAGATTTCTTGATAAGGAGATGGTACAATGAATCCAGAGAATCTTGCATCATTTGCCCGCTCCCTGCCACACTCAAGTATGTCCATTTGGAAGGAGGTGGCTATTGAGGTATGTCTCCCAGGAAAGTCTCCTTGATAAAGAGCCCAGCATAGGGGTTCCTGGGTGGCTCCATCGATTAAGCGTCCTCTTCAGCTCAGGTCATGATGTCACAGTTTGGGAGTTTGAGCCCCAGTTTGGACTCTCTGCTGTCAGCACAGAGCCTGTTTCAGATCTTCTATTTCACTCTCTCTCAGCCCTTCCCCTACTCGCATGTGTACATGCTCTCTCTCTCTCAAAAATTAATAAACATTAAAAAAAAAAAGAGCCCAGCATAATGTATTTAGAATATGAAGCAATGGTTACCTTTGTATTTCCTTCTCTATCTGCACTGCCTTCCCTGGACCTCCAGGGGCAGTGAGGGGTTCTCTGGTTCCCTTGGCTGCTCATTATAAAGTCTGGCCGTGGTGTGTACTCATGTGGGGTTCACTCTTAGTGAGACTTATTAGAAACTAAAGGGCAGTTTTGAAGGAATAGTACTCTGTACAGTCAACTCTGCTTGCATCTAGGATGCACGGGTATGGGCATGTCCAAGAAGAACAATCTGGATAACTTCTTAAGCTCCTTTGCAACATATTTTGAGTGCAGGAAATAATTATTGTTTGTTGTTGTTGGTGGTGGTGGTGGTGTGTGTGAAAGAAAGAGAGAAACAGAGAGATGAGGATAAGAGGAAGAGGACCAAAAGTTGTGACATCTTGAACCAAATTGTTTTCATAATTTTGCCTGTCTTAAAATTAGCATAGCTAGTAAAATGAAGAAGTGGCTTAGAAATACTTCAGACAGCAATGTTTCCACCAGTTTATCAGAGATGTCACTAAGAAAGAGAATGACTAAAATCTGGTGGTATAAATACTGTTTTCAGCAGCCTTTCTCAAGGAGTGAGACTGGCTAATGTCTGGTACAGTAGACTTCAAAATTAAAGGGGGAGACATTCATGGAACATGGTAGCGAAAATACACCTAAGGAGAAGGCCTCATTACTGACCAGGGCATAGAGGAGGAAATGCCAAATGGGAGTTAGGAATCTGTCCAGATCCTGGACCAGGATCTGCTACTAACTAGTGCGTGATCTTGGACAAGTCACTTTATTTCTTCAGGACTCAGTTTTTGTATCTGATAGTAGTAGATAGTAGTAGTCCTGGTTTGTAGGAGTCCTCAGGAAACTCCTGGATAAAGAATTTGAACTGAGTCAAATTTGAAGGAGAAAGATGTATCAAACACTAAATTGCAAGAGCTGTGCAGTCCATGAGCAAACGTTTATCCTTAAGGGAAGAAAAATTCTGGCACAGCAAGCTGGGCTAAGCAACAGGACTTAAGGATCAAAAGGAGTAATGACTCTTGATTCAGCATGGAGGCTGTTATTTACAGCCACTGTGGGCCAATTATTCTGGTGTTGTATGCTAGCCCTAGAGGGAAGAACAAAGCTAGATAAAGCAGTGCCACCAAACTCTGTAACACCCTGGAGCCCAAGCAACCCCACTGCAGGATGAAGCCTCTCCCCCAACAGAGCATAAGACCAGTGCACACACCATTTCCTTTCTGTGTGGCAATTTACTAGGTGGCCAAGGCAAGGCTCTGCCTTCAGATCAGAACATGGGCAATAGCAGGGCTATTAGCCTGCAGGGGCAGAGGCTGTCACCATTGGGAAAGGGATGCATATAGAGGCATTTCACACTAAGCACAGATCCAGAAGGAGCTGCAGGCACTTTTGAGACATCTCTCCAGGTCTCCCAAGAATACCTACAGGGTGAGGGACTGCTGGAAGACGGTGAGGCAGATGGAGTCTTACAACCCAGTACAACTCCATATTAAGGACAAAATTGCTTCATTAATTCTTACAGCCTGGAGACAGCTTGGTCACACTTCTTTGGGAATATGCTTTGGAAGGGTGCTTCAAATTCAAATACTTATGTTCTACTTCATGTATTCTCAGCCTTACCTGTCTGTTTCCAGCCACTGCAGCACTTGCCATTTCTGCGTGGACTTCAGTGGACTTCTGGTGGCTGACATTGTCTAGCCTCGTAACTGCACTGCAAGCCATTTACTTTTTTCCCAGGACTTCCCTGTTGACACCCAAGCATATGTCCCTACTAGGTATCCCTGCATGAGCAACAACCTAGAAATGCAAGATAGTTAATCCCATCGTTATTAACCCAGTGGGAGAGAAATTGTTCCATCTTTCTGTCCCATTCCAATACAACATACAATCTTTAAGATTCAGTTTATATAGTTTCTTGAAGGATGGTTTCATCATATGGAGCAAGAAGGTATAGAGAAGAAACATGTAGCTTGACCTACGGGAGTGGGCACCTCATATGTAAATCTTTGTGTCTCAAAGTAATGATCACCAAAGAGCATCCACAACAGAGGAGGATTTTAACAACCAGGAACAGATAAGTCATCCTATGGATATAAGCCAGTGTCTCTCCTGAGCTACCCCAGTGTTCATGCAATGATCCCATAAAGAGAGTGACCAAGGTAGCAAAGAAGGAGCCTATGCATGGGTCCAGGAGTCTGGGCTCTAGCACTGTCAGAAGCAGAGATTGATGCTTATTCCTTGGTATGATGTGATTCTTCAATGAAGCCAGCCAACCACTTCATGGCAGAACAGTTACATTGGTCCCTTTTACCCCCACATGTAGTAATTCATTTTTACTGGAATTGATACCTACTCTCCATATGGGTTTGCTTTACCTTCCCAAAGTGCCTTCTCCAGCATATCCATCTGAGGCTTTACAGAATGCCTAATATACTGATGTGGTAGCTCTCATGACATTACATAAGACCAAGAGACCTATTTTACAGCAACAGCAAAAGAAGTATGACAACAGTATCTACCATCTACCTGCTCATCAAGAAGCAGCCAGTCTAACAGAATAGTAGAATGCACTATTAAAAGCTAAGTTGCCACCTTAGGGAAAATACCCTGCAATACATGTGTTGAGCTCTTAGCCAATATATGGTGTTATGTTCCCAGCAGTTAGAACACATGAGTGGGTTTGGGAAGGAGCATGGCCTCTCTCATCATCACTCCCAGCAACCTTCTTATGAAAGTTGTGTTTTCAATCCCTACAAACAGAATTTTCCAGGTTTAGAGCCCCTGATGCCCAGAGGTCACATAAGATTTCCACTGAACTTGAAACTGCAACCACTACCAGATTACTCTGGGTTCCTTATGCTGGTGGATCAGCAAACAAAGAAAGAGTTACTGTACCGCAAACCATGAGGAGCTGATGTTGCTCTGCACCATGTGAGCAGGGAAGAGTACAGCTGAAATTCACAGGATTCATGAGGATGTATTTTGGTACATCCATAGAAAATGGGTAATTATAGCAATCACAGCCCAAGGACAAAGCAATAAAGACCTCAGACCCCTTGGGAATATAGATCTCACTTATACTTCTAGGCAAGTGCAGTGCATATCAGTGGCAGACTGCTGGCCCAAGTGATAGAAATCTAAAATGGGAAGTGGAAGAGGAGCATGGTGAATGTCAATTATGGCCTTAGGATGAGCTGCAACTGTGAGCTGCATCTTATTTCACTCACCCTCTTGCCTTGGATGTTTTTGGAAATTTCAACTGCTACCACCCTGAGGGAAACTCTGTGACTGATTAGACTCAGACCAAGAGACACTTAGAAGACTCAGACTTAGACTTAGATTCAGCCCTTCAAGGAAAAAGTGAGGGCCTGTTGTTCTTGGGAAAACCCCAGAGTATATAAGTGAGCCAGATGACAGAGGGCACAAGCAGACTGTGTGGTACAGGGGTGGCCTGCATTAGACCATTCTTACCCACTGCTTTAGATCTCTCAGCTTCACTTGTCTCTTGCTCCAGCTGTCACTGCAGCAAGCAGCTCCACAAAGGCATAGCCTGGCTGAGCTTTGCCTCACACCCATGCTATGCAATGCTTGCCTGTTACTCTAAGACTTCTCTGATACCAAGATGTAGACATAGAAATTCACAGCAACTCTCACACACACACATCTGGGTGTGTAGGAGAATTAAGTCTGTAGAGTGAACCTTTGACCAATGGGATATGGGAGCAAGGGATAAATTCTTCCCCTTTTCTCCCCTAGAGGGACATTCCTGAGACATTGTGTACATGGCTCCACAGAAGATGTTCCTGTGATACCAAACAATTAGTTGTACTCAGGGGTGGCAAGCTCAAAACACTTTCTTGTATTGTTCTATCTCTTTTCCTATCTTACTTCCCATGTCCTTGACTCCTGATTCTTGGTCAGCCCTCCCTCACAAAATAGTAGCACATGAACCTTTGCCTCAGGCTCTGCTTTCTGAGGAATCCAGGCTAAGAAAATTGTGTCTCTGACAATAGAAAAATAGATAAGTGTACAAAAATGAAAATATTCCCCTCCACAGGCAAAAAAAAAAAGATAAGTCAAAGTTTAAGCCTCACCATAGATAAATAGTCCATGGTACCAAGTGTTCACTATGGGGATATGATTTGGGCTTTGAGTAGCAAGAGCTACAGGGTAGTTTATAAGCCTTTTTAAATTGCCCCGGGACATCTCCATTGGAGTACCAGGAAATTTTTATTTAAAATTCAGGAGCAGCAAACACTCATATAAAGATTTGTGTTGGCCCAGGGTAGCCTGGTAAGAAAGTGAAGTTGATCCTTAATGCTTCTCTGTAGACATTCTTTCAGCATCTTGCACTCCACTCTGAGAACATTCAGTGCTATGTTCTCTTTTCTGTGTCCTTTATCCCAACCTTTTTAGCTACACATTACTTGGAAATGGTCACTTAAGATTTGCATTTGAGTGTTAATGACCAGTGGAGCCTAATCTGGTAGTCCTCCAAAAACCCCAGGCGGTTTTTATAGACTAACCCCTTAACTCAAAAGACTGTGTTTCTAATGGGGGAATTTCTGACATCAACAGTTGGCTGGTAGAGATAGATTTGAAGGTTCCTTTTTAAAAATCACATATACAATTCTTACTTTTCATTCATGTCTAGAACTAAGTCTAAAGTATTTTTTCTGTGTCCTTTCAGATTATGATCTTTAACTATTAGGGGAAGGGGAAGGGGTAACCTCAGTTGTTCCCACCATGTTGCTATATAATATTAATAATAAAGTTGAAAATTAAAATAATTGTATATGAGCAGACTTATACCTACCACTTAGATTTTTTTCATTACTATTTTACTATACTTGCATTCTCACATATCTACATATCTACCCATCTCCATATCCACAGAACAATCCGTCTTATTTTTTGATGCATTTCAAAGTAAATTGCAGGCATCAGTCCTCTTTTCCCTAAACACTCCCTTGGCTAGATTTTTCTCCTAAATAGTCTGCATGTCAGGACAAAGCGAAAAAGAATTCAGCTATCACTGCTTAAAAACTCATTCATTATTTTGGGAATCAAGGCAAAGCGAAATACAGGGATGGAATGAATTCGGTTCCCTCCTATTTGTCTAGCAAGAAGGTGACTGAAACCATGAACATTCGTTTCCTGGAAACTGAAGCCCTGACTTATTAATCTCTCTAGTAAGAAAAAGCCATCACACATTAGCTCCTACATAGCCACATGCAATAGTAAAACCAGCTCTCAATTGTTCATTTTTTATACTCAAATTGTTTTGCAGTATCTTTGTGTTTATAGGTGTTTGAAGCCATAAATCATATCTCGAACTGAGCACAAAGTTTGAGTCAGACCAACATAAGTTGTCTGATTGCATTCCTGACCCACACAGATACCCTTTGTGGATAAAAACAAGTTGCCCCATCTTGATCCTTCCTAAATTTATGTTCTCCCTGACACTCCCAGCCAGTGAGTGTGCAGCTTCTCCACCAAGTGCCCTTGACAACTTCAGCCCCAGTGCTCTCTCTTGCCCAGCTGGCACAGGGCTATTTACAACCACACAGTCAAGCACTTAATTGCTTATTTATTTTGCATAGAAAGGTCCTGTCTCCCTCTTGGTGTCTAAGTTTCTGGAACATAAGAAGCCTGTCTTCTGAATCTTCTACATTCAGTGCTGGGTGCTTGGCACAGTGCTAGGCACATGCCTGAGACTTTACATATCTTAAAGCTTTCTTATATTTTCTCATTTACACTTAATGCAGAGCAGTGGACTGCTTGGCCTACTTGCTTCCAAACAACAGGCTCTGGATACTTGCAAACTGTTTCTCCCCGGATACGTGATCACGGCAGTTAATATCAGCCAGAATACTCTCCAATAAGTCCGCAGGCAGTCATCATGAGCAGGGACTTAGAGACAGGGCTTTTCTGTGTCAGAGCCAGAATTCAGAAATGCTCTGCTTTTCTTGGGCAAAAAAGACCCAGGGTTTTTCTTTTCAACACCCATTTGCACTGACCTCTTTTTCTGGCTTCTCAGTAAAAGGATTAAGGACTCAGGAAGCATTGGGGGGGAAATGGCTTATTTAGTTGGAGAGGGGGCTTCAGCAAGTGTGACACTGTGGGGGTGGAAAAACCATAAAGGAGCTTCCATTGCTCTGTTTCTGGCAGTTCTACAAAGCCAGGTCCCTGGGTCATCCCACAGTGAAGTGTGTGACAGTATGTCTATTGTGTACATTGAGATGAACTGTTCCCTCGAGTAAGCACCTTCTGGGAGTTAGCAGGACACAGGGTGCTGAAGCACTGGGGCAATTCATTAACCAACACCTTAATAACCCAAATCATTTATGTCGACTTCCAGACAGTCCAGTCTCTTCTGAGACTGTAGCCCATGGCAATGTGTTGATCCTTACATGTGACACCTTGTGGGTGTTTAAATAATAAATACACTGATGTGCTTAAAAAAATGAAAACAGATTCAGGCGATAGATAAATATGCCTCTCTTTCTTCTAAATTTCCCCAGAGAAGCTTCCTTCTCATTCTGAATTTTGTATGATAGAAAAATCATCTGCAAACTCATGGAGCTATTGAAAATCATTTCACTGAGGTCTGATGGTAGATGATAGCAAGTGGGTCCCATGTCTTGTCCCTGACCTGAGCTGGTTTAATTCTAGGACCCAGGTGGGCAACAGAATGACCTTCTTCTCATTATCCTTGTTTTTACTGTGATTTTACAGTGGTTTCAGTGAAGAACAGACTGAAAGAAATCCCTAGGGCCTTATCATCAAAGTTGGATTTGGAAACATAAGGCACCCAGCAAGCAGCCAATTGTCTAGAGAAGAGTGAGTCCCAGAACTGCTGCTTTTGTGTTTCTTCTTTCCTCTGCCATTCTATAAGATCATCGCCTTCAATATTTTTCAGATCAGTCTTCTCAGGAGTGGTCTGGAAAACAAAAAAGCATTGAGAACAAATTTTGCCAGAAGAAACATAAGTGCACTGGGGGAGCAGAGGTGGGGCAGCTTTACCATGATCTTGGCAAAGAAGCATCAATGGGATATTCAAGGCACCACTCAGTTCTCCCATTCTCATCTACACATGTGGTGGGTGGCCTTACATTCCCATCAGAGCCCACATGCTATGGTGACTAGAGTTTGAGGAGATCCCCTACAGCCACCTCAGATACAGCCTGTAGGTTGCCAGACCGGAGCCCCAGTGACTCGTCAAGATATTTACATGCAGCAGCTGGCCCTGCAGGAGCCAGGAAGGCCTACCTATTTTGTAGCTAGATTCTGCTCAGAAGTAGGATTAAGAATGAATAACTCCCTTCCCCCTCCTTAAAGCCTGACTCTCACACTGGAGGCTGTTATCAAACCAACAGCCTATTTAAGAGACTTCCCAGAGCAGATTAAAGAAAATCAGTCACATACTGTTAGGAGGGAACATCCTAAAAAGTTTTCACCAGAGGAGAAATCAGTACATGGTAAGCAAAGCCAACAGAACAGCTGGAGGCAGAGACAGCAGGGCTTAAATGCTGGGTCAATAGTGACAATATTAGACGGGATTGTTCAGCAGATAGCAACAGAAAATCTACTGTGAGAATATCCATTGTTGACTGAAGAAAACCTTGACCTAGGCAGGTTTCTATCAGCATCTTCACAATGCAAGTATACTGAGTCAGAGTCTTTGCAATTCTCTTGGACTTTCCCCTCATGGTCACAAAATGGTTGCCATAACTCCAGGCATCATGGCCTCACAAAGCCATTTCCAAAGGCAGCTAGCAGAAAAATTTGTCATGAGCCTTCTATCTTTTATTAATTATAATCATAACTAACATCTTTTGAGAATTTACAATATGCCAGGGACTACCCTAAGCACTTGATGTGTTGTTTCATTTAATTCTACAGCAGACGAGAAAAACTGAAGCCTAGAGAGTATAATTAACTTTAACAGGGATTCACAGACAAAAACTGATAGAGCTGGGACTCAAACTTGGGCATTTTGGCTCCAGAGCCTTAACAGTGCCAAACCACCTCTGAACTAGGGAAGAAGAGATTTCCCAGAAGCCCCCTAGCTTCTTTACCTTATGCTTTATGGTTTAAACCTGAGTTACATGACCACCCTGGCTGTAAGGGAGGCTGAGAATATAAGTATTTGCCTATTTCAACCTATAGAAAGATGGGGGCTGTGAAAGGCAGTTGGGTAACCAACCAACAGTATCTGCCACAGTTACAAAAGAAACAATGGCCTTTGTCATAGGGAAAAGGTTCTGGTGCACTGGGCTTAAGTAAAAGTTCGGGGTCACCAGGCTTTTTGGCTTAATGCCACTAGGGGAAAAAACCAAGCTTCTGCTCAAGAACAACCAGCAATAGTAAAAATGCCAGCAGCCTGACAGTCTTATCTTTCAACCACTCACTGGAGTTTCTGTGCCTAAGTAGTTCTTAATAAATTATTCATCCTGATTTAATGGGGAGGAAATCAAATGCAACAGGTGTGGTTCTTCCTGCTTGTTGAATGGCCTTAAAACAAGCTTTCAGACACTGGTCGCCTCAGGGAAAGTAGCAGGAGGACAAATCAGCTGTATTTTAAACTAATTACCAAAATGCTACAATACCTGTCACATGGGACATTTTGTTCTAGTATCAGTGGTCATAGAATAGAACTCTGGAAAGGAAAGGAGAGTATTACATAATCAATTTGCCTACGTATACAGTACACTGAAAAGCAAGACATGGTCACATTCCAAATGTTATTGTACCTACTTGTAAACTTGGGTAGAATCTCATTTTAATAAGCTTGAAGAGACTTCCAAATTGCTGCATTAGATCCAAATCTCATTAAACTTGAAGCCTATTTCTGTAATATACTAAAATATACTATATTGTTTCCTGGGTTTAAAATTCACTTGCACAAAGCAAATGTTAGGTGCACAATTTACTTGCAAATGACATGTAGGAGGGAGGAAGGGGTGGATGCCAAAGGATGTGCCTGCCTTGTGCCAACCCATTAAGAGCCAGAGAAGGTAAATGATGCTACATCCTTCTGCAATGAATGTAGTTGAATGTAACACAATATCTTAATGAAATATGACATGTTTTTCAAATGTTAAGTGGATATGTTTTGCAATTTTATAAATTGCATGGTTTGTTCTTGCTCCAATTTTTCTTTCTGTTTTTTGGTCAGGAGCTCATTGTATTAGTACTAACAGCTAAGGAATGCTGTAAAACAAACAGGGTTCTGAATTGCCATTATCTATTTGGAAAATAATTAAAGGTTCACTAAAGATAGTCTGTAACTGGAAGATGGGTAGAACTCCAAAGCAAATCTATCCAGACCTGCTGCTTTCTCTCCCTGGCCCTGGAGAAAGCCATTACTTCTACTGTCCCTAATGTCTTTCAGCCTCAATTTTCTTATCTGCAAGGTGGGGAACTGGGTGTGATCCATTTTGAAATTGTGAGGTTCTAAAATTCTATGATACCAACACCCTGGATCAGGATTTAACAGAATCTTCAAATTTCATAAATGTCACTGAGACAACTGACATGCTTTTCCATATGCTGTTAAGCATATTTAACAAAGCAGACAAAACACTATATGAAAAGGAAATATCTTCATCCAAAAAATGGTTGATTAAAAGGATAAATATTTGTCAGTGTTTTGTCAGTCTGAGATTTCTCTCCTTTATATTGTTTCTACACTGACAATGTTAATATGTAAAGCTCTCTCAAGGAATGGAAATAGCCTTGTTCACTTGGATGTTAAAACGGCATTCTCCCTCCATTATGCTTTATGAATGGAAGGCTAATGAAATTGTGCATGTTTCAGTTTTCACTCTGCAGGTTATTTTGTAATAGGGATGAGACTGTTCTGCCTTTAATTTGGTGTTTTATTAAATTAAATGTATTTCAAAGGAAGGGCCATTTTATTCTGCTATTCTGCCTTATATTCACAAGCAAGAGGGCATGCTAACTGCTTCTCTCATTGATTCTTTTAGAAGTCTCCTGTTTCCAGTGAATGTGGTATACACCCATATTTTATGCACAAGAGAAAAAACTATAAATTTTCTTTACATCAGAAGGTTTTTTTTTAATGTTTATTTATTTTTGAGAGAGAGACAGACAGAGCATGAGCGGGGGAGGGGCAGAGAGCCAGGAAGACACAGAATCTGAAGCAGGTTCCAGGTTTGAGCTGTCAGCACAGAGCCTGACACAGGGCTTGAACTCACAAATTGTGAGATCATGACCTGAACCAAAGTCAGACGCTTAACCAACCAAGCCACCCAGGCACCCCTAAATCAAAAGTTCTTAAACTAAGGCAGGAGCTTCCTTTTGGATTCCTATGGTTTACTCTCATCTCATCTTTAAAAAAAAAAAGGCAGGGGCGCCTGGGTGGCGCAGTCGGTTAAGCGTCCGACTTCAGCCAGGTCACGATCTCGCGGTCCGTGAGTTCGAGCCCCGCGTCAGGCTCTGGGCTGATGGCTTGGAGCCTGGAGCCTGTTTCCGATTCTGTGACTCCCTCTCTCTCTGCCCCTCCCCCGCTCATGCTCTGTCTGTCTCTGTCCCAAAAATAAATTAAAAAAAACGTTGAAAAAAAATTAAAAAAAAAAGGCATATCAATGGTTAACCAATGGTTTTCAACTAAAGGGCTTACTATGTCCCTTAACTCAAGTGGTTCTCAATTGGGGGTTACTGGCATTGGATGGGACAGTATTTAGTTTGCATGACTGACCCATGCATTGCAAGGTATTTGACATTCCTGGCTCCCACCCACTAAATGCCAGAGCACGCACTGATCATTGTGACACTCATACCAGCCCCACACACATTTCCAAATGCCAATTTCTCTGAAAGAGTCCAAAGTGGAAGTGTCCCTCTGCAAAAGAGGAGGTCTAGCAATAAGAGATTACCTTTCAAAAACCCAAAGAGGGTCTGAGTCCACATGTTGATAAACATGACTTTATCATGTTTTTAGTTAACATACATTGGTGACATCATCACTCCCCCGATGATGACATTTATATTAAGAGAAAAAGCATAAGAGAGGATGTTTGAAAATCACGTGACATAAAAAATAATACACTTTTCCTAGATTTTAAATAAAAATGGGAGCTTTCATCATGTAACCTTGTAGAAAACATAGACTTATTTCCCTTTCATACCATGTAGAATAGACTAAGTGTGGTCCACCATAAAATAACCCTTGAGAAGTAAAGATCCTGCATAATGGGAAACACACACAAGAGAATGAGTAGATTTTGTTTTCACGTTCCAGATTCCTCTGTGGTGTCAGGGTTTTGAATTCCAATAAAATTCAACAAACAGGCATTGAGTGCTAAATGAGACAGATGTTCTCTTGGGCCCTGGAAACGTAAAAGATGAATAAGACACATTCTCTGCTTTTGAGGCTCAGAGCTGTGCCTGGGAGACTAACTCTTGGGTAATCAGGATGTAAAATAATAAACATATCCACAGAAGTATGTTTACATGCTATAGGAATCAGGTAAAGGGATAGTTGGTTTCACCCAGGCATAGAGGGGTGGGGAGACAGGGAGACAGAGACTGAACAATTCAGAAAAACACTTCAGAGAGAGGGTACCAAGTGAGTTGGACCTTGAAGGATAAATGAGTATTTGCTAGGTGGAGATGGTGTGGGGAACAAAATTCCTAGCAGATAACAGCATATTCATGGTCCAAAAGTGTGAAAGACAATGGAGAAAATCCAGTGTGGTGGTACTGGTGCAAGGTGGTAGAGAGGAGGGTAGAAGATAGCCAGGAGTGGCAGTGTCTAGAGGGCCTGGCATACCTGGTGAAGAAGCTAGAGATTAAGTTACAGGCAAAAGGAATCACTTTATATTTTTAATCGGGAAAGTAGAATAATCAGATTCATATGAGGATAAGAACTCTGATGGCAGTATGGAAGATGAGTAAATGCAGACAAACTCAACCAGGGGTAACAGTTAAGTGAACTGACCTTAATACTTCACTGTTAAGCATTCGTTCATAAGATTTGGGAAACCAAGTTAATCCATAGCAAATTAAAGGCAGATAATAGGTTTGAGGATTTTCGCCAATGAAAACACATGTTTTTTAATTGAAGTATAATTAATATGCAGTGTTATATTCAAAAGAATGTAACGATTCAACAGTTCTATACATTACTCAGTGCTCATCACAATAAGTATACTCTTAATCCCCTTTATCTATTTTACTCATTCTCTCACCCACCTCCCCTCTAGCAACCACCAGTTTGTTCTCTGTATTTAAGAGTCTGTTTTCTTGTTTGTCTCTTTTTTCCTTTGTTCAGTTTTTCTTAAATTCCACACTTGAGTGAAATAATATGGTATTTATTTTTCTCTGAATATTTCACATAGCATTATACCCTCTAGGTCCACCCATGTTGCTGCAAATGGCAAGATTATTTTTGATAGCCAAATAATATCCCATTGTGTATACATACCACTTCTTTATCCATTCATCTGTCAATGGACCCTTGGGCTGCTTCCATATTTTAGCTATTGTAAATAATGCTACAATAAACATAGGGGTGCATATAACCTTTCAGATTAGTGTTTTCATTTTCTTTGGGTAAATACCAAGTAGTGCAACTGCTGGATTGAAGGGTAGTTCTATTTTTAACTTTTTGAGAAACTTCCATACTGTTTTTCAGAGTGCTTGCACCAGTTTGCATTCCCACCAACAGTGCATGAGGGTTCCCCTTTCTCCACATCCTTGCCAATACCTTTTGTTTCTTGTGTTGTTGATTTTAGCCATTCTGGCAGGTGTGAAGTGATATCTCATCGTAGTTTTAGTTTGCATTTCCCTGATGATAAGTGATGATGAGCACCTTTTCATGTATCTGTTGATCATGATGTCTTCTGTATGTCTTCTTTGGAGAAATGTCTGTTCATGCCTTCTGCCCATTTTTAAATTGGATTATTTATTTTGGGGGTGTTGAGTGGTATAAGTTCTTTATATATTTTGGCTATCAACCCTTTATTGGATATGTCATTTTCAAATATCTTCTCCCATTCTGTAGGTTGTCATTTTGTTTTATTGATGGTTTCCTTCACTGTGCAAAGCTTTTTATTTTGATGTAGCTGCAATAGTTCAACTTTGCTTTTGTTTCCCTTGCCTGAGGAGAAATATCTAGAAACTATTTCTGTGGCTGATGTCAAAGATATTACTGTTCACCACTGTAAATTTTAATGATTTGCCCTATTCCTGATATTCTGAGTGCCAGCTCCAACCACTATTCCTTTTTAAACAAGGAAGCATAAAGCATTTTTTTGTACCAGATCACCATGTTTGTATGATATATTCATACTGCCACAGGCACAGAGATTCATAGTAGGCACAAAAACAGCCATCAAAAGCCTAGGTGGATTGGCTCTGGGTTCTGACCAGTGACAGGTGCCCTATATTGGATAAGGGCTATCTAACAATCAGATCCTCTCAGAGTATCTGAGCACAAGACATAGAGACTTGCAGAAAATACAACGGCAAAGAAGCCATCATACTCAGATAAAAGCTCACAGAAGAAAACAGGAGGTGCTGAGAAGAGCAGAGTAGTCAGTCAGAAGCAGCAGAAAAAAAGAGATGCTAAACCAATGAAGAGCTAACTCCTGTGGGTAAGGCAGCCAGTGTCCCTCTTGAGAAGTACTTCTGAGCTTCTAGGCCCTTCTCATCACCTATGTAATGCTCTCATGCCAAAAAGCTAGTTGTGTGGTTGCTCAGATTTTTTCCTGCTCTTTTTTTATGCCCTTGCATCTCTTAGAAAGTAAATTCATGTTGACTGAGATAACTTTTATATGTCTCTGTTCTTGGCAAACTATAGGAAACATACCCAACTCACTAAGTGAGATGGCGGCATTTCTTCATAGTTAAGAATAAAAACACCATTTGCTGAGTGCTCACTATGTGCCAGGCACAGTGACAAGGGTTGTATGTTCATGATCTCAGTTAAATCCCATGGCAACCCTGTGAGACAGATCCTTCCATTATTCCCATTGTACAGATGAGGAAAAGATCTCAGAAAAAAGTGAAATTAACATGCCTGCATGCACAGCTAGTGAGTGACAGAACCGGGGTCTGGATCCAGACTCACTGGACCCTACAACTGGCATTCTCGACACTTGTGCCACCGTGGCAAAGATGGCTTTTGCTCCCCACAAGTTATGCTCCACCTTCCATAGAACATAGTTGTTTCTGAGAAGCCACTGCCTAGCTGGTCACTACATTTCCCAAAACCTCCCTGCTTTTAGGGGAAGCCATGAGACCAACTTTTGCCAATGGAATATGAGCTTTAATTTTCTGTGAGCAGAGTGCCCTCTCCATACTCCCCTCTTCTGCCAGCTGAATGCAGATCACAGGGACAAGGCTTCAGGGAACAACGGAGACACAATGTGGAAGAGCCTGTGTCCCTGAGTTATAACAGAAGAAAATTACCAAAGAGGAATACCAGAATTGTACTATTAAGCAGGAGATAAAACGAGATGTTTGAGTCTTTGTTTTCACAGTCTGATACAGCTGTGTTGCCTCCCTTTCTTGCCTTGGACGTAAAAAGCAGAATAAGCTTGAAGCTTGAACCTCTCATGCCATGGTAGGTTACCCAGTGTTGTTAAAGGACTATGGTAACGGGGTGCCTGGGTGGCTCAGTCAGTTGAGTGTTTGACGTAGGCTCAGGTCATGATCTCACAGCTTGTGAGTTTGAGCCCCATGTCAGGCTCTGTGCTAACAGCTCAGAGCCTGGAGCCTTCTTTGGATTCTGTGTCTCTTTCTCTCTCTGCCTCTCCCTTGCTTGCACTCTGCCTCTCTCTCTCAAAAAAAAAATAAATAAATAAACTTAAAAAAACAAAGGATTGTGGTAACTATCTCAACTTCACTCGTTTCTCACACCAAGTATAGCTCCCTTGTTTTACTCAGCATTACAGAAAAACCAGAAGGTGTCATAAACACAAAGTATGTTTGTAAACACATTGTTCTCATGCCTTCTCAAAATCCTTGAAAATTCAGGAAGAAAAAAAAAGCAGCAGAGCTTTGAGCCTAGTAGCACCTCTCATCTTTTAGCAGCCTCCATTCTAGTCCAACTTATGTTTAGATGTCACTTCCTATTTTACGCCTCCACCTGCTGAATCGTAGCCACCTTTGGTGTGAAACCCAGCACCTGTTTAACGGGCTCACAAGAGATGACACAGCTGTTTTAGGTAATAAGCAAAAGTGTAACACACCTGGGAAGAGGCAGAGCGACTGTAAAGGACAGAAGCTAGGAATTTGAAGCATTGCCTCTATGGCTACCCATTTGTGGATTATGTCACTTGTGGATGTGGCCAACTTGGATCCATCCTACAGGGCCCCCAAAGAGAGAGATAGAATGCACCTGGAGTTATCTGCCTGAGGACTAGAAGGAGAAAGCATTTACCCATGAGGAACCATTCCCTATTGGTTAAGAGTTGCCCTCTGGGTTGGTAAGACCCCTGCACTTTCAGCTTCCACATTCCTAAGGACCAGTTTTGGCAGTATACCATGCTCAGGTATCAAAGAGGCCCCATTAAGGGAGGAGAGGGGAGGAGAGGCTCCAACAGTGCCTGATATAGACCTCCCTGCTAGAAAATGCAGGCGGGACTTGAATCCATACTTTCTAATGCTGAAGTACAATGTCACTGCCCATATGCCACTGCTCACCTGCCTTGGGGGAAAAATTGCAGACCTGGGAGTTGGAACATTTGCCTCTAGTTCTAGAATTGCTGTTACAGACTACTTGACCTAGGCAAAACATTTAATATCTGGACCTCCGGGATGCCTGAGTGGCTCAGTTGGTTAAGCGTCCAACTCTTGATCTTGGCTCAGGTCATAATCTCATCATTCATGAGTTTGAGCCCTGCATCAGGCTCTGTGTTGACAGCATAGAGCCTACTTAGGATTCTCTCTCTCTCTCTCTCTCTCTCTCTCTCTCCCTCTCTCTCTGCCCCATCCCCACTTGTACTCTCTCTCTCTCTCAAAAATAAACATAAAAAAATCTTTAAAAAAATATATGGACCTCAGTTTCCTTATTTCTAACATAAGGATACTGGACTACTTCATTATTTCCCAACGTGTGTCCAATTGTAATGTTGCAGAATGTTAATTAATAGGGATAGCTGGGAAGAAAGGATTTTGTGCCCAAAGAAGATTAGTAAATGGAACTAACAAAGTTGTACAGATTTCTTCACTAAAGGTATGTTAGTCTTTATAGTATATACTACACAATATCCTTTATTTGAGAAACATCTCACAGAATTAAGTTGGTTTTTTTATTTTAATATTTATTGAACACTTACTATTTGCTGGGAATCATGCCAAGAATTTATCATTTTTTTTAATGTTTATTTTTGAGAGAGAGAAAGAAAGGGAGAGTGCGAGTGGGGGAAGGTCAGAGAGAGAGAGACAAACAATCTGAAGCAGACTCCAGGTTGTCAACACAGCCCGATGTGGGGCTTGAACCCACGGACCAAGAGATCATGACCTGAGCTGAAGTCGGATGCTTAACTGACTGAGCTACCCAGGCACCCCAAGAATTCATCATTTAAAAAAAATTCATTTTTTAAAAATTTTTTTTTTCAACGTTTATTTATTTTTGGGACAGAGAGAGACAGAGCATGAACGGGGGAGGGGCAGAGAGAGAGGGAGACACAGAATCGGAAACAGGCTCCAGGCTCCAGGCTCCGAGCCATCAGCCCAGAGCCCGACGCGGGGCTCGAACTCACGGACCGCGAGATCGTGACCTGGCTGAAGTCGGACGCTTAACCGACTGCGCCACCCAGACGCCCCTCATTTATTTTTTAAAAACAGTATTCAGTGAGCTCCTGCTGTGTGTACCACATTGTCGCACTGGGAATACCTCCATGAACAAGACAAGGTCCTGAGGTAAGATAGAAGAAAGGCAATAAACACATAAACAAATACACGAACAAAAAAATTGGCATGCACCATTTCATCTTATTCTCACAACCATAAGTGACACAGGAACTTTTAACATTATACCCATTTTATAAATAATAAGACTGAGGATTTGAGAGGGTAACATTTAAAATCATAGAGGTAGGGGAGCCTGGGTGGCTCAGTCAGTTGAGCATCTGATTCTTGATTTTTGATTTCAGTTAAGTCATAATCTCATGGTTGGTGAGATTGATCCTCACATCAGGCTCTGTACTGACAGCATATAGCCTTCTTGGGATTCTCTCTCTCCCTCTCTCCCTGCCCCTCCCTCACTTGTGTGCCCATGCCCTCTCTTTCGCTAAATAAATAAATAAATAAATAAATAATTTTTAAAATATTCAAAAATCATAGAGGTAGAAATTACAGAACTAGGATGATATCTGGATTAAAATCTGCTTTAACTTTGTTGACATCAGGTGCGCAGCACTGAAATAATCAGTATCCTGCGTCTCTTACCTTGTCATCGATCTAAGTTCAGCTCATGCCTATCACCACTACGGTGTCAACCGCTCTGCTCTATTGTCTTTTCCTTCTTGAAGGTGGGTGTCCTGCGAAACACCAGTCTGAAAAACAACACACCAGATAGTCTGGAGAAAGGAACTTCCAGGCCTAATGAGACAAGCTGCAATAAAATTTTTTGCTCAAACACATGGCAGAGATTCAGAACTCAGACTGAGAAGTAACAGTATTGCAAAGAACTACATTAAGTATTGTGAGTTATGCCTTTCAACAATTCTGAATAGACTTACATTTTTCTCTTCTTACCATAATAATTAAATTTTTTCTCCATAAAAAGTAAATGATGTTGTGGAAGTTCCTGCAACTTTAATAATCTAAGGAGTGACTTGTCAGTGATAAGCTGATTTAAAAAGCATATACTTTATCTTGACAACTTCCTTTGAAGAAAATAAAAAATCCAGGGCCCAATTTTAATGATCCTTCATTCGGTCTGTGATATCACTATCAGAAATAATAAAGTAGGGAAAGGAGGATTATACTTTCTGGTATGGCCTACTGAAATGGTCAGGATGGTTGAATATTAGAAATAAGAAATATCCTTTGAAGGTATGAACTATTTGTTTGTAGATAACACTTTCTTTGGTGATTTGCTATTTTTACCATTGAAAGGCTCCTCTTAAAACTCAATCTAGATCTAATCTGACTTAAAAACTTCTCAGACAAAAGGAATTTGAGAAAGTTATAGTTTGTATAAAATCTCCACAGTAGATGGAAACATCTCTCACACACAGACAGACACATAAACACACACACACACACACACACACACACACACTATTATCTTTAGATAACAAAGTAACAAGATTTGAAAAATGGAAAAAACAAAAACAAAACAGATTGCTTTTTTTCCAAATTTTCACATTAAAGGGTCACTAACAATTAAGACAACACAAGATAATCTTAAACAGATGGGACCCCAATCATCTGAGGCTTTTATAAGCAAATCCCCATTGGTGTTAGGATCTAAGAAAAAGATATCAGGAAACTGTAGCAGAATAGTGCCTTTTACTTCTACTGATTGACATTCAGTGGGGTCATGCTCTTTAGGTGTGTAGTAGGGAAAGGGATGGGAAGGGAAAAAGGAGCAAGAGAGTCAATGTGTTGACCATTCACTATAGACTATGTGTTGTTGTTTTTAATATATTATCTTATTTGATAGGGCTGAGGCAGGAATCATGTATCTCTGATTTTTGACTTAGATGCAAGTAAAAGTGACTTGGAATGTGCTGGAGGCTGTGCTGGAATATTAAAAGCCTAATATTTATATGACTCATTATTAACCCCTAAGGCAAGCCTCAAAAACTAGTTCTCTGCTTCTCTAGAAGAAAATACGGTCATCTGTGAGCAACCTCTTTGAATAACCAAGGTTTCCTCAAACGTGGAGTAATTATACAATATTCAAGTAGATGATCAAGGGAAATGCATCCCCTGTTCTAAACAGGTCATAATGGAAAACTAATTGCAGATGATTGCAAAAAGAAAAGGGCAGGGTGTATGGAGAGATAGAAAAACACATTATGAAGCAAAAGCTATCTCATTAAGTCTTTGAAATTATTGATTCAGGATTCCTGGGCCTTGGTTAAGGGGAAGTAAATGTTAAGCTATAATTCTCACCTTGTACAAGGTCGAGGCCATTTGCTACATATATAAGAATTCTTTGGATACTCATGTAAAATCAGAAGGAAGAGAACAGACCCTTGCAAAGGAAACTCTTGCCTGTCCTAGCAGAATAGAACCAGAATTGTAACTGCTTTTTAGAAATTACTGGGATAGAAAAGGTCTGGTGTTTTGTTTTAGGGGGGATTTAGTGCAACTACACCCCCTACACTTTGATCCTTTCTGTCTTGTTGTCACCTAGTTTAGACCTTCCCACCCCCCGCCAACAGGATCAAAAATCTGCCTCTAGTCTGAGATAGCCTACTTTTTCATCCAGATGACACAAACAGAACACTTCCCATTCTACAAGACTATAAAGGTGGTCATTAAAAGGAACTACCTATAATAGGTACACGTGGCTAATTTTTCCCTTTATTAATCTATCAAATATGTACTGAGGAATTCACATGTCTTTACCAGGCCTTGGGAACACCAAAGTGACTTACAACTTGTCTTCTTTGTAGAGCTTTCAGTTTAGCATGAGAAATAAAGTCAGAGCAAAGCACAGTGTGCGAGTTAATGGGGCAGATACAAAGGCCTAAGAAGACCTTGGGAAGTCAGTGAAAGTTTCACAAGTTGCCAAGTAATAATGACTATAAAAATATTTTGATAAAATATTTTCTTTATGTACATGGTTCTCTTGGTGTCCAAATATACAAAGCTCCTTTTGCAAGTCTACACTACTTCTTTTCCCTGAATGCTGCCAACTCTTGTGGTGGGTTGAATGACTCTGGCCCTGAGAACCTGTTGGTGGCTTATTATGGAATGAATGTTTGTGACTCCTCAAAATTCATATATTGGAACCACACCCCACACTGCGATGTTATTAGGAGATGGGCCTTTGGAAGGTTATTAGGTTAGATGAGGTCATAAGGATGGAACCCACATGAATGGGCTTAATGCCCTTCTAAGAGTCATGAGAGATTGTTTCCTCTCTCTCTTCTCTGCCATGTGAGGATACCTCAAGAAGTCGGCAGTTTGCAATCCAGAAGAGAGCTTTCACCAGAACCTGACCTGTTGGCACCCTGATAATGGACTTGCAGCTTCCAGAACTATGAGAAATAAATTTCTGTTTTTTTATCAGCCGCCCAGTCTATTGTGTTTTGTTTCAGCAGCCTGATCTGCGTCAGACATGGCCTCTTGCTTACCTTCACTTAGTCTTACAGGTCACATTGCTTACATGCTGTCTGCATCCTTTTCCAGGCTTGTTACAAAGGCAGTGCTGGGCACAGATCCAGTTGAAGAGCTTGGCCTTCATCATTGTCTTTTAAGCAAAGCACAATGTCAGCTTTGTCTCTTTTATTATGCTGATAGTCGGCACTAATCAAATTTAACATTTTTGTCCTTCTCTTCATTTTCTGTAGCTATCATTCCTTTGATGCTTCATTACTGACTTCTTCAGAAGAAATAGTTTTTATCCAAGGTGGCAGGAGTGATGGTGGAGAAGAAGCTGATTGCAAAAGATTTATCTAAGCAGACATTCACATAAAATCAGTTTATATCAATTCAACAAAGAATTAAGTGTCTCTTATGTGCCAAGTAGAGGCAAGTTAAATTTGGGGTGTATATGTTGACGTATAGATAAATAAATGAGCAGATGCAAAGCCATCTACAGATTTAATGCAGTCCCTATCAAAACACCAATAGCATTTTCTACAGAAGTAGAACAATCCTAAAATTTGCATGGAACCACAAAAGACCCCGAATAGGCAAAGCAATCTTGAAAAAGAAAAAACTTGTGGTATCACAAGTCCAGACTTCAAGTTATATTACAAAGCTGTAGCAATCAAAACATTATGGTACTGGCACAAAAACAGGACATATAGATCAATGGAATAGGATAGAAAAAAACCCAGAAATAAACCCACGATTATGTGGTCAATTAATCTTCGACAAAGCAGGAAAGAATATCCAATGGGAAAAAGATAGTGTCTTTAACAAATGGTGTTGGAAAAACTGGACAGCTACAAGAAAAAAATGGAATTGGACCACTTTCTTACTCCACACACAAAAATAAAGTCAGAATGGATGAAAGACCTGAAACCATAAAAATGCTAGAAGAGAGCACAGGCAATGTCTCTGACAGTGGCCATAGCATCTTTTTTTCTAGAGTTGTCTCCTAAGGCCAGAGAAACAAAACCAAACACAAACTATTGAGACTACATCAAAATAAAAAGCTTTTGCACAGGAAGAAAACAAGTGACAAAATTAAAATGTAATTTACTGAATGCAAATGTAGCTTGTAAATGGTATATCTGATAAAAGGTTAGTATCCAAAATATATAAAAAAACTGATACTACTCAACACTAAAATAACAACTAAAACTGGGCAGAAGACATGAAAAGGGACTTCTCCAAAGAAAATATGCAGATAACCAACAGACACATGAAAACATGCTCAACATCACTTATCATCAGGGAAATGCAAATCAAAACTGCAGTGAGATATCACTTCCCACTAAAATCAACAACACAAGAAACAATAGGTGTTGGCAAGGATGTGGAGAAAGGGAAACTCTCATGCGCTGTTGGTGGGAATGTAAACTGGCACAAGCACTCTGGAAAACAGTACGGAGTTTCCTCAAAAAAGTTAAAAATAGAACTACCCTAGGATCCAATAATCGCACTAGTAGCTATTTACTCCCAAAATACAAAAACACTAATCCAAAGGGATACATGCACTCCTATGTTTATTGTAGCATTATTTACAATGGCCAAATTCTGGAAGCAGCCCACGTGTTCATTGATAGATGAATAGCTAAAGAATATATATATATATATATATATATACACACACACACATATGTATTTATACACACATGCAATGGAGTATTACTCAGCCATAAAAGAAGAGCGATACCTTGCCTTTTGCAAAAACATGGATGGAGCTAGAGACTGTAATGCTATATTAAATACGTCAGTCAGAGAAAGACAAATACCGTATGATTTCACTCAGATATGCAATTTAAGAAACAAAGCAAATGGGCAAAGAGAAAAAAGAGCAAACCAAGAAATAGACTTTTAACTAGAGAACATACTGATTGTTACCAGAGGGGAGGTTGGTGGGGGATGGATAAAATAGGTGATGGGAAACAAAGAGTACACTTACCATGATGAGCACTGAGTAATGTATAGAATTGTTGAATCACTATATTGTACACCTGAAACTAATATTACACTGTATGTTTACTAGAATTAAAAATTTAAATTTAATAAAAATAAATAAAATAAATGAATGAGTGGAGGGTCAGATGGATGGATGGGTATGGGTGAAAGAACAGTCAAACAGATAAGGCAGGTGCCTCTGCCCCGAGAATCTCACTAATAGGCAAACAGTTCACACCCCTAGTCAGATATGTGCCATAACTACAGTTGCCATGTTGTCTAAACCAAGACTGCCAAGTACTGGCATGCTTATGTGGATAAACTGACAGAATATTTGAAACTGAGATTGCCAGAGAGCTAGGACTTAAGTTTACTTTACCTGTAACGCAAAATAAAATCAAAGAACAAATTCATTCTGACCAAGAAAACAGGGATGTCTACACAAAGGAATTGATATGTAGGTTGGCTGTGAACAGTAAGCAGGATTATTCCATCAAGCAACCAAGAAGGAAAAAGCATCGAGACAAAAAAAAAAAAAAAAAAAAAAACAAAACAGTGTGAGCAAGGGCACTGAGCTAGGGAAGCCCATTATCTAGAACGGCTGAAGAGTTAGGATTCTGCCCTGAGGTGTTGGGAGATGAAGCTCAAGAGAGGGATTGGGGCTGACAATGAAGGAGTTTTGCTCCATAGAAAATGAGGAGCCATAGATGAAGAGGCACTTTAAACCTGAAATGGGAAGAAAGGCAAGGAAGACAACACATCTCAAGCTCCAGAAGGCCAAGAGCCGTGTCTTCTAGGTCAACTCAATTCCACAAATAAACATTAGAGCTTGAAGGAAGATTAGAAGTGATCTAGTGTCCAATCTGGCATCCCTCACTCCAAATGAGAAAAGTTAATGACTCAAATGATTCACATAACTACTCAAATGACTCATGTACTACTTAGTGATAAAGCCAAATTCCTGCTTTGCCACTTACTATCTCTGGTTTTAGGCAAATTACTTAACCTTTCCAACTCTTAGTTTCCTCATCTGTAAGATGGATGGTTGTTGTGATGATTCACTGGTAATATATGTAAAGTGCTTAGTAACATGGCTGATATGTAGGAAGAACTCAATTAACAAAACTTACATTTACCAACAAAAATAATAACTATAATATTTATTTTTGAGACAGAGAGAGACAGAGCATGAACGGGAGAGGGTCAGAGAGAGAGGGAGACACAGAATCCGAAACAGGCTCCAGGCTGTGAGCGGTCAGCACAGAGCCCGACGCGGGGCTCAAACTCACGGACCACGAGATCATGACCTGAGCCGAAGTCGGCCGCTTAACCGACTGAGCCACCCAGGCGCCCCAATAATAACTATAATATTATCAAAGTTCCCTCATTCTGTTCAATGCTCCTTTATATATGCCAGTAGTGCCTAATCCTGCACCCGGGGTGTTTAGGCAGTCATAAATTTCCTGGCCTACCCCAAGCCTACTGGATGTGAATCTTGAGATGGTTGGGGAATCTGAACTTTTGAAAGGCTTCCTAGATGTTCCTGACAATAAGAACTAGGATTAAAAACAACTGTCCACATTTACTGCTTTTCAAACTTTATTTTCTTAATCTTTGAATAAGAACATTAAATTATTTTCCATGTTTCAGTCCTTTAAATGTAGAGGTAGGAGCTGAGGGTGGGGGAGGGGATATTGCACATAATGCTGGAATCCCAGGAGGTTAGAAACACACATCTGTGCTCAAAAGAAAGGAGAGATTGGACAGCAAGGTTGGAAATGGGATATTCATCACTGATGGAAGTGATTAATTATGCCCATTTTGCACATACATTTGCATGCCTCTTAATATAACATATGCAAATACATCTTTAATAGCATGACTTGTTTGCCAATGTTGAATGCTAACTGTAAATAATTTCTATTTTTTGTAGTGTTTAGGAAACTTCAATATGGCACTTGCTGGCAGGCAGTTGCTGTCTCCTGGATTTAGCAACATATTAAGTAATCATTACAGAAACATTTTTCACTTACTACTAACAAAAGATGTCTAGACAATAATTTGTAGTTGTCTATGGAAATAGAGGATAGGTAAAGCAGGAATAATTTAAATTTATGGAAAACTGAAAAAATGTGTCCTATAGTTTCCTTTTTTTTCTTACTCAGTGTTTGCTAATACAGAACAAAATAAGCCATTCAAAGTTTTACCCCTTCTTTTAGGACCCTACTTACTTATTCTGATGATGTCAACAACAGCCAACAAAATATGGGCAATAGAATAAAGGAGAGAAAATAACTATGGGCCCTGGCAGTCAGTACCTGGAAATACTGATCACTGAATACCCCCCTGTTGACATCCCCCTCTCCCTGCCCTCCTCCTCCCCATCCCTAGCCCCCAGTCCACTGTTTTCAGTCTGTAGAATTGTAGAAGCACTTGTTCAACCTGCAGATTCCTGGGGACCCACTTCCAGAGCTGCCTCCCAGATACAGCCTATCTAAGGGGTGGGCCTAGGGCTCCACACTAATAGCAGTAGCTTCTCTCCCCAGTCACCCCTGTGTTTTTGATAGAGATAGTCTTTAGGGTACACTTTGAGAAACACTGTCCTGGGTAATGTAGGACCTCAGTGTGGCTCCTGGACCAGCAGCGTCACATGCATTACCAGAAATGCAGAATCTCAGAACCCCCTCCAGCCCTGCTTAGTCAGAATCTGCATTTTAACAAGACCCTTAGGTGATTCATATGCACATTAAAGTTTAAAATGCACTGGGTTAGAGGAAGCATCTTCTTACCCTTTGCATGTGTGAACCTATTTGTTTTACCCATAGTCTTCCCTCCTCAACTTCCTGGGATTGCTGAGTTCTCAAGGTGAGTCCCCAGATGAGTCAGAAACTCTAGAGGGAGGACCCAACAATGTGTGTTCTAACAAGCCCTTTAGTCCAGGTAATTCTGATGTATACTGAAGTTTGAGAACCACTACGTAGCTAATGTTACTTCATTTAAAAATGAGGTTTACCAGAATACTCAGTATCTTCTGTTGTATATAACAAATGTTATATGATATAAAGCAAATCACACAGACTCTTGCTTCATACTGTCAGTCCTCCAGAATCAGTCAATCCCGTAATATCTCCTACCTCCTACTTCATGGATGAAGAAGATGCTTTGATGAATACAGTGTCAGAGGTGATATCACCTTCTCTTGTAGTAATCAATGAAATGCCAGGACCTGAGAACAACCTGGGTAGCTGTGCCGTAAAATGGTATCAGGGGATGAGTGACTCAGACAGTTGAGTCTCAAATGAAAAATAACTTCCTGATCCAAAAACTTTGGAGCTTACAAATTAGTATTCTCCACTTTCTGGCGACTGACCCAACTGGAACAGCCTGAGGGAAAACACAAGGTTAGACGACACTCAAAAAAGAGACCCTGGACATGAAGTAGGGTGCAATGTGGTGGGAAGGTCAGAAAATTTATGACTGGAACACTGAGCAAGTCGATTTAAGCTGAATACATCCACCTTTGTTTCACTCTTGTTTGAACTCTCCAGTAGATTGTTATACTCATTGCCTAAACTAATGCCAACTAGCTCTAACTTAGAGGTTGTTGTTTCTCTCTCACCTCTCTCTCTGTCTCTGTCTCTTCCTCTCTCTGCCTCTTCATCATACTCTATGTCCTCTGCCTCTGCCTCTCCCTAGCTTCCCATCCCAATCTCCTTAATGAAAAGATTCAGCATACCTCCCAAGGGATGGAGGGGAGGAGGAGTGGATTTCAATATGGACAAAGGCAAAGAGGCTGCCAATAAGGTTTTTGTTGGTTACCGTTGATTACTTTTTCTGCTGTTGGAGACTTACTTGTTATATGCTATCTCTGCTCCCCCCCCTTTTTTTTAATTTGTGAATGTTTGCCATAGATCATTATCATGATAGTTCTCGATGGGACTAGAGTACTAGTTTATCAAAATGTCAGCATCAAGACCAAAAGTCAAGCAAATTTGCTACAATAAGGAGATGCTGTAAATTTGCTGTCAGTTAAGAAATCCTCTCAAATTCAAAGTGCAAGCCTAGCTGAAAGCATTTTTTAATAATTGTGACTAAATGAGTGTGAGGTTAACCCAGTGTGTGTGCACTTTGATCTTGTGCCTTGTTAAATTTCTCAGTTTTAATAATTGGAGCCATTATTTATGCTATGGTTTCTGGAGCTATGCTATCATGGAATGCCTAAAATATAAAATCAGGTTCATTTTGCTAATTTCATTTGTTGAAACTCACACTATCCCCCTTTTATTCTTTTTGAATGTTAATGATGATGTACCCTGAAATAACTCTCTTCTTCAAGCCTTAATTATAGTTTGGTTGAAAAACAGAACCATTTAACATTGAAAATATTTGGCAAATCAGCCTGATAAGAGAAATTTTATGAAAGTTCTCATTGTGCCTTGGATATAAGCACAAAGAGATAAAACGTGTGGAGAAAGACCTTTATCTCCTTGGAATTTTATGTCTTTCTGCAATACAGAAAACAGTGAAGTCACAGCAGACAAAACAAAAAAAAAAAAAAAAAGAAAGAAAGAAAGGAAGAAAGATTTCCTCAAATCTAATTATCAAAAAGCAATTCATCTTGCTTGAGTATTTCAATCAACACATCCCTGAAGCCACTTTCTCAATTCGCCCTCCTGTCTGATGTATGGATTTTTGTGCGTGTGTTATCATTTGGAGAAACCTCTTAGCATATGGTGGGAAAAAAAGGCTGTTTTGCTAATTTTATGTTTTATTTCTTAATGACCTACTTCTCTGCAGCAGCTTTAGTGGAATGGTTTAAGCTCAGTCTGACTTTTTTGAGAGTCCTTTACTCTGTGGCAGTGACTCAGCTGGGATACAGCCAAGATGTTTACAGGACTGTGGTGGGGGAAAGGAGGGTTGGTTGCATCGCCTCAGCTTTTGCTACTTTTGGAGAGAGCTTACAAATTGTAAGCACTCAGAGTAAGTGGCATCATTAGTGGGCATACAATGCCCTAAGGATGTGGGAGTGATTTAGAACTGTAGGATTCAGTGAAGAGAGAGGAAGATAGGGGCTCAGTTGTCTAAAGGACCTGGATCCAACAGTAGTGCTAAACTGTGACATTGGGTAAATCACTTGACCTTAATTCTTTTACCTTTAAGTAAGGTGAATATATGCATTTTCCTTTTATTGAAATACTGCGAGTTATCAGGGCAGTATTGGCCAAGCACAAAGAAATCTTTTCACTTTAAGACAATTATTTTAGTTAATATTTTGCAGAAGACTGCTTAACATAGACAGCTTCAATCTAAGATTCTATGCAAATTGAATGTGCCATAGAGGACATTAGCTCCTAACTGAAGGGGTCTTTGGCAGAATAATTATTTCCCCAAAAACGAAAATGGGCTGGGATCTTTGTACCTTTAGTCTTTTGTAACTAAAGTTGAAATTGTATGAATAATTTAATCAGTCAGTATTTTGTAGCCTAGATCAAATGATCTTGCTTACATTAATATTTCCATTAACTGTGAATACTCTTGGTGAATCAATAAAGCAAAACACAAGTACTCAGTTGAGTTCCTTCTATGTAATCATTATGTTATGCACTGCTGGGTTTCTAGAACTTTTGCTATGTATAGTTTTTGTCTTCCAAAGGTTTATATTTTAGATAGTACCCTCCAATAGAACTTTCTATGGAGGTAAAAGTGCTATAGAGATATTAGTGCTATCCAATATAGTTCACACCAGCTACTTATGGCTATTGAGCACTTGATATATGGCTAGTGTAGCTGAGGAACCAAAAAATTTAATATTATTTAATTTTAAATGATTTAAATTCAAATAACCACATAAGGCTAATGACTACCTTATTGGATGGCCATTTTAATCAAAGACAAAATCAATGCCCATAAAACCATTAGTGACCACCCATAAGGAGGTGTATAAAGAAACGTTATCTTGGACAGAGGGGATCTTGAGCTGAACCTGGTAGGCTAGGGTAAGGCAGAAAATGGAAGAGAAGAGTAAATGTTCTGGGCTGAGGGAGTAATAAACCAATGACCTGAAGACAAGAAGACCCTGCTGTTATATCTGAACAGTTAGGAGATCACCTTGATGGGCACTGAAGGAAGGTTCCTGCTAGAGCTGAAGAGGAAAAAGGACTGGTGGTGAGGGAAGAAGAGTGGGGTGCAGGGGGAACACCTATCATGTACCAGGCTTTTCACATATATAATATGATTTAATCCTCACAACTAACTGATGTATGGTTAGTGCTATTATACTTATTTTATGTTCAGGAAACAGACCCAGGGAAGTTATGTAATCTCCCCCAAGGTCATGAGCTAGAAAATAGTGAGCCAAACTTTAGAACCTAGGTGACTATTCTCTTAGTGCCATGCTCTTTAACCATATCACTCCACTGCAGTGGTTCAGAATGCTGATTCTGGAATCATTGCTCTTCTGTCTCTGTTAGCTTGTAAGTATAGGCATCTATAAATTGAGGAGAAGAAAAGTACATCATTTAAGATTGTTGTGCTAGAATTATATAAGCTATTGCATGTGGAGTACCTAGCAGTGCCTGGCACATAATAAGGGCTCACTACATCTTTGCCTAATCTTATCATATCAGAAATAGATTCAAAAGGCTGCAGAGTAATTAGGACTTGCTTGAGGAGGCATTAGACAATTATTGCAGCTTCTTGAACCAAGGATTGACATGTTCTGTTATAAAGGACATAAGGATATACTGTTCTTTTATAAAGGACAAAGGACAAGAGGGGAAAAAGGAAGGAAGACTGGAATCAAGGAGGCCTCCAAGAGGCAGATATTCAACAGATGACAAGGTGTGGTTTTATTTGCCCCTAGAAACAAAAGTAATAAATATTGATTGGGGATACTTTTTAGATTTCAAAAGAGGACAACGAAGAAAATTACAATCTCCCATAATACCATATCTAAGAGATAATCACTGTCAGTATTTTGGTATATATCCGGACTTTTATGTTTTTGTGTTTTTGTGTGTTAATTCACATTTTAAGTTTATCATATTTACCTATATTTAAAGTCACACTTTTGGTATACTATTCTATGAATTTTGGCTAACACACACTGTTATGCAATAACCAGCACAATTAAGATACAGAACAGTTCCATCACTTTAAAATTTTTCTTTTGTTGCCCTTAGTCCTCTTACTGCCAACCCTTGTCCCTGGTGACCAATGATCTGTTTTCTGTTCCTACAATTTTGTCTTTTCTGGAATGTCATATAGTGGAATTTTATAGGATTTAGCCATTTGAGTCTGGCTTCTTTCACTTAGCAATGGCATTTCAGATTTATCCATGTGTGTATGGATAGTTCATTTCTTTTTATTGCTGAGTAATATTTCACTGTATAGATGTACCACAGTGTATTTCTATTCGCTAGAAGGACATTTGAGTTGTCTCCAGTTTTTAGCAATTTGAAGAAAGCCACCGGAAAATAAGTTTTCATTTCTTTTAGGTAATACCTAGAAATGGGTTTGCTGGATCATATGTTATGTAAATGTTTATAAGAAAATGCCAAACTCTTTTTCAGAGTGGCTCTACCACGTTGCACTTCCACCAGCAAGTATAAAGTTTCTAGTTGCTCCACATCCTGACCCAAACTTAGAATGATCAGGTTTTTTTTAAGCCCCTCTCATAGATATGTAGTGGTATATAATGGTGGTTTAATTTTCATTTCCTTATACTAATGTTGAGTATCCTTAGATGTGTTTTATATCTTTGAACAGAGAAAATTTTATTTCTCCTTTTCCAAGTATATGCCTTTTGTTTCTTTTTCTTGACTTATTACATTGGCTAGGACCTTATGTCCTAGGAGTGATGAGAATAGACATCCTTACCTTAGTCCTGTTCTTAGAGAGAGAGTATTCATTCTTTCACCATTGGGTATGATGTTATCTGTAGGTTTTTTTTATAGATGCCCATTTTTAACATAAGGAATGTCCCTTCATTTTCTAAGTTGCTAAAAGTATCATGAATAGATGTAGAATTTTTTTTCAAATGCTTTTGTGTAA
The DNA here is from genome assembly GCF_027475565.1 of Acinonyx jubatus. Classification (NCBI taxonomy): domain Eukaryota; kingdom Metazoa; phylum Chordata; class Mammalia; order Carnivora; family Felidae; genus Acinonyx; species Acinonyx jubatus. The sequence continues at coordinate 80,067,717 of NC_069386.1, forward strand.
TTATTGAGATGATCTTACAATTTTTCTTCTTTAGTTTGATGTAGTGAATTACACTGACTGATTTTCTAATGTTGAACCAGCCTTGCATTCCCATAACTCCCACTCAGCTATAATAAACTATCTTTTATATTTGTTGTTGTACTTAATTTACTTGTGTGTATATGTGTTTTTGTGTATGTATATTTTTTAAAATAGTCCCATACACACTTGTTTGTAGTCTTTTTCTGAAAACTCATATTTTCTTTAAATGTAGAAGAAATACACGTTTGTAAGCTGCTCTCTGATTACTTCAGGAAGTTCATTTTCTCCCTGTGTGTTCTCTTGGTAGAAGATAGGTACCTCTCTAGGTAGAGGTAGTTATTATATGTATTTTGTTTCAGTTTCATTAAATTAAAAAACTGGAATGAGAAGTTTCCAACCCACATAAACAAACTCTTAGCTGATAAATTTTGAACTATTTGCATCTTGACAAAATGTGAAGAGAAAACTGCTGTAAGTTTTGAAGGCCATTATAAATGCTGAAAGCAATGGAATGAAGGTAGACCCCTGAAATGTAGCTATTCATCAGGAATCTATGGAGTCCAAACTTTCTGTCATATGATAGTTATCTTAAATAACTGAATATACAACAGACAGCTCTGATGTTTATGAAGTAAGTTTTCTTTCTTCCATTAATAAACACTTGGGGTACCTGTGTGGCTCAATCAGTTAAATGTCTGGCCCTTGACTTTGGCTCAGGGTATTATTTCACAGTTGGTGGGTTTGAGCCTGCATTGAGCTCCATGCTGACAGTGCAAAGCCTGCTTGGGATTTTCTCTCTGTCCCTCTCTCTCTTCCCCTCCCCTGCGCATGCTCTTTTTCTATCTCAAAATAAATAAATAAAATTTAATAACCACTTATGTAGATAGATAGAGATATACATATGCACATACATAAGCTTAAAGAGAGCATCGACAACTTTTTGATGAATTTTATTCTGAAGCTTTCTTTTTTTGAGGTATTTCTTCCCTGGACAAGTAAGGTTTTTTGATTTTTTAAAAAAATAGAAATATGAAAGTTTTTACTCCAGAAAACGCTTTCAATACTAATATACTCCAGGCACCCACTTTAGGCCTATTTTTAGAATTCCAAAAATCTAGTTTTTTTGCAAGATTTATTTTAGAAAATACAATCTAGTTACTCTTCACATCCTCATAAAGAAAAAGGCATTGCTTCAAGGACACTAAGCATGAACTTTGGGAGGAGTTTTTTGGGTTTTGTTTCTTTTTTTCTTGGTGTCTCTCATTCCCAGTCCAGGTTAAGATGGGTCTGGGTCTCTCAAAATGTTTGCAGGAGAGGATGAACTTCAATGTTTGCATCGTTTCCCCTGTTTTACACTCTCCTCGCATAGACCACAGCTGAGACTTTTAGAGAAAAGGCGCTTTGGGCAAGTGCAAAGTGGTATTGTCATGTTGCTACTGGAGCTGTCTGTGAGAGCCAAGAAAATAGGACAGAATGAAAAGGAAGTAAAATAAGTCATAGTGAAAACTTCTCCCTCAGAGGAAGGAAAGCAAACATTGAAATATTGCTTTTTCCTGGCTGCTTATTAAAGGGGAAATTTGCCTACTGTGCTGGAAGAGTCTTTTATTCATCGTTCTGTTGATGCACAGCATCCAAGTTCGGGTTTGTTTTTGTATGCATAACCCGTTCTGTTTCTTAAGGTGAACTCTACTGACAGTAAGTATTGAACAGATTCAGGATTTCTCTGATTACAAAACATGTTGATTTGTTTTAATCGTTCAATAATTTATACTAGATCAATTCCCCAAAACAATTTAATTTAAACATGTGTTGCTGCAAAGTCTGTCCAAATTTCTAAAATATATGAAGTCATTGTTTATATGAGAGTAGACGTCTTATTTTATTTTTAATATGGATCACTTTGTTTGAAATAAGATGCTACTTGGATATTTTTGTAAAACTTACATAATTTTGTCACTTTCAGAAATGTTTAGATACAGGCTATTGTAAATTAATTAACTAGTATGAAAACCTTGAATTTATAGGTATAGAATTGTAGTGCCACATTATGCAATTAAATACCCCACATTCTATTTTCACAAGTATAAGGTCATTGGTCTACAATTACAATTACATGATTTCTGTTATGATTATTGGTGATTGGTATAATTTGACTAATTATTGACTAAACAATAGAAGTTGGCTGGGACTCAAATTGCAACAAATGCTTTTTTATATGAGAAGAGCAAGGAAACTGAATGCTTTTCTTCTTTTGTCATTCATTATGATGGGCTGCAATTAATCATAAATATTGCACTGGGGGGTGTAGAAAGCTTTCTTTATTTTCCAGGACCATCTTGCTTGAACAGGATAGAAGGAAGCCCTCGAGAGAAAAATAAATGATTGTGTTTAGAGAAACATCACATTGACTGACTAATTGGAAGGATAGTGGAAAAATCCCACAGGAAATAGTCTGGAGCCTGTGACTTTTATAGTCAATACTCTTCTTAGACAGAGCAAACATTCCTTTTAATGGCATAAAAATCCATTTAAATTAAAAGTACCATCTGCCAAACCTTCTTATCTGACCACAGGGTCAAGAATAACCACTGTCAGATAAGGTAATAATAAAAATGTTTTGTAAAATATAGGAGAAACTTGTGTTTACACAATAAGAGTGCAGTTACAACTTTGCACTGCCTTTTGAAAAGGCACTTGTACTTTTAGACAACTACATATCACATAATTTACTAATACCTTTTTAGCCTTTCCAATTTTTTCCACTAATTTCTTTGGCTGTTTTGACCACAAGCTTTGAATAAATCGGTGATAAGAGAATCTGGTCGTTGTCATTTTCCAAAGGCCTGGAGATATGTGTGAGTGTAGATAACACAGAACACCACAATTCGGAATAGAAAGGTAGGGAAGAAAATAGTATGCACTATTTAGCTGTGCACCCAAACATGTTGGAAATTGCACAGGGTTCTTGGAATTCCTTGGCATCTCTGCTGGGGCTGAGGAAACCACTGGCCCCTACAGGTGAGTAGGGAGCTGTAAGGATCCACTGCTGAGGTACTGCTGGGACATCCTAGGCTCAGAGTTGGTGACAAGTTCCTCCTGAGAACCTCTAGGCTGTGAGGTTTTCCAAGTTAAAGTGACAGAAGTGAGAATTCAATCTGTCTTATGGCTACTTCCCACAAATTCTAGGAAAGGGTTGCCCCATCTTCTCCAACACCTTGCAAGGAGACTTGTCACTTGGAGTGTGTTGAAAGAGGCCCTAAGTCCATGTCTCTAAATGTTGTAGGCTCAATGCAAGAGAAATTCCTATTGAAAGAATAATATTGTATAGGGCAACTTTTCCATGCTAATATCACATTCCCAAATTAATAGTATGGATTCTGAAGTACTGAATGAAATAAATTGCCTTTAGTACTGCACAATGTAGCATAAATAAAAACGTAAGTTCCTCATTTAAATCTCATTTGAACATTTTACGTTGCTTACCTTAGAGATTGTCTCATTTCCTTGGCAACTAATCACAGGTAGGCAGAAACAAGCTAACCATTGTAGAGCTGGACTTTGAGGAAACAAAAGAGGCCTTCTGGGAGGTGGTATATCATATTGCTTAAACATGTCAGATCTGGAACCCTGTGGCCTCAGTTAAATTCTTATCCTGCCGTTACCAGCTGTGAATCTTTAAGTTGCTTAACTTTTTGGACTTCTGTTTTCTCATGTGTAAAATGAAATATATAATTATACCCACCTCAAAGGATTACTATGGAGATTAACCAAGATCTTTTGTGTCAAATACTTGATAAATTTTAGCTGCTAGTATTATTAATTCATTTCATCTACTTTGATATTCCTTCTTCTAGCCTTCCAGACCCCGAGATTATTCAGAATTATTATTAGTTGGAATTATTATTGAGAATCATTTAGCCTACCCAAATTCTGAATACCTAAACGATTCTAGAAAAAGCTCTTTACTATTTAGGTACAGAATAGACACATTTCCACTAAAAGCCTTTCTGTGTTTCTCTCAGCATTGATAGGATATTCTTACACCATAATTATACTCAAAGTTATTTAAGTGGGCCCAATGCTTCTAAAAATGAGGTAAATGCAAATTTTGCAGGCCAAGTAGAACTCTGACGATTTCTGAAAGTCATGATTACAGATGTCCCTGGCCCACTAGGGACATACATACTCTTCTCATTTGTCTTGGTAGAGAGAGCTTTGTAGTTCCACTGGCCCTTTCAGACTCACAGAACTGGTTTTTTTTTTTTTCATCTTACAAGATATACTAAAATGTGAAGGGAGAAGGTACTTGAGCGCCTACATAGCCTAGGCCCCCCCTTGGCCTTTGATGGGTTGTCAGTGGTTTGGTTCTGGAGTTCATATTTTGAGTTATATGTGGATTAGAGGTTATTGGCTGGCATTTTTTTTTTAAGCCAGGCCAAAAAAAATTTCCTTTGGTTTTTTTAGGTCATAACATTTATGAATGTTATTAAAGATTAGTATGAAATATAAAAAAATTGTTTTCCTTAGAATTCTTGAGCTAAAAAAGTAACCTTTTCATTTTAACTTCTGAGCTTACCTTGCAATACAAGTAAATAGACTGTAGCAATATTACACTCCTTAGCTGCAGCAGAAAACATTTTATCTTTCTTGGATGCTGCAAAATCATAAACTGGAGAAGTCAAAGTCAATTTATGAACCCTCCAAGATCTTGCTAAGGAAATAGCTAGAAAAATACATAGAAAAAGAATATTTATCCTTATGATACATACGAAATAATCTCAGAACACTTCCCTAAGTGACTCTACTATGCTACACAGGCTATGTAAGATTATGAATGCAATGAGTTTACTTAATATGATGCTTTTGGGAATGTGGTATAATTGAAAGCTTTGGAGATAAAACTAGCATCAATTGAGTTGAAAAGTTCCTTTTTAAATAAGAGCTGTTAAATTATACTGCAAAATGCTGGAGAAAATATTACACACTATCTAAATGTGAAATTAATGTCTCACTCAACATTGCTATAAGTAGTGCCTCTCAACTTAGTTCATAATTGAATGAATGTGTTTTTTTGTTGTTGTTTCTGATGATTCAGATTTCCTGTATAACAAAATACCTTTTTCTCATTTCTCTGTAACCAAGTTCTGCCACTCAACTAGGCTGCCTGAACTAGCAAATTAATGCCTCCAAGAAAGGTGTTAATAAATTACAGGGCAAAGAGGAACATTTCCAAGGAGGTAAATGTCTACACAGTTTTCTGATAAGTACAACAAGTTTGCTTCATGATTTTCCTCAGTGAGTTAGAACCATAGCCATTTCACCGGTGCTCTTTTTTTTCTCTTTTGTAACTTGTGTCTTCATTTATATGACTTATTTCACTTGTTAAGCTTGTCTCCATGCACACTAACTGCCCAATAAGTCACACTTGGCATTTTAAAACAAGATGTAAATCAACAATTCTCAACCTGTGTTTTCAGTATCCAAGGATGTATTGATGTAAATCAAGGGGTATCTTTAGTTTTTTAAAAACAAGCTCAAAATAGCTCTGGACTTCAAGATGCAACTGAAAATGAGAATGAATGATTGTGTAACAACTTGCTTTCTAAGATTGGAAATACTATGTACCTGAAGAAGTCTTAGTCTATAGGCAACTACCTGATTGAAGAAATTGGTTGCTAAGCAAACAACTGAACTGTCTTAAAAATATAACTGAAGTTATACCTGCCTTCATTTTTGGATTCCATCCCCTTCCCCCAAACCCATGATATTTGGAGGCACTGTGTTGATATAAAATTTATAAAGAAAGTAGAGTCTGCTTCTTTTGTTTCATCATTGAAATGTTTAGACCGTTTAACTCATTATCACTTAAAATATTGGCTTTCTGCAGCCAAATAAAATCAGAGATGTGTGATTTTAGAAAGTCTTCATTTTACAAATGAGGGGGCAAAGTCCCACAACAGTTAAAGGAACTGTTTGAGTTTACCCAACTGGTTGGCAACAGAGTTCTACCAAGGCCACTCCCACCAGTATTGTATTTTTTCCCCACTACAACAGACTACCGCCTTTACTCATACCTCTACTACTATGGCATGGCTCCATCTGATTTAGAATAAAGCAAGTGACAAAGCAAGGCAATAGTTACCTGAGACTTGGCAATTCGGGGTAAGGTCTGTGACACTGTTTCTTAAAGTGTGATCTGAGGACCACTTATATTAATTACCTAGATGCTGTTAAAAATATTGATTCCTGGGGGACGCTTGGGTAGCTCAGTCGGTTAAGTGTCTGACTTTGGCTCAGGTCACAATCTCATGGTTCATGGGTTTGAACCCCACGTCGAGCTCTGTGCTGACAGCTCAGAGCCTGGAACTGCCTTGGATTCTGTGTCTCCCTCTCTCTGCCATTCCCCTGCTCATGTTCTGTCTCTCTCTCAAATATAAGTGAACATTAAAAAAATTTTTTTAAATGTTGATTCCTGGACCCTACACAGACCTATTGAATCTCAATCTTCCAGGGATGGGACCCAAGAATATGCAGTTTGAACAAGCTCTCTAGGTCATTTTTCTTACAGTTTGCATTCCATAGACCAATGATATCTTACATGTTTCATTAGAAACTTATTCAATAAATTTTAAATTGTCACTATAATGTGATATATTCCCATTTGAGAAAAGTGTAATGTTTTGCAGTGGATTCTTTTTTTTTTTTTTAAGTTTATTTATTTTGAGGGAGGACCAGTAAGGGAGAGGCCAAGAGAAATGGGGAGAGGGGACCTGAAGCAGACTCTGTGCTGAGAGCCCGATGCAGGGCTCGAACTCTAGATGGTGAGATCATGACCTGAGCCAAAGTTGGACACTTAGCTGACTGAGCCACCCAGTTGCCCCTGTTTTGCAGTGGATTCTAAGGAATGGTGCAGAGGAGGCCTGTGGTGAAAGGGAAGAACATTGAGTTTAGGTTCCAATACAGGCTCTACCACCTTGCCATGTGGGGCTGGGCAAGTTACTTAAGTCTCTGAGCCTCCAATTTTTCTTCTTTAAATAAGAATAATGCAACCTTTATAGGATTACTGAGAGATAATGGATATAAAATACCTGGCAGGCACTGGGCCTAGTGTAGGAGAGGCCTGTACCTATTAATTACTGTCATTACCTAAGCTAATATAACTATTATTTTCCAGGCCTCTTCCCTTACGTTGTAAGGTGCAGTACACTGGATTCTACATTGTTTCGGACCTAGCTACCATTTGTGGATTATTTCTGTCCTTTGTTCCTCCTCCTCCCATCTGTGGCCTCCTGCCTACCTTTTGGCTACTTCACTGTTCATTAGTCACCTCCACCAGAAAGAAAGGGAAAATAAGACATTCAACTCAAGGCATCCATTTTCCTTATATGTTATTACTTTTACTAAAAGGTTTGGTTTGAGGGAAAGAGGCTGAATCACTGGCCAAAGTACTATTTTTTGTTTTCTGAGAGTTTAATTCACCTATTTTTTAGATCATTTCTATTCCTACTCTTATAATGGATAACTTAACATACCCTCATTTGAAAACAGTGATTTTAATCAACATTGCATGATAAATGGACATTTCTAAATGAATCATTTTGATTTGGTTTTTAAGGAAACTGAGAAGATTTGGTTTAACAAAACTCATTAAGATCCTACGGAGAAGGAGCCAGCGTATGAAGTAGGTCAGATTCTATCTTCCTGGTCATGCCCTACAGACATTGCTGACATGAGTTTCTAGCTTGACAGAAGCGGACTGTGTGTGGATGGATTCCTAGATTGCAGAGCTCCTCCGTCCAGGCTGACACCTAATGGTAAGGTGACTCTGCAAGGCGTGTGGTCAGGAGTCTTGATTTTCATGTAAAATGTCCTCAGTTTTTTCACATGTTTGGGTTTTGCCTCATGAAAGGCCCTGTCTCCCAGGTGCTTGGTGTTAGGTATCCCCTGGTTGGAAAGAAGAGCCACGAACTCAGCCGCAGCCACCGAGACTCCAGAGCCTGTGACAACCCAAAGCCCCACACGAAAGTGAGTGTAGCAAGAGGGAAAATTTTTCTTAACCATGCTGGTACATAGTCAGACTCTGGCAGGAGAGCAGGGGTGCAAGGTAGGGGTGGGGAGTGGCAGCTGTCCGGAGGCCTGGTCTTGTCGCCTCCCCATTCTTTACCTATTGTCAGGCTTGTGTCCTGACAGGATGTTTGATCTGGAATGTTGGCTGACTGTTGATCTGGTTGAGATGTGTGGCATGACTGAGCCACTAGAATGGCATCTTCTGGAGGCCAGGTATTTTTGTCTGCTTATCCACTGCTCTAATCCTACACCCGAAACCAGGTCTGGCGTAGAGCAGTCACTCGATATATATTTATTTGTTGAACAAATGGATGAATTAACTATGAGAGTTAATAAATGCTTGTTGAAGCAGAGAAAGAAAAAGGGGGGGGAGATGGGAGAGGAAAATGGTGAGATGATGATGGCTTGCTTGAGTCAATCTGATTATGTGAAGACTGCCTTTTTCAGATAAAAGAAGATACTTCTTTGGTCAAAGGCATATGAGATTCCTGCTACTGTTAGGCCCTCCAAATAGTTTTAGTGTCTACTCCTGATGGTATTAATGCTGGTGACTGGTTGGATTGGAAAAATAACAAAAATGAGGATAACAACAGCAGCAGCAACTAACATTTATATAGCATTTACACCATGTGCATTATCTTTTCCAATCTGTTTGTAAAACTTGATGAATGATAATACAAGTCTAATGGCACTTTGCCACAGCAGTGTGAATATAATATCCCATTTTGATATTACATGGTAGCAAGGCCATTTAGTCACTGGAGTGTGATGTTATAAACAGGTCCTAAAGGCAGAAGGCAAGCCTGGTTTCTCTAAAAAGATACTGTCTGTATGTGTGGGTATACATCTAAATGCCTAAAGCCTCCTCAAAATCATTTCAGTAATAACCTCGATTCTGGAAGTTGGGTTGCTAGGTAAGGCTAAGTGTCATTTTTACCTTAATACAACATCCTTTTATTCAGATCATAGTTTTCTGGGAAGTTTCCCAAACCACAAATGCAAATGACACATGCATCTCTAGAAAATTCCCTTTTAGGAGAATGGCAGTATGCCAACAAGGGTGAAGTATAGAGCATACTTTTTAAAAAGATCCCCAACTAGGCCTGTATTTTATAGATCTGCTGTGTGACCCTTATTTTGTCCTCTGTGCTGCTTTAACACTTTGGCTCTTAAAGGCACTTTATTTAAATTCAGTGAAGGCAAATGGAATGAATGGAACCATTAAATAAATTGTAGTGTCCTTGAGTGTGTCCTCTGTGAAGGGCCATGGGTTTTGGAGGAAGACAAACCTGACTGGTGTGAATTCCAGCTCTGCCAGTGGTCACTTGCATGACCTTTGATAATTTTCTTAGTAAACAGAATTCTCCACAAAATAGAGAGTAATAACTTCTAAGGGTTGTTGTAAGGATCAAGTGGTTAATATATGCAAAAATGCGTAGCACAATAACATGGCAAATACAAGGTGTGTACATAATTATTTCCCTTATTACCTGGTCTTATTAACCCCCTCAGCATCCTGCCCAGTAGAGACTGCTTAAATACCTGCACATCCCAGAACTAGAGGAAATTAAGGAAAAAATTAATTGTTCCTTCTGTGTCTTCTGCTTTACTTCCACACAGAACACTTCACTTCTGATACTTCTGGTCACCAAATGTTTGTGTTTTTTTCACCCACAACAAGCAATTCTCTGTGACATCCGCTGGGTGTCCTACAATTTAACTCAATTGTGACCCTATCTATTTGGAGACAGTGTGTAGATCCCACAGGTTAAGTGCTCACTGCCACAAACAGCTCCCATCCCACTTCAGATGCCAGTCATAAGTAGTACCATCCCCAGGTTATCCCAAACTTTTGTCTGGCTCAGTTTCAAGTCAGAGGTTCCCACTACCCCCCTCCTCAGGTTTGATTAGTTTGCTGGAGCAGCTCACAGAACTCAGGAAAACTCTCACATTTACCACTTTCTTAAAGGATATGGTAAAGAATACAGATGAACAGCCAGAGGAAGAGATACTTAAGTCTGGGAAGGTCCTGAGTACAGGAATTTCTGTCACTGTGGATATGGAGTGCATCACTTTCCCGATGTGGATATGTTCACCATCCTGGAAGCTATCTGAACCCCATACTATTGGGGTTTTCTGGAGGCTTCCTCATATAGGCATGATCAAATATTAACTCCATTTCTAGTCCCTGTCCCCTCATTAAAGAAGTGAGAGTGGAGGAGAGCTGAAACTTCCAAGCTTCTAATCATGGCTTAGTCTTTTTTTAAAGTTTTTTCTTAAGTTTTATTTATTTATTTTGAGAGAGACAGAGACAGCATGAGTGGGGAAGGGGCAGAGAGAGAGAGAGAGAGAGAGAGAGAATCCCAAGCAGCCTCCACGCTGTCAGCTCAGAGCCCAATGTGGGACCCGAACTCACGAACTGTGAGATCATTACCGAGCTGAAACTGAGCGGGATGTTCAACTGACTGAGCCATCCAGGCACCCCATCGCTTAGTCTTTCTCGTGATCATCCCCCAAACAGGGGCCATCTAGGCACCCACCCAGTGTCACCTCATTAGAACAAAAGATACTCCTAGTGCTCTTGTCACTTGGGAATTCACAATGGTTTTAGGAGTGCTGTGTCAGGACCTGGGGACACAGTAAATACATATTTCTTATTATAAACCACATTATCAAGTAAGAGCCTCAGGGAAGACCATTCTTTCTCTCCTATACTGTTGCAGTTAGAGCTAGACATTGTACTCCGGCCCACTCTCTACATTGACACAAGCATTACCTTCAACACACATGCACACACACACACACACTTTTATATTCCATACCCGTGTTAGCTTTCTGCTGCCTACAGGATAAAGCCTAAGCTCCTTGTTGAAGCATATAAGCCTTCCTCTCTAGCTCTAGGTCTGTTGACTCGTTTCTTGCTGATCCTGATGTGTTTCTTCAACCTTGCTATGCCCTTTTATACCTCTGTGACTTTGCATATGTTGTTGTTGTTCTTGTTGTGTGTGTGTGTGTGTGTGTGTGTGTGTGTGTGTGTGTGTGTGTGTAACAGCTTAGAATGCCCTTCTGCTCTTCTCCACCCAGGGAATATCCACTATTCTTTCTTTCAAGACAAAGCTCAAAGCTCAAATGATATCTCCTCTATAAATCATCTCGACTGCCTGAAGCCTTCCTAGCCTGAAGCCACTTCCCTTTATGCCTTCCTAGCTCCCATAGTTCTTTGCTTATATCTTTATTATAGCAACGTCATGTAGTAATTAAACTCAAACATGCCTAGCAATGCCACTTTCTGGATGTGTGACCTTGGGCAAGTACTTAACTTCTATTAGCCTTGTTGTCTTAATTTGCAAAATTGAGGCAATATTAGTGCCTAACTGACAGAGTTATTTCAAATATTAAATTAGATAATCCATGTAAAGCACAAAATACAGTGCCTAGAACATGGTCTTTATCTTAGACTTTATGTTAGACTGTAAGCTTCTTCATTTTTGTATCCCTACTACCTAGCACAAAGCCTGGAACGTAGTAGGTATTTAATGTATGTTTGTTGTAAGAAAAGAAGGAAGCAAACAAGCTACCATTCATCCATAAAGAAACAGAAAATGTTAAACCATATTTATAAGGAAGGGTTAACTGTCTTTTCTTTCATATTTTAGTTAATTTTCTTGGATCTTAAGTTTCACCAGCTATAAAATGCATGCTCTCTCCCCTCTCCCCAAAAAGTTTACAAGATATAATATATAAAAATGACACTGCCTTAAGTCCTGTAGATATTTCTTAGCTATATAAACTGAGCCAGTACTGTCCCAAAAAAGAGAAGAAAAATTATCTCCTATTTTAAGAATACATATAAAAAGTGAATTAATCAAACTTGGTAAAATGGAGGTCAGATAAGCCATTCAAAAGCATTTCTAGAATCTTCTGTTGTATATAGTGTCAACATTTTTGTCTTCAGGAAAATTCACTTGCCCAATTATCAATTCTTTTCTAATTAATTGTTAATTAGGGGCGCCTGGGTGGCTCAATCGGTTGAGCATCCGACTTCCGCCCAGGTCATGATCTCACGGTTTGTGAGTTCGAACCCCCCCCCCCCCCGCCCCGCACCGTTGGGCTCTGTGATGACAGCTCAGAGCCTGGAGCCTGCTTTGGATTCTGTGTTTCCTTCTCTCTCTGCCCCTTCCCCACTTGTGCTCTGACTCTCTCTGACTCTCAAAAATAAAATAAATGTCAAAAATTTTTTTTTAATTGTTAATCAAATAATATTGTTGTCTTCTACTTAAAATTCAAGACCCAATTATTAAAAATGAATACAATGTTTCACTGTAGTGGTCTATTTCATCTCATTTATTTCTGTTGGTTTAAGTGTATTTTTTGAGAGAGAGACAGAGAGAATGAGTGGGGGAGAGGCAGAGAGAGAGGGAGGGGGAGGGGGGGCAGAGAGAGTCCCAAGCAGGCACCACACCATCAGCATGGAGTCTCATGTGGGGCTCAAACTCACGAAATGTGAGATCATGACATGAGTCGAAACCAAGAGACAGACACTTAACCGACTGAGCCACCCAGGTGCTCCTGTTTGTTTAAAAGTTGAGCATCATCGACAGTGTGCAGTAAGATTTTTGAGTTCTAGTGCAGGAGAAGTTATTGACAAATTGATTAATCCAGCCAGGTTTATAATTTACCATATTCATAGCACTGCTGATTATCTCTCAGATGCTTTGAAATGTTTAACACAATTTTTTCTACAGTTCATGTTCCTTATTTGCAAAAGAAGAAGGTACAAATACTTATGTGAGGGTATGAAGATTAGACGTGAAGGTTAGATGAATAATATATATAAAACATCTAATATTATGCTTTGCATGTAGCAGACACCTAATAAGTATTATGTTCTTTCTCATCAGGATTTTGCTTACAACACCATGTTTTATTAAGATCAACCTGTTTACATATGCGTGTCCCTTACTCTGCTATAAACTCGCCCAAGACAGGAATTATGTCATACTTATCTTTGGATCCTGAGCATCCAGCACACTGACACATTACAGGTGTTGAATACATAGTTATGAAAGGCAGGAAGAAAGGATTAGAGGAGGGGTGCCTGGGTGGCTCATTTGGTCAAAGCTTCTGACTCTTGATTTCAGCTCAGGTCATGATCTCGTGATTTGTGAGTTTGAGCCCTGCATCAGGCTCTGCACTGACAGCGTGGAACCTGCTTGGGATTCTCTGTCTCTCTCTCTGCCCCTCCCCCACTTGTGCACTTGCTCTCTCACTCTCAAAATAAATAAATAAACATTAACAACAAAAACAAAAACTATTTAAAAAAAAAGATGGTAGGAAGAAGAAGATCAAGAAGAAAGGGAAAAGAAAGGAACTAAATACCATGAGTACCATGGGACAAAAATGCTTGTATGATTATTCAAGTTATTGTTTTGAATATTTATGTTTTCTCATATTAATTCCAAAAATTCTAAATTGCCATCATTATAAAACATATAGTTGAATACTCTTTCATACCTTTGAAATGAAAGAGACTGATATATGTCTTCTTTTGTTTTATGCAATTTCATATGAACAAACATTACTGAATGAAAATTGCTTGTCACAAATGTAACAAATGGGAGATGGGGCTGTGATTTTGATGGCATGTGTCATTTATGCCAGCAAAATGAAGAGTGTCATCATGTTTCAGGGCTCTTATGTGGCAGTTAGAAAACCCTGCCGTGTGCAATCTACTCATTCTGTGACCTAGCCAAGGTGATTTATCACAGGTAAAAAGCATATGTTTCATGCCTTTTTAGTGACATGCTTGACACGTATTACAAAATGATACAATCTGTATGGCACAAAGTTGCAGTGCATACCAATCAGAGTTGTTATGCTTTGGGGTTACACAATGCACTGTTTGAAAATACCTTATCTGATATCAAGAAAAGATCAAGAAGTGGCTACCAAGATAGTTTTTAGCCTTCTCAAATAGACTTCCAGTACCCTTTTTCTGATGTGTACTGTGGCTCCTGACTTTCTTCGTTTTAGGCTTTTTGTTGCATTGCTGTTCTTTTCTCTTGGTTAACAGTTAGTGAATACTGTTTACTTTTTAATTTTTAAAACAGTTTTAATCATATAAATGACAGCAACATAAAAGCTTGAGAAGTAACAAATTCCCCTTTGATATCTACTTACCCCATTTTCATGCATTCTATCCACTTTCTTCCACAGCTGGGCATCCTTCCCAACCTTGCCTATATATCAGATGTATAGACATATGTACATGTACATGCACATACATTTTTGAATATAAATGGGATCCAGCTATATACATATGCATTATTAAGCAAAATTATTTTCTCACTTAATATGCCTTGGAGATTTTTTCATGTTAGTACACATAAGTAGATCTCTCTTTTTTTTTTTTTTTTTTTTTTTTTAAGAGAGAGAGTGCATGGGCACCTGGGTGGCTTGGTCGGTTGAGCATCCGACTTTGGCTCAGGTCATGATCTCTCAGTTTATGAGTTCGAGCCCCGAGTCAGGCTCTGTGCTGACAGCTCAGAGCCTGGAGCCTGTTTCTGATTCTGTATCTCCCTCTCTCTCTGCCCCTCCTACGCTCATGTTCTCTCTTTCTCTCTCTCTCTCTGTCAAAAATAAACATAAAAAAATAAGAAAAAAAAAGAGAGAGAGAGTGCACATGTGCACGTGAGCTGGAGCAAGGCAGAGAAAGTATCTAAAGAAGGCTCCATGCTCAGTGAGGAGCCTGAGGCGAGGCTCAATCCCCCAACCCTGGGATCATGACCTGAGCCAAAATCAAAAGTCAGACCCTCAACTGACTGAGCCACCCAGGGGCCCCTACATTTCATTCTTTCTAATGGTTGTACAGTATTCCATACCATTGTTCTAACAATTGATGTACCCATTCCTCTTTTAATCAGAATAGTGTGTTTTCCTGTTTTCATGATATAAATAATACAACAATGGACATTCTTGTCTATTTACATCCCCATAGGACAGAGTCCTAGAAGTAGAATTGGCCTGTTAAAGATCACACCGTTTTTGGAATACCACTTAGAGCAGTCTTTTGCAATATTTAGTAACCATTGCATTTTGTCGTTCTTTCCCATTTTACATGAGGTTGGAATTTTACTCTGGTTTAATTGATTCTTCAAATACTATATTGAGATGTCAGCATAAAGAGAACTTATCTTCTTAAACGGAACAGGGAAAAGGAAAGATTGTGCCACTAATGTTAATTTAATCAGTAAGCTTTAATGATGTGATATTTGGATTTTCACCATAACAAAACTCATTTTAAAGTTGAATTCAGCTTAAGTTTTATATTTATTTTATGTTATGCCACATCTAAGGAGATTTTAACTATTTGAATGGGTAGTCTTATCTTAAAAAACTTATCCTACATCATGGATTTGAAGGGGAGGGTGTTTCAGGCAAATATGGGATGAAGTGCTTTTCAGCATATAAGACTATTGCAATCCAGTTCTGTTGAAGTGCTACAAAATGATTTCTGCTAAATTTAATGTACATTTTCTGTTTTGTTTTCTTTCTGTTTTTGTGTTGAAACAAATACTTCCATTATTTCCTTTGTATTGAATAAAGGGAAGCACCTAAGAATTCTGAACTTCTAAGTGTTAAAAATGAGGAATGTAGGTTATCATTATATGGGCCATATTTTGAGCTAACTTTCAAAAAGGGCCATATTTTGAGATAACTTTCAAAAAGGTAATGGAGATTTCTAAGAATGGGGATATATCGCAGCCTCTCAAATGGGAAATTATGAATAATGTTCAAAGAGGGTTGAGGAGTTAGGGTCATATTGGCTGATGGTTTTTATGGGCTGTTTGATGATGCCTCTCGGATTCCCTCCTGTATTCTCCCAGTTCCTTTCCCCACCTATCCTGACTGCTGTAGTCACAAATGAAAGTTGATCTTTTTCTTTTTTTAAATCACTTTATTGTTACATTTGTGTCACTGCTTTAAAAATCAGAAGATTTTAAAGTGGATAAAGAGTCCTTGGCCATTGATTCCTTTCTCTTGCCCTGAAGCAATAAAACTCTAGTGTAAACACAAGTTATCTGTCTTTCCAAATGATTCCTACTGAATTTCTTTCAGCTTTTTTGTAATTAAGAAAACTTGATGGCTGATGAGAATGGAGTGATCAAATCAGACTCCTCCCTCTCCTTGCCCTCTGCACATGTGCCTGTTCCTTGATTCTTTCTGACTTCCTTCACCATTGCAGTTCCTCCTCTTTCTCCTCTTTCAAGCTCTGGATGGAAGCATTCCTTGCTACATCCTCACCCCAGAGGAGACTTTTCTTGCATCATGTTTATCACTATGATTCGAGATGGTTCTCCTGTTTGTCTCTACAATTAAACAGTGAGGAGAGGGAATGTGTCTCTTTCTTCATATGTCTAGTACCAAGCACAATATCCAGCTCTCAATAAATGTTTAAATGAGTGAGTGAATGACCAATTGACTGAAAAAACCAATGGACAAATACTCCATCCTTAGATATCGTAAATGTATTTCAATCTAGAGGAAGAAAGATGGGTTAGAGGTCCCTCTTTATTTTCTGAGTCCATGTTAAAGCAGTAATCCTCTTATTTAGACTCTTTAAAGTCTTTGTGTGAAGATGATAACCACTCACTTTGGACAATGACTACCGCATGATTTGGTGTTTGTTAATGTGCCAAAAGGCATCATGACAGCATTTGTCCATCCATCATTTGGTAATTTCCTGGATTCTTAGGCAATGGAAGTGATTCCAGAGGTTTGTCGTAGAGACTTCTGATCGTTTGGATTGGGCCAAACTAATTTATACAAATTTGAATCTTTAGGGGGCATTTGTACCAAGAAATATTCTAAAATTTGTGTGTGATTAAGTCCAGGTTTGATTGCCCACCACCCCCCCTTTTTTTTAATTTGTAAGTTGAGGGCAAGATTGACAAGACAAAATATGTCATGAAAACTGCTAAACAGTGGCACTTGGGAAACATGGTGTGTGCTTTTGTGAAAGTGATTAAACTGAAACAGGATTAGCAAAAATTTAGGGTTCAAGATTAGCATAGAAATTAATTTCTGAACAAGCAGGTTGTCTTGTTTCATTTAATAGCTTCCTGTGTGATTATGTAAAGTTGAAATTAATTTCTGAACTTTTTTTGGGCTTGAAATAATAGTAGTGTCTCTCCACTTTCTACTTGTGTTTGTGTCTAGATTCCCATCTTGTGTCCTCCCCTCATGCAGTGGCCAATCAAGAGTTTATTTTTACCCTCATGAGTTTCTGAGCAGTTGCTTCTGCCCCTACTTATCTCATGTGGCACTTTCCAGGTTGTATCTGAACCATTCCTTAATCAGTATATTTTTGAGGAAGATCTTTACCCTGCTAAGCAATCCTGGGAAAATTTTATGAAGAGACTGCTCAGCAGCCTTGAATTTGCAAGTGCTTAATCAGAGCACAAACTTGCTCCAGCTTGCAGAGTCAGTGTCCTGAATGCATCCAAATCCACACAGCAGAGTGACTGTGCAGGGGGCCAACCCCTTACAGGGACTTGCAATGTGGACCCATCATCCTACTTCACTGAGGAAGAAGAAAGATAAAAAGTAGAAAGAGTTGAGTTGACAGAAGTCTCAGGTGCTATACTTCCTGGCTCTACAGAAGTTTTCTGGGTGTTAGTTCCTTATGATTTAGGCTCTATTTTTTTCTCCTTTCCACTGCCAGCTAAACCCCTGCCTCTTTATCATGCCTATCTTGATATGATTCCTTAGATTCTTAATAAAATGTTTTATGCCTGTGTGAAGTGTAAACATACTAAACCCTTGTTAAACTGGTACTAGTTTATTCTGGACAGAGTTCTCTTGCTCCAAATTGAAAGCTACTCTTCTTCCAAGTACATTAGGTGCTCAGTTGAGCTTAAAACATTGGCTACCCCAAGTTTCTTGAAGGAGAAATATCTTTATTTCTTAACTTCTAGTATCCTAAAACAAGATATTTTCCGGTAGTTAGGTTTTAAAATGATGGTGCAATTACAAATAAAAGTTATTCCTATGGCTACCTGAAATATCCACTGAGAGTTCAAAGTGATCAAGAAGAGGAACAGATGTGTGCATGGCATTTAAATAGTACATATGCATACTGGTGTATAAGGTCATATTAGTTTTGTATATAAGCTCACTTCAGGAAAAACATAATCAGAAGAGTAAAATAAATGCTAAAAATAACACTAGAATTTGCTGAAGAAAAGTAAACATATCAAACAGATATATAAACATTAAAATGTGACTTGATATTTAAAATTTTTAAAGTACACTTATTGCGGCAACATTCAGTTGGTTGCACATCTGACTTGATTTTGGCTCAGGTCGTGATCTCACAGGTTCGTGGAATGGAGCCCCAAGTCAGGCTCTGCATTGACAGCATGGAGTCTCCTTGAGATTCTATCTCCCTGTCTCTCTGCCCCTCCCCTGCTCTCTCTCTCTTTCTCAAAATAAGCACTTAAAAATAACAAACTAACTATAGTATATTTATTGAAATTTACTAAGAACAGCACTTAATAGGATTCCAGTAACTCATTCACTCTCAAAATTTTCCTGAAAATACTATTTACATGCAATAACATTAATATTAAATATTTAAGGTAGAGTTTAACTTCAACATTTAAGAAACACACAAATCCTGAGATAGCAGCATTATAATCCTTTAATCAATTACAATCAAATAGCATAAACTAGAAAAATACTGAGTTAATAGTCATCAGTAATTAGGACAGTGACAATTTTGGATAAGAAAATCATCTGCCATGATTATTTCAATAACTTACTCATTACTGTGAAGAGAGCATAAACAGATTCTTTTACCGTTCTTTTAGTGTTCTTTGCAGAAATAATCAAATGACAGCTCCACTCTAAACCATGTCACTGACTTATGTGATCCTTTGGACAGCCTTCATTGTTTCCATCAATAAGGATAAACATGTTGAAACCCAATTTTTAAGATCTATTGACTAAATGAAATATAAAAAATAAAGCAGTATTTAAGTACAGGTATACTGGATATTTATAATGGGTTCACTAAACATAAATACATAGGAATATTGACAAATTTTTTATAAGAACAACTTCCCTAGCATGAAAAGCATATTAATAATGTCACACATTGACATTTACATCCACATATGACATTTAAATCCAGTTACATATGGTTGCTAAATAAAGGACCTGATACAATCAAAGAAGTTTTAGAGCTCAAAGGATTCTTGAGAGCAGCTAGTCCAACCTCCTTATTTTATGGATAAAAAAATTATGGTTCAAAAAAGCGAAGATATTCACTCATATGTCCAAGGAGTTACTGCAGATCTAGGTGTCCTTGGCTAGGTGGGGTAGTTATTCCCTTAGAGGACTGACTTTTGTTGGGAACTTTGAATATGTATGCCAAACATTGTCTGGAAAATTAATACATAACTTTCCACAGGTGCAACTTTTCCAATGTATATATGCCACTGGGATTAACAAAATACACTCTTTTTAAAAAATGTTTATTTATTTTTGAGAGAGAGAGTGTGCGTGCGAGCAGAAGAGGGGCAGAGAGAGATGGAGACACAGAATCTGAAGCAGGCTCCAGGCTCCAAGCTGTCAGCACAGAGCCTGATGCAGGGCCTGAACCCACAAACTGTGAGATCATGACCTGAGCTGAAGTCAGGCAGTTAAGCCACTTGAGCCACGCAGGCACCCCAACAAAATATAGTCATTTTAAAATGGTTTTAAAAATTGGTGGGAGTTTTTTGTTGTTGTCATTTTGTATTAGTTTCATCAGTAGATTCTCAAAATACAAAATATCACATGGAAACCATTGAAAAATTTTGAAGTGCATATGAAGTTGGGCAACCACAACCCAATATTCCTTTTCCTTACCTATTTATTGAAACTCATAATGATTCAAAATGTCACAAAAATGGGAAAGGGATAATGATTTATTTGTTACCGATTGTTATTATTATTACTTTTATGATGATGATGATGATGATGAACGGAAGGAATGGAGGACCAGTAGTACTGATCAAAAGATAAGTCTGAAACTAATGAAACAGTAGAAGATAATAGTAATTCTGATATTGGTATGTACCCCAGGCCACTGGAGCATTATTACCATGTGCTCATATCAAGTGAAAGATAATCTTTACACACTTGTTAAGATACATGGAACATTTGATTTTAATGGCATTTTCCACTTAAGAGTAGCATCATAGGAATATCTGCCTAATCCTTTATCCTGACTTAACAGCAGCATCCCTGACTCTCTCTCATTTTTAAACATCTCTAGAGAAACCTGCAAAACCCTATGGGTATCTAATTTTTAAAATCAGCACTGGCAGGTCTTCCTTCTTTTTAACCTTATGGCAGGGTAAGCTTATTTCCTTTTGTTCATTCATTCTTCATTGCATTCTTTATATGCTTAAAAGTAGTATTCCTTTTCTCAAGCAAAAGAATCCAAGTTACTTCAGCTCTTATAAAGCATCTTTCCCACAAATTAGCACACTCAAAAGTATCTGTATAAAATTTTGCTCTGTGAGTAGACCGTGAGCAGCACATCCCTAGAACAAAACACTCTGCCATGAGTCTGCACAAAGGCAGGGTTTGAGAAAATATGCCAAGCCTTTCCCAGATGAAATGAGGACCCGGAACACAACCCTTATTACAATTCAACAAACCAATTGCTCATTCACAGTCAGAATGTTCTCAGAGTCTCCTCTGCTATTATATTCCGTGGGTTCCATGCTCGCCTTGATGAGTGCGCCTCATTCCCATTAACTTTAATGAGTTTTACCCGCACATCAAAAGAGACTGACCCACTGTATGTGGGGAACTGCCATAGGCTTTATTTCTCAGGAAACAAGATGCCACAGGGGTAATCTTACATGGTATGATAGTAGCAGTCTTCCTTAAGGTCTTCTTTCCATAACAGAATCTGTTCCTGTTTTTCTTTGTATTTAAAGTGCTTGGAATCCAAATAAACTTTTGCATTTAAAAGAGAAACTAAGATTTTTAGGCTACAAATTTGGCAACCCAGAAAAACCTAGTTTTCATTTCAACAATTTGAGAAATAGCACAAATTGCTAAAGAATTGCGACTATTATTTGTATTGAATCAACTAATACATGTACAAAATGACATTTTTAACTCTTGGATTTCTTAGATTTGTTTAAAAGGGTTGACATTTTATGTGCTTAACTATCTTAGAATTATTTTTCTATACTACTCTTACTACTGGTCTTGCTGTTACTACCGTTAACATACTACCAAAAGGACTTGCTGAATAAGAATTCTGTTTTGCTTGTCTTAAACATCTCCCTTTCTCATTTTTTTTTTTTTTGGAATGTCCTGCCAAAAGTTTAGTTACATTGAAGGAAATGGAAACAGTATATGAAGGAGGGATGGCTTTTATGAAATGGAATTTGTGGAATGCCCTTATTTTGGATGAGTTGCAGACTCCCAAATTCCATAGAAACCCAAATAAAAACAGTTATATGCCAGTTAAAACAAGACTTCACTCAGACTTGGAACAGCCTCTGTGTCATTTGGTGGTATGGCACTAACCTAAAGACTGCAAAACAAAGCCACAAGACTACAACATTGACAATGGAAGAGAAACATGAGTTGATTCAAAGTGCCTCTAACATTCAGCATGTAAGTCTGAAAATATCCTGATCACAAAAGTAATTTGAGCAAGCTAGTTGTTTAATTTGATTAAGAAGAAATTATTGCCCATTCAAATTTGTCATTCTTCAGCAGTTTATCTACCTATCTACCTATCTATCATCTATCTATGACCTACCTACCTGTCTATGCTTGTCATGTTTATAATAAGAAATTATAAGTGATTAAGCTATTATCAGATAATAGAGATTGAAATACTTATTTGCTCTTCATTAGAAGATGCAATCTGTGGGCCTACTTCTAGGGCATGATCCCATCCTGACTTGAAAATGAGCTCATTACAATAGGAACCATGCCTTTCATGTTTATATTTCTGATTTGAGTACAGTCTTTGGCACATAGTGGGTACATATTGATGGTTATTGAACTAGAGGGCATATCAAAATGGTATTCCAGGGATGCCTGGGTGGCCCAGTTGGTCGGGCGTCCGACTTCGGCCCAGGTCATGATCTTGAGGCTTGTGGGTTCCAGCCCTTCATCAGGCTCTGTGCTGACAGCTTGGAGCCTGGAGCCTGCTTTGGATTCTGTGTCTCCCTCTCTCTGCCCCTTCCCCAGCTCACAGTCTCTCTCTCTCTCTTTCTCTCTCTCAAAAAAAAAATAAATAAACATTAAAAAAATGGTATTTCAAAGAGATAGTCTACCTAAGTTTCAAAACTCCTGTTCAATATATTCTGCCAGTCAATGTAATTTTAAGGAATGCTGTGAATGAGAAGGTATAATTATGTGCAGTATTACAAAAAATTCTCTACTTTAAATTCTAAGAAAAAATGTAGATATATGAGAAAGTATATATGAGAAAGTATATAGGATGCACATGTAAGAAAGAATATATGACAATATATTTCTCAGAAAATTACCCAGAGATAGCTACTGTTAATGTTTTCACATATTTTTCCCCAGGCTACTTAAGTATTCATATTTTTTATATTAGAACAAATTTGGGATAACATCAAATTTCCAGAATATATAAAACTCCAAATATGTTTCATATATAAAATAATCCAGAGTAAACTGAAAATAACTACCCTATAACCTGCATGCACTTAATATATATCACTTTCAAACAATAAGAGTTCTCAACAAAATTAATCTAAAAACTTAAAGCAAGTAGGATTTGGATCATTGAAACAGGACTAGTGAGACTCAGGAGATTCTTGGATCTCTAGATGGTCTGCATTCTTGAAGTGTTTCCACCTGTATGAAGATTCCTCTATTTTTTAAAGGACATTTCATTTTAGTAACTTTGTGTATTTATTCTCTATGACTTAACAGAGTTTGATGGGCAAGTCTTTCCTCTAAGTTGTATGTGTACTTGGTAACATCTGATCTAAAAATACCCTCACAAATATCTATTATTGTGATGATTTAGCTAAAAATACTCATCTGAATGGCATGGGCTGTGGCAGCTAATTACAGCCGAGTTAACTGATGAGATGACTGGGGAAGGTGAAGAGTTTTACCCTAAGGTAAAATCAAAGAATTGTCAGCAGCCTGTTCCAATACAAGGTGAACATACAGAACACTGTCAAAGCCAGAGCTCTTTTATTAGGATTAGGATGACACTTGGGATACATACCACAGTAACATGAACCCACAGGCCACACCGTGGATGTACACATAGTAAATCAGAAGGGAGGACTGAAACTGCAGTAGCCTCTTTTCTTTCTAATCCCTAAATCACTGTGGCACATGATTTCTTTGGGGCCAAGAAGTTGCCTTGCACTGCAAAATATTAAAAGGCATGGCAGTATTTTGAGGCATCAAATGAAAAGATCGCTTTGAAGTGCTCTAAAATTATACTCCTTTGGCTGAAAAGAGTTAACTCACTTTCAAAAATACTTACAACTGAAAACGAATTAGGCACCATGGAGAAGAAGATTAGTTGCAGTTACTCACTTTTGATTGAAAAGACTCAAAAGTCTTGCTCAAGGCTCATGTTATTGGGATCCTAATTGGTGTGGATCAGGGAGCTCACTGTTTAATAATCCTACACCAGTTTTTCTGATAGAATGAATATACTGTTTCCAACAATAAGATCAAATGGGATAATTGGCTTGATGCTATACTGTTTGAATAAGGAGGAATTGGGAAAGAAAGCTTGATAAACAACGTATTGCCAAATAAATAAACTGGCTATAAGAATGCCCTAGAAGGGTAAGTATTTCACTCAATGACATTTTATCTTTTCCAACTTTTTGCAAGTTGGGAAAAAGAAGTATTACAAACATGCAAGGAAGTGATTCTTGGGAAGTATTGGGAAATATTAAAATAAAGTCATAGTTGCAGGACTCCTGCAACTATGTGATAAACACGTAAGTGTTAAACACATAAGAAATGCTCAACATCACTTGTCATTAGGGAAATGTGAAGTCAAACTACAGTAAGACATTACTTCATACCCATTAGAATAACTTTAATAAAAAAGGCAGACAATAACAAGAATTGGCCAGGATGTGGAGAAACTAGAACTCTCATACATTGCTAATAAGACTATAAAAATGGTACAGCAAGTTTGGAAAATGTTTGGAATTTTCTTATAATATTAAATATAAATTTACTATAGGGGCGCCTCGGTGGCTCAGTCGGTTAAGCGTCCGACTTCAGCTCAGGTCATGATCTCATGGTTTGTGAGTTCAAGCCCCGCATCTGGCTCTGTGCTGACAGCTTGGAGCCTGGATGGAGCCTGCTTCCGATTCTGTCTCCATCTCTCTCTGCCCCTTCCCTGCTCATGCTCTCTCTTTCAAATATAAATAAAACATTAAACAATTTAAAAAATATATATAAATTTACTATATGACCCATTAATTTCATCCATAGGTATCTAAGAGAAATGGAAACATATATCCACACAAATATTTGTGTGTTCAGAGCAGCATTACCCATAATAGCGAAAAAGTGAAAACAATCTAAATGTCAACCAACTAGTAAATGGATAAATAAAATGTGGCATATGCATATAATAGAGTACTAGACAGCAATGAAAAATAATGAATTATTGGTGCATGCCAATATATGGATGAACCTCAAAAATGTTATAGCAAGTAAAAGAAGCCAGATGCACAAGACACATATTGTATGATTACATTTACATTAAATGTCCAGAATAGGCAAATCCCGAAAGAAACAAACAAGATTAGCAGTTGTCTGGGGCTGAAGATGGAAACAGGATTGTCTATATGGACGCAGGGAGAAAAGACATGACTGTCGGGACCCAGTATTGACTACTTGGATGATTTGGATTATACTGTTTGAAGAGTATGCAAAGTGATGAATACATTGTGGGAGAGTTGTGGACTTAGAAACCACAAGGCAACTTTTTGTCAAGGAAGGTTCAGAGCACTTGACCTTATAACAAGGATGGGGCAGTCTTTCTCTGGGAAATTCAGAGGTTCAAACCTAATGAAATAGATTTTAGGGATGAATATTAGAGTATTAGTATTAACTTTCTTTCATTAGGATAAAGGCTTTTTTGTTTTGTTTTTTTCTCTTTATTAGGGAGAGTTGAGGTAAGGGCCCTAGACAAAACCAGTAGGGAGACTAAGAGTAACAGCCTTGTCTGGGTGTGGTGGTGGGTATGGGTAGGTGTTTAAGTGCAAACCAGAATAAAGTGGTCCCTGGGCTAACCCTGCAAAATAATTTCAAACTTAATAATGTTAGAGTGGTAAAGGCACCATTTTGTGGATGCAGAAATTTCAGCTCAGAGAGCTTCAATGACTTCTGAAGGTCACACCATAAGCAGAACCTGAGATACTAATTCAGGTCTCCTGACTCCCAGTTTGGGTCTTTCTACTACAAATGAATTTGTGCCCCAGCATTTCTTTGCAGTGTAGTAAGACCATTTTTGCCTGTTCTTTAAACTGGTAATTGATTATCCTGTGCTGAGGAGGATGCAGTGAAGGAGGAGTACTACAAGATAAATGCTCTGACTGAAAACAGCAACCCTCAGTTCCCTGGGGTGATGGAAGCCAAAGGTAACTTCCAAGTATCAGGAAATCCACATGGGAAACCATCCAAATGGAACACATTTTATCATAATCCTTGTGGTCCAAAGGGGAATACCAGAGCATGTGGAAAGATCAGTTCGGCTTTATCAGCAGTAGAAATTCTATCTATTGTCTATGTCAGAAAGCTTTTGAACAGTCTTAGTGTAGAAACAGTTTAAAAATAGAATCTGTGCCATGAAATCATCAGCAATATAGGCAATAATATGGGCAGATTTATATAATTAAAAATAAAGTCATTAAATATAACAAAATGTACATTCTTTGATATATTTTGGTCTGTAGGACCTTTAAAAAAAATTCATCAAAGACAGGCTACAATCCAGTGGTGGCAATATGTTTATCCAGGCCATTTCATTCCATTACATCAGAGGTTGCTACAGATGGAACCAGTCAATGCCCAAGGTGGCCTGTAAAAGGCACAAGAGATAATTAAGAGAGTAGGAAAAGCAGATGGAGAATCAAAAAGGAAGGAAGAAAGAGGAAACAATCTAAAATAGGAGTAAGAGGGAAAAAAGAGAGAAGTAAAGGAAATAATAAAAGAGAAATGAATTGAGATATATGTGGTAGGCAGTTCATTGCTTCAAGAGAATTTATCTCATCCTGCTTTATATATTCTCTCTCCATTTTCAACACCACCATAATCCAACATTTTATTGCAGAAGAAATAATGTTTGTTGTAAAAAAATTAGAAAATATAGAAAAGCAAAAAGAAAATTAACATTAGCTATAATTCCACCATCTAGATTAAATCACTGTCAACATGTCAGTCAAGAACATTGTCATCTTATTTTCAAAACATTTTCTTTTTACAAAAATGGAATCATACTACCTTTATTTCTTTGTAGCCTTATTTTTTCACAGAAATCATTATAGATATTTTTCTACCTCAAAAATATATACTTTCAAAATATTTTATTATTACTTTTTTAAAGTTTATTTATTTTGAGAGAGAGTGCCTGTGTGTGCACACTTATCCGTGCAAGAGAGGGAGGGGCAGAGAGAGAGAGAGGGAGAGTGTGAATCCCAAGCAGGCTCCACTCTGATAGTGTTGAAAGCGTGAAGCCCTATGTGTGGAGCCCGAAGTGGGGCTCAATCTCATGAACTGGTGAGATCATGACCTAAGCTGAAATAGAGAGTCGGATGCTTACCCAACTGAGCCACCCAGGTGCTCCTAAAATATTTGAAATATTTGCCTGCATCGTAATGTAATTTCATAAGAATTTGATCTACAGTACACATTATGAATTTTTGCTACTTTACTTTTACTTTGTTACCATGTTTGTAAAATCTCAGAATTTCTAATGTAAATACTTTTTGAGGGAAGAAAAGAATTATTTGTGGGTACTAAGGCTAGAAATAAATGAATTATATGCTGAAGTCCTGTACTAGACTGTGCTGAAGAGAGATTGGAAGCCTATTTGGGGAAAGAGGAATATTATTATTCCTTACTATGTAATAGATGTGTTTGAAAGAAGTTGTGTGTCCATCAGAAAAACCACATTATTATTTGAGAAGCCTTTTGAAGAAAATGCAGAAGCATGGATTGGCAAAGCAAACATTTATCATCTACTTGCAACTTATAATAATAGGGAAAAATAACAAAGCCTTAATTATGAAGTGATTATACAGCTTTTCATTGATTTCAGAAACTCTTATGCTGCACCAGGTCTTTACAATGTTCCCTGATATTTCAGATCCACAGTTATTTGTTGCTAGTAACTCACATTTACCTTCTAGAGAGATGTGATTTAGAGAAATGTGGGTTGTACTCAGGGAAGGGCATCTAACTTGACTTTCACTGGCTAATTCAGCGACTGCTTTAAGTGATTTGTATTTTCCAAAGTGATTATCTCAGCTGGTATTTCAAAATATAATCTAAATCCTTCTGTTAGTAATAAATCCACAGAAATCCATAAAACCTAGAGTGTTTCATGTTATTATTATTATCAAACATTCCTTGAGCTTTCTGACTATGTTCCAGGTATTGTATAGGGCCAAATGTTCATTTGCGATTCTTACCTAGAGGGGCTCACAGTCCAAATTTGGCCTAAAGAGAGCAGGAATAAGAGATATTTACAAAAAATTATGTTCTTGTGGTTAGTCAATGAATACAATTTCCTGTTTCTCACTGTAATAATGATTTATGAATGGCAGTGGTAACAATCTCAAAGAGACAATTCCGTTAGCAACCTCTGCAATTATTTTTTAGCTTTGTGGGGTTAACCTTATTGGGGTTGATTAAATTCAAGCTGTGATATTTCATAAAAACTCAATGGAGGGTCCAGATGGCCCAATAATACCTCCTTTTGTGAGAGAAAATAACTTGAAGATTTTTGTCTAAGGTATTTGTGCTGGCGGGACCTGAATGAATTGTTATCCCTTTAAAAGGAGTCTGCATTACAAATAATTTTTATAAAATACTAATTATTAAAAAACAGAATTCTGCTTTCACTATTTCAGTTATGTTCTAGGACCAGAGTGGCAAGAACATGACATTTTGAAACTAGACTCTGATACCATCTTTGGGATTTCAGTCTGAAAATACAATTCTGGAAAATCAACAGAACAAGGCTCTGTGGAACAAAATGCCAGGAAGGTCAATGCATTACATTCCTACTGTTCCAGTCCCATGCTCACAATTACCTTAACTCTTGTCAAAATATTTTCTACAGTAACAGCCAAGACATAATTAGCACCTTTTCTTCACGCTGAAAATATCATTGGTAGCCATAAAACATAAATTTGGAGAAAGCCTTTCAGCACCCAACTCAGCAAATGGTTACAGGGGTTATTGGGTATATCACGATTTGCCTACTAGTGGGAATAGCACCCCATCTTACTCTGGCTTCTGTTTGTCTGGAAGTTCTACCTGTATGAGACAGGGAGAAAGAGAGAATTTTCTCTTTCAAAGGTGGGGGCTGGTGGGAGGTAGAAATGAGTTATGAAATTCAACAGGAAATTCCACAATAAACAATCATTCAGTGCTTTAATTATTTGGTTAATTTTCCTTCCTTATTCTCCAACTTCTTTGTGTATTTTGTGTGTAATCAGGCGACATTGTGAAGTAGTTTGTTCTTCAAACTACTTTGCCTGTCTTGTATCAGAAGGGCAAAAGGTATTGATTGGTCAATTTTGTCATGAATGCAAAGGCCCTTTATTTGGCTTTTTGTATGTTCTTGGTGGAGGCTACAAAAGCGAAAGTGGTTATGATCAGAGATTTCCAGCAGGGGGTGCAGCCGCTTCTATAGGGTAAGTTCTTTTGAAGCCAAATCACATCAAACATCTGAATATTGCAGATGGTAGAGCTGGAATTTTTATAACATTTATGGCTGTCTTCTCTTTTGATCCTAGAAAAACCATGCATATTAATATTTTGTTAGGACATGTTAAAGAACTAGAAATTTGTGGAGAATATTTAGATTAAAAACCTAAAATGCCTGACTGAAATCTTATTCTGCTAATTTTTTCAAAGTAAATGACAAACAAAGCTTCGGGTAGTTTTAATTATCCAGTAGAGTGGAATAAGTGGTTAAATTTTTTATTTTAGATAAGAAGAGTAGATGGTCTGAGAGAGCTTGGTAATATTTACTCATCTCTCACTCTCTCTCTCGTGTGCATGTGTAAAGAATAAATCACTTATTTTCTCAAAATTTCTCCTTTGGGTGGGGAGGGTGAGTGTTTAAAGCTATTTATCTGAAGGCCTGGCTCCTGATAAACTTTAGGAGATGCCATCTTATTCTTTGTCTTTTATTTTTTCCTCTTTATTGCCTTTTATTTGTAGATAACTAAGCATTTTCAGCCATAGGACTTTGGCCCCCAATCCTCATGTTCAGATTTTTATTTGTACAGAAAACTATATGCTTCATTTTTTGAGAAGAGTAATATAAAAACAATAAAAATCTGTTAACTTTTTCATAATAGTAAGCAGTTTTAGACTATGTATTAATAAGGAGCAAAGTTCTAAATTTCGGACTAATGGTAATGTCAGCTCTGAAAATTATCCTTTGAAAACTATGGCTATGTTTGTTTGTTTGCTACATTTTCTGGGTCTTCATTATGAGATAATGAGATTTCAAGTCTTTTTTTCCCTCCAGAATCAGGTCTTGATTCTTTAGTATCATGTCCTGTTTTAAAGGAAACATCATTATATAAAGAAGGTATAATTTTCACCTTCTTTATATGATGATGTTTCCTTTAAAAGCCCTGATTTATTTGACTTTGGTTTATGTTGATACATGTCCATGGTTAGGACATTTCTGATTATTTAGGGAGTAATTTTTTAAGTATCTTTCAGCTGGACACCTTATAACACTTAACATTTCAGAGTCAAAGTTGTGACTCTGAATCAGCTTACTGTATTTTTAAGGACTCTTAGTACAAAGGTCATGAAATGCATTTAAATGCATGAACTCTCCTACCTGTACAAGTGGTATGGGTACTTTAGGGCATCAGTACCTCACTTTGATGGTTCCACTCCCTTTCCCCAATTTATTCCTCTTCTCTTTTTCTCCTTTCCTCCCCTCTATATTTACTTTAATTGTAAGTTTTCTTTTTCATCCTTCCCTGTGTATGGTTTGATAGAAAATAAGTACCTACAGTCCTTAACTACTTAACATCTTTGGCAGCATTCAAATGCAAGAAAGTGGCTACAGTAAGGAATTTTAGTGATGCCTTTTTACAGTTAGGGAGTAAGAGACAGAGGAATTAAACACCTCTCTTCTGCTTTGTCTATTAAGTTTACCTTTGAGAAATAATGCAGAGTAGAGGGGCAAGGGTGTGAACAAACTTGTGCTGGAATACTGGAATAGATTTACTGACAAATTTTGTAATTTTTACAAGAAGGCACTTTTGTTTTTCTAGTTTAGTAACAGACCATAAATGTACTTCTGGTTGGCAGCAGCTGCATCATTATAACACAAAAAAGCAACCTTGGCTACCTCCAGTACCTTATGTAAGAAATAAAGAGTAACTTGAATTTAAAAGACTTTTTAAATGTTAACTTTACTGATGATTAACTGTTTTCAGCGTAGAAAACAAATCTTCCCCCAAGAGAAATTCTCCCCCAAATTACTTCTTTTAGACTTAACAAATTGGGGTAGATTCATGTTTTTGCTCATTTTTTATCTGCTGGCAACTATTTTCAGATCTCTAAGATTCTGATGACCTTGGGAAAGTCGCAGGACTTCAGTTTCTTCAATGGTAAAAGGAAAGGCATTTTTCTACTGTCCGTCCTTTCTCCACCTTTCAGTACCAATGCCCGGAAGAGAAATACATAGAAAGCCCAGGGCACCCCCAAACTTGTAAAATTTCTGTAAGCTTAAAAAAATATTGAATATACTTAAGGCTGTATAATAGAAGCCTGGTGGCCGATGTTTCCTAAGATTAGGCTGGTAGTGGTGTGGAGCTGGCGTCTTTGGGGCCACCTTAAACCCCTAAATCTTGGTATCTCGCTCAACTTCCATTAAGAATGGAATAAACTACGGGCCTGTGCGTCTCTGCCATGTCGATGGAGAATGGGATTCTTGCTCCCATGGAGTTCTGCCTTCTGGGTGAGTATGGCACCAGGTCCCGGGCGGGTGATGTCTGTAGTAAGCGAGCGATCCCCAGACAGGAAACTGGCTGCACATGCAGAAGTATCCATGCGAGCAGGTCCCCGCCAACGTGTTAGGGCGCATATTTTCCTCTCTTCAATTCTTTAATGCTCTGAGACCGTAGGGGAATTTACCGAAAATCTTTCAGTGCCCGTGCGATGTTTTGCAACGGCTAACACGGTATCAGGTTCTTTTGCAGTACTGTGGTTTGCTCTCAGTTTCAGCCAGAAACCGGAACAGAAGGAAAGGGAGAACGCAGGGAAGGTTCGGAGACTACCGCGCTCAGGGCTGCATGGTCTGCAGCTTCTAAAGCGTGGAGGATGGGACGGAGGAGGAGAATACGGAGAAAGGGGAAAGCGGAGGAAAAATACCCACGCCAATGGGTAAAAGGGAAAAGGTGAGAAGGAATGGAGTAGGAGAGGGAACCAATGGGTGGGAGAGGCGGAGGAAGAAGGGGGAGGGGCAGAAGCCAATCGAGGAGCCCGGACGCGAGCGAGGACGCGGCCCCGCGCTTGCTCCCCTCCCTCCGGCCCAAGCGCTCGCGCCTTCCCAGGCTCCCCGGAGACGAGGGCAGGGGCGGGGCCCAGCCGGGCGCGCGGCGCGGGAGGCGCCGCGAGGTGAGGGCGGCGGGGGCGGGGATTTGTGGGGAGGGCGGTGCGGGTACGCGCGCGCGCGCGCCCCGTCGAGGCTGCGCCGCCGCTCCGCCCCCGGCCGGGTGTGTGGCTGCGCGCGCGCGCGTGCGTTCCGGCGGTGCGCGCCGGGAGAGATGCTGAGGTAAAGTTCGGGAGAGAGGGAGAGAGATCCGTCAGCGCGAGGGAGCCCGAGTGGCCGCCATTACTGAGCCCGGCGCGGCGGCGGGCACTGGGGAAGGGGGGAGGGACGGGGCCGCCGCTGGTGGCGGGAGGGAGGGAGGGAGGGTTACCCGGCAGCGGGAGCTGTAGGGCTTAAGGTTTCGGGGCGTGTGTGTTGGGGAGGGCGGGGGGAGGTGGCTGAGGGGACGCGGCGCTGGGTGAGCGCGCCGGGGAAGAGAGGCGAGCAGGGAGTGGAGGAGGAGGCGGCGGCGGCGGGAGCGCTCCCCAGGAATGTCGCTGCCGCCGCCACCGCCGGGGCCGCTGCCGTTGAGGAGGAGACGGAGGAGACCCACGGTGTTAGGTAGGACCTTGCCATCTCAGCCCCTCCGGGCCTGCCCGCTCGCCCCCTCCCCGACCGGGACCCTCCCGCCACCGGCTGCCCCGCTCGGTCGCCGCCGCCGGTTGTAACCAGTTCAAGGCGCTGGGGCCCCGCAGCCACGGAGGGGAGCCTGGCGCCGCGCTCGGTCCTCGCAGGCCGAGCGGGGAGCGGTTGCCGCGGGAGGGGGATACGGTCGGCGTGAAGGGCAGAGAGGCCGGGGGAGGGGGCGCTTTCTCCACAGGTGACGCGGCCGGGGTCGCTGGAGGCCTGGTTGTGGCCGGGGATCGCGCCGGCCCCGCCAGGCGTCCGCTCTCGCCCGCCGCCCTCACTTGCCCTGCTCTCCGATGGTACGTGGGGAGGGAAGGTGGCGGTGTCTGTTGGCTGGGTTGCTGCTGTTAACGAGTTCCACCTGGAAGGGGGAGCGGGGGGGTGGGCGCATATTCACGGAAACACAATCTTCATTGCAAACTTAAGCGCTTTTCAGGGGGATCGGCCCTTTCACTTTTTCCCGATCTCCCCCACTCCTCCCTGGGTTCTGTTCACCAATTTCCCATCTGCTGCGAAAGCTCGGGCAAGGGTGTGAGAAGTTGCACTGCGCAACCAAAACACGGGAGTCTTCTGGGTTGACTGCGTCCGGCTTGAAGCTTTGATACTGAGTGCTTGCTAGAATAACCTTTAGATTCTTCCTCTGTTTCCACTAAAGAAAAGTATCGGGGTGGGGGTGGGGAACCGCGCGGGAGCGCGCGCGCACTTATCCACACATAAATACTCACTCCCTCACACCCCCGCTCTTCAGCGTTATTAGAAATGCAAGTGAGGTGGAGGCTGTGGGTGTAGCTGACGCCGAAAGGTGCTCGGAAGTAAAGGCAAACTATTGGGACGTTTGGTAAAATTCCGACAAAGTTGTAGGGAGACGCTTATACTTTTGCCATACGATAGAAATCCAGTTTTGGCTCATGCTTAATAAATGGGAATTTTAAGTGTTTTAAGTCTCGACCAAAATAGACCTACGTACGCCCGTTTTTAAGTTTAAATTCTTAAATATAATTTGCCTTTTTCTTTGTGATAGATAGGAAACGATGTCATTTTTTAAAACTACTCATTTGTAAAACGGTGGAATACGTCGTTGTATTTACTGGTATTTGCTTATGCTGCCTTCTACAGGTGTGTGTGTGTGTGGGAGGGGTTTGCCGGCTTCACCTAAAACACCCAAAATCAGTACTCAGTTTGAAAGTATATGGGGGGGGGGGGGGCGGAGGAGTTATTTGCATTGAATTCATTTGTATTCACTTCTGG
The DNA here is from genome assembly GCF_027475565.1 of Acinonyx jubatus. Classification (NCBI taxonomy): domain Eukaryota; kingdom Metazoa; phylum Chordata; class Mammalia; order Carnivora; family Felidae; genus Acinonyx; species Acinonyx jubatus. The sequence goes on from NC_069386.1 coordinate 80,101,582, forward strand.
AAATATTTCTCAAAATCTTCTTTTAAAATGGTTCTTTTCACAAAAATTTGATCCAGATGCAACATTTGGAAAAATATTTGGTTAAGATATATTAGTAAAATGTGTTTTGGAAATGTTTTACTGTCAATTTCACTTGACTTCACTATGATAAAACTGTATTCTTAATGAGTATTTTTAGATATACATACCATATAGGTAATCTACTACTAGACAGTTGCCAAATTAAGGTTTTATTTTCATTTTAAATTGCTTTCTCATTTTTGGCTCTTTCAAATTGACCCACATTTCCCATATGTGTAGTAGAGCAGAGGAAGAGAGTGTTAAGTGTGGATCACCAAAAAACTTGCACAGGCCTTGGAGCACTTTATGAGACTAAACGTACATGATTGAAAATCTGCGTATACCTATGTATTTAACTTTCAAGAAATAGCACTATTGATCTGACTGACTTAAAGCAGTCTTTAGTCAGAAGGACACAGATGACTAGATGACAATTGATTTGGTTGTCATGTGTAGGCTACATTTTTTTAATCCACTTTAGCATATATTATTTTACCATTCTTTGTATATGTTAGTTATAAGAGCATTGGGGAATGGATCAGTTATACTTTGCTATAAGAAAGAATTGTTGCAGAATTCTGATATGTTTGTCATTTTTTAGTACCCCACTCCCATTTAAATTAGGGGTTTTTTTTGGTTTTGTTTTGTTTTTAAGGAGAGTGTGCAAGCGGAGGAGAGGGGCAGAGGGAGAGAGAGAAAGTCATAAGCAGGCTTCACACTAAGCTCAAAGCCAGACTTGGGACTCCATGCCACGACCCTGGGTCGTGACCTGAGCCGAAATCAGGAGTCGGATGCTCAGCCGACTGAGCCACCCAGGTGCCCCACTTTAGCAATTTAAAAAATGTTTTCCAAAATTAATATCTTAATTCTGTCACATCTGTAAAATGTTTTAAGCCCCACACTTTTTTTTTTTTTTTCCTGTTGTAAAGCAGAGTTAGTACACTTAACCCTTTTGGAGAAAATAAATTATTTTGACCTTGAAAATTAAGATTTTTTTTTTTGAGGAATAAAATACTGTGGTTGCATTCCTTTTTTGGAAGTTGTGGTACAGCTTAGAATAATAGTTTTTAACTCATTTTTTTAATACTGAAGGAAAAGTTATGTCTCAGGAAGACTACTAAGCTTTTTCAGCATTAGCAGGACTTCAGGTAAGTGTTGCCTTTAGTATTCCTCACTTAAGTATGAAATGGCATAATACAAATTTTCTTGATAGCTACAGAGTAAGTTTCGTTTGTTGCAACTTCAGGTTCCTTAGAAATTTTAAAAAGTATTAGAGCTGTAAGACCCATGATTTTTTTTCTTCGCACACAAGAAGGTATGCAGAGAATATAATTGACTCAGGTGTTCTGCTTTAGTAGTATCGATGTTTCTAAAAAATGTTTGTAAAATACATTTAAAGTACACTAAGAAAATTTGGTTTTCTAAGAATGGTGAAGAAACCTTGATAAAGTCATTCATCATATGGTGACTTGAGTAAGCAAGCTTTTATTTGTTTAAATGCAGGTTGTAGTTAATCATTTTATCAAACCAGGAAAAACCATATTAGAAATTTAAAAAGTTCAGTGCTAAAAATATTAAGTATGAACTTTAACTCAATTGGTTTTAAAACTCTGGTACTTGAACCCCTTACGGATTTTTCCTGGATGGCATGAGACCTCCTTTGACAACCCACCCTCCCAAACCACTGTCACTTCTATTTTTGGTAAATCTATTGTACTTAAATATGAAAATTCCTTTGAAAAAAGAAATCTATGTGTAAAAGAAGGCCTTTGATTTGTTATTCATTAATTCATATTATCTTTATTTAGCATTTGCTGTGCGCCTGGCCTTGAGGATACCAAGATAAATTAGAGATTGTGTAGCTTGAGCTTTAGTTGACAAGGTAGTAACTATAAAGGAGTAAATACGTACAAGTACTAAGAGATGCAGAAAAGAGAACAACTATTTCTATCGGGGTCTCTGGGAATCGTTTACAGAAGAATTAATCATTTGAATTTGGATATATTAACTGTAAATAGAAGTTTGAGATGGTAAGCAAGGTTGATTTTTTTTTTTTCCCCTGTATTTTGGAGGTTGCCTGTCCACAATACTTAGATTTGCAGTAAAAATAGATTATTAATGTTTGGTCATGTCTTTGTGTTGGACTCCTTAGAACTATTACTTGGGAATAAGAGTTATGAATAACTTTATAATTTTAGGGTTAAAATATGACCCGTATGTGTCTCTTGGTTACATTCTACAGCTTTCATCATGAAGAGTTAATGGTAAAAGTGAATTTTCATTTTTCTAGCTTCATATTAGATTTAGCATATTTTATTCCTGAACAATAATTTATTGAGCAGCTACGGCACTGTAAGTGATACAAGGAAATATAAAATATTACTCCCTTAAAAGAGCTTATAGCTTTGGTGGAAAGAGAGCTGGACAATTTAGCAATGGTTAGATGCCAGCTCAACATAGAGTAGAAGGAGCCATATAGAAGGCAGGACATACTGATTTAAAAATCAGTGTAAAGGAATTAGATAAAAAAGATAAGATTTGGAAATTGAAGAGGATTGGAATAAGTAAGGAAAAAACAACTAGATAAGTTAATGACCTTGTAGACCAAAAGCACAGGGAAGTGAGGATAGGTTGGCAGGTGAGAGGAAAATATAAGGTAAAAATGTAAGAGCATCAGTTTGTACCTTTTGAGAAAAACTGAAAGATGTGGGGAAAAGTTAATAGGTTAGATAGAAGGTTAATAGAAGGAGTGATGGGGAAAGAAACAATTTTTGTGTTACTGTTTATCCTCTTTGCTGTATTTGGCATTACCAGCAGCCTTGAAAGAAGTTGTACGTTGGTTCTGATAGTTTGTTAGTTCTCTTCCCATTTATCATGTGTTCTTCCTGATCCAAAATTTTGTTTCTTTCCATACTTAACTTTTCAAAGCCAAATAATAGCTCTTTTTATTTACTTATTTTTATTTTGGTTGACAGTTTATAGAACTAGTGGAAAATTAACATTCCTATATGATCTGAGCTTTGAAAAATCCAGATTTGCTACTCTTCTTTGTTGACTAAGTAATTACTTAGATGTTTTTTATAAGAGTAGTAAATGATCTCTTACATAATTTTCTTAAGGTTATGATCTTCAAATTTATGTTGCTAATCTTGATGTTGCCTTATTTCATTTCTTTATTTTGATTTTTCTTCAGAAATACTGTCACCTGAAACTCAAGTGATACTACCGTCTGTTGCTGAAACTGAGTTTTTCATTAAGAAACATTGACTCATTTGTCTTTATTATCATTAGCAGCCAGTCACCAAATTCTTTTTTCTTGGATTGCTCTTTTCATTTCTGTGATAGTTCAGGTGTTTCAAGTCTCCAGTATTTGTCCATCTCTTGGGCTTTGTGCCTCAGCAAATCTAATTTTGTATTCCACTGCTAGTTTATAATGGCTTACAAGGTTTAACTCCTGCTTGCCCTTGAAGACCTTCTTATTGTTGTACCTTTTATCTTCAGAAATAAGTGAAATAAGAAATAAGTCTACTTTTCATCATGACAGCTATGCTCAACCATTCCACCCTAATCACACACCTAGAATTACTTCTTTTTAAAATTCAAATCCAGTCTATTTTTCAGAGTTGCCTCCAGTCCTTTCTCTACTCTGAAACTTAATCTATTCCAGGAGTTTCCAAGTTATGACCTTTGGACCAGATCTGGTCTTTTGCTTCTGTATAATGGCTTTTTACATTTTGAAATGGTTAAGAAAACAGTTAAAAGAATAATATATGTGATATGTTAAAGTTATATGAAATTCAAATTTTAGTTCTCAGACACAACCATGGTCATTCATTGAAGTATGGTCAATGGCTGTTTTTGCGCTATGACCACAGAGTTGGATTGTTCTAACAGACACCGTATGGACGCAAAGCCTAAAATATTTACTGTTTGGCCTTGTGCAGAAAAAGTTTTCCAAACCCTGATCTATTCCAACTTGCACTGATCTTTCATTTTTTTGAATTCCTATTGCACTTACCAATTCCATGGTATAGTACATTGTCTTTGTCTTCTCAGTTATGGTGCTGTAAAGTTTCTTTAAAAATAGTGGAGGAGGTACTTTTAAGCCTCCCCCCACCCCAATATATACCTTCTTTTTAGTCTATACATCTTCCTGAGATTCTTATTCAGCCTCTTAATGTTCCCATCACGGAGAAAATTGTTAAGCCTTATTTAATGTAGTTTGTATCATGAAAATAATGATTTCCCTCTGGCATAGCATTATAATTTTGAATGTGAAATCATGCCCTTCCCTTCACTTCTCTGTTTTCTCCAAAGCGAGAAGACTCAGACTCTGGAAGGGAGGTGAACATTTTCATAGTGCCAGCTTAGTGGACTTTCCTGCATATACCTTTGTACCCTCAAAACTTCTGACATAAAGCTGAGCAGATAGTGGTAACCACAGTAAATACTTAATGGATTGTTTACATAGGTTGATATAAATCAGGCGACCTTTGGTTCTTCTGTTTTCACCAGAGTGAGGAAATGGGCTAGAAAGAGTTTAGAATAACTTTCATACCAAGGTGTGGGACATAACATGTTGTTAGAGGAAAGTGTCGATTAAATAATAGGGTAGGCAGTAATTCTGTTTGGAAATATTTTAGGTCATTGGTTTTCAAATATTTTATGCAGTGAAACTTTTTTCAAAGAGTAAATATTTGAAATATCAAAAGATAAAAATGAATGAAAACAGAATTATCTTTACTGAGTAGGGCTTGGGGAGGGAGCTCCAGAGTACTGCCTACTTGGACCCTCCTGGAAATACTTCCATTGAGCCTTCAGGCTTGCCTAATTTGTGTTAACCAGCAAACTGTTGGTCTTGGACAAATCTGGACTTTTTATATTAGAATATTATGCTATACTAATAGACTTAGGGCCCATAGCATTGTGCAATTTTTGTTAATTTTGACTACAAATACGACTTCAGTGGTTTAGGATCTGAGTTTGGAGACTGGCCCAATTAGTCATCAAATATTTGAGCAGCCACTTTGTGTCAGGCACTGTTTAGGGTGTTGGGAATGTGGTAAAAACAACAGCAACAAAATCTCCATTCTAATGTAGTTTAATCCTAATTGCTAACCAGGATATGCTTCCAGGTTATTTAGTCCCTACATAAATTGTTGAAATTTTTAATAGATTCTCTTCATTCACTTGATTATAATCTTGTGTAAAGACCAATTCATTGGAATGTCTTTAGTGTTCCTTTCAACCTTAAGATTATGTGCTTATGTGGTAGAATTCTTGGTCAAAGAAAATGTTGTGGAATATAATTGACTCTTCTACAAGTATTACATTGTTTAATGACTTAACTATTGTATATGTTAAAATGGCTTTTTCATTTCCTTTTCTAGTTTTTCGCTAATAATAAATTTGTTAATAAATTTGTTACTGAGAATAAGAATTAAGTAATACTGTATCAATATTGTACCATATTCATCTTTAGTAAATCAGTTGATAACTTTTATTAAGCTAGGTTACATCACCTGAGACTGTGAAATATATGACAGTCTTCGGGCTCCGATCTGTCTTTTCTCAAATATTTGATTATGTAAGAGATAACTTTGTTTGACTTAAAGAAGCTGGAGCACGTAATTACAAAGATCCTTCTGTTTAGTTCTGGAAAATGTAATTTCTTATAATATTTCTGATTCTAAAAGTTTCAAAAATTAGGGCTAAATGTATTATAGATCATAGTCTTTATTCTGGTGGCTTAAGTTTTGACTGTTTTTGGAATCTTGAAATAAATGTGCATTTCTTCCATTAGTAGCTTTAGATTAATATATTACAGTGCTTATTCAGTAAACAAATGTGCTTTCCTCTTTTTGACCAAAGAATTAAGAACATTTTGATTTTAATATTTATTAGCATTCATGCATTTATTGAGTACTAAGTAGGAGGCACTGTTGGAATCTTGTGGAATATATTGATGAAATAAAGATTTATGCCTTTGTGGATCTTTGTTAAATCTGGAGTAGGTGTGGGGAGAGGGATAGAGTCTAATGACAAGTAAATAAGTTGCAAGTAAATTAGGAGGTAAGGTGGACTTTGGAAGTTATTAGGAAAAGTAAGTGTAGAGGCAGAGGCATGCTTAGCATGTTAAGAAACTGTGTTAGTGTTCCTCATTGTGTCTAGAGCAGAATGAGTGTGGGAGAATATATGAGAGTAGGTCAAAGAATAAGATAGGTTTGGAGAAGGCAGATCTTATGCCATAGAAAGGATTTGACTTTTAGGAGCCACTGGAGGTTTTCAGACCTAAGAATGGGAAGCTCTGACTTACGTTTTAAAAGAAACTCTGGCTGCTCTGATAGTGATAGGGGAAGGGGAGCAGGAGTGGAAGCACGGAGATTAATTGGGAAGCCTTGGAATAATCTAGGGCCAGATATGATGGTGGATGGGTCAGATTAGAGCACTAAATGTAATGAAAAGTGATAAATTCTAGATATATTATGAAGATAGGACCAACAGGAATTTCCTGACATGGTGTAATAACTTAAAAGTGTAAAATAATTAAGATATCACACCTTTTATCTATGAATGCAGAAGTTTTGTGAGAAGATAGAAAACAAAGTTTTAGTTTAAATCCAGAATTACTAAGAATTTATTTTTTTCAGTTTCCTAGATTCCTTGTAGAACTTAAAAGCTTTTGTTTTTGTTTTTCATGGAAAGCCACTTCATGTTATTAAAACTCGATTAAGAGGAACAAGTTGTGTTTGAATGACTTAGTAAAATATCTTTGAAAACTTAGTTGTATAGATCGCTTCATTTCTGAGACAATTGTAGGGACCACTCAAGAAGAATATTAGGCAAATAGTTGCTCTCTCCCTCCAACTCTCCCATCAACTGTAGCTCCACTGAAGTTAAACATTTTTCGTTAATTTCTGTGAAGATACTTAATCTAAACATTTCCTTGAAATGGTTATAAGGTAAACTTAAAGGCAGAATGAGAAAGAAACTGCATTGCAAACATAAAAAGCAGTAGTCCTGCTTAAGAAAATAAAGATGGGTCATCCAGAGACTCATTTTAACTGGATTGCTTTGAGTAGGTCATTTCTACTTTTGTCTTGGTTCCTTCATGGGTAAAAATATGAGAAAATGAGAACAAGTTATATGAAAGTCACACCAAAAATCAGAAAGATGTAGGAATCAACATTATCAGATATTACCATTACACATATCTGAAAGGAATTTTCAAATTAAATTGAATAATCTGCATATATATATTAGCCATTAGTTTATTACTGGGAGCACACAAAAAAAGAAAGGATTTTTTTTTTTTTTTTTTTTTTTTTTAAGCACAGAAGAAAAACTGCCTCAGTTGGTTAATGGACAGGAGTTTTGACCTGGATGTTGAGGGCCAGAAGGTAATTCATGTAAGTATATACTATCCAGGTGTCTGAAATTAAATGCCCTTATAACCTATTACAGTCAACCTCATGAAAGCTATCTTTCTCCGATGAGGTGGTAATACCATACTCACCTAAACAAATAGCAAAATGTTTTGGATGACCGGTGACAGTTTTTTTTTTTCCCTAGTCTATGGTTTCTCAAACTTTTTTAAAATCTGAAAACATTTTTTATTACTATATTTTATTTTATTTTTTAACATTTATTCATTTTTTGGGTGGGGGGGAGAATGTGAGTGAGTGGGGGAGGGGCAGAGAGCCAGGGAGACACAGAATCCAAAGCAGTCTCCAGACTCTGAGCTGTCAGCACAAACCACAAACCGTGAGATCATGACCTGAGCTGAAGTTAGAAGCTTAATGGACTGAACCACCCAGGTGCCCCTGAAAACATTTTTATTAGGGCTTTTGAAAAAAAAATTAAAAAAAAAATCTTTTGGGTTAAGTAAACTTCTAAATTAGATAGAGTGCACTGCTTTGATGAGAGATTTGGAGGGAGAGAGCAACTATTTGCCCGGTATTCTTCTTTCCTACCTGTAGGTGAAAGAATTTTCCATCATTGTTTGAAAATCACTATGGTGACTCATGACATAAAGCTCTGCAGCTGACTTCATAATACCAGCAGGTAGCCTTCTTGAAAGAAGAACATGGATGTTACTTAAGTGTCTAATTGATAGTTTACTGTGAATTTGGTGTGAAAACCATAAATGTCACGTAGAGCTACCTTATTTCTAATTTAAACTTTAATATTCATGATTCAAAGCCTGCCACTATCAAATTTATTAGGATGTGTAGAAGCCTCATTATAAAATTTGATATAATAGTTTTATTTCTCATTAGATAAGAAGCTTTCCATTTTTCACTGACCTGTGAAAGGGTGGTAACTTCATGCCTTCACTCATCTTCTTTTAATTTTAAGACCCTTTTCTTTCTGAAATTTTTATTTTTAATGTTTCTTTATTTTTGAGAGGGAGAGCTTAGGTGGGGGGCAGAGAGAAGGGGACAGAGGATCCAAATTGGTTCTGTGCTGATAGCAGTGAGCCTCATACAAGGCTTGAACTTGTTAACTGCGAGATCATGACCTGAGCTGAAGTCGGACGCTCAGCCAACTGAGCCATCCAGATGTCCCTGTGAAACTTTTAAAATACATTCTACGATAAGAGTGTTTTCATTTCTGCTTACACTCTATAGCTTAAGATAGAAAGCTACCTCAGTATTTTGAGGTACATGCTGTAGGAGAGCAGAAACGTGTCTGTTAATGTTTGGGTAAGCATATATGAGGAATGAATAGTGACTATTAAGGCAAGGGATTAGGTTTGTAGTTGAGAATTTTCTATAATACTTAGGTTCATATGACAATGTACTGTTACTTTTCTGTTAACTTTGTGTCTCTTAAACTGGAAGGCAGGGGACGGTCTTAACATGCTTTGAATTGCTTAGTTTTCAGAATAGATGTTTGTTTAATAAAGAGCCATATGTAGTGCTAGTGTTTATGCTGTTGAACATGAAAATTCCCCAAAGTAATCACTAGGTAGGTTTTCTTTTGATGTACATTTTAAAGAGTATTGTCTGCAGTTTTCTGCTTTTCTAGTAAGACGAAAGGATTCTATTCCTTGTTTTCGATTTTTTTCTTAATTGTTAGTTATGGAATCATTGTGTTGTTTTCCCAAACTAATTTCCTTTTGCCTTTTTATCACTGTATATAATGTTGTTATCCAGTTCATTCATTGTGTTTTCTTACCAGTAAATACAAATATTCTTTTACACAGTTTAGGTAAAGAAAGTTAAACTTGTGCTAGGTGTAAATACCCAATTTGACCAGATTAAGATTTTTTAAAAGGTTTATTAATGAAAAAGAGTTAATAGGATTGGAGGGACTGCCCCAATTTCTCTTACTTCTAGTTATCATATACATTGCTGCCAGATAAATTTTTTTAAGTCACAGGTCTGACCAGATCATTTTTTTGAAAAAATACTTGACTGTTTAACTGGTTCTAAGAATCAAATTAATAAACAGAACTAATGCTTATTAAACCCTTTGTTGGCTAGGTGCTTAACATTTAAAAAAAATGATTTACTACTTAAATTTGTATAGATACACAGCCCCATTTTATAGATGGGGAAACATGTATCAAAGCAGTTTTGGTTTTACTGTTGTCATAAACTCAAATAGATTTGAAATAACTTTAACTATTTGTGTTGCTTTTTTTACATAGGATTATTTTATTAGGAAAGTGAATCTAGTAAATGCTTTGTTTGAATGTCATATGGCAGATGCTAGTATTTATAGTTGAGGCTAATAGAATAAAGTACATGAATACAAAAATCTGAAATTTTACTTTTTAATATTATTTTACCAGAAATGTTAGTCATAATTCTGAATTACAATTTCTGTTACTCATTAGTTGTTAGTATAGTAAATGTACAGTATATTTTGAATAAATGTTTACTTGCATTTGAGGTCAGTGTAGAAGCCAGGTATTTGGGGCAAGTGGTGGTTCTTTTCTTTGTATTTTTTCTCTATGTTCTTTATTTTGTTTGAACTGAAGATAATTTTCACATATGTTGATGTCCAAATGATATATTGCTTTTAATTCAACCTCAAAAGAATGAGGAATCTATAAATAAGATTATTCTAAAAGACTGATTCATTGCTTCCACATAAATAACCTAAATTAAATTGCATGTAGTTCTTCCAGGTTATTTAATGTTGCTAGTGTATCAAATACTTGTAGAAGATTATCTCAAATATATAATCTCCAAATTCTTTAGCTTACTGCTACTTAAAATGTGGTCCATGAGCTTTTTGTAGCTACTCTTAGAGGAAATAAATACAGAAATCAAGAACATTTAGAAATAATTTGACAGTGATGTTATGTCTCTTCAATCTAATAATTGGGGCTTGGATTTTTAAAAAACTGCATTTATTGCATTTTGCAAAATTGAACATGCAGATATGAAATAAAATTGATCCTTTGATAGTTTGAGAAACTTTGGTCTGGTTAAATACTCTCAGTATTTGTATTAACTGTCCATTTCTGCTTACCTATTGAAGTGTGTGAATATTTTAAATTTGTTTTTGGGCATAAAATTTTATAGATTTCACAGGAGCATGTTGAAACTTTATGAAAAATTTTATTTAATTCTAACATCTTGCTAAATTTGTATGAAATTCCATTTTAGGGAACAAGTTTTGGGGAATAATGTAATAGAAAGCAGGTTGTTTTGAAAGTTGTGAGAGAGTTGTTAAGGCAACTAGTTGCTTTAGTTATCAGCAAACATACCTCCAGTCACAGAAGGCAGGAAAATTGAGGGAGGGGAAAGGACTAGTTGTTTCTTCAAACTTCTAGGAAGGAATAGAGACAAAACGCACATTTGGTCAGTAGGGGCTTAGTTTAAAGCTTGTGAAACATTAAATTTTGTATGTAATTATTTTAATTATTAGATTTCTCTTAAATTTTGAAGTCCGGTTGCATTTATAATGGTAAATCATAAGCAGTGTTTAATGGTGGTTTCAAACCTAAAATACATGTAACATTAATATCCATGGTGCTTTGTTACGAACATCTGTAGTATGTATATAATTTAATATGTAATTCCTGATTAAGTTTTGTCCTTTTTCTCCTCTTTCTAGGAAGATGATCGTTATGATCTTGAAGACCTTTCTGCATAGAAATGAGGGAAGTACAAAGAACCAAATATAGTTCTGAACTTTCGGATCTGTATTTTGAGATGATTTTATTTTCAGAATGAGAAGTATATCTGGTTATCTTTATGAATGTAGAGACATGAGAAGAGAGTTATGATGGCAAAAAACAAAGAGCCTCGCCCCCCATCCTATACGATCAGTGTAGTTGGACTCTCTGGGACTGAAAAAGACAAAGGTAACTGTGGAGTTGGAAAGTCTTGTTTGTGCAATAGATTTGTACGCTCAAAAGCAGATGAATATTACCCAGAGCATACTTCTGTGCTTAGCACCATTGACTTTGGAGGACGAGTAGTAAACAATGATCACTTTTTGTACTGGGGTGACATAACACAAAATGGTGAAGATGGAGTAGAATGCAAAATTCATGTCATTGAACAAACAGAGTTCATTGATGACCAGACTTTCTTGCCTCATCGGAGTACGAATTTGCAACCATATATAAAACGTGCAGCTGCCTCTAAATTGCAGTCAGCAGAAAAACTAATGTACATTTGCACTGATCAGCTGGGCTTGGAACAAGACTTTGAGCAGAAGCAAATGCCCGAAGGGAAGCTCAATGTAGATGGGTTTTTACTGTGCATTGATGTGAGTCAGGGATGCAATAGGAAGTTTGATGATCAACTTAAATTTGTGAATAATCTTTTTGTCCAACTATCAAAATCAAAAAAGCCTGTAATAATAGCAGCAACTAAATGTGATGAGTGCGTGGATCATTATCTTAGAGAAGTTCAGGCATTTGCTTCAAACAAAAAGAACCTTCTTGTAGTGGAAACATCAGCACGATTTAATGTCAACATCGAGACATGTTTCACTGCACTGGTACAAATGTTGGATAAAACTCGTGGCAAACCTAAAATTATTCCCTATCTGGATGCTTATAAAACACAGCGACAACTTGTTGTCACAGCAACAGATAAGTTTGAAAAACTTGTGCAGACTGTGAGAGATTATCATGCAACTTGGAAAACTGTTAGTAATAAATTAAAAAATCATCCTGATTATGAAGAATACATCAACTTAGAGGGAACAAGAAAGGCCAGAAATACATTCTCAAAACATATAGAACAACTTAAACAAGAACACATAAGAAAAAGGAGAGAAGAATATATAAATACTTTACCAAGAGCTTTTAATACTCTTTTGCCAAACTTAGAAGAGATTGAACATTTGAATTGGTCAGAAGCTTTGAAGTTATTGGAAAAGAGAGCAGACTTTCAGTTATGTTTTGTGGTGCTAGAAAAAACACCTTGGGATGAAACTGACCATATAGACAAAATTAATGATAGACGAATCCCATTTGACCTCCTGAGCACTTTAGAAGCTGAGAAAGTCTATCAGAACCATGTACAACATCTAATATCAGAGAAAAGAAGGGTAGAAATGAAGGAAAAATTCAAAAAGACTTTGGAAAAAATTCAGTTCATTTCACCTGGGCAGCCGTGGGAAGAAGTTATGTGCTTTGTTATGGAGGATGAAGCCTTCAAGTACATCACAGAGGCTGATAGCAAAGAGGTGTATGGTAGGCATCAGCGAGAAATAGTTGAAAAAGCCAAAGAAGAGTTTCAGGAAATGCTTTTTGAGCACTCTGAACTTTTTTATGATTTAGATCTTAATGCAACACCTAGTTCAGATAAAATGAGTGAAATTCATACAGTTTTGAGTGAAGAACCTAGATATAAAGCTTTACAGAAACTTGCACCTGATAGGGAATCTCTTCTACTTAAGCACATAGGGTTTGTTTATCACCCCACTAAAGAAACCTGTCTTAGTGGCCAAAATTGTACAGACATTAAAGTAGAGCAATTACTTGCCAGTAGTCTTTTGCAGTTGGATCATGGCCGCTTACGGTTGTATCATGATAGTACCAATATAGATAAAGTTAACCTTTTCATTTTAGGGAAGGATGGCCTTGCCCAAGAACTAGCAAATGAGATAAGAACACAATCCACTGATGATGAGTATGCCTTAGATGGAAAAATTTATGAACTTGATCTTCGGCCAGTTGATGCCAAGTCGCCTTACTTCTTAAGTCAATTGTGGACTGCTGCCTTTAAACCACATGGGTGCTTCTGTGTATTTAATTCCATTGAGTCACTGAATTTTATTGGGGAATTTATTGGAAAAATAAGAACTGAAGCTTCTCAGATCAGAAAAGATAAATACATGGCAAATCTTCCATTTACATTAATTCTGGCTAATCAGAGAGATTCCATGAGTAAGAATCTACCAATTCTCAGGCACCAAGGGCAACAGTTGGCAAACAAGTTACAATGTCCTTTTGTAGATGTACCTCCTGGTACATATCCTCGTAAATTTAATGAAAGCCAAATAAAGCAAGCTCTAAGAGGAGTATTAGAATCAGTTAAGCATAATTTAGATGTGGTGAGCCCAGTTCCCACCAGTAAGGATGTATCAGAAGCTGACTTGAGAATTGTCATGTGTGCCATGTGTGGTGATCCCTTTAGTGTGGATCTTATTCTTTCACCCTTCCTTGATTCTCATTCTTGTAGTGCTGCTCAAGCTGGACAGAATAATTCCCTAATGCTTGATAAAATCATTGGTGAAAAAAGGAGGCGAATACAGATCACAATATTATCATACCATTCTTCAATTGGGGTAAGGAAAGATGAACTAGTTCATGGGTATATATTAGTTTATTCTGCCAAACGGAAAGCGTCAATGGGAATGCTTCGAGCATTTCTATCAGAAGTTCAAGACACCATTCCTGTACAGCTGGTGGCAGTTACTGACAGCCAAGCAGATTTTTTTGAAAATGAGGCTATCAAGGAGTTAATGACTGAAGGAGAACACATTGCAACTGAGATCACTGCTAAGTTTACAGCACTGTATTCTTTATCTCAATATCATCGACAAACTGAGGTCTTTACACTGTTTTTCAGTGATGTTCTAGAGAAAAAAAATATGATAGAAAATTCCTATTTATCTGATAATACAAGGGAATCAACCCATCAAAGTGAGGATGTTTTTCTACCATCTCCCAGAGACTGTTTCCCCTATAACAACTACCCTGATTCAGATGATGATACAGAAGCACCACCTCCTTATAGTCCGATTGGGGATGATGTACAGTTGCTTCCAACACCTAGTGACCGTTCCAGATACAGATTAGATTTAGAAGGAAATGAATATCCTATTCATAGCACCCCAAACTGTCATGACCATGAACGCAACCATAAAGTGCCTCCACCTATTAAACCTAAACCAGTTGTACCTAAGACAAATGTGAAAAAACTGGATCCAAACCTCTTAAAAACAATTGAAGCTGGTATTGGTAAAAATCCAAGAAAACAGACTTCCCGGGTACCTTTGGCACATCCTGAAGATATGGATCCTTCAGATAACTATGCGGAACCCATTGACACAATTTTCAAACAGAAGGGCTATTCTGATGAGATATATGTTGTCCCAGATGATAGTCAGACTCGCATTATTAAAATTCGAAACTCATTTGTAAATAACACCCAAGGAGATGAAGAAAATGGATTTTCTGATAGAACCTCAAAAAGTCATGGGGAAAGGAGGCCTTCAAAATACAAATATAAATCTAAAACGCTGTTTAGTAAAGCCAAGTCGTACTATAGAAGAACACATTCAGATGCAAGTGATGATGAGGCTTTCACCACTTCTAAAACAAAAAGAAAAGGAAGACATCGTGGAAGTGAAGAAGATCCACTTCTTTCTCCTGTTGAAACTTGGAAAGGTGGTATTGATAATCCTGCAATCACTTCAGACCAGGAATTAGATGATAAGAAAATGAAGAAGAAAACCCACAAAGTAAAAGAAGATAAAAAGGTAAGTTTAACTTATAAAACTTTACTAAACACTAATAATGTTTATGAAGATGTTTGTTTTGCCTTTTAAAATACATATTTTTTAAGGTAATGAATATTATTGAGAACTTAGGCTGCATTAGGTCATTCAGTAAATAATTAGCTCTTTTTAATGTTTTTAGTATTTTGTGAGGGTGAATTATTTTCATTACTTTTTAAATTGCATTATTTTTTACTTGTGTCCTTAGTGTAGAAGTTTGAATTCTTATTCTTCAGTGTAATTATTCTAGGTGAATATGCTTATTTTCCTTTTAGAAACGGAGATATAAAGTGATTTCGCTCTTTTTTTTGTTTTTACGTATCCCATTTATCTTTTTGCCTTCTTGACCTAGCAGTTTTGCAAAATTAATTTGACCTGCCAGTATCAAAGATACTAAAATATAATTAATAATTTGTAATATTGGAAATTATTCGCAATTTTGGAATTTACAGTTCCAGGAAGCTTCTTTGTGGATGGTGGTGTAATGCCTAAAGACATGCAGAAAGGTTTCTGAAGTTTGAATTGTAACGTTTTGACCAAATAGCAATACAGTATCCATTTTCAGTAGATATTAATTTACCTGATGGTATTAAGCATTAAAAGCTTAAATATGTATGCTATTAAAGTTATAATTAATAATTTTAATTAGATCTTTATCACAGTGGTACCTTAGCACCTTTACTTCCAGTACTCTTTGACTCTTGAGTGTGCATAAACTTTCTTCAGATTTTTTATGGTTTTAAGATAGTCTTTCAGCAGGCTTTCATTGTCCATGTTGATAATTTTTTCATCAGTTATGTATGTCCATCATCTTAGTACATATTTACTACAGGTACTCACAACACATGCTACTAGCTAACGATCTTCCATACTCAGCTATTAATCACTAGTTTTTACTATACATTTTATCACCACCAAAAGACTTCAGCATTTTTTCTTATGTTATTAAAACTACTTAATGCATATTAACAAAAATAAAGCATTTACAGCCTTTCCATTTTAAATTGCTTTTGTGTATATGTGTGTTATTTTTCTATTTTTGATCATAAGTTTACTTAGTTGTTTTGGTAACTTTTTTTTTTTTAATTTTTTTTTTTTTTTAACGTTTATTTATTTTTGAGACAGAGAGAGACAGAGCGTGAACGGGGGAGGGTTAGAGAGAGAGGGAGACACAGAATCTGAAACAGGCCCCGGGCTCTGAGCTGTCAGCACAGAGCCTGATGCGGGGCTCGAACTCACAGACTCTGAGATCATGACCCGAGCTGAAGTCAGACACTCAATCGACTGAGCCACCCAGGCGCCCCGGTAACTTTTTATTATAATTTCAACTTGGAGGATAGTTGCAGGAAGGATAAAAGCTTTTGTATATTCTTTACTGAGATTTACCCTCAGGAAGCATTTTGTCCTGCTTCCTTGATCTATTTGATGTGTGTGTGTGTGTATTGAGGTTTATTGTTTTGAGCCCTTTGAGATTAAATTGGAGATGTTGGACTCTTTCTACCATTAAATACTTCATTTTGTGAGAACAAGAACATTCTCTTAAATAGTAACAGTACAGATACCAAAATGAGGAAATGTAATGATGGTGTAGTACTGTTATTTAATATACAATCTATGAGCAAACACTTAGGTTTTCAACATCTTTCTCAATAGTTTTCTTTAGATTTCCCCATTATTCCTAATTTTTATTTAGTTGCAGTAGTAGTGTATAAGTGCTTTTTTATTTTTTTCACTTAGTTGAATTTTTCCATATTGCTCCATAGTATTTCAGTTAATACCTTTACTTATTACATTGTTTTCCATTTAACAAATTGTTTTAAAACTGGGTGGCTAGGCTTCTAGGTTTTTAATTTTGCTATCATTTTTTTATTGCAGTGGCCAATTTGCATGAAAGATTGTTCTTTTTCGATTATTTTCTTTTTTAAATGTTTCATTTTTGAGAGAGAGAGCATGCGAGTGAGCACGGGGAGGGGCAGAGAGAGAAGGAGACCTAGAATCTGAAGCAGGCTCCAGGTTCTGAGCTGTCAGCACAGAGCCTGATGTGGGGCCCAAACCCACGAACTGTGAGATCATAACCTGAGCTGAAGTCAGACATTTAACATACTGAGCCACCCAGGCACCCCTAGGTCATTTCTTTAGGGTAAAAATGTTCAACAATTGAATTCCAAAGACTTAAATGACTCGATATTTATTATTACTATAGTTATTTTAGTGTTAATTTCTTAACTATGAGCACTGTGAGGAAGGAATATACCAAATTTGTATTTATATTCTGAAATTTTAGCACATTACCTGATTTCAGTTAGTTTAGTAATAATATTCCTTGAATTAAATGTTTCTCATACATGATTTGTCTTACATAGTCACTTAATTATATACATGGTCCTTGACTTAGGATGGTTCCAACTAAGATTTTTCAGCTTTATGATAGTGCAAAAGCAGTAGCACATTCAATAGAAACCATACTTAGAATTTTGGATTTTGGTCTTTTCCTGGGCTAGTGAGATGTAGTACAATATTCTTGTGATGCTGGGCAATGGTAGCAAGCTGCAGCTCCATTCAGCCATGCAGTCATGAGGGGTAAACAACCATTCTTTGCCCACAAAATCATTCTGTTTTTCACTTTCAGTACAGTATTCAGTACATTTCAGAATATTCATCACTTACTAATAGCATAGTCTTTGTGTTATGTGATTTTGCCCAACTGTAGACTAATGTGTTTTGAGAGCATTTGAGGTAGGATGGGCTAGGCTATGATGTTAGACGTGTGAGGTATATTAAGTGGTTTTTTGATTTAATGATACGTATTTTCAACTTACAATGGGTTGAGCAGGATATAACCCCATCCTAAGTTGAGGAAGTTCAGGAAGATAAGAATTTTACTGAATCTAATATCCAATGTTAATTGATATTATAATTAATACAGGATTTTATTGTTTCTTTTTTAAAGATACATAAAGTAATGGTGGTATTTACATTCACCACATCTTAAAATCACTAAATACAGTAATTTGTCTTTAATTTTTGTTATTATTCCACAGAGAAACATGGGCCTAGGTTCTCTTCTTCTTCACTTGCAATGGTTCATATATTTGCTTCTACTCAGCCTTTTGTATAATGTACCTCTTTTCATTTGGTGTCAGTCTTGTCCTCACTTCTATTGAAGTGGTGCATTGGCTTTGGGTCGTATTTATAATCTGCTTTCAGTTGACTTAACTCACGGTAGTTTGCGCTATTTTAATCTTTAGAGCTATTTTAGAATTTCCTTGTACTTTCATATAACATTGCTTTAGTTTTTAGATTCATGTATTAGAATATTTGAACTCTAAGAAAATTGAAGAAATTCTATTTTAGAAGTTTTTAGGTCTGTAAATAATTTTTAATTTTTTAATTTATCGCTTAAATGTTTAGTTTCTATACCTGTGATCTTAAAAAGATAAACATAGTTTACAGTGAAATTTTACAGAAACAGTGTTGGACCACAGCTATATTTTATGGATTTGTGTGTATATATGCACAGTATATGTCTTAGCTTACTCCAAAGCTAACTTTATATAAGTTACTCATAATATTTTTTTTTTCCAAGCAAGGCTGGAGCACTTTAGTGCAACTTAATTTTCCTAAAAATTATTTTCATTGTGTAAGCTGGACTTGAGTAATTGTCGTCTTATGTTTCAGTTCAGTAAGCATTAGCTAATAACCTTCTAAACACTTAAAGTCTGTGCAGAAAGTTGTTGAAGGATATAAAAAAAAGAACACACATCCCCTTAAAGAGTTTAAATGGTAGTTAGAGAGACCATACCTTGTGCTTGGGGCAGTGTTAAGAAAGTACTACTAGAACAATTTAAGGAAGCATAGTTAAGGGCACATGGTTTGTTGGAGCCAGACTTCTGGGATTTGAATCCAGGCTCTGTCATTTACTAGCTGTGTAAGTGTGTAATCATTCTGCACTTCCAGCTAGGAAAATGGAGATAAACATATTTCTTGGGACTGCTATGAAAAATCAGTTCATACTTATTTATAGCAGTGCCTGACGCATTAGTAAATTTGTTAAATAAAGTATGTACTCTATTTTTTGATAGTATCACTTAAATATAAACATTAAAGGAATACAGGCTGAGCTATTACCCTAGAGTTTATAGTTAATTTCACAAAGCTTCATGAAGAAAGAGGTACGTCACCAGTTTGGGGTATTTTGGTTGGCTTTAAAGAAGGAGAAAAGATTTTAGGTGGGGAAAATCATGTTTACAGAGGCATAAAATTGTTACTAAGTAAGGTGAGAGATGATAGGAAACTGCCCTTATTTTGGGGATACTGTGAAATAACACTGCATTTATAAAAATCTGCTAAGTTGAAGAGCTAGTTTAAATCCAAAAGCAGTTAGTTAAGCAAGGCCTGAGGAGTAAGGAAAGTTGTGTTGGATTTCACGTTGCAGGTAGGGAAGTGATTGGCCTCACATAGTCTAGGTGGGAAGCTGATGTATATACTCCGTTTATTTTTACTTATTTTTTTAAGTAATCTGTATACCCAAAGTGGAGCTCAAACTTAGAACCCCAGGATCAGGAGTCACGTCATCTACCGACTGAGCTTCCTTACATATTCATTTTTGAAGTTAGAGAGCTACAGAAACCAAATGAGAAGTCAATAAAGCTAAAAGTTGACTCTTTAAGAAGACTAGAAAAGTAGACAAATGTCCTTCAAGATTAATCAGAAAAAAAGAGAAGGCATAATTAAATACTGACAATGAAAAAGGGAACATAATCACAGATAGATTAAAAAATAATAGAACATTGGGGCACCTGGGTAGCTCAGTTGATTAAGTGTCTGACTTCAGCTCAGGTCATCATCTCACAGTTCATGAGTTTGAGCCCTGCGTCGCGCTCTGTGTGAACAGCTCAGAGCCTGGAACCTGCTTCAGATTCTGTGGCTCCTTCTCTCTGCCCCTCTACTGCTCATGCTCTGTTTCTCTCTCTGTCTCTTTCAAAAGTAAACATTAAAAAAAAAATACTTAAAAAAAAGATAATAGAATACTATCAACAGTTTTATGTCAGCATATTTGAAAGTTTAAACAAAATTAACACAAACTCAGAAAAATACAGACAAGAAAGCTTTGAATAATTCCATAACTATTTTTGTTGTTGTTTTTAAAAGGAGAGTGAACGCGATGGGGGGTGGGGGAGGGAGAGAGAGAGAATCTTAAGCAGGCACCACATCCAGTTCAAACATGATGTAGGGCTCAATCTCACGTCTCTGAGATCATGACCTGAGCCAAAGTCAAGATTCAGACACATAACCATCTGAGCCATCCAGGCACCCCAGTCCCATAAGTTGTGGAGTAATAGTTTTATCTTGCACAAAAATACCAGGCTCAGATCATTTGATAGGAGACTTTTCAATGAATGGATGATTTCAGTGTTCTTCAAACTATTCCAGAAAACAGAAAGCAGGAGAATACGTTCTTTAATTCATTTTCTTGAAGTCATCTAGTCTTAATTTCAGAATCAGACAAGGATGGTATAAGAAAGGAAAATTATAGTCCTGTTTTGCTTAGGGGACTGTACATGCAAAAATCCTAAATGAAATACAAATACAGGTCCACAGGCCCTTGACTGCAGTTTTGAAATCCAACAACTTCTGAAAACCAAGTTTTTTGTTTTTGTTATTTTTTTTCAAACTTTGCGACACAATCTGATTTGACCTGCTCTTGTTTGCAGAATCTTATTTGAGGCTATTTTTAATCATTGCTGATCTTATTTAGAGTAAATATCCATACAGTTCACTGCAGAACTGACCCACACTTTAATGGGGTTACATAATTGGCAGTTTTTGTACTGTACATTATGGCTAATGACTAAAAACTTCCAAATGCTAAAACATATTTTCCTCAAGGGTTTTAGATAAGGGATTTTGGACATATAATAGCAAAAAACATGCAGCAACAGTGTATGAAAGGCATTTTATTAAATTTAATAAATTCATAGAAAACTATATTATGAATAGATAAGAACCTTAACTTGGAAAAAAGGTTTCTACAAATAAACAATTGAAATCTGCAACAAATATCCTGCAACAAATGCCCTAAATGGGGAAATGGACTCTCTTTTCAACCAGGAACAAGATAATGTACACACTGTCACCACTTTATTCAGTATTATGTGGAGGTGCTAGTCAAAGCAATAAAATAAAAAAAAATTAAATGCATGAATATTAGAATGGAGGAAGCAAAATTGTCATTATTGGCTGATGTGATTGTCTGTGTAAAAGCCATAAAGGATCTACAAATAAATTAATGGTAGTAGAGGAGTTAACAGAAATAGTTTGAGTAATATCAGTTACCAAAAGTCAATTGCTTCTCTGTATATTGGGAATAAATAGTAAAAATAATTGGAGAAGATACTAGTTACAGAAGCATGGTAGATTATCCAGTGCCTGGGAGTAATTATAACATGTGCACACCACTATGTGGAAAGGTATTGAAAAACAGTGAAAAAGATCTAAATAAATGGGGAACTCTAGTTCTTTCCTGTCCATGAATATAGCATATTATGAAGAAGTCATTGCTTTCAGACTAATCTCTGGATTCAGTGTTTCATTCAGAGTGTCAGTTTTTCAGGTTACTTCACACAGTGTTTTTAACCCATGTATGGAAGAGTAAAGAGCCTAGAATAGGACACTTCTTTAAAAAAAAGTTTGTTTAGTTTTGAGAGATAGCAAGAGAGGGGCGGAAGGAGGGAGGGAGGGAGAGAGAGAGAGTGGAAACCCAAGCAGGTTCTGCTTAAACCCATGAATTGAAATATCATTACCTGAGCCGAAATGAAGAGTCAGATGCTTAACTGAGCCACCCAGGTGCTCCTAGAATAGGCCACTTAAGAAGAAAGGCAGAGGTGGAGTGGTGGTGATGGGTGTATGTGCTTATTTTATCAGATAATGTAAAACTTTAGCATGTAAGACTGGTATTGGCACAGAGATAGGCATATTGACCAATAGAATAGAAAAGTACACCTCAAAACATCTAGTCTTCTGTCTTGGAACTGTTATTCCAGTATGGTAGCCAACGGGGCTATTGAAATGTGGCTTATCTGAATTGAGATGTGCTAGTATAGAGGGTGAGGAAAGGCCTCCCTGAGAAGTGTCATTTTAAGTCAGATATGATGGGTTAATAGGACTTAACTAGTGGAATGGTTGGATGGTTGGAAGACTATTTAATGCTGAATGAATAGAGTGTTCATGTTGTGAGAGGGAATGTGGTATGTTCTTTAAAGAGGTCACTGTAAGTGGTCATTAATCTAAGGAAGGTACTGGCATACTTTCCATTGTCAGGTAGTATTTTAGGCTTGCAGGTAACGTAGCCTCTGTTATAACTGTTCAGATCTGCTGTTGCAGTATAAACACAGGCAGCAGGCTGAATTGCTGACCCTTAGTTCTGTGGGAAAGAGTAGTACAAGGAGAGACTCGCTAGTTGGGACTAGACTTGGACCTTTTTAGCATTGTTAGACATTTCTGTTATTTAGCTTTGAAGTGATACACTAGACAGTGGATGGATTTGAAATCACTTGGTTTCCATGTGGTGAATGGGTTGAGCCATGGAAGACCAACTAGCATATTACAGTAATCTAAATAAATCATGATGAAAACTTTTGAGTAGTTGGAGTGGGAAGGGAGAATGATGGCAGTGGAGGGAATGAGATGGATTTAAGAGTGCCTAAAATCTCTAAGATTTGATGGTGTATTGTTTGGGGAGAAAGAGTGAGAATGGTAAATGAGATAGGAAAGATACCTTCTTGGTTTCTGGCTTATGCAGCTTTAACAGTGTTGATGCTGTTTATGATGTAGAACATTAGAGATTTACCAGGTTTAGAGTTGGGGAGTGGAAATTATAACTTTGGTTTTAGAGTTCAAGTGGAGATGTTAATTTGGCAGTTAGATGTTCTCACAGGAGAGGTCTGAGTTGGAGATACATATTTAGGACACACTGAAGTAGGGATGGCAGATGAAATTGACCTTGGGGAGTACAGAGGAGCGCCTACCAGAGCCTTGAGGAACTGCCAGTGTTGAATGACTAGTCTTTTGTTCCATTATGGTGGATTAGTTTCTATATTCATTTTTAAATTAAATACTCTTATGAATTCTGAACCCAAGTTTATACATTTCTTTGTTTTTTTTCCCCCTCTAAGAGGAGAGGTCATTCTGTTTATCTTCGTTCTTTGATTCCAAGATGGGAGCTGTAGTCTTAAAAACCTTTTTTCAGATTCCTTAATACCTAAAAAGTTACGACTTTTGGGCATTAGTGGCATCTAAGGAAGATCTGTTTCTCTTAAAGTGGACTTATTTGTCATTCCTGCCAATCAAAGAAGGCTTTATGTTTGATCGTCCTTTATTCTCTGCTCCAAAATGAGTTTAGTGTTAGTTATGAAATCAAAACCTTTTAAGACATTTCTTGATTGCAACCATCAGAATTACTTTGTTTATATCATACACATAAATATTTCTCCATAAATGAAATCTCAAAAAACAATACTGTATACATTATTTTGATTTTCTAGTCCATTACAGTGAAATAAAGAGGTGCTGGTTGTGACCTACTGAATTGATTTCATAACTTACAGGTGTTTGAAAAAGAGCTTTAAGACCGTGAACTGAATGAGAAATTTGAGTTGCATTGGTAAAATTGCCAGTTTTTCATACACTTACTCAATGAAATGAGGTATACCTGTGATCAAGCCAGTTTGGTTTTTCTTCAGTATCTATTTCTGTTACGCTAGCTTGACTCAGATCGGAAATAGTAAATTATTTGTTGAATTTTATGGTGCATTAGAGTGAGTTGGTATTTCAGCTTCTTTTAATACTGTTTTTCTGTCTTGTTTCCAGGTCCTGAGTCTTTTCATCCTCTTATTTATATTAGTGACTACCAATTCCTCTTTTATTCTCAAATGTTGCTTCTAGTCTATATTCTTCTCCATGTATTTTACTGCTTCTTTCTTACTAAACCTGGTTCTGAGATAATGCCTTAGAAGATTCTGCTGCTTTAGCCCTTGTAATACGGTTTGAGGAAGAATACCAAAATAGGCATGTTACCTTTAAAAAAAACCAAAGAGGTAGATGCCTATGTATGTAATGAGTCACAAAATGTTAATTTAATATTAATAAATAGTGAATTGATACTGCTATTAATACTTTAGATTCTTTTGAATGTAATGAATCTTAGGTTTAGTTTTTACTTCTAACTTGTAGAATCTGTCTTTATTAAATAAAGTACTTTTAAATATACTGTTAATCAAACAGTGGTGGCCAGAATTTTTTTTATTTATAAATTGTTCATTCCAGATATAAG
Organism: Acinonyx jubatus; assembly: GCF_027475565.1. Taxonomy (NCBI): domain Eukaryota; kingdom Metazoa; phylum Chordata; class Mammalia; order Carnivora; family Felidae; genus Acinonyx; species Acinonyx jubatus. The sequence continues at coordinate 80,125,952 of NC_069386.1, forward strand.
AATGAGATATATATCTGCATTGAACTGTTTTGTCTGTATCAAAATGCATAAGTTACAGGGTAAGTTTGCTTTCACTTCTAGTGTGTATCCCTTAACTTGTTGACAGTTAATTTGATGGACTATCAGTGTTCACATCTGAGAAAAACTGAAGTTCCTTAAAGAATTTTAATTAAGGCTAAATAAAAATTGGATGCTAAAAAGCTTACTGTAGAAAGAACAATACTTTTAGATCAGATACAGATAGAGTAAGCTTAGACTTTGTTTAATGAGCAAGGTCATTTAACGGAGCCTTGAACTGCTTGGAAGTTTCAGGTTTTCTATTTTATACATATTTTGGGAGAGTACCTTAGTTTTCTTGTTGGCAGAGTACCCATTATATTGATTATTATCTTGCAGATATTCCTTAGGGGAGAGAAAGTGTGGGTCACTCTTGTAAAGGTGATATATTCAGAAGAAAGGGAAAGCTGGTTTCCCAGACTCTCCTCAATCAGCATCTTTTCTAGACTATGTATCTTGATTTGGGACTGTACCCATTTGTAGCCAGGGAACTCTGGCTGGGAGAATAGAGTTTATGGTACTAAATATAGGCCTGAGCCTTTATCCCTAGAACTTTGGGTGGAGTTGCCTTTCCCCCAAATTGGGTAATTTGTTAAGGGATGAAAACCATAATACCTGTTACAAGGAAGATTTATATCTTGTTTATAATACATTTTTATGGCCTGATACAGTATGTTGACTGTTGTCAGTTGAAGTCAGTATGAGTATGTGGCTTTGTTTTTGTAGTGGTGAAAAAGAACCCTTTACGTGTGTGTGCTTTTTTTTTTTTTTTTAAGTAATTACCATTTGTTTTGACTTAAGGAAACTGTCAATTTATTCAATGAACATCTTATTGAATGCCCACTATGCTTGAGCGCTGTTTGAAGTTAAGGGTACAGGAATGAATTGGTGTGTGGGCTCTGCTGTCAAGGAATTCAGTCTAGTAAAATTTGTTGTTGAAAATTAAACATTTTATACTTACATTGAGATTTAGCAGAACTTATGGTTCTTTAGTATTTCCATTCTCATTTGGAAAGCATTTGGTGAGGTGTTCTTTAGTAACCATTTCAGTTGCTTTCTTACTGGCTACTGGCTAAATTGGTCTATGCCTGATTATTTACATGAAGTTCCTAAAATTTCTCATAAAGTTGGTGACGTTTCTGGTGCCAGATACATCAATTTATGACATTACATAGGTGTGGATATATTATGTGAGTATTTCTGTTTATGTTTTACAGTTTGCTATTTATTTGTGCTGTCCATTTGACCATGATTTTTAACTTTTCAAATTCATATTGAAAAGTAACTAGATGGGTAAGGTATTTTTTTTTTTTGATGTTTGTTTATTTTTGAGAGACCGCATAAGTGAGGGAGGGGCAGAAAGACAGAGGGAGACACAAAATCTGAAGTAGGCTCCAGGGTCTGAGCTGTCTGTACAGAGCCTAATGCAGGGCTTGAACCCACAAATTGTGTGATCATAACCCGAGCTGAAGTTGGGATGCTTAACTGATTGAGCCATCCAGGGTCAGCCCCTATATGGGTCAGTTTTTAAAGTATATTTATTTTACTCATGTGTTCTAATGAGGCTTAATTTAAATACTTGTATCATTGGTGTGCTTTTTTTTTTTACTAACGTAGAAGCAAATGGAATGGCACCTGGATTGGTCATTTGGTTAAGTGTCAAACTCTTGATTTTGGTTCAGGTCATGATCTCCCAGTTTGTGAGATTGAGTCCCCAAGCTCCGCGTCAGACTTTGTGCTGTCAGTGTGGATCTTGCTTGTGATTTTGTCTCTCTCTTTCCCTCTGTCCCTCACATATGCTTACTCTTTCTCTCAAAAAATAAATAAATTTAAGAAAATTAAAACGTAAATTTCTCCAGTGTGGCATTCTTTTCAAACTTTTTTTCTTTGCTTTCATAACAGCATATTTTGAATGTTTAGCAAAAACTGGCATAGCACAAATTCTGAAATTTTCTTTTTAAATTTTTTTTAATGTTTATTTTTGAGAGAGAGAGTGCGAGCAAAGGAGGGATAGAGAAAGAGGGGGGACGCAGAATCTGAAACAGGCTCCAGGCTCTGAGCCATCAGCACAGAGCCCAATGCGTGGTTCACACCTGCAAACTGCGAGATCATGACCTGAGCCGAAGTCAGACAGACACTTGTCTGACTGAGCCGCCCAGGCACCCCAGTATTGAAATTACTCTTAATTCTACAGCACACTGATTGTAATTGTTAGAATATGTTAATATATCAAGGAGTCACTTAACTGTGTTAACATAGAAAATTAAAGCTTATAATTTTCTATCTGTGGTCCGTTGTTACTGTTCTAAGACTTACGGGTAATTTTACAGGGCTGTCACTTTTATGTACTACAAAATTTGGTATACTACAAATTGTCCCACTTTAATCCTAGAAGAGTTATTTCTGTAATAGATATAGTTTTATGATTTCTAACTCTAATGTTTTCTTGTCATCTCAGCTGATGTTGTAAAGGAGTCCTCGAGTAAAAATGACTTAATTTATGAGTGTGAAAAGAAAAACCCCAAAAGACTGCTTTTTAAAAATAGTAATTTTTGATGTTTCCAATTTTTAAGGACAAAATATAAGTGTAACAAAAGTGATGTGAGTGTGTCTAACTTTATCCATGTGGAAGGTAAACTTCGAACATTTTTTATAAAGTAATTGTTTTGAGCTTCAGGGGAATTGTTCTTAACCTTTGAAAATTTGAGGAAAGGTTTGGGTATTTTCCCTGGAAAAATGCACATGCACAAAATTTTAAGGGTTTCATATATTTTCTAAAGCTGTGGACTCTAGCTTAAGAACCTCTGTTGAGGGGCGCCTGGGTGGCTCAGTCGGTTAAGCGTCCGACTTCAGCTCAGGTCACGATCTCGCGGTCCGCGAATTCGAGCCCCACGTCGGGCTCTGGGCTGATGGCTCAGAGCCTGCAGCCTGCTTCCGATTCTGTGTCTCCCTCTCTCTCTGCCCCTCCCCCGTTCATGCTGTGTCTCTCTCTGTCTCAAAAATAAATAAACGTTAAAAAAAAAATTAAAAAAAAAAAAGAACCTCTGTTGATAATGAGGAAGGAAGAAGACACACTGAAAAATTTATCTTTTGATGCTCTGATTGACAGTCATGAGAGTAACAAAGTACCTAACAGATTAGTTGTGAAGCAAAAGAAAAATCAGTGGTTTTAAAAGGAAGTGCTGGGGGGCTTCTGGGGGGGCTCAGTCAGTAAGTGTCCCAACTCTTGATTTCGGCTCTGTTCATGATCTTGTGGAGCCTGCTTGGGATTCTCTCTCCCTGTCTCTCTGCCTCTTCCCCGCTTGCTCTTGTGCTTTCTCTCTCAAAATAAAAATTTAAAAATAATGGAGTGGTGGATATAATAGAAAACATATTTTTATGTGAATACAGTTAATAATATGTATTTGAGGAAACTGGGAGGAAAGCCATCCATTATTTTATTTTATTTTATTTATTTAAAATTTTTTAACGTTTATTTATTTTTGGGACAGAGAGAGACAGAGCATGAACGGGGGAGGGGCAGAGAGAGAGGGAGACACAGAATCGGAAGCAGGCTCCAGGCTCTGAGCCATCAGCCCAGAGCCCGACGTGGGGCTCGAACTCATAGACCGCGAGATCGTGACCTGAGCTGAAGTCGGATGCCCAACCGACTGAGCCACCCAGGCGCCCCAACCATTATTTCTTTTAAACAGCTAGATGTTTTGCTAGGACCCTCCCCAGATGATTCCATGTTTATTTTTTGGTTGCTGAAGTTGTTAATGGCATTAATAAAATAACTACCAGGTAGATAATTTATATTGAAATGCTTTATAGGAAGATGGCATCTTAGAGAAGAATCATTGCTAGAAACCAGTTTGTCTGTTAGTATGAACAAGAACCCAGACCACATTTATTTATCCTCAGTTACTGTCTCTTCCTTCTTTTTGCTGAGTGGTAGCTTAAAGGGTGTGAAAGAGCCTTCACAATATCCCTGATTTCCAAAGTGTGTTTATACTCTCAGCTAGCACCTACAGCTTTTATAGACTTTTTGAAAAAGGATTGAAGAAGCCTTCGGGGAGTCCTGGCTTCCATTTAAGGCTTTTCTTCTCTTTTTCTTTTCTTTTTCTTTTTCCCTTTCCCCTTTTCCCTTTCCCTTTTCCTTTTCCTTTTCCATGCCCAATGTGGGGCTTGAACTCATGACCTTGAGATCAAGAGCGGACACTTACCTGACTGAGCTGCCCTAAGGCTTCTTTCTTATACTGACGTTATTGTGTGATATGATATAATACTTACTCCTCTCACCTAAAGTAATCACTTTGTAGTAGTTTTATCACTTTGTAGTTTTTTTCTTACTACACTGTAAGCTTTTTGAGGAAAGTTCTGATTATCATTCATCTCTGTGTACCTTACAGTACTATTTCTCAGTCTTGAGTTACCTATTGACCTTTTTTAAAGTTAAAATTCTCACACTTCCCAGAAATCTGTCTCTAGCTATCTCCCAAACTTGAGTCCTTCATCCTTGTTTTTATTAGCCTAGCACGATTGTTCTCAACCAGGGTCAGTTTTGCCCTCCAGGGTACATCTGGCAATGTCTGGAAACATTTTTGGCTGTCACAACTGGGGTAGGGAGTTGCTACTGGTAGCTATTGGGTAGAAGCCAGGGATTCTGCTAAACGTCTTAATGTTTGTGGCACTCTCCCACAACAAAGAGTTATACAGCCCAAAATGTCAATAATATGGAAGTTGAGAAATCCTGTGTAGCAGAATGTGGTCTTTAAGGAAATTCCTGTGAGATTCTAGAAGTCAGTCATTCAAGGCATGTTTGTACCTGCTCTTTATGAAAGGCAAGATTTCCTCATAGGTCATAGATTTTACTTCCCTCTCCTTAACATGATTGGATGAGAATGTTTTCAGGAAGGAGCTACTGTGGGCCAAAGCTACATGCAATTGCTGTTTATCCTACTTAGCTGATCTTTATTCTGCTATAAAATACATTGCTTACATTTCATTGTCCTAGTCTTTAAAAATTTTTTTTAATGTTTATTTTTGAGAGAGATGGAGGGGCAGAGAGAGGGGAAGACACAGAATCCAAAGCAGGCCCCAGGCTCTGAGCTGTCAGCACAGAGCCCAACACGGGGCTCCAATCCACAAACCATGAGATCATGACCTGAGCCGAAGTTGGGCCCTGAACTGACTGAGCTACCCAGGTGCCCCCATTGTCCCAGTCTTAAATTTGTCATAATTTCTTACTTGGGTTATTGCAGTGATCTTTTCTTTCTTCTTTTCTTTTCTTTCTTTCTTTTTCTTTTTTTCTTCCAAGAGAGCATGAGCAGGGGAGAGGGGCAGAGAGAGCGAGAATCCCAGAAGGCCCCATGTTTAGCACAGAGCCCAATGTGGGGCTTGATCCCATGACCCTGGGATCATGACCTGAGCTGAAATCGAGTCGGTTGCTGAACCAAATGAGCCACTAATGATCTTTTTCAAAATAGCAATTTTAATATGAGATAATTATAGGTTGACATGCTCCTATGAAATAATGCCAAAAGATCTCATACATCCTTTGCCCAGTTTCCCACAAATGTAACATCTTGCAAAAATTGTAATACAATATCACAACCAGGGTATTGACATTAATATGATTCACAAATCTTAGTTGTCCCTGAGTTTACTTGTACTGTGTGTGTGTGTGTGTGTGTGTGTGTGTGTGTGTGTGTGTGTGTGTTTAGTTCTGTGCAGTTATTCACATGGGGTAGGTTTGTATATTGACTACTGCAAGGTGCAAAACAGTCTATCACCAACAGATCTGGTGTCTTTTTATAGCTATGCCCTCCCCTCTCCTCAATCCCATCCATAACCCCTGGCAACCACTAATTTGTTTTACACTTTCTAATTTCTTAATTTTGCCAGTTCCAGAATATTATATATAAATAGGATCATACCATATGCAACTTTATGGGATTGACCCTTTTTTTTTTTTTTTACCATGATTCCCTTGAGATTTGAGATTCAGTCAAGTTGTTGCCATAAATCTATAGTTTGTCCTTTTTTTTTTCCGTTTTTTAAAATTTTCCTGAGTAATATTTCCATGGTGTGGGTATACCACAGTTACTTAACCTGTTGATGGATATATGTTCTTTCTAGTTTTGGGCTATTATGAACAAAGTAGCTGTAAACTGTAAAATTTTATACAAATTTTGTACACATTTTTATATAAATACAAGTTTTCATTTCTCTGGGATAATGCCCAAGAGTTTACACTGGGTCGTTTGGTATTTTCATATTTAGTGTTAGGAGAAACTGCCAGCCTATTTGCCAGAGTGGGTGTACCATTTTAGATTCCCACTAGCAGTGTGTGATGGATCCAGTTTTTCCACAGCTTCATTAGCATAGGTGGTACAGTAACTTACGTTTCTATTTCTCCTGTTTCCCATTGCTTCACACTGTTGTTTTATGTTGCTTTCTGAGGAATAATACTGAACTAGAAATGCCTAATCTGTCTCTCTGCAAAATACGTTTTGTGGCCTCTGTGTAAAGTTCATATTTCTTAGGGACATACCTGAACCCCTTTGCAGTATGGTCCTTACCTTCCTTTCTATCCACATTATTTGTGCCGGCACATTCCAGGTGTACTGAAATAGGTGTTAAATAGATGCAGAACAGTAGCTGTCTTAGAGTTATTGTGACAGTTAAGATTATACATGTAATATTACCAAGTACATAGTGTATAGCAGTAAATAATTGGCAGTTTCTAGTGATTTCTGAGTTCTTATGCTGACATGTGGTAGGCACCCAAATGTTCAGATGAGAAAGTAAGTGACCTACAGACCAGATTCTTTTCTACATTCCTGAAATATCCCTGAACTTCATCTCTTACTTTTTAAGTTCTGCCTTTTGAAGTCTGAATTTAAGCCTTGCATCCAATTATTTTGACACTTAGTCACATACTATTTTTTATGTGCTGTTTATTAAATGATAGGTAGTTAGATTTGTTTTCTTTATAATAACATATTTCTTGAGAGCATTAACCTTACTTGCAGCAATTTTTGTGTTTTGCACAATACCTGGCATGATGCTGTGCACATGGTGCTCAGTTCTTATACACTATTGAAAGTACATCACCTTACATCCAAATGAATTCCTATAGAGTTGGCTGTTTAATTCTTCTTGTAATTTTATGATGTGTAATAATTATTCTGTGCAAATCCTGATTTTATAGCTTAGGTACATGCATATAGTGACTTTTATAAATAGATCTGCGGAATTAGGTATAATGAAACTTCGCATAAACTGGTAAGTACACCAACAAACAGTACTTTGTGTATTTATTAACAAATCTTATATGGTAAAAGCTTTCTCTGGTTCCTTTTTGTAATTCTGTGTGCTTCTGTCAGTGTTTACTGAGCATCTATTTACCATGTACTATCACTGTATTTTGTCAGTACAGGTACCAAAAAGGGAAAAATGGACAGTTTCTCCATAGTATTTTGGAAGTAATACCAACAGGGCTTCTTGTGCAATTGCTATGGAGAGTAAGGGAAAAGGGAAAAATCAAGATTGACTCCAAGATTTATGGTCTAAACCAGTGGATAGATTTACTGAGATAGTGAAGACTAGGGTGAAAGGTTTCAGACCAAAGGGAATCAAGATGTCTGTTTTGTGCTTTTTATGTTTTATGTTAAAATATCTAGGTCGAGATCCCAGTGAAATTATAAAGGTTACATGTATGAATCTGGTACTTAGAAGAAAAGTTGTCATTGTCAGGATGTAAGGAGATTTTCAGCTAGGGATTAGATGAATTCACCTATGGGTACAGTATAGTCAGAGAAGAAAGGGGAACTCAGAACTGAGTTTGAGTAAACCAGGAAGAGTTGTTGGCAGGTGAAACTGAAAAAGGAATCCTTTGAGCCAACAGTAGTGAAATGGGAGCTAAGAGAGCAAGTGTTTAAAGAAGTAGTCAGGAAAGAATGTTACTTAGAGCTCAACAAGGATGAAGAGAATTGTTTCTTTTTAATTTGGTAGTGTGGAAGTATCTAATCTTAACAAGAAATTACATAGAATGGAAGAGAAAACCGGATGGAAGAATGGGATGTGAAAAATAGTAGATGTAGATGGCATCTCCAAGAAGTTTTGCTGTAAAAGGGAGTAAGACAACTGAAACTAATACATAACACTGTGTTAATTAACTGAAATTAACATAACTTAAAAAGCCAAGAAAAAGAAAAGGAGCAAAATTGGGGTAATAGCTAGAAGTTAATGTGGAATCAAAAGGGTTTTCATGTTTGTTTTCAAAGATGACAGGTGGTAGGGGGTACCTGGGTGACTCAGTCAGTTAAGCCTTGACTCGTGATTTGTGCTCAGGTCATGAACTCACCTTTCATGGGTCCTGAGTTAGGCTCCGCCCTGAAGGTGCGGAGCCTATTTGAGGTTCTCTCTCTCCCTCTATCTCTGTCCCTTCCAGGTTCACTCGCTTGCGCTCTCTCTCTCTCAAAAATAAATATTAAAAAATATATAATTAAAAAAGTAAAAATGACAGGTATTAGAGAGTATTTATATGTTCAGAAGAATGACCTGGGGAGGGACAAATGTTATAGAAGAGAAGGGGTAGAGAATTAGTGGTAACTCTTTGTATAGTTCAAAGAATTTAGCCTTGAAGACAACTCCAATGTTAACATTGCTCCTTTAAAAAAAAAAAAAAGTCATTTTCCTGTCCTTTTATTTTCAACTCTTAGGAGATCCTTTGTTTCAATGGCATGTGTGTAATTGGGTTTAATTTTGTACCAAGTCTGAGAGTCTTTTATAGTTAATCTTACTCCATTTATATTTATTTTTGTAAGTTTCAGTTTGCTTTTTTTCTTGTTTCCTATTTTTATTCTACATTAGTAGGGAAAAAAAGGGTAAGAAAGAAAAATGAAGGAACTGTTAGTGTGCCACTTATTTTTGTCATTAAATATATATTGAACCTCTATTTTATTTATCTTTTTTACCTTTCCTAATAGTCTGTCATAATATTTTGTCATGCATTAGCACAATTACATGATCTCTTATCTTTTCACCTTATCTTTTAGAGTATGTTGAGGCTTTTGGTTCTGGCCTATTATCTAGTTATTTTTACATTTTGTAGCTTTAGCCACAGAATTGTAGGTAATGTTTTGTTATATAGCCACACCACTGTAACTTAGAATTAGTTCTGTGTGTTTAACTATATACAGTGTTCATTCTTTTTTCCATAACACAAATTCTTCACATATAAGTTCTTTATTATCAGTGCTATTCATCATGTGTTTTAAGATTTTTCAGGAGTTTGCTATAATTTAAATACTAATTATTACATATTTGAGAACTTTAAAAAAGGTTATTGTTGGTTGTTACGCACATCTGATTTGGCATACTAGCTAAGTAAAGAATTCTTGACAGTCTTTTTCCTGTTAACATTCCTATAGGTGAATCTTCTGACTTCTAGTTTTCCTGAGAATTTTAAAGCTAGCCTGATGTTTTCCCTGTACTGTTGGTTCTTTATTTCTTCTGTCTGGATGTTAAGATTCTTTGAAGCTTACTGAGTTGAATATGATATATCTGTAACTTGATTCCTATTTTTTTATCATTGTTATTACATGATGAGATCATTTAATTTAATCTACATTAGTGTTCATTATTTCAGAAGAGATCCAAATCCCTTTGTACTTTCTTTTTTACAGGCACTATACTAGATCTTTGGAGTATGTTGATGAACAGAGCAGATAAAAACCCCTGCCCTTGTTTGGAGCTGAAATTATAGCAGGGGGGCACCAAAAGATATAATAATAATATAATAAAAATACATGAGTAAAGTATGTAGTGTTGTGGGTAGAAACAGCAGTATAAGGGATTGGGAATACTGGGCAGGAGCTAGAAGACAGGCATTAAAATTACAGTTTTTAATACAGTGTAGGTAGAGGTAGGCCTCATTGAGATGGTAAAGGGAACAGCCAGTATAAGAGTCCTAGGTCAGGAGCATGCCTGATTTATTAAAACAAGTTAGCCATGTGGATGGAGGAAGGGAGTAAGTGATGAAAAAAGTAGAGGGAAATGAAGTCAGAATATAAGAGACCAAGTTCAAGGCATGCAGATTTGTATATGGCTTTATAGGCTGCTGTTTGTGTAGCCACTATCATTCTGGCTGCTTTGTTGAGAATGGTCTGAGAGGATGGTGATAGGACCAGGGGGAATGGATTGAAGCAGTTGATATAATAATCTAGATGTGCGAAGTGATAGCTTTAAGAAATAGATTCTATATCTAATACATGTGCTTGACAGTTGGAAGTAGAGTATGAGAGAAAAAGAGGGATCAAGGCTAAGACCAAGATTTTTATAGCCTGAGCTACTGAAAGGTTGTAATTGTCAGTATCTGAGGGATAAGGCTGCATTTGGGGAACATTTTAAAGAAATCAGAAGTTTAGTTTTGTACATTTTTTTAATGTTTGTTTATTTTTGAGAGAGTGAGCATGCGCACATGGGAGGGGGCAGAGGGAACAGGGTACAGAGGATCCAAAGCAGGCTCCATGCTGACAGCAGAACTCCAAATTGGAGCTCAAACTCACAAACCGTGAGATGGTCACCTGAGCCTAAGTCAGATGTTTAACTGACTGAGCCACCCTGGTGCTTCTAGATTTGCACATATGAAGAACGATATGTCTCTTAGAAATTCAAGTGAAGATGTCCAGTAGAATGTTTTAGATGAGTCCAGAGTTCAGGAGAAAGAGCTGAGCTGGAAGTATTTGGGTTATCAGCAATTGGATGACAGTGTGAAGAGGGCTGGGACAGATGTTGAGAAAAAAAAGACGGTCAGGGACTGAGGCCTGGGATATTCACAGCATTACAAGGCTGGCTGAAAGGGACCAGCAGAGGAGACAAATAAGGGGAGAGTGAGTGAGGTCATGCAGGTGGTGTTCTGAAAGTCCAGTGAAGAGAGTGACTGCTGAAAGGTCAAAGAAGGTGAGAGTTGGGAACTAACTGTTGCAAAACAAAACCTTGATAAGAACAGGTTTATGGAGTAATGAGGGTGATAGACTAATTTGAGTACATAAAAGAGGGAATGAAAGAGGAATTGGAGACCTCTAGTCTATATGACTTCTGCAGAGTTTGTCTGTAAGAGAAAATGGCATTATGGGGCAAATAGGAGAAGATGATTGAGACTTTTTAATGTGAAAGTAATGTGAAAACATCAACTTAGCTCAGGTCATTATGTCATAGTTCGTGGGTTCAAGCCTTGCGTGGGGCTCTGTGCTGACAGCTCAGAGCCTGGAGCCTGTTTTGAATTCTGTGACTTTCTCTCTGTCTCCCCTGCCCTCTTTCTTTCTCTCAAAAATAAATAAACATTAAAAAATAAAATACAATGGAAGCAAGAGTAGTTTTTGGAGTGTGTCATAGGAGTGATACAGTAGATGAGGGATCTCTGATGATGTTTTTCACTTTATTCTGATCTTTTCAATTGAATCTTCACTAAAGAGGTTTTCATTTCTTTAATGGGTTTTTTTCTTCAGTTTCTTTACATTTTGCCTTCTCTTGTCTCATTTTCTTGATGTGTTTTTTTGTTTGTTTGTTTTCCTCCCAAGAATCCCATCTTAAGAGAGTAGAGAAGACCAGATATTCTTGTTTCCTGGATTCATTCTTTGAAAGCCAAGTTAACTGCTTTTTGCTATTTTTTTTTTCTTTGGTTGGTTGTTTACAAATGAAGCAGTTGAGGCATTATGTTTTTTAAGTGTTATTAATTACAGTAGTTATTTGACAGTGTTGCTTATTAGATGCCCTTCTTTGTTGTGTTGCTGATCTTCGTGAAGCGGGAGCACAGCTCCTGGAAGAAGCTATTTATATACCGTTTCCTGGTCCTGTTTTCTTACACTAATGATAGTTTTTAATATCTGCTGGACATTTAATTGATAACATTGTTTACATTATTTGTGAATGGGATATTTATTGTATTGCGGACATTCATTTGTAGCAGACATGACATGAGATTTGCCTAAGTGGCCAGAAAAAAAAGATGGTGGGCATTTGCATTTAAGCAGAAATGAGGATATGTGTGACTGTAGTATGAATTAAAAATTGGGTTATTGTAAATTAGATGTTTTCCTGCTGGCGTAATTATTTAATTGGGGCTGCCATTTCTGACAATGCTTCTTTAATAGCTGTGGAAATAAATTAGCAAATAACCATACTCCTCTTTTTTTTCTTGCATTTCAGAGAATCTTGATGGCATTTTTTATAGCAATTGTAATCATCTAACCTTAGTTTAACTTAAAACATTCGTTTTTGAATTGGTATAAATTTATCGCTATAGATCAGCAACTCTTAACCAAGGGGTGTATATCAGAATTATGTAAAGTTTTTTAAAATTCACATGTTTTAAAAGAAATCCTTGAATTCTGACGATTAAGAACTATCTCTATTAGAAAAAAGGAATTGTATATATTTTTATTTATCATAAAAGCTAACACAGGAATGTCTAATCCAAAACTTTTTCTGCATAGAATTTTCTTTTATATCCATGTCAGTTAGTAGAAAAATTAGTAAAATCACAGAACTTTTTACCCTTTTTTCCTCCTAATGTATATGAATTAAAACTTGAGCTGTCAGGGCAGTTCTGTGTTAGTAAATTATCCCTTTAGAGTTTGCCAGAAATTCCATGCTGTAAGACATTTAGCCTTTCATTACCTTAGAGTACTATCCCTGAATCTTGGTATAACTACAGAATTAAATAATTTGCCCTTGAAATTTTACAGACCTTGGGGGATGTTCCCTGAGCATAAGCCACAGAATCAATCTACCTTACTTTGCTTCCTGTCTTCACCCTCCCAATTTCAGTCAAGTATTCAGTGCTTACTAGATGAAGTTTACACTTCATTTTTTCCTCCTTTGTTATGATTCCAAGGATAAGGGGTGGAATATTTTTAGAGTCATCTGAAAGTTTAGATTGATTCCTAAAGGGCAGTATTAAAAAGAGGATTTCTTAAGAATTGACTGGAACATTTAGGACCAACCAACTTACTTTTCTTACAACTGTGTTCTTTAAGTGGCCAAGATGTATTAAGATCTTTGTATCACTTCATTCCTGTTGCTCCTACCATAGGCTAGACATTGCTATTTTCATTAATCTACCTAAGTATATATAATCTTTTTCATTGTTGTATTAATTCTTTAAAGAAAATACATTCATCTTTGCCTCAGGTTTCAGTTTTCTAATCAAATTTTGCAGCTGATAGTTTGCAGGCTAGAAAGAGGACTCTGCCACTATCCTATCTCATTTTTGAAATTACAGTGTCTTCATTTCCACTTCCTTGCATAATGTTCTGCTTTGGTGGTGGTGGGAGTGGAAGGATTATTTAAGGAGTAAGGATCTACACTACCGGTGGGTTTAGGTCTTGACCCAGATCAAACACTCCAGTGCTTTCTTGGCAATATCCTAGATACCTAGTTATATTGTATATGATTTGTACACACCAGGTTTGTATATAATCCCTATCACCATTGAGATATAGTACATGTGGATTTAGAAATTGGGTTTCATGAGCTCTGGAAGTTTGCTAGGTGGAACAGCCTAAAATTGAAATGAAGAAAGGACTTAGTTAATTATTTAAATAGCCAGAGACTTGGAAGAATACATTGGGGGATCCATCCAAAGGAGAGACTCCTCCAGGAGGAATGGGAAATTAAGATGGGGAGTATTGCTTTAGGGATAGAAAGCTCTCCTACGTCTGCCATTCTCCCCTTTTCTGATAAGAAATGTTATGTTTTTATCCTATTTATAAGTCAGTAATGATACTTATGACAAATTTGAATAGATCTATGATTTATAACAGAAAATAAAAGTTCGTAGGTAAACTAAAAAGGGAACAAGGGCTGTCAATAGAAGTGCTCTGACATCTTTGGATTTCTGAAAATTTACTTATCTTCATATATTTTAGAGATTCTCAATGGGGGATGCATAATAGAATTATCTTTGGAGATGCCTGTAGTATCCTACTCCAGAAAAACTGACTCAGAATCTCCTCAGCAATTCTAAACCTCCATAGGTTTTTCAGATGTTCACTTCTTGGTTAAGAACCCCTTTTCTCCCAGTGCTATATTGAAGTTAAACTCTAAAAATCAGTATTTCATTTTGTTTTTACTATTGTGAAAATGTTTTATCAGTTACTTAAGAAAACTATTTTAACGTTTAAGATATAGTCAGTACATGGGAAGAAAATGGGAAAATGAGAAAAGACAAATGATGGGACTAAAAGTCATGAAGTTACATAGCTTCATTGTATAATCAATAATTAAAGTTATATTATGTTTTTATAAATATACCTATATGCGAAAAACTCGCTTGGACCTGCCCTAAAGACCAAATAGAGTTAGTAAACCACACCTAAACTGAATTGAACATTGCTCACTTTGAGCTTTTCCTTTGAGTTGGTATTGAAAAATGACCTTTTCTAATTTCCCTACCTATCCAGTTTCCTATTATTTTCTAGAGGGAACATTTTTTTCTAGTCATATTTCCTCTGTTCACTTTCTGTCTCTTTCCGTTGCTCAGGTTGATGCTTCTGGCAGAATTTAACTGAGTCCCATATTGATGGTCATTTAAGTTAGATGTGGCTTTTAAATAAATCTTTTGATACAAAATGTGTATTTACATTGCTTAATACTCATGCTATTTTGAAGGAAATTAATTTTAATAGTTTTAACTTGAATATGTTTTCTTATAGCAGAAAAAGAAAACTAAGAACTTCAATCCACCAACACGTAGAAATTGGGAGAGTAATTACTTTGGGATGCCCCTCCAGGATCTGGTGACAGCTGAGAAGCCCATACCACTATTTGTTGAAAAATGTGTGGAATTTATTGAAGATACAGGTAGGATAGAAGTATCATAGGCAGAGATTTAATTTAAAATTTCACTTTTGCTGTACCAACAGTTTGTCAAATGTTCATGATTCATAAAAGCTAAGTTTTGAAACAGATGTGTAGTTCTCATTAGGATTGATTGTGTTGAGTGTTCACTCTAGACATAACTATCTGATATTTGCAGAAAACTTTGTTCTTAGCCATTAATGCTTTTGTTGGACTTCTCTAATAAATGGGTAAGTTGAATGCTAAAATGTTAAACTTCTCTTATCTGGAATTTAGAATAAGTTGATGATTAAATTATGCTACTATTTAATCATAGTTAATGATTTAAACAGATAATTTGAAAGTTTTGAATATTTTTTAAGTCTAGTACTATTTTTATTACCCATTTTACATATGAATATTTGTTTTAAATTTCATAGCAATATTTATAAACGTATGAAAGACTGCTGATTTGAGATGTTACCATTTATTTGTTAGCACTAGCTCTATGTGGTTTATATGCTGTATTTTTAAATATTTTTTGAGAGAGAGAGAGAGAATGGGAGTGGGGAGGGTCAGGGAGAGAGGGGGACAGAAGATCTGAACCGGGTTCTGCGCTGACCCCAGCAAGCCAGATGCAGGGCTTGAACTCAGGAGGGACTGTAGAGATCAAGACCTGAGCTGAAGTCAGGTGTGTGCAGATATCCTCGCTATTTTATTTTTTTGTTTTTGTTTTTAATTTTTTTATATCCTCACTATTTTAAAAACAAGCCTGTGGTACGTTTACTTTGCCCAATGTAAACTATTAGCTGAGGGTTGGAGTAGTCTAAAGTTGAGGAATAAAGGTAGAATATTATCATGTTTATTTGCATTTAAAGTGAACATGAGTTAATCATGAAACCTCAGTAATTGACTGGAGTATAAAATTGGATGGTTTGAAAACATGAACTAATCCCATCTTAGCTTTATTTGTTCTTAATGATCTTCTTTGATAAATAAACATGGTTTAAAGACAAAACTAGGATGTCTGACCTATCTAAAATGTCAGGCTCATTTTTACTTCAGTGTATATTTTAGCCTTTTTAGTCTGATTATTAGCTAAGTTCTATAGTAATTGGGTTGTCTGGTGAGAAATGCTGACTTCCTGTTGTAAAAAAGAAGTGGAATATGGGGCATTAACTGTTATCCACTAGTGTTAGAGTTGAAATAGCCTGTAATCTTCTCCCTTCTTTTAATAAGTGTTAATTTATAGAGCATACATTTGGATATACTCTTAATCATTTGTATTTTCCTTCAACAAAGTGTAGTTTTAGCCATATTTCTTATCTATATTTGTATCCATCTTTAGTATAATAGAAATGTAAAGGTTCTTAGAATATTAGCTTTCTGCTCTGAACTTAAAGAATTCTTATTTGCTCTAATAATATAGTTAGGCTTTATGGAAATAACTGAGAAAATAGGAAATATTTTTCTTTAGTAATTAGAAAATAATAAAGTAATAGTCTTTTGTACATTTATTTTTATAATTAAAAATTCTCATTTCTTGAATATCTTCATGGTAATTGAGTGATTTGGTTTGAGGAAAATGAACGAGTTCCAAGTGTAAGATAAAATGAAACTCTATCCCATATTTTAGCATAATTTGAATTATTTCATTTAACTGACAGATAATTTATATATTTAAGTGCTTTGTTAGAAGTATACTGAGGTGGGGCTCCTTGGTGGCTCACTTGGTTGAGCATATGACTCTTGGTTTCGACTCAGGTCACGATCTCAAGCTCAAGCCCCACATAGGGCTCTGCCGCTAACAGTGTGGAGCCTGCATAGGATTCTCTCTTTTTCTCTCCCTCTCTTTCTCTCTCCCCCTCTCCCTCTCCCTCCCCCCCTCTCCCTCTCTCCTTCTGTCTCTCCCCCACTTGCATACTGCTCTTTCTCTCCCTAAATCAGTAAACAAACATTAAAAAAATAAAAAGAAGTATACTGAGGTACTGTAAGATCACAAGAATAGTTATATAGAAGTTTCAAGTCCACTTCTTTTGTGTTGTTGGTGGTGGTAGTTCTAATTGATTTTACTGATTAATGCTGATCAGTTTTAGAAATTCTCAGTTGTTTGAATTCAATATCAAATTCTCAGTATGCACTGTGGCACAACCATCTTCTGTTGAAGGTTCAACTTAATGTAAATATATATCAGATACTTACTGTTTAAAAGTTGAACTTGATAGTAGATCTTTAGGCATAGTAATATAAATGAGCAGTACTTTATTGTTATAATTAAGTCTTGTTTAAAGAACTAAACTTTTTAAACAATCTTGAAGAAGCTATTACAGTAGTTTTAAAATTCAACTTTATTGATATAATTTACGTACAGTAAAATTCATCAATTTTAATAGAATGGTGAGTTTTGATAACTCTGTAGTCATTTAAGCACCACCACAAGCAAGATACAGAACATTCTCATCACCCCAAAAATCATCCAGTGTATTATCATTAAGTATGGTGTTAGCTGTTGGGTTTTTCATAGATGCTCTTTATCAGGTTCAGAAGTTCCCTTTTCTTATGTCCAAAATCGATGTTGATTTTGTTGTGATTTTTCTTCCTTTGTTGAGGTGATCATATGGTTCTTTTAAAAGTCTGTTTAATGGTAAATTATGTTAATTGATCTCCAGATGTTAAAAACTTGCATCCCTGAGATAAACGCAACTTGGTTATAATGTTTTGTCTTTTTTATATGTCACTGGAGTTAGTTTGCTAAATTGTTAAGGATTTCTGCTTCCTGAGGGATATTGGTCTATGGTTTTCTTGAAGTGTCTTTGTCTGGTTTTGGTATCAGAGTAGTAAAACGGACACCACAGACTTGAATCTATTTTCTAAAAAGGTTGTACAAGATTGGTAATATTTCTTTCTTAAATTTGATATAATTCACCAATGAAACTGTTTGGACCTGGATTTTTATTTCTGAAGAGGTTTTTAACTGTGGATTAAAATTTTTTTTAATGTTTATTTTGACAGAGGTCACACATGTGTGCAAATTGGGGGAGGGGCAGAGAGAGAATCTCAAGCAGGCCCTACACTCTCAGTGCAGAGCCCACATGGGGCTTGACTCATGATCAGGTCATAATGAGATCCAAGACCTGAGCTAGAATCAAAAGTGGAATACTTAATCAACTGAGCCACTCAGGCACCCCTGGATTAAATTTTTTAAATAGATACAGGGATGTACAGATTTTTTATTTCTTCTTGAGCAAGCATTGGTTTTCAAGGAGTTTGTCCATTTCATCCAGGGTGACAGAAGATTGTTTATAACATTCCTTATCAGTATTTTAATGCCTGTAGCATCTGTAGTGATGGCTTCTCTTTTGATTTTGTATTACTAATTTGCGTTTTTTTCCCCCCTCGTATTAGAGATTTGTCAATATTACTGATCTTTTCAAAGAGCCAGCTTTTGGTTTTATTGATTTTTTTTTCCTTTTGTCTGTTTTTTAATTGAGTGAATTCTGCTTTTAATTCCCTTTTTCAGCTTTCATTTGGCTTCTTTTTAGTGTCTTGAAGTAGAAGCCTAGATTAATGATTTTGACCAATCTTATTTACTATAATATTTTCTGTTAAACATTTTCCTCTAAGCTTGTTTTAACTGCATGCCACAAATTTTGGTGTTTACATTTGCATTCAGTTTCGAATACTTTGTAGTTTTCCTTTTGATTTTTTTTTAAATTTAACTCATTGGTTATTTTATAAGTATTTTATTTCTAAATATTTTCCAGGTATTTTTCTGTTACTCATTTTTAGTTTAATTCTCTTGCAGTTGGAAAACAGCAGTTTGATTTCACTGTAAATTTATTGAGATTGCTTTATAACCCAGAATATAATCTGTGTATGGTGGGACCTTGAGTAGAATGTTCATTAAGATTTCAGGTGAAGGGTTCTGTAAATGCAAGTTAAGAGGTCACATTCTTTGAGAGTACCGGTCAAGTCTTATATATCCTTAGTGATGTTTTTGTTGTTGTTGACTTGTTTTTTTTTTAATTACTTAAAGAATACTAATGAAATCTGTAGTTGTGATTATATAGGTCTTTCTCCTTTCAGTTCTCTTAGGTTTTGCTTCATGTGTTTTGAAATTTTAGTTAGGATTATGTCTTCTTTATGAACTGAGCTGTTATTATTATAAAGCACTCTCTTTATGCTTCATAATACTTATAAAGTCTACTTTGTGTAATATTAATATAGCCGATGGTATTTTCCTTGAGTAATGTTTGTGTAATGTATCTTTTCCATCCTTTTAGCCTATTTGTATCTTTATATTAGTGATGTACTAGTATTTGAAATATGTATCTTTAAACACAGTTCATTATCAAATATTACACCACTATCATTTATAATTTAAGAACCTTGTAACAGTATATTTAACCTTCTGATCCCTTTTTTGTTACACATTTTAATTATATATTTTTTTCTTTTATTCTTTTTTTTAAATTCCAGTATAGTTAACATGCAGTGTTATATTAGTTTCAGGTGTACAATATAGTGATTGAGCCATTCCAGAAATCACCCCATGCTCTTCATGACAAGTGCACTACTTAATCCCCATCATTTATTTCACCCATCCCCCTACCTACTTCCCCTCTGGTAACCATCAATTTGTTTTCAATAGTGAAGAGCTTGTTTTGGGGCATTTGGGTGGCTCAGTTGGTTGTGTCCAACTCTTGATTTTGGCTCAGGTTTTGATCTCCCAGTTTTTGTGAGTTTGAGCCCCAGGTCAGGCTCTGCTGATGGTGCAGAGCCTGCTTGGGATTCTCCCTCTCTCTGCTCTTCCCCTGCTTCTGCTCTCTCTCTCTCTCTCTTTAAATGAATGAATGAATGAATGAGCAAGCTTCAAAGAGAGAGTGTGTTTCTTGGTTTATCTCTCTCTCTTTTTTTCCTTTGCTTGTTTGTTTTCTTTCTTAAGTTCCACCTATGAGTGAAATCATGGAATTTGTCTTTCTCGGACTTATTTTGCCTAGGATTTTACTCTAGCTCCATTCATGCATTACAAATGGCAAGGTTTCATTATGACTTAATATTCAATTGTATATATATACCACTTCTTTATCCATTCATCTGTCACTGGAGACTTGCACTGCTTCCATAATTTTGCTGTTGTAGATAATGCTGCAATAAACATAGGAGTATATATATTCCTTTGAATTTGTGTTTTTGTATTTCTTGGGTTAAGTACCTGGTAGTGCGATTGCTAGATTATAGGGTAGTTATATTTTTAACTTTTCAAGGAGCCTCCATACTGTTTTCTAGAGTGGCTGGATCACTTTGCATTCCCACCAACAATGCACAAAGGGTTCCTTTTTCTCTGCATACTCCCCAACACTTGTTGTTTCTTGTGTTTCTGATTTTAGCCATTCTCACAGGTGTGAAGTGATACCTCATTATAGTTTTGATTTGCATTTCCCTGATGGTAAGCGATGATGAACTTCTTTTCATGTGTGTGTTGGCCATCTGTATGTCTTTGGAGAAATAAATGTCTGTTCATTTCTTCTGCTCATTTTTTAAATGGATTATTTGGTATTTTGGGGTGTTGAGTTGTATAAGTTCTTCATATATTTTAGATACTAAGCCTTTATTGGATATGTCATTTGCAAATCTCTGCTCCCATTCTGTAGGTTGCCTTTTAGTTTTATTGACTGTTTCCTTTGCTGTCTAGAAGCTTTTTATTTTGATGAAATCCCAATTTTTGCTCTTATTTTTCTTGCCGAAGGAGACATATCTAGAAAAGTGTTGCTGTAGCTGATGTCAGAGATGTTATTATTGCCTGTGCTCTTTTCCAGAACTTTTATGGCTTCAGGTCTCACATTTAGATGTTTAATCCCTTTCAAGTTTATTTTTGTGCATGGTATGAGAAAGTGGTCCAGTTTCATTCTTCTGCATATAGCTGATCAGTTTTCCCAGCTCCATTGGTTGAAGAGACTATTTTTCCTATTGCATATTCTTTCCTCCTTTGTTGAAGATTAATTGACCATATGATTGGTTTATTTCTGGATTTTCTATTCTGTTCCATTGCTCTATAATTCTACAGTATGTTTTAAACATCACAGTATATATTTATAATTTTTGCTTTGAAGAGATAATAATTGTTATTTTTAAAAGATACTTTCTTTCAAAAGAAAGAAAATATTGCAGTATAAATCTTTTTATTTAACAGCTTTACTGAAATATTCATATATTCTATAGTTCACCCATTTAAAATGTACAGTCCAGGGGTGCCTGAGTGGCTCAGTTGGTTAAGCATCCGACTTCTGCTCAGGTCATGATCTCACGGTTCATGAGTTCCAGCCCCACATTGGGCTCTGTGCTGACAGCTCAGAGCCTGGAGCCTGCTTCAGATTCTGTGTCTCCCCTATTTCTGCCCCTCTCCCACTCACACAAGTGCACGCGTGCTTGCACTCTCTCTCTCAAAAGTAAGTATTTAAAGAATTAATAAAAAAAGTGATCTCCAACGTTTCAATGCAGCCATTTACCGTTTTAAATACATACATACATACCTACATAAATAAAATGTACAATTCATTGGTGTTTTAGTACACAGAATTATGCAACTATCAGTGCAACCCATTTTAGAGCATTTTCATTACCCTAAAAAAGAGCCACATACCTATTAAGCCATCACTTCCTATTGCCCATACCCACCCACCCTTAACTTTCTGTCTTTTATTGATTTAACTACTGGTCTTTTTATGACTGGCTTCTTTTAATATAATATTTTCAAGGCTCATCCATATCATAACATCCAGTAACACTTAAATTTTATTGCTCAATAATTTTCCATTGGTGAAAATTTTCCATTTGGGTTGTTTATACTTTCTGAATATTGCTGCTATGAACATTCCTCTATAAGTTTTTGTGTGGACATGTTTTTCACGTGAGTATATATCTAGACATGGATTTGCTAGATAATATGGTAAGTCTGTGTTTAACTTTTTGAGAAACTACCACTGTCATACAAACTAGCTGTTATCATTTCACATTCCCACCAATAATATATGAGTTCCAATTTCTCCACATCTTTGCTAATACTTATTTTCCTCTTTTTTGATTATAACCACCCTAGTGAATATGAAGTGATATCTCATATGGTTTTCATTTGCATTTCCCTGGTGACAAATGATGTTATGCATATTTTCAAGTGTTTATTTTCATATCTTTGCATATCTTCTTTGGAGAAATATCTATTTAGATCTTTTGCCCCTTTTTAAATAGAATTGTTTATCTTACTTTTAAGGGCTCTTTATATATTCTGGATACAAGTTACATTGAAGTATGAGTTGCAAAAAATATTTTCCCAAAAACACATTCCTTGATGGTATCTTTTGAAGCACAAAAGTCAAAAATTTTGATGAAGCCCAATTTTTTTTTTTTAATGTTTGTTTAAGGGCTCCTGCAGTGGCTCTGTCGGTTGAGCATCCAACTTCAGCTGAGGCCATTATCGCGTGGTTTGTGAGTTTGAGCCCCTCATTGGGCTCTCTCCTGTGAGCACAGAGCCTGCGTCGGATCCTCTGTCCACCTCTCTCTCTCTCTCTCTCTCTCTCTCTCTCTCTCTCTCTCTCTCTGTTCTTCCCCTGCTTGCACTCCTCTCTTCTCTCAAATACATAAAATTTAAAAATAAAAACAAAGTGTTTATTTTTGATAGAGCACAGGTGGGGGAGGGGCAGAGAGAGGGACAGAAGATGCAAAGCAGACTCTGCGCTGACAGTGTGAGCCCTAGGAGGGACTTGAACTCAAACCACAAGATCATGGTCTAAACTGAAGTCAGATGTTCAACTGACGGAGCCACCCAGGTGCCCCATGATGAAACCCAATTTTTTATGATTTTGTCACTGTTAATGGTATGATGTCTAAGAAGGTTTTCCCCAGTCCAGGATTACAGAGATTTTTATTCCTGTATATTCTAAGAATTTTACTTGCTAGTGCTCTTACATTTAGGTCTGTGATTCATTTTGAGTTTATTTTTGTCTGGTAAAAGAAAAGGTCCAGCTTGATTCTTTTGCACTCAGATCTCCATTATCCAAGCACCATTTATTGGATTTCCTTGTCATTCTTTTTGAAAATCAGTTGACCATAAATGTGAATATTTCTGGGCTTCTCCTGATAGTTCACTCATCTATATGGTTATCCATATATGCTGGTACCTCTCTATTTTCATTGCTGTAGCTTTGTAGGTAAGTATTGAAATCAAGAAATATTGAGTCCTCCCACTTTGTTCTTCTAAGTATACAGTTATAGGCTAATGGATTTTTTCATTCAGCTTTCTAAAGACTGTTCATTGTCTTTTTCATGATATCTAACAGTTTGCTGTTATTCTTTTCTGTGTTCCTCTGTGTGTGATGTGTTCTCCTTTCTCCTAAAACTCACAGATGCTTTTAAACAAACAATTTTATTTAAAATGTTCCTTAACATGTGCTTTTTTTTAAAAAAGAAAACACTTCTACTTGAGGTTTCTGGACCTCCTTGGGTCCTCTTGGTTTGAAATTTTGAAATTTGTAAAATTTTAGGCCAATGTTTATTGAGATATCTTTTTTTTGTTGTCTTACTCCCCCTACTTCTGTTCTGGACTCTCAACTACATGTATGTTAAACCTTTTAAAATTTTCCCACAGCTAACTAAAAGCTGTTTGTTTTGTTAAGCCTTTTTTTCTTTCTGTGTTTCATTTAGACTGTATATCTATTGTCTTCTAGTTTATTGATTTTTTTTCTGTATAGTCAAATCTAGAAGTTCCATTTAAGTCTGTTTTTACTGTGTGTCATTTTTCTACCCATCATGTTGGTTTTTTTTGTTTTTGTTTTTTTTACAGCTTTGAGTATACTTAAAAAATTTAGGGATGCCTGGATGTCTCAATGGGTTAAGTGCCCAACTTCAGCTTAGGTCATGATCTCACAGTTTGTGAGTTCGAGCCCTGTGTCGGGTTCTGTGTTTACAGCTCAGAGCCTGGAGCCTGCTTCAGGTTCTGTGTTTCCTTATCTCTCTCTGCCCCTCCCCTGCTAGCACTCTGTCTCTCTGTCTCTCAAATAAACATTAAAAGAAGTTTTGTTTTTTGTTTTTAATTTATAATAATTGTTTTAGGTCCTTGTTTTACTACTCTTCCGTATTTCATTTCTGGATCTATTTTTTTTCTGTAGGTTTTTTTCTTGATTATGAGTAACTATTCTTGGTAGTTTTGGTTTGATAACAGATATTTTGAATCTTACATTATTGGGTGGTGAGTTTTCTAAGTGTTCTTTTTAAAGAGTGTTTAAATTGTTTTGTCATGTGTTAAGTATTTGTGAATCAGTTTGATAATTTCTAGGCTCATATATGTAAGTTTGTTTTGGTGAATCCAGAACAGCTTTTATTCTATTGTTTATTTAGATCTACAATAAGGTGAGAACTTGACCCTATATCCTGTATATTAAAGGTCTTCTGAGAATGGAACTTGAACTATTCTCTGCCCCATCCCCAGGAAATTTCCTTTCCTACATTTGGACTATTCAACCAAAGATTTTTCTGCACATATCTGAGGGTCTTTCTCTGTGTATCTCAGCTTCTTTTTTGGTACTCTACCCCTTAAATTTTGGCCTTCTCATCCTTTTTGAACTCCTGTCTCCTGTCTTCTCAACTCTGGTAGACCATTGTGCTCTGTTGTGATTCTACCTTTCTGTATGTTATCTAAAAGCTTTTTCCAGGCACTAAGTTGGATTATTCAGACAGTTTAACTTATTAGCTGTTTTTTTCCCCCACAGATCACTGTTTTGAACTGCCTGTGTCTCACTGTATGAAAACTTGTTTTATGTAATTTTTCCAGTTTAGTTCTTTGCTGAAGTAGAGCAGTTTGCATAGTAAAGTCCTTCATGGTGGAATCAGATGTTTCTATAACAGTTTTTTGATAGTACTGTATAAGTTGTGTTAAGGTCTAGTTGAGAATGACCCTTGAAGTATGAGTGTAAGTTGAAAGTAGACAAAAGTATGTGGAGGAGAGAGATTAAAAAGAAAGGGAATGATAGACTTCTCTCAGGGATTAGTATGATAACCTGATAGATAATGAGCTTGAAAGATAACTCAAAAGTGCCCCTCATATTGCAGGTGGGGCAACTGTAGGTGTACCATTAATGAAAACAAATTGTAGGATGAAGAGTAGAAATGATATTTTGATAATGGATTCATATTATGTACATGTTAAATCTTCAGGTGCCTCTGGGTAATCCATTTAAAAGCCCCAAGACTCCACTGGCTGTGTGGCTATGGATCTTTGGAAAATGGTTTAATCTTAAGATTTTGGCAATTGTCATTGTATAGATATTAATGTAAGTTATGTGTAAGCTATGAAATTCAGGGTGAACATACAGAGTAAGAAGAAAAGTTCAGCACAAATAAGCTGTACAAAAGAATGGAGCTCTAAAACTCCAGAGAGAAGAAAAATTTTAATAAAGAAGCATCGTTATTAACATTGAATATAAAGTCAGGCGACTTAGAATGATACTTTTTAAAACATTTTTGTTGAGGTAAAATTCATATGACACAAAATTAACCATGTAAAAAATACAGTTCAGTGACATGTAGTGCATGTACAGTGTTGTGCAACCACCTCCTTATCTAGTTTCAAAGATTTTTATCACCCTAAAGGAAACTATACCCATTAAGTAGTTACTCCTTTCCCTATTCTTTTTTTTTTTTAATGTTTTTATTTATTTTTGAGACAGAGAGAGACAGAGCATGAATGGGGGAGGGGCAGAGAGAGAGGGAGACACAGAATCGGAAGCCGGCTCAGGCTCTGAGCCATCAGCCCAGAGCCCGACGCGGGGCTCGAACTCACGGACCGCAAGATCGTGATCTGAGCTGAAGTCGGATGCTTAACCGACTGAGCCACCCAGGCGCCCCACTCCTTTCCCTATTCTTAATTGCGCCCAGGCTGGCATCCCACCTACCTGTTTTCTGTCTCTTTGGATTGACTTATTCTGAATATTTCATACAAATGGGATCCAATATGTGACTTTTTGTCTGTCTTCTGTTACTTTGCATAGTGTTCATTTATGTTGTAGCATTTCTCATTGTATGGATATACCACATTTTGTTTATCCATTGATAAGTTGGTGGACATTTAGTTTGTTCCACCAGTTAGCATTTGTAAATACCGCTGCTGTAAATATCCATATACAAACATTTGTTTGAGTGCCTGGTTTCAGTTATGTTGGGTACATACCAAGGAGTGGAATGTTGAGTCCTGTGGTAATTCTTTGTTTATCTTTCTGCATAGCTGTCAAATTATTTTCTACAGTGGATTCACCATTTTACATTTCCACAAGCAATGCACAAGAGTTCAAATTTGTCCACATCCTTGGCAAATGGGAAAGGCGAAATAAGATTATCAGCAGGAGGAGGTGTACTGATAAAGCAGGAAATTCAAAAACTATAAAATGTAGGAAAAATCCACAGTCTCTAATATGAATGCCTCAACAGATTCTGAAGGTAGCACACTTTCAAAACCAGAGAAAATTTTCATTAAAATACCATTTTAAAGGAGGAGATGAAAAAGAAAAAAAAGGGGGGGGAGGAGGAAATGCTTAGAAATCTGCTGTGAGTCAGGAAAATGTGGCAGACTTAGCCTTAGTTGTGCTTTTGGTTAGCCAATGAGATTCTCTAAATATTGGTCTGAAAATTGTGTTTTATTGCACACATCAGTGATGTGTGAAATAATTGAAGTGTATGAGTCTTTGTTTTATTGCTGAGGTGAATATAACTGTATTAACTAAAAGCCTTTTTATTTAAACTTCAGCGTTCCTACTTGCTGTTTGGAAGAACTCTCATTTTTTCATCATTTGAACATTTTTTCACAAATATTGTTACCCTATGTCTTCTCTCCTCTTTTGACTTGCCTACATTTCTGAGTCCATTTTTAAGTTCATTTGCTTGCATACTTCCTCAGCCCCACCATGTTACTCGTCAAAACCTCAACCTTGGTTAAACTAACCCCCTGCCTACTCTGTCTTGGACCAGCAAGTGGGTTATGGCTATGGATAAACATAAACCATGTATTTCACTTTAAGTATATAAATGCACATCTGAAGAAATCCTACAATTCCTTAGTTTGTTCTCCTAAAGGATTATTTCTTTTTTAAATAAGTATTTTGTCTTCATTTTTTTCCTCATACTTTGGAACATATTTAGATCTTCATAAATGTTACAAGGATAGTATGGCTAAACATTCATACACCTTTCACACTTATTTTTGTCACATTTCTTTCTTTTTTTTTGTCAAATCATTTCAGTAAGTTATGAGAGATTATCACACTTCACTCTTAATGAATCTTTTAGTGCGTATCTCCCAAGAACTAGGACATTTTCCCCACATAACCACAAGTGTCACCTTCAGGAAATTTAACATTGATAAAATTTCCTCTGTTGTCCCATATATTATATATACCCCATTATATTTGGTCGTGTGTGTGTGTGTGTATATATATATATGTATATATGTATATATAATAGGATATTACCTCCTAAGAGCTTTTTTGTTCTTTCAGTTCAGATCAAGTCAGGAAGTTCCCTAGACTTGTGTGTGTGTTTTCATTGACACCTTTTTTGAAGACGTTAAGCCTATTTTTATAGATTGTTCCTAAATGTTAATGCCTGGTCAGATTTAATTTAAAACATTTTTTGGCTACATAGGGCTGATGTATCTTTCCTAACACATCATTCTAGGAGACCCATGATGTCAGTTCCTAAAGGACTTTTTATGTTGCTTTTGAAATTCTAGGCTTTCAGGGCACCTGGGTGGCTCATTCTGTTGGTGAAATCAAGATGGAGCCCTGCGTTGGGCTCCACACTGACAGCATAGAGCCTGCTTGGGATTCTTTCCCTTCCCCCATTTGTGCATGCATGTTCTCAAAAATAAACTTTTTAAAAATGGAAGTCTAGGCTTTTATTAACCTCAATAGTGTTGAAGAAATGCTAAAAGTTGGTATCATTGACATCTGAATTTAATGATTCAAGTGTGACCTGTTTATTTTTGATCTAGCAAGGAGGAATTATAAGTTAGTAGTCCCTTAAAGAATTTCTTTAGTTTTAGTATGTTGTATCTAGCAGAAACTCCTTGAGTCTTCAAACATTCAATATTGGCATTTATCCTTGAGATTTTCTGGTATATTAATACTACTTTTTATGGTTTATGGCTCTGCAATATGTTTTTATCTGTTAGCTGGAACTTTGTCTTCTTGAAGTAGCTAGTCATTGGGCCTTAGAGTAATGCTTTGTTGTTGTTGGTTTTTATACCATAGCCATTAGATAATAATCTTGATGTAAGGACCCTGAGCTCGTAAAACCCATGGCTGTGGTACATATAATTAAGTCCTTACTTAATGTTTAAACAGTTTTTTCATAATAACTATTTGTCCTTGTGACATTAGTTATACATGAATAATATTTTAGTCTTTATTTTCTAAGCTACAATTAGTGTTTGTTGTTTTTCCATACAAAGAATGCATGATAAGTGCAAAAGATGAGAAAATGGAGGCATTTGTGCTACAGTGAGATTTCTTAATTTAAATATGTATCAACTGAATAATTTGCATTATGCAGAACCCCCCCACTAAGTTATAATATCCTGAAAACACGAGTTTTGCATTGTAATAACATGATCAAGATGAATGATACACAGTGTGCAAGATGTTCTCTGGTTTTTCTGTGGAGACTATTCTTAGGTGAAAGCTATTTCAAATGCTTTATATGTATAGTAAATTTTTAGTATTCTATAAAATAACTTGTTCATTTAATTTTCATATCTCTATGAGTTGTGTGTATAGTTACTGTATCTAGAGGTGGAAACAGGTTTTACAGAGGTGGAAACAGGCTGAGAGAAATTAATTAATGCATATGAGGTCACACAATTGGATTCTAGCTCCACTTAAAATTACTGCTTACAAGTGACTTTTGATAATCAGAGTTGTTTTTTATTGTTAAGGAAAGGAATTATCTCTTTCATTATAGCCAGAAAAAAAATACAAATAAGTCCAAAAAAACCTGAAAAAAACACTTGTAATTTTATGATCATGAGATAAGTTTTATTTTTGTACATATTTTTACAGTATATAATACACTTTTAAACATACTGTAGCTTTTTCAAAAGGGGATAATTAAACAAGGTTTTGTAATATTTTTTTAATGTTTATTTTTGAGAGAAAGAGAGAGACAGAGCACAAGTGGGGGAGGGGCAATGGGGGAGAGGGAGACACAGAATCTGAAGCAGGCTCCAGGCTCTGAGCTGTCAGCACAGAGCCCAGCGTGGGGCTGGAACACATAAACCGTGAGATCATGACCTGAGCCGAAGTCAGATCCTTAACCAACTGAGCCACCCCAAGCACCCCTGTAATGTTTTTAGTACACAAGCAACATCATTCCATGCAATAAGATAGTTGTCTTTGGAATTACTTTTTATGACCTGTCATATTCTAACATCTTGATAATCATAGTTTGTTCAGTTATGCTATATTTCTGAATTAAGTCTCCACAAACATTCACTATTGGCAGTTATCCTTTCATATATACATGTTTATATGCTTGTATTTCTGGGTTGTTGTTTTTTCAGGAAAAAATGTTAAGACACAAGTTTTCTATGTGCAACCCCTAATGGTAGAAAGTATGTAACATAAAATAAATGGGGAGATAATATATTGAATGTGACAAACTAATTACTGTAACTTGTCTAATGTGTGACCTTGAGAAAGTCATTTCACTCTTCAAAGCTTGTTTCCTTTGACATTAAGGCCTCTAGTCAGTTATGTTGAACATGGAATGAAAATGATGCCTGAACTAAAATTTTTTTTGATTTAAGTAATCTCTACACCCAACATGGGGTTCAGACTCACGGCCCTGAGATCTAGAGTTGCATGCTCTACCGACTCAGCCAGCCAGGCACTCCTACGTTTAATCATTATAGTAAAGAAAGTAACAAAATGAAAGATTAGAAAACTGTTGTTGTTTTTCTCCTATATTAAAGATTTAATGGCTAGGAAATATAGTGACGTTTTAATTCAGTAGATTGAAGTTATAATAATTAAATAGTAAATAATAAAATAATAATAAATACTGCCTTTAGCCTTATTATTCCTGTAGTAGCCTGTGCCTAAAATGTTACTTACCATTGCTAGAAGATTCTTACTCCATTGATGTTACTTCTTCTTTATAAGCTTGATGCATAGATTTTTTTTTTTAAAGAGGAATTTTAGGTTTACAACAGAAATTTCCCATATATTTCCTGCTCCCACATGTGAACCCCACCCCCACCGCACATTACCACGTTTACTCACCAGAAAAGCACATTTTTTTTTACCAAGGATAAATCTACATTAACACATCAAAATCACCTAAAGTTCATGGTGTACATTAGAGTTCACTCTTGGTTTTGTATATCCTATGGGTTTGGACAAAAATTCTCTATGCTCTTCTTCATCTCTCTCCCACTATCCCTAACTCTACCGTAGGCAACAACTGATCTTTTTATTGCCTTCCATCATTTTGCCTTTCTACACTATCATATAGTTGGAATCATATAGTAAGTAGGCTTTCCATATTGGCCTCTTTGACTTAATAATATGCATTTTAAGATTCTTCGATGTCTTTTCATGGCTTGATAACATTTCTTTTGGTACTTAATAATATGCTAGTTTGTTTATCACACACCTACTGAAGGACATCTGAGTTGCTTCCAACTTCCAGCAGTTAGAATAAAAATGCTATGAACATTGTCTGTAAATTTTCATGTAGACCTAAGTTTTTAACTCCTTTGGATAGATAACAAGGAGTGTGATTGTTGGATGGTATGATACATGTTTTGTAAGAAATGTCAAACTCTTCCAAAGTGCCTGCAATTTTGCATTCTCACCAACAATGAATAAGACTTCCTGTTGTTCTGTATCCTTGCCAGCAATTGGGGTTGTCAGTGGTGTTATTCTAATAGGTATGTAATGGTATCTCATTTTAATTTGCAGTTTTCTAGTAATGTATTCTGTAGAACTTATCTTCATACATTGTTTGCCATCATCATATCCTTCTTCATGGTGTCTCTTAAGGTCTTTGGTTTGTTTTGTAATAGAGTTTTCTTATTACTGAGTTTGGAGAGTTCTCTGTATATTTAGGATAATACTCCTTTATCAGATGTATCTTTTGTAAATATTTTTTCCCAGTTTGTGGCTTGTCTTCTAATTCTCAAGATATACTGTCTTTCACAGCACAGAAATTAAAGTCCAGTTTATCAGTATTTTCCTCAGGGATTGTATTTTAAAAGCATCACCATAACCAAGGTCATCTAGATTTTCTGCTATCCTCTAGACATTTTATAGTTCTGTGTTTTACATTTAAGTCATTTAATTTTTTACATTTGTAATCCATTTTGAGTTCATTTTTGTCAAGGTTGTAAGGTCTATGTCTAGATGCTTGGTTTTTGTTTTTTTAATGTAGATGTGTAACTTTTGTAGCACCATTAGTTGAAGAGACTATCTTTGCTGTGTTGTATTTATTGCCTTTGCTCCTTGGTTAAAGATCAGTTGACTTTTAATAGATTTCTGTTTCTAGGCTCTCTATTGTGTTCCCTTGATCTTTTTGCATGTGCTTTCCTCAATAATACATTGTCTTGTTTACTAAAGTAGCTTTATAGTAAGTCTTAAAATCAGGTAGTGTGAGTCCTCCAACTCTGTTCTTCTCTTGAATATTGTGTTTGCTTTAAGTTTTGACTTAATCTTTATATAAAATTTAGAATCAATTTGTTGGTATTTATAAAATAATTTGCTGGGAATTTGGGATTGCATTGAATCTGTAGGTCAAGTTGAGAAGAACTGACATGTTGACAGTATTGTGGCTTCCTATCTATGAACATAGGATATCTGTCCACTTAACCTAGTTCTTGGAGTTTAATTCATCAGAGTTTTGTGGTTTTCCTTATATAAATCTTACTCGTGTTTGTTGATTTTTTATATAATTTTGGGGGAGTGCTAATGTAAATGGTATAATGTTTTTAATTTCAAATTCCATTTGTTCATTGATATATAAAGAGAACAATTGACTTTTATATATTAACCTTGTATCCTGCAATCTTGCTGTAATCACTATTAATTCCAGATTTTTTGCCTATTGGTTTTTTACATAGATGATCATGTCATTTCTTCCCAATCTTTATGCTTTTGATTTCCTTTTCTTGTTTTATTGCTTTGGCAAGTATTTCTAGGATAATGTTGAAGGGCATGGTGAGAGTAGACATCCTTGCCCTGTACCAGATCTTAATGGCAAAGTTTCTAGTTTCTTACTGTTAAGTATGATTTCAGCTGTAGGTTTTTTACAGTCTTTATCATATTAAGGAAGTTGTCTATTCTTGGTTTACTGAGAGTTTTTATCATAAATGAGTGTTAGATTTTTATCAAATGCTTTTTCTGCATATTGGTATGGTTGTGTGATTTTTCTTTTTTAGTCTAATGATTTAATGGATTGATTCATTGATTTTTTTGATATTGAACCTGCCTTGCATATGTGGGATAAATCCTACTTGGTCATAGTGTATAATTCTTACACATTTTTTGATTAAGTTTGCTAATACTTTGTTGAGGATTTTTGCATCTATTTTCATGAGAGATACTGGTCTGCAGTTTTATTTTCTTAAAATACTTTGGATTTATAAGTTTTTTAGCATGTAAAAAATCAGCTTGAGATTAATGGACATATTACCTCAGCATTTGTTTTAAGACTCAACTGACATGTTGAATTATATACTGTGTCTTATTTTATTTTTTCTGTTACATGCATATTCTAATACATAGCACATAGTAGGCATTGTATTAAGGGATATTAAATTGTTTCAAATCAAAACATATCATAGTGGGTGTCCACATGTTCATATTTTTTCTGCATTTATGAAGTACACCATTAATTTGAGGAAGATACAGCTGTCCCATTTAGTGTTCATCTCATTTATGCATAGTCTGTTAGACATTTTGTTTTAGGCTTGGGGCATCATGTCTAAGAGAATAACTGCCAGATCTTTTTCTCACATCCCAGTGTTTCCTGTATTCCTGACTGCCTACTAAACATTTCTATTTGGATGTAATATCTTGGGTTTTATTAAAATTTAGTTATTTTTCCCCCAAGCCACTTCCTTCTCTTAATTTCCTTTTTTCTGATAGTGCCAGTTTGTTTTTCCCAGTTTTATGGGCGAAGGCATTTCATTAATCTGAGTCCTCTTTCACCCTTTGTGCCCACTCATATGCCATTAATTGCTAAGCATTGCCCTTAGTATTTTTCTTACGTCTCTTCTCTAGTGTCACTACCATATAAAGATCTTTTTTAAAAAATCACATGTATACTGTTATTGCTTCCAATCCCTACCCCCAGATGTCTCTTCTACTTAAAAATATTGAGCCCTTAGGAGAAATCAAAACAACTGAATTCCATAACCTAAGAATTGCTTTTAAAATCTTAAATTATTTTGGTTGCAAGAAACTAAATGCAAAAAATACGCTTAATTGAAAGCATACTCATCTGTGGAAGCCAAGAGTCCACCCCAGTGGACTAGAATTCAGGTAATAGTATCATCTGTTTTTCTGTGTCCTTTTCTCTCTCTTAGACTTACCTTGTCTATTTACACATCCTATATTTTTTGTTTTAATTTTAATTACATATTAAACCTAACCAGATATCTTTTAGTCTCCAATTCGAAATTCTCAGAAGAGAGAATCTTGTGAGTACAACATAGCATATTATATTGACTAGTTTGTTGGTTTAGCATTACCAGATAATCAAATTATTTAATTTTTTAAAATAACCAGGGGCACCTGGGTGGCTCAGTTGGTTAAGCATCCAACTTCAGCTCAGGTCACTATCTCACAGTTCGTGAGTTCGAGCCCTGTATTGGGCTCTGTGCTGACAGCTCAGAGCCTGGAGCCTGCTTCAGGTTCTGTCTCCCTCTCTCTCTGCCCCTCCCCCACTCACACTCTGTCTCTCTTGCCTTCAAAAATAAATAAACATTAATAAATAAATAAAATAACTGATTAATGTAGAATATGTGTTGTTTTGTCTAAATGTATATTGCATTGTGCAGTTTTCTTGAAATATGATTTTGCCTTAATACTACTTTTGACCCATCTACCTCCCTCTGTGGTTTTTACATTCTATCAAGCAATAAGAATACATTTTTTATTGTGTAGCATCTAGCTTGAATAAGCTTATATCCTACCAATTATTCATTTTTTTCCCCCACAGGAGCTTTTTAGGGTGGGTTTTTTGTTTTTTTGTTTTTTTTTAGGTAAAAATCATATAACCTATAACTTAACCATTTGAGAAGAGTACAATTCAGTAGCATTTAGTACATCCACAGTGTTGTGTAACCATTCACCTCTAATTAGTTCTAAAATATTTCATCACTCTAAAGGAAATCCTGTACCCATTAAGTATGCAGTTATTCCTCATATTCCACGTTTTGTTCATCCATTCATGGCTCTTTGGGTTACTTCTGTTTTGTGTCTCTTGTGAATAGTATTTTTATGAAGATGTGTGTACAAGTATTTCTTTGAATACCTGTTTTGAGTTCTTTTAAAGTATATGCCTAGGAGTATGTCTAACTTTTTGAGGAATAGGCCGTACCATTTTATATTTCTGCCACCAGTGTATTAGAGTTTCCATTTCTCCACATCCTTACCACCTCTTGTTGTTTTCCTTTTTTTTTTTTTTTTTTTTTTTAGTATAGCCGTAATTCCTTCATTCCTGTGTATGAAGTTACACCTCTTTGTGATTTTGGTTTACATATCCCTAATGGCTAATAATGTTGAGAATCTTTTCATGTGCTTGTTGGCCATTTGTATATCTTTGAAGATGTATCTTTTGCCAATTTTTACATTGGGTTGTCTTTCTGTTGTTTGGTTATGAGAGTTCTCTGTATATTCTGGGTATTAGACCCTTATCATGCAAATGATTTGCAAATGTGTTATCCCACTTTATAGGTTGTCTTTCTTCATAATGTTTTTGATGCAAGTTGTGAACTTGGTAAATGTTTCTGATGAAGTTGTAAATTTTCATAAAATTTATTTTTGTTCCTATTGTATTTTAAGATACATGTCTGCTCATTAACATAGATTTATAATTCTTGTTTCTTGCATTTTTTTTAATCCTAGAGAAAAAGATGCTACAAATCAAAATTGCAGTACTACTGGTTTATAAAAAAATTATCTGTAACTACTTTTATTTTAGTTATTTTTTTGGTGACTTCAGGTTAGTGTCTGATGCATTATTTCAGCTTGGAGGACTCTAGCATTTCTTGATAAACTTTGTCAACTTCTGTTTACCTAAAAATGTCTTAATTTTTTTCTTCATTTTTGTTTTGCCAGAATTCTTGGTTGATAGTTACTTTCAGGACTTTATATCATCTTACTGCCTTCTGGCCTCTGGTTTCTGAAGAGAAATAAGCGTTAATCTTAATGTGGATTCCTAGGATATGGTTAAGTTTCTCTTGTTTTTTTTAGTGTACCTCTTTTTGAGTTCATCCTGCTTGCAATTTGTTGACATTCTTGGATGTATGCATTTGTCGGTTGTTGGGTTTTTTTTTTTCCATATTTAGTTTTAGCCATTATTGCTTTAAATATTTTCCTTTCCATTTAGGAAAGCCCTTGCACATGTGTTGGTAAACTTGATGGTGTCCCAGAAATGTCTTAGGCTCTGTTCATTTTTCTTCATTCTTTTCTCTTTTTGCTCCCAGACTGGATAATCTCAGTTAACCAGTCTTTAAGTTCACTGGTTATTTCTTCTGCTTGCTAAAATCTGCTCTTAAACCTTGCCAGTGAAGTTTTCATTTTTGTTACTCTACTTTTCAGTTCCAGAATCTCTTTAGTTCTTACTATAATTTCTTTGTATTTATTGATACTCACTTTATTGTCATCCCTCTGGTTCCTTTCACTTCTTTGTTCATGCATTTTTTTAAAGAGTTGATTTAAAGTCTTTGTGTAGTACAAAGACTGGGTTTCCTCACAGACAGTTTCTGTTCATTTCTTTTTGTTCCTTGAGCATACCATATTGTTTCTGAGCATACCAGTTTTGTTTCTTTCTATGCCTTTTAATATGTTGTTGAAAATAAGGGGTTTTGAATTTTGTGTTATCTCTGGATATCAGATTCCCCTCCCTTACCAGGGTTTTTGTTGCTGTTTATTGGCTATGTTTGCTTGTTTGGAGACTTTCCTAAACTACTATTTTAAAGTCTGTATTCTTTGTCATTTGTGGCCACTGAAGTCTGTCTTCCATTAGCTTAGTGGTTAGCTAGTGTTTTGACAGTTTGTTTAAATGCCTGAAGTCATCGGGAAAAAAATTCTTTCCAAGTCTTTGCACATTGTGTTCGCTTACTCTTTTAACACTTACCCAGGCCATTTATAACTCTGCTTGAGCCTTCACTTCCAGCTTGAGCAGAGCTTGTGGTTAGCCAGAGGTGAAAGTTTCTGATCTTTTCAGGCATTTTCTGAGGACGTATCTGGCTTTCGGCATGCATGTGGGCTTCTTGATTTCCCCCCATATACGTAGATGCTTTTAAACTCCGTAATCCCCCACTGTCTCCTTTTGCCAACATCTTCCATGATAGGCTTTCCCTCCCATTGCTGATCCTGCTGTTCCTGTCTCCACATT